>NC_090925.1:309193741-309818741 GCF_040938575.1 Ambystoma mexicanum
GGTGATCTACACCTCCTGTTCTCTAGAGAAGATTGTTCAAAATTACTCAGATTCTACTCCCATGCTCACCGATTAAAACTCAGATCAAGGCTAAAATCACTTGGTAGAACCTTAGCTGTCACTCTTTCAATGAGCACTCATACCAATTCTGTTCATCGGTTCACCAATTTCTACCTCGTGTTAGACAATTGCAGTCTGTTTTCAGTAGAACACTGTGCCACAATTGTCTGAGCCATTATTGTCTTTAAATGAGATTACTGGAACACTCTATATGGGCATTTATCTTCAAACCTTGCCCAATGCACTGTGACCAGAGCCTCGAAGGGCACACAACCTATTTTGAAGGGCCCTCACTGGCTACCCACTAAAGCAACAATTAAACTTAAATGCCTTACTATTGCCATACGGATTATATGGCAAAGCACCATCTTGAACAATGCTTTGGTATTTGTCCCGCCTCACACCCAGAAAGCACAATGAATAGAAAGATATCCATATCATGTGTTAATCAAAGGAAAGCCATGAGAAGTTAATTCTTCACCCTGACTGTAAGAACATGGAACTCTTCTTGAGGACATGCAGAGGATTAAACATATAAAACCCTTTACAAAAGACTGCTACTTTAGTCCCTTTCTGTTCCCAGTCTCTTTCCTCATCTATTATTGGGACCTAGGCAGTGCTCAGATACCTTTGTTGGTCGAACCACAAAGATGTTAAATAATAGTTGAAATAAGTATAGGTCATACAATTGGCCTACCAAAGAAATCAATTCTCAACACAATATATTCTATATCTAACATGGCTAAGCAATTACCAAAATCCCCATAAGTAACCAAGTAGGCATACAAACTTTTTTAAAGTTACTGAAGGAGACTAATGCAGTTTCCTCAAACACAAACATCTGAGGTCCATAATTCTCCATTACGCTCTCTCATGGGTCTACAGTAAACACTTCATGGTAGAGGGATTTAATTCAATGCTTGATAACTCCATATTAATTCAATACATTAGGGAAGTGGTCGGGGTGTGCGCTAGATTAGATCGCATAATTTCTGAGCAACACATTTTCCAGAGTTCAAGTGGGAGCTTTAAAACTAAGCCAATGACATCAATTATTTTCAGTTTAGATGCAGATTATCAGGCCAATATTTTTTGCATACAGTTTATCTTTGACCATAGCAAGAAAAGGATCTGCGATAATTGACAAGGTTTGAACCAAAAGAAAACTGAGTTCATGGTTATCTCCACTTCCCATTCTCTATACAAGATCTCTCAAACTTTACAATGTAACCACATAGGACTCCTGGGGTTGCCAGTGGGGGTAAGGAGAGATGTGTCTATTCCTTTCATAGAGCAATGGATCCCTAAATTACTGGACCTAGATGAGGAAGAAGACCCCCTGTACGTGTAAAGGTGCTATGGAATTAAGAAGCTACTTGGCAATAGTGAGCCGAAGATTGGAGGAGGACCCACCAAATTTAGGTTGGCAAACAGGTTGTTAAATATAACTGGTCCATGCTGAAAGGAAAGTCCCAATATTCTTTCAGGAAAACCAGATTAAATGTGGTGTTGATCGCCATCGCGAATAAAAAAAAGGAGCATATAGCAGGAAAGAGTATGAATCTGATCGACTGCAGATTGAAGTAAATCCTGGGATGTGTGCCTGGCTTCAACAAATACTGCATTAAAAAGGATCTCTTGACCTGGGGCAAGAACTGTCCAAGGGTCTTCGGTCAGCTCTTTCTAAAGCCTTACTTTTGCAAGCACCAGTTGTATATTCACATTGACCCGATGCTAACATAATGAGAAGTTCTGATCTACTCTCTTGCAAGCACCCTCTAATATTTAGTCAGCCTTACTCAGGTGGGGAGAAAAAACAGAAGCTGCTAAGGACAAAAGTGGGTTTGAATGTTTGGATGTGAAACCAAACAAGTCTGCATGGCGGTAATTCACTAATATCAGACATCCTCCCTTTTGTTCACTTTTGGGCAGAATGAGGCTAAAACAAGAATTTTGTCAGTTGAACCAAAACATCCTTTTGGATAGGAAGACCATTGTTTTCAAGACTCGTTGGGGCCAGTGTTGCAGAAAGCACACCTGGTTCGACCTGATGCATTTCTTTTGAGAAGACCAGTGCGGCAGAGGCAGAAATGGTGGCTGTGTTATTAAGGGAGACATAGCTAAAAAGGAACTGAACCAGCACGCTGCTCAGTTCAAAGAATCACCACAGATTTAAACTATTGCAATCACCACTCCAAGAGCCGGAGGCGATGAAAATACTGGCTCATTGGCACAGCATGAGAAAGGATTGCCTTAATTAAGTCCCTAAAGTAGCTTTTCAGAGAGGGGGGCTGCATACGGTCTGGAAACTTGATGAAGAATCTATTGTCTAAAGCAGGGGTCCCCAACCTTTAGTTTGCAATGAGCAGAATTGGCATATCAAATAATATGGTGAGCAACATCAATTTTTTGTTGGAACATTTCGGCGCACATTTGGCGGACAAATGATTGCAACACAAATTAGAAATGAGGACATTGGGGCTCATTACAAGTTTGGTGGCATCTCAACGGTACCGCTACCAACACTTTGTCTGCTGCTATTACTGCCGTATTCCAAATAGTGGTTTGGCAGTGTGGCAGTGTCTGTCCCCACTGATGGAGTCCATAGGACTCCAGGGTGGATTCTGGCAGTATTTGATTGATAGAAACATAGTGCGGCATAATGTACATTTTATTGAGGAGTGTGATGAATCTGTGGATGTTGCACCTTCTCCGCCAAGGGGGAGACCCTTTGTATGATGCCAGGAGGGTGCATCCTCAGTACACTAGTTCCCCTGGGGCTGGTGCACAGGTAAAGTATTACATGGGAGAAGAAATCGCTCATGGCACTTGGGAGGACCCACGCTTGAGAACGCGGTAGAAATACTGAGACGAGGAAGAGGCGCAGAGGCAGTAAGAGTACTGCTAAGAACCACAATGAGCAGTCTAGTTGTTGCTGGCTGCTCATTGGTCAATGTCGAGTAGAAAAAGAAGAGAGACTCAGGAAGAAGTTGTCTAGCCCCCAATGGAGGAGCTGCAGGAGCCAGCATGGTGCAGGAAGGTGCAAGAAAGCACACCAGGATGCCAAGAGGGAAGCTGGAAGGACCAGGGCCATTCCAGAGTGGAAGGACCAGAAGGTGAGCTGGCAAAGAGAGGCTCCCGGTGTTCCTGAAGACTGGGAAGCGCATGAAGGGAAGACCACACTGCCCATTGAAAGATTGACACTGCAGTGTTCCTGGGCAGACCAGAGCCCACTACAAGGCTCCCTAGAGGTAGGGGAGTGCTCAGGCTGGCTGGTGGGAAACTAAGAAGGTGCAATCAGCATCTTCATAGTCACAGGACATGGCAGGCACATGAACCAGGTCTGTCCCGCAACAAGAGAAACTTAAGTGTCTGGGACCCACCAAACGGAAGCAACATGAGTCCTTCTCCCCATGGCGGTACTTGGGAGGAAAGGGCTCTAATTACCTGCACACAAAGAAGTAGTATCTGGGACCCACTACACGAGAACCACATGAGTCCTCTTCCTCGTGGTGGTACTTGGGAGAAGAGGGCTCCCAGTTCCTGACCATAAAGAGGGGTCTGGGACCCAATCCCATGAGAAGAAGGGAAACCACAGAACAATTTACTAAGGACCATAATGGGCAGGGAAGTGAACCAAGTTGTCCCAAGCGGAAAGAGGGAAGCAGAGATCTGGGACCTACAAGAGAAGGAACCAGGGCAAGGGAGTCATTGCCCCTGGTTGTGTTGCAAAAAATAGAGAATTGCCAAGAGAAGGAACCAGGACAGGTGAGTTGTTGCCCCTGATTGTTGCCAAGTTTGTGGAACAGAGAAATATCTAAGAACTTTATGGAACTTTGTTTTACATTTAGGAAGCTTGGGTTTGGAACCTTTGTTATTTGGAACTCTTTGATTGGATCTACAACCTATTCTTCTGAATTAAGAAGACCTTTTGTTTTTTATAATTTAGTTTACAGTGTGAGGGATGAAAATAGGCTTTGGACTTGTGAAAGTGGACCATTTACCTTAGACAAAAATATCCTCACAGTTTCCTTAGTTTTAGTTGAGGTAAGGAAACCCCTCTTAGCTTTAGGGAAAGGCAGGAGTTTCCCCACCCCCCACCCATTTACTTTAATAAAAGTGTATACCAATCAACATGAGCCCAGGGTCCTACTTCTACACCCTTACAGGTCACTAATGGTTAATTAAGTCTTATCCAATGGTGATACGCAGACATCTTAGCATCTGTTCGACATACAAGATCAGGGAATTATACATTGCTTACCACCACCGATAAAGGTGAAAAGCAGGGATGTCAGTTTGCCCCAATTTATTCCTTTTGGATGTTGATTCTAGCACTTCTCTTAGGAGAGTTAATCCACCCTCTCTGAAGGGTGCTTTTTATAGCATGCTTCCTTATGCAGAAGACACAGCTATTTTGGACTTGCCCCCAAGCAGGTCTCCAACAGGGCCTGCTAAACACAAGTTACTATTTTGGGAACTATAGTTTGAAATTAAATATGATAAAAACAAAAATGACGGTGTTCATGAAAAGGGTGATAGTTTGTAGCTAATTTTTAAATGAATGTAGAGATGAGGGGGCATTCTCATTGTTATTTGAGCCGACTCTTCTCAAAGAGCAGTGCTTGCGCCAATCATTTTAAGAAGACAGCTGAAAAGGTATCAAAGGATTAAAGGGCTTTTTTCTTTGTTATTTCAAGTTTGAGGCATTTTGATTGGGAAAGTGTCTAGAGGCATATAAGGCAAAGGTCTGTTCCATGGTTTTATGGCAGCGAAATCTAGGGTGGTTCAAACTGTCATTGCCTGGAGGAGTTGCAAAATAAATTCCTGTGCCAAATAGTAGGCATCCCTGCAGATACACCTAGTAGCGTTTTATGAGCTGAATTGGGGGTGTTCAATTTGAAAGTGTTGGGCCAGTTAAGATTTACCTATTTTTTTAAAAGCACATCTGAGATTTTGTGTCAATCATAAAGTGAATTTCAGTGCAAGTGCGATTGTACCCTTCTCTGGTAAAGAAAGCTGCTTGAGGTTATGGGCGGTTGTAAGTCACTGTCAATTTGGATAGGGATGGAATATAACTAAATTTGACACATTAAGTCACCTCAAAATAGCTCTAATAGCAAGAGTTTGTCCAATGGAAAAAGAGGCAGATGTCCAAAATATACATAGGCTGCCCTCTTTAGCCTTATATACAGACTTGCATACACATATAAGATTGCAAGGAGACATCTGTGAAATAAGATTCGCAGGAGGCTGGTTAAATTTACCCATTCCTCAATAAATTAAGGTGCAGGAGGAAGCACAAATTGTGCTTGCAAAATAGGAGTCGAAGATTTGGTTAATTTTTAGTTAATTTGTCGTTGTTCCTCTGTTTTGCATAAGCGTGGAATGCATGGGAGCTATGTTTTATATAATTAATTGTAATGATCAGGCTTTTATATATAGCATGTTTGAATATAGTTGCTTTTTTTTTTATTTTGGGCTTGTTCTGTGTGAATTGTATGAAAAATATGATGCATGTTTTTAAATACTGCTAACTTAATGGAGAAATACGTTAATTGAGCACCACAGGTCATTACATGGTAGCCTTTAAAGAACACTTAATTTGTGCTTTGGAGGTTACCTTCTAAGAATTATTTGGGAATGTTATGGCAAATGGTGCGTTTTAAAGCTCCAGTGGGCTGTTACATTGGTGAACAAGTGGTTAGGAATAAAAAGAATACCTTTCTTTTCTCTGCCCAAAAGGGATTTTACACAACACTTAGTGGCAAACATTGGTCAAAACTTTAAGCATTTGATGACCACTTCATAGAGGGGTGTGATGGTGGTAACTAAGTATTTGGATTAATTAATTGGCTTGTTAATATGTTTATACTAACAGTATCTTAATTGGATTTGAATATAGGGCAAATTAATTATAAAAAATATGGCATACATTTATCTTATCTGCCCATTACCCATGTGTCAGATGGGCAGAGTATCAAACAATGCCAATGTTTCCATTAGGACACTATGTAATACTAAATATAGGTGACACCAAAATTAATATTGCAGCTACATATGCATGGTGGCATCAAATACAAACCACACTTGTAGATAAAGCAGTGCCTGCTAATTATTTAATAAAGGAACGTTGGGTATGCATGCAACCTATTTGTCCATTATACTCCTGTTAGCTGTACCAAGGAACAGAATATGACTATTTGCCCCGGGACGCAAATATGGTTCAATTATTTTACTCATTAATACATTTGTCATCTGAGCAAAGTCACTGAAGATGACACGGTTTTAACAATGAAACTACTATAATAAGTAAGGACACTTTCTGAAAATTAATTTGCATGGTGGCAACAAACACAAATCTTGCATGTATAAAAATAAACAGCTGGAACCATAGCAGGCTCATTGGCCAATATTATTGCACAGTGCAGGACTCTGTCCTGGCTGCAGTGCTACTGAGATCTCATTCCTTGAACACCTCTTACTAGGCCTCCACACCATGGCCCAGAGCAACTGGCGAGCAACAATTTAGGGTGCAGCGAGCAACATGTTGCTCCCGAGCTACACGTTGGGGATCCCTGGTCTAAAGGATGCTGTTGAGGATGGAAGGGCAGGACGAGCCCACGAGACGGAAGAAGCAGGGAGGCATGATGGACCCCTTATGCCCAACAGCCAGAGGTCAGAGTATTCCAGGGGAGATCCAATATTGGTTGCACGTACATACAATTTGGAGCTGACCACTAAACTAAGCGTGCAAAGGGATCTCACCCAAAGGAGACTGGCATATAGACCACCACCACCAGTCCAATACCAGACCCCCCAGAGGTTTGAGTTACCAGGGAACGCTGGAAATGGTGGTGCTTTCATAATCCTTATAAGTCTTATTGGCATTTTAGGGACCAGGACATTTACCTCAGAGCGGGAACGAAGTCATACTAGACGGTCCTCTGCCACGGTTAAAAGGCACCATGGGAACCTCAATACTACCACCCAATGCAGCCACCTATCTAGCCTACATAAAGAGCTGTAGGCAGTTTAGCCCTGAATATAGCCCATTTCATGTGAATCTCATACTTCTGTTAGCCTTAGTCCCTGGATGGGGAGCCTCTGGTTTACACCCAGAAATAGCACCTTGACATTGATCCTAAAGCCCTCGTATGGATTTAGCCCCTGGATTATGAACCTCAGCAAGCATTGCCGGCGTCCCTGTATGGGTTGGAGGTCTGGGGCTTTGCTAATGCAGAGTCATTAACCCCACAAGAAAACAAGTTTATTAAGAAATTACTCCTGTTGCATAAAGGTGCCCCTACCCCACTGATATTCCTGGATCGAAGTCCCTTTCCATTAGCAGACCAGAGTTCTCTAAAACCAGTTTTATACTGAATTACACTTTGGCACTCCCAGGGTCTGGAATTATATCGTGAGGCACGTGAAAATGTCTTGTCCCTGGAGGGGGAAAGAGCTGCAGCTTATCTGTCCATATCAAAGGTATACTGACTGATTTGGGAGCTGGTGCTTTATGGGACAATCCAGCCGGTTGCTGTGGGTCCTCCTCTACAGCATGTCTGAAAGTAAATGCCCAAATGAAATCCAGAGCCCAAATCGTTGACAGGTTGGCTCTCCTAAAAGAGAAACCGGAGTTCCTTCCAGTCAAACTATTAGATAACAGCAAAGCCTTTCTGGACGAAATAGTCCCAGCATATGAGCGCTCCCTGTACATCCACCTCAGACTAGGTATTTTGCATGTAGAGAAGGTCACGCCGAACTTCGGGACTTTGCCCACTGTGCAGAGTGGCAAATTAAACTCTCTCTCTCATTATTTGGTAATCTGCCCCGTTACTCAGAATCTGAGACGTATGTATTAACGGCCGCCCCTGAAGGAAAAATGAATTTGACAATTACATGCTACAATTCGGTTTCTGATAAACTGTCGAAAAAAAGGTGGTCTTTGCTGTCACGAGATATACCCACAGAACATGGCTGCAAAGAAAGAAGTCTCTGGAAAATGGCCCCAATATGATCTCTAACCAAAGCTCCTAGATTGACCCTGGTAAATGAGTGCCCTGAGCTCCTGGTATAAGTAGTCGACGGGGAGCAGCATTTCTGGTTGAGCAAATGGATCTACTCTGGTCTCTCACAGCCTGAGTCCCCTCCAGTAGAAGTCTCCAGGCCAGAGGGCTCATAAGGAAGAAAGCTCATTTACCTGGTGGTACTTTTTGAGTTGTGGAAAATCCTTCACTTGAAGGAGTCCTGGAAAAAATATCTTCCCAACATTGAAGCTGCTGGGCAGTGAGAGAACCCTGAAGGTGTCTCATCTACTAGTCCCCGGGATCTACCATCCAGGTGGCAGGGCACAGCCATCGCTTTTGGATCCAGTTCCTGGGGCAGACCAGTGCGGGAGGATAACCTGGGTGAGGGGTCCTCAGGGAGTGGAAGTGGGACAACGGATGGCGAGACACAGTATCCCCTTCTCTGTAACACCTTTACCCCATCCTACTAAGTAGGATACTTAGGAACTCAAACCCCCTGGCCCCCTTTCCCAACACAAACACTTTCATTGACAGCTCACAGTGAGAGAAAACAGACTAACACCCGAGCTGTATACCTGACCTGTCCCAATACAATGGTCAGGCAATTACTGATCATTACACACACCAGACTTCAATCACACTTCCCGACATGGATAAAAGGTGGAGCATGAGAGCACACTCTGAGCAAGGCAAAGCATACGAGGAAGTAACAGTTCCAAGATGGCAGGTTAAGAAGGCGAAAGACAGGAGGATCGCAAGGAGGGAAATGCCCTTGATCCTTTCAACGAATGACTTACTTTCATGAACCTTTGAGACTAGGAAACGTAAGACCAGTTATCAAAGCTGAAGAATCCTGCATTGTGTGTTGGTGGTACCCGGGGCTCTCCCGCGTCGTTAGTCAAGGCGTGGAGAATCGTTTGCCGCTGTAGTACTGTCCTTGGTGTTAAGATGGATTTCTGAACTCTGACCTGGTGGGCAGAGGTTCAGAAGGCCAGCCTAGTTTCTTGGAACAGGGTAACCTTCTGGACAAGCCAGACCAATCAAGGTAGCTATGACGGTGGTCAAGACTAGGTCTCAGGAGGGGTGAGGGTGACTGAAAGAGCTCAATGAGCACACACAGTAAAGGACACTTACAAATCACTCCCAGTCAGGTGTAGATATATTAAAAATACAAATACATTTATTTCAAGGCCTTTGAGTTTCAACACAAATCAAATCACAGTAATACTATTAAGCCAACTCAATCCTATCTAAATACATATAGAGAAGACCAATGGGGTCTAAAGGGTTAATGAATGAAATGGGTCCACAACCTAAAAGGGGAAGGAAACAGGCAGTGCAAATAGCCTTTAGCACCTTCTGCATCCAACACACTCCTAACTAAGAGGCAGCCCAATCCCTAAGAAGAGTGGAGCCTATTGCTCAAATGTACTTGCACTGCTGGCGCACACAGTAGTTGAAATGGGCAAAACAGGGTCTCTTCAGGGGGTTGTAGCAGCTCACGAAGGTGAGAGAGGTGATGAAGAATAGGTTCCCACTATTCGAGGAGGGCCTCCACGAGAGAGTCGATTCCAAGAGTTGGGAATAGTTTGCTAGTTCGTACTAGCAGTGGAAAGGCGAGGGGGCCCCCAGGGGCCACTTGTGCATAAAAATTGATGAAAGCGCTAGGGGCCACCAGTTAGGGTTCGATTACTCACCGACCGCCAGCGCACTCCAGACCAAACTTCAGCAGTTGAGTCCACTGGTATTTACAGGACTGACGCATTCCTGAGCCCCTTCGGGCTGCTACTGGCCGAGCCCAACTCGCAGATATGCTCTGAACGGGGCCCAAATGTCTTTTGGTTTACTTGTCTTTGGGAGTGACATTACATACTGTTCCTCGCACTCATTAACATACATTAGCTCTTTCAGAAAGTGGTTCATGTGTGGCGCATGTGCACTCTTCCATTTCTGCAGTATACACTTCTCCGCCACTGCGCACGTAATATTGAAAAACCTTCTGGTCACCTCAGATCTCTTTCCTATATCCCCGAATAGGTACTGGGGTGAGAGGTCTGTCGGGACCTGCGTGACCTCTTCTAGAATTTTCAACACCTCCCCCCAGAACTCGCATATGTGTGGGCAGCTCCAGTACATGTGATATGAGTCAGCCTGTTCAGCCCCGCATTTCTGGCATCTACCAGGACAGTTGTGTGAATTTTGCAATTATTTTCGGGGTGTAGTGCAGTTTATTCAAAATCTTAAATTGGATCAGCCGGAGGTCTGCGTTCATGGATACCTTCTTGGTCAGTTCACAGTATCTCACCCAGGATTTGTCTGTTTATGGTTGTACCCAGGTCTGTTTCCCAGGAGGCTTTTATATTATTTACTGTCAGCGTGTTGGTCGGTACAGCCGTGTCAAGTCCGGAGACACTGGCTCCCGACCGGGTGGACAGGGCCATGAGGGATGGGTGTGGAGGGAGCTTGTCTGGGAACAGTGGCCATCTGGCCTTAAAGGTCATTCTTATTCTGTGATACTGTAGTATCTTCAACTGGTCCCTCCCCATCCCAGTTTTGAATTCTTCCAATGTTATAAATCTACCGTTGGGAAAAATGTCCCTGATTTTAAATTCCTCTTCAGGGTCCCACGTCTTCTGAACATCTGGATCATATGAGGGTGCTATACCGGGAAAGTTCCAGAAAGGGGCTTCTGAATAGTATGGTGTCTCCAGTTTGAGCCTATGATAGATCTTGGCCCATGCTTGTACTGTTGTACTGACTGGGTCGAATGGGCATTCGTCTTTGTGTTTAACTTTGAAGATGACAGACCGTAAATCAGTTGGGTATGCTGCGTGTTTCTCTAAACAGATGTGTGGTGAGGTGTCTTGATCATCATACCAGTGTCTGACGAACTGGGCCTGCGCTACCAAATAATATAGTTCAAAGTCCGGGGCTGCTATGCCGCCTTCGTTATAAGGCTCTGTCATTTTTACCCCCCCCCCCCCAATTTCATTCTGGCTGCCCCCCGACCCCCCCGCACCAAATTAACTCTATGGCCATGTATCTGAGAGCATCAAAGAACTGTTTGCCAGGCCATATCGGGATGTTAGTGAATATAATAGCTTTGGTAAGATAACCATTTTCAGTATAGCGACTCAGCCGATGAGCGATATCGGGAGCGTAGCCCACAAGCAGAGTTTGGTAGAGATGTGTTTAATAGTAATTCATGGTTGTATGAGTATAGGGATGCCCTGTCCCCCGACACGATAATACCCAGGTATCTTATTTTAGTGGGGGACCACTGTAAACCTAGTGTGTTGTTCAGGCACCTAGTGGCAGGTGTTAGGGGGAACATTTCTGATTTGGAGCAGTTGGTTCTATATCCTAAGTATTCTGCAAACTCGTGCATGGTTTGCATTGCTGGCTTTAGGTGTGCGTCCGGCTCGCGGATATACAGCAGAGTGACGTCTGCGTATAGTGATACTGACTGGGTTGAACCAGCCATCTTTATACCCCTCCTTCCATGATGTTCCCTAATGGCAGCTGCGACCGGTTCCATTGTAAGGGCAACCAGTATGGGGGAGAACGGGCATCCTTGTCTCGTACCTCTGCCCAACCCGAACCAATTAGATATGGTACGGTTAGTCAGCACCCTAGCTTCCGGGTTATTATATAATAGCCTGATGCATTTTAGGAAGTAAGGGCCTGTTCCAAATTTCTCGAGTACCATAAAGAGGTACATCCAGGACACCGAATCAAACGCCTTTTCAGCATCCAGGGATACGGCTACTGCCTGGGCTTCGGGTTTTATCTGGGCCATGACACGGAACAGCCTTCGAAGATTCAGTGCTGTTGACCTGGTGGGAATAAAACCACACTGATCCGGGTGTACCAGCATGGGCATATTGGGTAGGAGTCTCGTGGCCAAAATTTTAGCAAATATTTTTGCATCACAGTTTATTAAAGATAGGGGCCGGTAAGAGGACATATCATTTGGCGGCTGCCTGGGCTTCAGAAGCACCGTTATTATGGCATCTCTCATGGATGTTGGTGGGGTTCCTGCCTCCATAGCTTCTTCCCAGACCGACAGCAGCACCGGGGCCAGCTCTTCATTGAGCTCTTTGCACAACTCGGCTCCCAGTCCGTCTGAGCCCGGTGCCTTTCCATTAGCTAATGATTTCATTGCTTCCGTTATTTCGTCAATCGTTAGGGGTTGATCTAGCAGTGCTTTAAGTTCTAGGGGCAATTTCGGGAGTGTGATATTGTCTTGATAGTCTCGTGTCATTGGCTGATTTCAGATCATGATTGGCGTATAATTCTGAATAAAAACATGTGAATTCTCTGTTTATGCCTTCCTCACTTGTGGTCACTGTGCCGTCCCCTGCTATTATGCTGGAAATCGGCATATGTCTCTCGGCCTTTAGCAAGTTGGCCAGGGTGCGGCCTCCTCTGTTCCCTTCGCCATAACGGTGTGCTCTAATTGGAGTTGCCATATATAGTAGTTCTCTGGCAGCTAATTTATTTAACTCTTGTAGGTTGCTATTGATGTCTGCCAGTGTTTTGTCCTCATGTGTGGCTGTGTATTGCGCTTCTAGCTCTCCAAAATGTTTCTCCACTTCTGCCAATTCTACCCTGACAGACCTCAACAGACACGTGGATTTAGAGATCAGGATCCCTCTCACCAATACCTTGAAGGTCTCCCCATAGGGTTTCAGATCTATCAACGGATCCCTTGTTAGTTTCAAGGAAGTGTTCTACCTCTATGTGTAGTGCATCCGCTACTGCTGGGTCCTTGAGGATGTCAGATTGCATCCTCCATCTCCTGACCGGGGGTTTTACAATGTTCAATGTCATCTCCAAAAGGATAGGGGAGTGATCCGATACGGTACGGGGGGAGTATTTTGCTATTATTGATTTGATTCATGAGGGATGCGTTTACCAGCCAGTAATCTATTCGAGATTTGGTGTCGTGCACTGAGGAGCAGAACGAGTATTGCCTTTTGTATGGGTGTAGTATTCTCCAGGCGTCCACCATTGTTAGTTGCAATAGGATGTGCTGTAAGATAACAGATGTTCTCGTGGGATTCCGGTGTTTGGAGGTGGAGTGGTCTAAAGTGATGTCCAAGATGGTGTTGAAGTCCACACTCCCAGAGAAGCCTATCTCATGTACCACACTTGTGTAGAAATCAGGGTCATCCACATTTGGCCCATAAGTATTCACCAATACCAGCTTTTTCCCCAGCAATGTTACCCCACACTATGACATGACGCCGCTGAGAGTCTATTTTGCTTTTTTCAAATTGAAAGCCAGCGGAGGGGTGGATCAGGGTAAGGACTCCTCTTCCCTGTGAGGAGTATTCCTTGTAATACCTATGCTGCCCCCAGCCTCTTAAGAACTCTGTATTGACCTTCCGGAGTGCATGTGTTTCTTGTAGCACAATCACCTGGGGGTGGTGTCTGGTGACGTAGGCTCCGACCTAGCTTAACTTAGTGCGGTTGTTCAGTCCACGAACATTCCACGCAAGGAGTTTCAGCCTCAGCCCTTGAGCCATCATATTATTATGTGCCATGTTTGCATACCTTCATTATGTCCCTTATCTCAATGTTCCTTGGGAGTGTGTCATGTGCAGCAGTGCAACCACAAATTTTTACTTTTAGGACCCCTCCAACTGGGCCCCAGAACCTCACCTCCCCACCCACCCACGTTCCCACATAGCTCAACGTAGCTAAATATCCTGTGATACTTTGACCCCCCACCAACATCATCTCCCCCAACTGGACGATGCTGCCCTTTGATTTTCATTGCCTTAAACTTGTGGAGCTTTCCTGAGGGTCGCCCGTTGTAGCCATCTGGCTAGCCCTAATAGAGGCTCACGGCTCGAAAAAACCATAAATCTTTGTCCAGTCCGTCCTTGCTAGTGTTCCTTCATTCTTGTGACGGAAGGCGGATGTTGTGTTTTTTCCCCCTTTTTCAATCTGCAGGGTCATGTCTCTCCTCCCTCAGCTGTGGTCTAGCATTTTGATCGATCGCTCAGTCCCTGGGAGGCAACGGGATGGAAGCTTCCATAAAAGCCATAGCTTCTGTAGGGTTCTCAAAGAAGTGAGCTCTTCCGCCCGTGTTGTATTCTCATTTTTGCTGGGAAGATGAGGCATAGGCAACTACGGATGCGCATAGGGTACATTGCGCATCCGTAGTTGATTTTTTTACCATTTCATAGGACCTTCTTTGTGTTTGTATTGTAAGTCCGGGTATATGTGAATTCTATTTTGCTCATAATGTAGTGTCCCTTTCTCTCTGGATAATCGGAGTATAGTGTCTCTGTCCCTGTAGTTAAGGAGCCGTGCAATTATGGTGCAGGGGGGAGCCCCCGGCTTAGGAGGTGGTGCTAGGGTACGGTGGGCCCTCTCAACTAGAAAGTGCTCCGAGAAGGATTCGGCTCCTAGAATATCTTTCAACAGGTTTTCTATTTGCCTTTCCATGGGTCCCTTACAAAAGGTTTCCGATACCCCTACAATCCGGATGTTGTTCCTCTGAGATCGCAATTCGAGGTCCTCACACTTGTTTTTAGTTTTATGTAGCTCTGTTTTCAGTTGGGCTATGTCGCGGCCATATTGTGAAAGCGTATCCTCGTTCGTACTTATCCTATTCTCTGCTTCTGTGATGCGTGTGCTCTCCTTCTCCACTCGTGCTTTCAGGGATCCAATTGTCGCCATTATATCATCCAATTTGACATTTACCGTCAAGAATCCATTTTGTACCAGTGTTGCCAGGCGCTCTAATGGATCTCCCTCCTGTTTGTCGGGTGTTTGTGACGCCCCACCGGTCGCCTCGTGCGGCTGTGAACTGGCAAAGGTGTCCATTGGGCCGGTCCTTTTCCCTCCTAGGCCCTTATTTTTGTTGCGGCCCATGTGCTGTGGTTTACGGTTTAAGGGTGGACTGTGTTCTCCCACGTAGCACTACCAGTCGTGATGTTGTCCAGGAGGAGATGGGGGAGTGTTGCCTCTGTGTCCAATCCTAGCTCAGGATGTTTGGCACACGTACCGGAGTGTCTTTATCGCTCCTTTAGCGTCTAAACCCCCACACCCCCAAGCTTGCCCCCCAAGCTTATTTGAATGATTGCCTTGCTGAGGTTTTTGGTAGCGTTTCTGGTGTAGTTGGGATCTCGCCTGCGTGGGCTGTCTACCTGTGCCCGTTGTATTTAGGATATGCTAAAGTTGCAGGCAGTGATCCCTCATTTGAGGCTTTATATGGACAATTGTTAATTTCGCCAGAGTCCCTTGGGGTGTAGCTTGCTGCGTTTCCTGGAGATCCCAATTCTGTATTAATTTGTCCAGGTGTGGCTCTCCCACTCAGCAGCCCCCACCGTGGGTCGCGTTTCCAACAGTGTTTTCTCTCTGATGTTTGGGTGTCGGCAGCTGCTCCCCCCCGGCCTCGCTCCACTTACTTGGTATGGAGGGATAATGTCCTCTCACGCGTGCCTCCGACTCTGGCCCGCTCTTAGTTGTGGACTTTCCAGTTAATGGGAGTCGCCGGGTGGGGATGCGGGGGCAGGCCCCTGCAGCAGCAGCTGCGTCTCCATCGCGCCCCGGCGGGAACGACACACGGCCTCCCTCGCTGTCTCCCGCTGGTTCTCTTTCCCCTGCTTCTCGCCTCTTCCCGTCTCCTGCAGGTCCCGGGAGGTGCCGGCCGATGTTAGTGCTGCACCAGGGTGATGCGGCCACTCAGTTGTCTTCTCTGGCCTTGGGGTGCCTCAGGCAACGTGGCGCCCTCCCCCAGCGCAGCCTGCTGTCGGCATTCTCCTCCCAGCTCACAGCCGAAGTCTCGGGCGGCCGCGCAAAAGCCTCCAGGCCGCCAAATGTTTTGTGGGCAATATTTCGGCAGTCCTGTAACGGATTTGCACCGTTTTTTCAGGGCATGTGCATTCAGCCCTCCACCACCGTATTTTAGCTTTTCAGCGTGTCTGGAACGGCGCTGGAAGGATTAATTAATTTTAGGATTGCTGTCGAGCCGGCGCTCTCCTTTCAGGCAGCCATACTTGATGCGCGCAACAGCGCCCCCTCTGAAGTGCAGCAATTTGACGGCTCTGTGGCTTCCAGCGGCGAAGAAACAGTGATGATTCCCAATAGGGACAGTGGCGATTTCTCAGCTCCTGGTGGATGGATCAGGACAGTTTCACTGCAGCAGGCTTCAGGGGCAAAAATGCAGCACACCTGCAAAGTTCGTCACCACGGCTGGGCGACACGGTAACCACATATGCTCCGGTTCTGGCACACTCGTCTCACTTCAGACCTGGGAACGCCAAGTGTACGAAATTCGGTGCGAGGGTGCCGTGAACACAGAGCTAGCGATATACCAAGTTTCGAGGGCCTCCTCGAAACGGCGGCGGTATCAGGGCAAAGAGTCTGCTAAGATGGTCAGCCCACTGGTTGGCCCAGGGACACTTCCGAGAAGGCTTACTTGCAGGTTTTGATGAAGGTGCAGGGAATAGTTGGTCCCACTATTCCAGTGGGTCGAAGCGCCTTTGCAGACCTTCTAGGAAGACCAGATGCAGAGGTTCCAACGGGATGACAGTGGGCTCAGGGTGCCAAACCTTCCAGCGGGTCACCAGCGTTTCCTCCACTCGGCTTCTTAGTTTCAGGATACTTGGATCCTATACTTTGTTCAGTGAGAACTCCAGAGATCGACATGGTATGGGTGTTTGGGGCCTTCTCTTATTCAGAATCTCCTTCACACCAAAATGAAGAGGACCCAATGGGAGATCTGCTCACATACAGGTATTACCATACATGGACCAATCCCGGACCATGGTGGTCCCAGGCATTCACAACACTCCAGAGACTCTGGCGCCCAGGATGTGTATTGGGAACAGACAACCCAGCCCACATCCTGGAGGCGCACACACAAGGCATGCAGAAGCCTGTGAAAGCTTGGCGTTTTGCGGGAGAATGCATGCCCAAATAAGGACCGACCCGGGTCGGCATTACCTGGGGAAGGTGAAGGGGCAAGATGGCCCAAGGACAGGACAAAGAACCTCGTGGCATGGCCATTCTGGAGCCAGGCCACCTATTTGTGCCAAACGCAGTAATTGCGGTTTAGCTGGCAGGAAAGGGTTAAAAATATGCGAAATGATAGGCTGCCACCAGCCCTGTCCAAGGCACATCTGCACTAAACCTAAAAAAATCCTTCAAGTAGGGCCTTTGGAAATGCTCGACTTTGAGAATATAATTATTACTAATTACGCGGATGACACGCAATGTGTCATCCCGCTCACTGGCTGTCACAAGGAAGATGAATTAGCCATTAACAGAGTTTTTACTCTCATTGAGGCCTGGATGGTCCATAATAAACTAGCACTGAACAAGTCAAAAACGGAGCTACTTGTTATAGGCTCACCAGACACCATTAATAGAATGGGATCAGTGTATGAGAACTTCCAACTGGGTGGAGAATCTATTAAACCCCTAAAAAAGGTGAAAATCCCTGGAGTAACTTTTGATCAATATATGACCATTAAACCACATGTCAGCAGTCTGGTATCCTCATGTGCATATTACATCAAATTGTTAGCCACTGATCTCACAGGAGAACGCTGAAACTATTGCAAGAGCAATAGTAGGCTCTAAAATAGACTATTGCTCTAGCCTACTCATGGGTATCAGTAAAACTGATTGTAATCGGTTGCAGGTATGCCAGAATGGGGCTATCAGAGCTGTTATGAATCTTAAATTCAGAGATCATGTCACACTGGCAAGACGAGAGTTACACTGGTTGCCAGTGACTTCCAGATTTCTATTCCGAACTCTGACTATTATATATGCAGATCAGGAAATATGCCTGGGTACCTACAACAGCTGCTATCCACAAAAAACAATGTGCGAATACTAAGGTCAAATAATCAGCACTTTTTGGCTGAACCAACATGCCAGACTGTTAGAGCAGCTAACTCAGCCTTTATTTTTAACGGACCTAGGGTCTGGAATGCTCTTCCTCTAAACATAAGATCTATTGATTCGCTCAAATTGTTTAAGAAGAGCTTAAAGACATACTTATTCAACTAATTGATCCTTAGAGAGCTATAATCTTTCTTCTCCATAGTGGCTCTGCATCTTCGGACTCTTCTATTTGTTACTTGTCGTTGTTGTCTTGTAGTGCCCTCACGCCCGCGGGTTCATGGCTGCGCTATATAAATGTATTTAAAGTAAAAGAAATGTAATAGACCCAAGTGCACTGTACTGGAAGGTACATTATACACTTGTTACATGTTGCAGAAAAGTTGCAACATTGGAAAGAAAAAGTCACCCAGTACTGACTGTCTTAAGGGCATGTCAGTTTCCACATAAAAAGTGAGTGAAAAGCCCAGAGGAGTGCAGCAGAAGGCTGGGCTCCTCTGGTAAAGTCAGACTATGGCGTTTAACATCAGCAAAAAGTTGGGGGGGTACACAACTGCAGGGAAAATTACACATGAAATTGAAATCTTGCCTAACACTTGGCTCCTACAACAAAGCAGTGCCAGTGAAGTCAGCACAGCCAGTGAGTTGGGGATACCAGACCGGTCTGTGTTGAAGCCAAGGTTGCAAGCGGCAACATTGTATAGTAAAAACTGAAGAGAACAGTGTCTGAAGAGTGTGTGGAAAGCAATGCAAACACAATTAAACAGCAGATGAGTGATTGAACTTTGAAGCCAAGATACGATACTGTAGACAGGTCCTGCACCACGTGGGTGCTCATTCGAAAGTCTGTTAGGTATCCAGCTGAAGGGTGGCAAATGTTAAGTGTGATAAAGAATTGTGAAATCGAAGTGGTCCTGTAAAGGGTCAAGCAAAACCCTGTGCACATTCGAAAGTCTTTGATAATTGCTGAAAGAAAATATGAAGTTAGTCCGAGCCCGGCTGAGGGAGACAAATTGAACATTGTGTTAAAAAAGGGATCTGAGCCTGGCTGAAGAGGATCTAAGTCCGGCTGAGGGGGATCCGAGATCTTGGGTCCGGCTGAGGGGGATCTGAGATCTGAGCCTGGCTGAGGGGGATCTGAGATCTGAGCCCAGCTGAAGGGGATCCGAGGTAAATAGTGAATCTCCTAAGAAATTGAGTACTTATGAAAATCTGAAAGGGGAAAGAACTCATCATTTGTTTGTCACATCAGGGCCTCTGAATGTAGAGACTTTGAAAGTGGAAGACTTGGGCACGGAAGGCCCTGATGCTAATGATTGAACTGTATCCTGGTGCTAGAGAAGCCAGTGACTGTGCTAAGCTCGAGTGAACCGCCTTGTCCCGTGTTGAAAACATGGGGAAGAGGGGGGGGCCAACGGCCTGAACATCCCGATATCGTTTTGTGAACAATTTTTTTTGGCAATATTGTTTCCCACAATATTTGTATTTAGAGGTAAGGATTGGCAATAGGTTTATTAGTATAGGCCCTTTTATTTTGACAAGACACTACCAGGACTGTTATTATTTGATGGTCGTAGATTGCTCCGATCTGTAGATTTAGGATTAGATAGGCATTTCCAAACCCTTTTTAAGTTCAATAAAAACCCTTGAACTGTAGTCACTTGTGTCTTTCTTACTGTTGATTAAATGCTTTTGTTACAGCAGTGACCTAACAGACTGTTGTAGGACCAATAGTGATCCGAAAAGGGCTCAGCCATTAAACACTGCAACCACAAGTACAGGTTTGTTGCAGCACCATGCCAGCAAAATGGCTGCATGTCAACATGTCAGTATTGTCCAGCATAAGCAGTTGGAAAACATTGGTAAACTGGAGTATGAAAGAACATTTTTAAAATAAAGTTTGGGGAGAAAAGAAAAAAGGTGTGAAATATGCTTGAGGTTCCAGTCCATAAGATGTGGGAAAAAAGTACACGACAGCATGCACATGTGTGCTTACGTGTGATTGCACAAATGCAAATTCTTTCAGAAGGAATATTTTACGCTGGAAAATGGCTATTGTCTAGTTTACTATGGACTGGGCAGAGTACACAGGTAGTATGGCAGGAATGCCTCAGGGGGGTCCCAAAACTAGCCCTGTTCCTTTAAGGGACAAAAAATAAAAGAAGGAAATTCAAGCATTGAAACTCCGGGAAACTTCAGAAGTGCTACTGTGGGGCAGCACAGCTTGGGGGAAAGGGAAAAGGGGGAATGTGACCCATCTAACCAGAGTTTGCGGACCCACGCTCCCTGAAAACACACTAGTGAACCAGGAAAACTTGTAGGAAGCGTGAACAACAATTTCTGCACGACATCAGCACCAGGTATCACCTAAGCATGCACATCGGCAAAGAGTAGTTGGAGCCCAAAATGCAGCACAAAAAGACCATTCACATATATCCAACAATAATCCCACATGCCTTCAAACAATTCCAGAGGGGGGAAGTCCAAAGGCAGGGATGGAAATTGGCATAAGGCTGTGAAAGTCCAGAGGCAGCTGAGAACAAATGACTTACCCCGGGACAATGTTCTTTCGAATGGATGTTCCACCCACGTATTCCTCATCTTTGATATTTGTAAGTCCGCTTGCAGCTTCGGAAACTTTTCATAGTATTGGGTGCCGTGGAGTCCTAACCCTCAATGTGCTCCATCCTGTCCTCAGCCGTGACATTGGCGCTGGTATAAGTATCTCGCACGGCGCCCGTTGCATCTATTGTAGTGTTTTCCTCCCTATGCTCAGTCTTCTTAAAGGTATGACTCAGACGTTGACAGAGAGGAAGGTGTAAAAATACAGAAATTCTCTGCAAGACAGAGGGATAGGATGGGAGGACGATGAGGAATAAGTGGGAGGAACATCCAGTCAGAAGAACATTACCCGTGGCAAGCAATTCTTTCTTCAAATGGATTCTGCCCTTCCACGTATTCCTCATCTTTGATAGACTCTCAAAGCACTACGTAGAAGGAGGTGGGAACAGAGCAAGTATTTCTGATTAATTCTGTGAAGTACAGCCTTGCCAAATCTTGCCTCCCGACACAGAATCCAGGCAATAGTATTTGCTGAAAGTGTGCAAAGAGGACCAATTTGCCGCACTACATATGTCGTGTATGAGCACCCGTCTCCGAAGAGCCAAAGAAGCAGCCAATCCTCGGATGGAATGCGCTCTTAAACCATTGGGCAGTTCTTTGCCAGCCAACGTATAGCATTCCAAAATGCATAAAATGATCCTGCGAAAGATTGTTTGGTGACAGCTTGTCCAAATTTGTGACCTGAATAGCCCACAAAGAGCTGGTCATCTTGCCTGATTTTGGACATTCGAGAAATATAGAAGCGCAAGGCCCTCTCTTAGGGACTAAGCAATGTAATCTCTCCTCCTCCTTTGGGGGATGAGGAGGTGTAAGGGTTCATAAGGTGCCCCCATTAAGCACCTCAACACCAAATTCAAGTCCCAAAATGGTACAATAAATGGAACAGGGGGAAAGACATTAGTTAGTCCGTTTAAGGACTGAATTACTATAGGGAGTTTGAATTAAGAACCCTCATCCAGCGAATGCTTAAAAATGGTAAGTGCCACCAAATAACCCTTCACCGTAGAAACAAGAAGCCCCTGATAGGCAAGATGTAGCTACAATTATAATACAGAAGACATTTTGCATGTAAAAGGATCAATACTTTTATCTCTGCACCAACGGCAACATGTATTCCAAAGGCAGAGGTACAGAGATTTTGTTGCTGGCCAAAAGCAACACCTCCATTACATCTTCTGGAAGGTCCCAATCTTTGTATTGTATCGTCTCAGAAACCAGTCATGAAGGTTCAGAGTACTGATTTCTGAATAAAGGAGGAGACCCCATGCCCTGCCCTCTTGCGACAGCAAGTCCTCTCTTTGGGGAAGACTAATTGGAGGGCAGATGGCCATCTCTAGAAGTTCTGGGTACCACGTTCTCCTGGCCCAATCCGGAGCAATCATGATCATGGATTTCCCGAACTTTCTCAACCTCCTGATGACATGAGGAATGATGGGGACTGGTGATAATGCATACAGAAGTGGAAATTCCCAGTCCACTACGAACACGTATCCTAGAGCTCCTCTCGGAGGACCTTCCCTGGAGCATAATAGGTTGCACTTCTTGTTGACACTGGATGCAACCAGATCCACCTTAAGGGTTCCCCAGGAAGAGATTATCTCTAGAAAGACTTCCTGAGCCAACTCCCACTTGTGGGAGATGGTGCTCTGCCTGCTAATAGCATCCGGCGCTATGTTTTCTTCTCCGGCTAGGTGAACTGCCAGGATAGAGATTCCTTCTTTTAGTACCCAAAATCAAAGCTGCTTTGCTTCTCTGCACAGAGGTAGTGATCCTACACCCCCTATCTTGTTGGGTTAGTATATGGCCACTGTATTGTCCATCATCATCAGACTAGTCTTTCCACCGCACACAAGGCAGAAAAGCCGTTAGTCCGATTGCTCTAAGCTCTAAAAGGTTGATGTGAAGTTTGGACTCCAACAGAGACAACAACCGCCGATTGAAAGGTTGTTTATGTGGGATCCACACCCTGTGAGGAAGGCATCTATCTACTGTCATCTCCGGCCACAGTTGCCAAAAAGCTTTTCCTTTCATCACATTCTCGACAGGCCCACCAAAGTAGATCCCGTGCGATCATGTTCGGGACCTGAAGAAGGTCCATCATTCTGCTGGAGAACTGTGACCACTGAGATCGGAGGGCTTTCTCAAACAGGCTTCTCATTCTCAAACGGGCTTCTGGCATCTGGATTTTGGAGGGTTGGGGGGGGGGGCCACCCCCACCCCACTACAATGAACGGAAGCTTCTGCAATGGTGTCAAGGGGGCCCTTCATGAAATCCCAACCTGTGGAGGAAGTGGCAAGTATGAATGAGATGATCCAAATGCCTACTCGGGAGAACAAGCTCTGATCAGCCAATCGTCCAGGTAGGGGTAGATGTGAAACCCATCCCTCCTTAGAATTGCTGCTTTCACCGCCATAAGCTTGGTGAAGACCCTCGGGGCAGAGTTGAGCCCGAATGGCAGGACCCGAAACTGATGGTGAGAACTGCCAACTGTGAACCTCAGGTACTTTGTGTTTGTGATGAATTGAGACATGATGGTAAGCAGCCTGAAGATACAATGACACCAACAAATCCTGAAATCGAAGGGCCTGAAGGATCTGCGAAAGAGTTACCATTTTATACTCGTCCTTCCTGAGGAACTTGTTCAAGCATCTGAAGTCCAAGATGGGTCGCATTCTTCCGTCCGTCTTGGGGATTACAAAACTTTGGGGAGTCTTGGGGAGTACCAACTTTGATTTCTCTCTGCTACAGGTACAGCCCATCACATTTTTCTCCAACAAAGTGAAGACCTCCTGTAGGAGGAGCAGATCCGGATCTTTCACGGATTGGCCCCCTGGAGGACAATCTGGGGGTATTCTTAAGAAAGGGAGGCAGTAGCCGTGAGCCACTATCTGCAGTGCCTAAGCATCTGAGGTTATGCCACGGCAACTCTCCAAATGCTGCGTCACCCCACCCCCTACCACAGTCCTGTGAGTCAAGGACACATACGAGTTGTTGCTGAAGCCGAGGGAAAGAAGCAGAGGCTGAAATAGGAGTATTGCCACCTCGTCTTCATGAGCCATGGGGAGCTCTTCTTTGGCCCCTCTATGCAAATTGGTCTCTTCATCTAGCAATTCAGGAATAGAAACAAAGGCCGACCCCTCGAGTGGTGGTAAGACCCTTGTGATTTTTGAGGCTGGCCTATCGCTGCTCCCAACGGTTTAGTTGCCGCCTTGGACACCTGTTATTTTTGTAAGCTCTCATTGGCACTAGAGCTGAAAAGCTGGGAGCCATCTATGGCATGTCCAAGAGTCTTGATTGGACGACAGAAGCAAATCCAGATTTCCTTAACCAAGTAAACATAGCAACAGAACTCACCACCATAGCCCTGCTTAAAGAGTCTGCAGAGTCTAGACCAGACTGGAAAAATTGGCACATGGCATCCTTGCCATCTTGAACCAGGCTAAGAAACCCCTCTCTACTCCCCCTCTGGGATATGGTCCACGGCCAAAGCCATCACGTTGCACAAGGTGTGCGTATACTTGGCCAGGGAACAAGTTGCTGCCGGTGGAAAATACCGTCTTCCCTAAGGTGTCAAACCCTTTATCATCTCTATCCGGGGGGGTGGGGGGGAGGGAGGGAATAGTAGGAGAGGCCGCAGCCTTAGAAGTTAACATGGCTGCTTCGACCACCAAGCTATCGGAAGTGGGGTGTTTTCATAGGAGATCTAGGTCTATTGTGGCAGGCCTGCATTTCTTCGCTAGATTTTTGTTGACCGCTGATGTGGTATCCGATTTAACCAGTTTTCCAACACTCCGGTTCTTAATGCAGTGTGGAAGGGTAAGACAGGCTCCCCAGGGAGGACGCACTCCAGGATGTCTGTAAGGTAATCCTTATCCAGTATTGCCACAGGTTTCCCCATCCTAGATATTCTGTGACTTTACCCATCACTGCTCTGTATGACACAATCAGAAGTGGCAAAATCCATCTCAGGTGAGGTGTCGAAGCCACTAGCATCCTTCAGAGTGTCTACAAGATTGTGCAACCTGAACTCCTGAGAGTAGCTCATCAGGCGCACTGGGAGTGCCATACTCCAAACCAAAAGGTACACTCTTCAGCCTCAAAAATCGAGCCCATGGTCTTAAATAAATCAGCCTTTGGTAAAGGATTATAAGACTTTGACGAGTCGATGGAATGCCTCAAAGTCTTCAAGGACATCGATGGCATCGAAGGTGTCAAAAATGATGAGGGCGTCAACAACTTTAACGGTAGCACTGGCTTTGACTGGCCAGATACCAGCTCCTTAAAGTCGAGGAGGAAGACCTAGGCTTCGATTTGTGGAGAGACAAAAATACTCCATTGACGGGTGTCAAGGAGACTCACTGCCCAGTCTCTTAGGCATGCGAGTAGCGGTCTCAGAAGATACCCTGCTGGTCTTACCAGCCCTCAGGCTCCTTCAAATGGGCCATTGGAGCCGCCTTTTGAAAAAACCTCCAGCATTTGGAGACAATATTTCTCCCAGTCAGCAGAAGATGCCGACTTGCTAAGAAAGTTTACCTGTCTGCCCGACGAAGACTACTGCAACCGATGGCATAGTATCTTGGTCTTTTGGTGTGATGAGGAGGATGACTATGAATGACTAGATCTGGACCTAGAGCGCTTCGAATATTTGGATCACTTTTCCTAGGGGAAACCTCCCTGGACTCAGACGACCTCTGTTTGGAAGGGGTAGTAGAAGGGAATTTTAAAAGGGTCCTACCTGCCACGAGTTTCTTCTTCCTCTCTCCAAAGGCATTCACCGTCATTGACTGAAGGGAACCGCAGTCATCGACTCTGTGGTCCAAACCGAGACACCACAGGCAGATCTGATGTAGGTCCTCAATAGACATTTTAGTGCCACAATCTGAGCAGTTTGAAATTGGTCTTCAGTGTAGAGATGTTTGATAAACTTCGAAAATACGCAATGAGAAAATCACAGAGGCGATGAACTGCCCGAAGTGTGCCAAGTATGCAGAAAAACAGAACTGAGGCAATGGGTGCCGCACAAGCTACTTATACCAGCATCGACATCACGGCCGAGGACAGGATGGAGGCCGTTGAGGGCGCCGACTCAACGATGCATGGCCCCCGATACTATGAAAAGCATTTCTGAAGCACCAAGCAGATTTACGAATATCAAAGATGAGGAAGAGGACACAATCCATTCCAAAGAGTATTGTGAAGCAAAAGGTAGAGCAGAGGGCTGGTGTAGAGAAGGCTAGAGGAAAGATAGATGAAGAGGTGACTTTGAGGGGAGAAAGTTAATTATAGACAGAGGAGGAAAAAGCATAGGAAGGGGCCGGTGAGGACAAAGAGGGGAAACAGGAGGAAATATGAGGAGGTGGTAAGAAAACAGGAAGAGGCAGAGTTATGAGGAGAGGGTAGCAGGAGGTGCTCAGACAACAGGAGAGGGAGGGGGGGAGAGACATCAGGCGGCAGTGGTGAAAAATCAGGAGCTGACAGCAGAAAAGAAGGAGAAAGAAGAAGTGCAGGAATATAAGAAAAGAAAAGAAGTGGTGGGCAGTCCAGGGGGGAGGGGTGGAGAGGTGGAGAGGAGTAATAGCATGGACAGACCAAGAGGAAAGGTGCACAAGTACGCTATGCAACGGATGGACCAGTGTGGTGGTCAAGGAGCAGGTAAAACAAGTGGTGTGGCAGCAAGGAGGCTGCAGGAGTTCACAGTGAGGCTCCAGGTAGCATTAGGGAGGCTTGGGGGAGCAGAGAAGAGGAATGGTCCAGAGGAACGAGAGTGTTGCAGGTACATGAGAAGTGTAGCCAGAAGGGGGAGTCTGGTGCCAGTAAGAGAACCACTAGATTAAGGCTACAAAATCCTCACAGACAAAAAGATAACCTGCTAAATCCTAGCAGAAAGCTTTGGAGCCTAACCTTGATAACAGGTATAAGCTCCACGTCTTTTCATTGGTCACCAAGATATGAACAGAGCTGTGAAACCCTCCCCTTGCCTCCATCCAGGGGTCTAAAGAAAAGATGGTGATGAGTTAACAACCATCAGACAGTGCAAAAGTGCAGGGAACATTCAATATACACCCCATTACCTGATAAGACTGAGTGACCATAAACTTCTCAAGTATTGCTGCGGTCCAGCAGAAGTTTGAGAGTTCTGGAATTGCCAGAACCTTCTTTTGGTTCGCCTTTATTGGAACTGGAGATTGAGAACTTCCCTTTTATCTGGTACAAACTGATTAAGAAGCTATCCTGTCCTTGGTTAGCCCTTGTTTTTGACTATTGCGAAAAAGGGCAAAGAAAGGTCAGTTCATCCCCTCCCCTTCAGACCCAGGAAGACAGCCCCACCGAACTGCAAGTAGTGATGTCACAATTAGCTCTGGAAAACCCTTTAATAGGGATATAACGGGATACCGTTAAAGATACCGTGAACCACTTCATTGAACAATAATAACCGTCACATTGTTTATACCGTTATACCGTTAAGTGTGCTTTTCAATCTGATTTGGAAAGGCTGCAGTAAGCAATTGCTGCGCAGTCTTGGTTTTGCACTGTTAGATGTGCCTCTGCCAAGTAGTTTCAATTGGAGCAGTTTTTAATGCCATTCCATAAACCACACGTGCATTACACAAAATCAATATGTTAGCAATAGGAAGAATAGATACAGTGCCAAGAAGGAAAAGGGTTTACTTTGGGGTGGCGGCTTTGGGGTTTATATATTTATAATGGATAATGTTCTCTAAACATATGGCGATGGGGGATTTCCCTGGTTCTATCATTGAATTTACATATAATAAGTCACACTGCGAAATTCACTCATCTCTGTGGGTATTCCCTGCTGCCATACCAAAGGGTAACATGTCAGTGATTACTGAACACCTTTTGGCCCGCAAGTAAACTAAAGGCCGTAACATAAAGAGAGAGTGCGTGTGTGTGTGCGTGTGTGTGTGTGTCTAATCAGGACATTCCATCAGAACTTCCCAACCAAACTTGGGCCAGACAGAAGGAACACCATGGGAGGGGCCTTAGGGGGGAGTGCTGTCACGGCCCTTGCCCAAAACCCCCTCTGGCAAACCCATTGGCCAGGTGGAGTCATGACTAGGGCCTCTAGAGCCTGGCATCCTCTTCAAAAGCCCTCATGGTGCCAGTCCTGGCGCCTATGGCGCCAGGTTCATACACCATGAAAAGAAATGTGTGTGTGTGTATGTGCACAAGCGTATACTACCATCAGCCTCCATTGATCTGTGGCATGCAGGTTATCAAGATGGCAACATGTTCATCTTCACCAGTAGCCAGTGGGGAAGCAAAAAGCCTAAATGACCACTTACGAAAAGCTATTCAGTTTGCTTTGCCAGTTGCAGCAGGCCTCCACCCCACCCCCTCCTCTCCACACGTGTGTTTGGTGGAAGCAAGGCATTTCAGTGGAAAGTATGTTGAAAAGCTCAATTCTGGCCCTGGGTGCCTGGTTTTGTTTGTGATGATACATCTGTCAATTTATGACCTTTTAGAAAATATTTGTTAAGATCAGTTAACTCCACCTGCTATACCGCGATAACCATGATATACCGTCATTTGGCAAGAAGGTTATCGTACCGTCATAAAATGAATACCGTGGCACCCCTACCCTTTAACACTTCCCTGGTTGGAAAGGCAGAAAAAAAGAGAAAGGATATGTTACTGATCATAAAAGTCCTTCACGATACATCTTTCTTGACATCTATGTGTGTGGATCCCACTCCAATTCATAACAGTGGATAAGACCAAAACATTTAGGATTTTCACATAGTTCCTTTATTAGAAGCAAATTCACAGTCCGATTTTCTTTCACCACACAACACAGGACCATGTAAAAAGAAATTCTACGGATTCAATTTTACTTTCATCATTATGCAACAAAGAGTTGTGGGAAGAGGGGCAGGGCTCAGACAATGCTTTGCAGGCAAGGGCTGAGCAACAATCTTGTATAAAAGGGTTGGGATCAAATTCATGGCGCAGGGCTAGAGGATGGAACACAGCAGGGTGATGCATGAAGATATTGGTGAGAGAAGTGGTGGTTTTTGGGACATGGGTTGTGGAGGAGCGGAATACCTCTGCTGCCGACGGGGAGGCAGGAAGAAATGGGTTGGGTACTGTGATGAATCCTACAAGTCCTCAGAAAGACCCTATATAAAGTTTCCTCCCATGTGGCCAAGGGAATACTACCTGATCCCGACCATGGGGGTGGTTTTAGAGAGGTGGATCACCTAGGAGAAGATCCCCAAGGGAACGTCAGGAATCCGATGGGCGGAGCGCAGTATTTATCTTCCTCAGAGGAGAAAGTCACTGATGCCAGAATATGTAATGGCTTGCTGTCAGAGGGATCTGTTCTTTCCCAAAGCCAATTACCTTGATGGTGGTAAAGACCGTCATAACCCATCGTGAATTGGGAGTAAGAATCTCCCCCACAAAGTTAAGCACAGTTGTAGAGATGTAAACTCCCATGTTCAACAGGGAAACTTTAAAGATGAATCTTTAAATATTAACATCTCAGATTCTGAAAATCCTAATTTCCCTATAAAGCAAAAGCATTCAGTAAATCCTTATGATACTCCTTTTAAAAAAAGGTAATTAAGGATGGAAACAGATTTTGTAACAATTATCCCATTAAAAAGGAGTAGGCTTAACATTGGGGACTTCATATCCCACAATGCCAAAAGTACTGGGACGAAGAAGCGGGATGCAGAGGCCCAGGATTGCATGTTGCAGACTGATAGGCTTAATGACCCCACACCTGAGGGAGACTGAGGCATAAAATGCCCCCTCAGGTGCAGGCCATGGAAAGAAGTAGTGGGAGCACTAGTATGAGGTGGAGAGATTGTCGTGGCTCCACATTGAAGTTGCAGCTCAAGGAGAGTAGAGATGCTGGAGCAGCTGACATTTGCCGTACGGATGCTGGTTCTGAGAGGGTCTCCTCCTTGAGAGACCTTGTTTGCAGAGGATACGCAGCAGGAAGCACTAATTGTAAAAGATTTCCCCCTGAAGATCGTGGTTGCAAAGGTCTCATGGTGGAAAGCGTGAGGTTGAGAAGCTTTCCCCACAATAAGGCAGGGTCTTGTGGCAGGCAAGCACCAGAGAGCCTTTGGAGCAAGGAACACTCCTTTTTCTGTTAAGCACGGGCTGCAAGGAGCAGAAGAAGCAAACAACCCAAAGGCAGCGGAGTGAGCGGACACGCAACCCAAACCTGGTCAGTTCACTAGTGTACTGTGACCCCCAGAGCGCTCCATAACCCGGCCCGATGGCCAAGCCCATGTGTTTTGAATAAAGAACGAATGAAAAAAGAGCAAAGTGACAGAAACATAAATATTATGTATATTGAACTGATGTGATGCAGACAGATAATTATTTTGAATACCAAGCTGATACAAAGTGGAGAAAGCATAAGAACTTGGCAAACAGGCCAGCAAAGTGTCATTGTGGTTTTTAAGGACAGAATAATTGCCAGAGCCAAAAGAGGGCAATAACAAACCCAGTTAAAGAGAAACAACATTGGCAAAGCCACGAGGGGCAATTAAGAAGTTAGTTGTTTATACACCCTTTTGTAAGAGGGAGAAAGAAGCAATAGGGGGGAAACCGACCTAAAAAGAAGAGCAGGAGTGAGAGAAAACCATTATCAGCACTTGGTTAAAGCAAGAGTGGTAAAACAAGAGTGGCTGGAAGGCTGATATTCTGACAGAAGGGGTTCAGGAGGAGAGGAGCAAAACCTGCATTGCACGTGGCAATCAAGTGTGGAAAAAAACAGCACCAATGTGTCTCAGGTATTCCCAGACAAAGTAGTCAACGCTGATGTTGTGGAAAGTCAAAACACTTTATAAGCTGTAAAGTAAAACTGTACGACAGAAGTATTTGTAGTAGTATTAGTAGTTTCATTAGTCCTGGCAGGTGAGTACATCAGTGTAAGGGACTTTGTAGTGTAGGACTGGCAGGTGAGTGGACCAGGGGGAAGTCATTGAAGTGCTGTGGTTAAAAATGTTGAAGTGGCAAGAACATAAAAGCTCATTTTGAATTGTTGTGGAATCATTCTGACAAACTAATATTGCCGACATGATTGCATTTGGAACTGTAGCAGAATCATCCTGACAGAAGTATTTTGTTGACACTGATGCACTATGGAAGTACACCTTTTTGATAAGACTCAGTTGTGTGGAACTGTCTGCCACAAGTGAAGAGAAGATTTGCCGAACATTTTGAACTGTTCAGTTAAGCCCACGTAAGAGATTTACTGGAGTAAAAGTAATTATTAGACTTTTGCTGCATGACAGGATATCCTTATTCCTTTGAACTGTTTATTGAAATCCTGATTGAATCTGGGGAAGGGGAACTCATCCAGGTTACAAGGAGGAACAGTTACCAGATCTTTAAGATAATTGTTAATTTTGTTATATCTGAATTGCCATGCATCACCTTGTGGAGGATTCTATCCCTCACACTTGTACATGTATGAGGGACAGAATCCGGTTAGTGTTCCTTTAGCTTATTTTATAGGTAGGGAAATCCTTGTTAGTGTAGGGATAGTGAGGCGTTTATCAAACCTTTTTGAGTTCATAAAATGGCATCTTTTGAAAAACCTTCACAATGTTTGGCTGCCCCACATTTCCGACTCCTCACAGTACAGCGATTCCTGCACAATGTTCTGCTACTAATCGTAGAGGTCATCTTGGACTATTAAAGATTGTTCAGCTCCATCAGACTCATGGATGATTGTATTTTTGCCCATCCATGTTGATGAGACTTTATGTCCTTAAATATACTTACTTGATCAATGTGTGTATGTTTGAAATCATCTAATTATCTCTGCAAGGCCTCCTTGATCTACGCGAGTGGGCCTTACAGTTGGAAAGGGTTCCTTTGGCCTAAGAGAAAAAATGTATTTGAATGCTCACTGTTGGCTCTGAAGTGTTACAAGTTTGTTTCCTTAAATGGGAAAGCACCATTTCCTATGCAGTGTGTTTGGGTCTACCTAGGGAGCTAGAAAGGATAGACAACCGACAGTAAAGGGCATTGTCAAGGGTCATTGACCGCTCTTTTTCCCCCTGTTGGCTATAGGTATCTGTGGTGGAGCGGGTATAAGCACCCCTTGGTGTTCATGGGTGTCCATAGCAGTGGGGGAGCATGTGCTCCAAGTGTCCGCCTCCCGATTTATTTAATTGTTTTTGTAGAACATGCCTAATCCCATACCAGAGTTTGATTTGTAAGCGCAGATCTGGGATTCGAACCTCTGCTGCTCTGCGTGGTCTTGCTTCCAAGACCAGTGTGTTGCCCCTGGGCAATCCTCCATTCACCTTTGTGCAGGGACCAAGCTGGGAAGATCTGAAGATGACTTGTATACTGCGGCGGGTCAGAAGGAGGGCAGACTCTGGTCTTCCATTTTATGTTTGTTCTTTATTAAAAGAAAAGTGAAAACTCCTGACCGACTAAACTATGGGTGTTCCCTCCCCAACAAAAACGAACTAGGGTGCTTGTCAGTTGTCAGTGAGTCTGAAAGCAAGATCTGTTCACTGTCCAAAGTAATCTACCCTCACCCTACTACTACAAACACATCTAATGCATAGCAGAACGACTCCCTACTCCTGTGGGCTGGTTTCTCAGCAAGTTCACTTTGGTAAAGTATTTGTAGGTAGTTCTATGTAACTGCTTCTATCAAGCCGTATAAATCCAATATTGGGTTAAACATTTCAACAGTATATGTCACACACTGGTTCTCATGTCTCCCTTTTATTCTGTCTCTTGCGGTCTTTTTATTTCCCCTTTTCATTGAGACACTTCTGTTCTTCCCTTGTTAGCCAAACATGAGACTTTCTCCTTTATTCAATGAACAATTATTTTCTTTACTAGGATAAATATGAGACTACCAATTATTATTCTCACTCTTCTTATCTACTTCCAATACCTGTTCTTTACTGGGACTAATATAAGGGTTCCAGTAATGATTTTCACTCTTCTTCAGTATTTCCAACACTTGGTCTTTACTGGGGTGAGTAGGAGTTATGCAGTAATGATTCTAACTCTTCTTATATACTTCCCATAGTTGGTCCTTAGTGGGAAGAGTATGAATGTCCTATTCATTATTTTCAGACCCCCTCCTGGTTCTCCTGCTCTTCCAGTTACCTTTATGTCTCAGGGATCGCGTCACCGGACCAGCAGTCTGCACGGGGCTCTTTTCGGTGATTGTCAGGTTGGCTTCTCAGATCTTTGTTTCTTCTTTGATCGGAACGTTCCATAGTGCCTTCCGGTATGTGGTATTGGCGTAGTTTAGGGACTCCCAAGTCCATCGGGTTTCGGTCATTCCGCCACTTCTTAGTCACTCCATGGACAATGTACCAGTCCTTCGACTTCTCTTGCCTCAGGTTTCTTAGAGGACAACACGCTAGTATTGAAACGTCAGCTTCTACTAGTATCTTTCAGCTTCGCTGCCACAGCTGATTTGGAACTGCTGGGCTTTTCTCTCTCCCAGGTATCCTCCTTTCATATTTATGACGCTGCCGTGGGACTTCCCCGGCACAGCGTCAAAGTCCTCCTTCTTTGTTCTACTTGTACTCTTTACCACTCCAGTGGTTTTCTTCCTCTCAGTACCGCATATGTATTTCTTTTACAGTTTTCGCAAAGGTTCTATGTGACCATAGCCAATCTTAGCTTGTTCTTCATGCTTTCTTCTAGCAGGTTTTATTAGTGGTGGGTTATAGGTAGTTGGGTTAGGGAGTTCCTCATCGGAACAGGAGTTCTTATCCCCAAGGGGGGGTGGGCGTCTCTCCCGGTGAGGTCTCGCTTGCCTCTACCTATAGGGAGGTTATTGTGTAGGGTTTCATGTAATTTCATCGCTGGATGTTTTTTCGTGGGGTTTTTTACCCATCAAATTTTTTTGGGGGTTCCCCCTCCCCAACCCCCATATTTTCTCAAAAATACAATGTTTTTTTTAGCAAAAAAATTTGTGGGAAAAAAACCCTGCGAAAAACATCCCACGACAAAAGGACGTCATACAATTGTGTAGAGGGCTCGCCTCCCTAGCCTCACAGGGAAAGGTTTCCCCATAGGGGGAAGTGACAGAATCCCACGATTCTTCACAATACCAACTTTGGGTCAAGCATCTACTACCTCAGGGGGGCCCTGTTAGGCAGGAGACTCCGCACCACATTCAGGAAGGCTACATTACTGTTGTAGCAGATGTGGCATGATTACCTGGACTATGGAGTATTGCAGGCATCAAGTCACATTTATACGCAAGCATACCGTTTTTTTTAAATGTTAATGCAGATTTGAGGATCATTTTATTTTTTAAAATATAGGGGTGTTTTGTTACAACACCCCAAAAGTAATGCAAAGAATGACAAAGAATGACAAGCAAACAGTGGAAACAATACATTGTAAAACCTTGTTAGCATGTTCTTTACAAAAATCAACTGTGGTAGGCATCATAAATTAGGCAGCCCCTTCAGCATACCAATAAATTCATGCAAGAGGCAAGTTCTGATAAAAATAAATGTAATGCAGCATAAAGGTGGGAAACAATGTACTATGAAAGCCGAAAGAAAGCTCTTTGAGGCAACATTCTACACCAGTTTCCCCAACTTCCTGTGCCTGGGTGTAATTTTAAAACAGGAGGAATCTTTTGGGCTGGGGGGAGTTATCCAATAGAAAACCTCCTTTAGAGTTTCCCCTTGCACTTCTTGGTTTCCAGCCCAGCGATGAGACTTCTTTTGGTGTGATGGCCTGCACAGATACTTATTTCTGTCAGTCTAGGGGGGCCGTGGACTTCATGGCCTTCTCGGTGATGCAGGCTGGTTTGAAGATAATGTGCAACTGAAACGGAAGACCATACAATTCCTGACATCTGAGATTGAGGTGGTCAAATCATTTCTTCCAAGTGATTGACCAATCTGCAGCGTGCAGGACTGCTTTCTGGGGTGCAGGGTGGAGAATGGGATGCCAGCAAGCGGGGTGTTATGTCTAAGTGGGAGAGAGCATCAAGTTGGCTGTTTTCTCTGCAAAGTGGGCCTTGAAGGAAAAGTATAGCCTCACTATTTTACTTGGGGTATCTGGTGAGGTGTTCATCAGTTGAGTTCAATTTCTGTCAGCCATTTTATAACAAAACTTTGCGTGTAGAGATTCCCAAGTAGGATGAAATCAGTTTAATGGGCTTATGTCATAGTTACGGGACATCAGGACTGTATGAGGGAGAGATTAGTAAGTCAATCAACTGAGTTGGCACAGTTGAAGTTTGAACTATTGTGGCTCATCTGTGTGTTAGTACATCTTAATGTCATGTTGCCAAGTAGTAGCCCCAATGGCTTTATATAGTGGTTGAAGATGAGTGGCAAGAGGAGGATTCTTGGAGGACTCCACAGGTAACAGGGTACCATTGGCATGTGTCTGTGCCCACCTGAATAAGCTTTTGTCAGTTTACTAGATGAACCTCTGACTACAATTAAGGTTGTATGTTGAGAAGAACTTTGTGGTTGATGGTATTTACATAGAGCAGACAAGTCCCTAGGACGATCCTTCAGTTGGTGTCACTTCCCCCCAGGGGGGAGCCTCTTCCCATGAGGCCAGGGAGGTGAGGCTGCTACCCGATAGTCCCTCTGGGGGTGTTATAATGAGGGAGGATCTCATAGGGAGGACCCTCCCCGCCCCTCTGGGAAGGATGACCATCTAGGGTGTAGCCCTCGTAGGAATATCACCCACCACACACACTCTAGCCTCTTCTTCCTGTGCTAATCTTTGTAGAGACGAGGCTCATGTGCTATTGCAAAGTAGACTACCAAGATCCTGGAAAGTACCGGGACGAAGAAGAACATCAGGTACATAGCTAATCTAGGTACTGGGACGAGGTGGGACACAGGAACAATGAAGAACACTAATGAGAACGCACTGTAGCGGTACAGACTTCCGTGTAGGCGTGGTCCTGCTTACACGATAAAGACCAAAGAAGGACTGCCTGAAAGGGAGACCCAGCCAACCAGAACGAGAGACTGTGAATCACTAAGGAGACACGGAGAAGGCCAGCACAGAGCCGAGAGCAGTCTGCTCCTGGAGTAAAGAGGACAACGGGACTCCACCACCCAGTGGCATCCAGGCGGTCATGGGAGGCTGGCAGACGGTGACACGAACGCAAAAAGCAGCATCCATACCATCACTCCAAGGGCCGGCCAGGAGATCTGCAAGGAAAAGAAGCCGAGGCGCAGAGAAGCCCACGCAACACTCTGAACATGAGAAGGAACCCAGGAAGAACCAGTCACGAACCCCGGATGCAGAAAAGGTAACGGGAGAGGCGTGGGGACCGTAAGGGGTGAAAAGGTTTGGAAGGCACAAACCAGATACCGATATTCTGAGGCAGGACTATTTTCCTTGTCCCAGTACTTGGCAAGCGAGGCAGCCAAGGGGACATAGAGAGGAGGTGAGAAACCGGGGTTGAGGACCCCACCCAAGAGAGTGATACTAGTCATCTTTCTTGTGGCAGTACTTGGCAGGGAAGGGACCCAAGCGGGCCAAGCCAAAGAAGAGAGAAACCAGAGTTGCAGACCCTCACAACACTCAGAGTTTGGTGTTACAAGTGTGAAATTTGACGAGAAGACCAAGGGAAAGGAGTCATTCCCCCTGGATATAAGAGATTGTGGCATAACTACCAGGAGAAGGGAGTCATTCTCCTGGTAACGCGGACTGGGAGGCAGGTCCAACAGGCATGGTGAAGGCAGTCATTCCCCCAAGCTAAATGGAGATTGAAACAGAACGCCAGGGGAAGGGAGGCATTCTCCTGGCCCAACAAGGGAACACTGTGTATTCATTTTGAACTTTGTGATCCGGAGAAGGGAAATCATCCCATCGGGCCCATTATTTGGAACTTTATTTTCAAACTTTGTGACATGGGGAAGGGAGTCATTCCGCCAGGTTGCTTGAGACTAAATGCCAGGAGAAGGGAGTCATTCGGCTGGCGCACCCAAGGAGACATTGTGCAGCAATTTGACTAGAACGCAGGAGAAGGTAGACATCCTGGGATCAGAATAGTGCTGCTTTGTTTATTAGTTTATAATATAAGAGCTAAAAAACAGGTCTTTCTTGATACAGGACGGTGGGCACTTACTTTAATAGCAATCCTGACAGTCACCTTAGATCTTTAGTTGAGGCAGGGAACCCCTCTTAGAACTAGGGAAAGATGGGTTGTCTCTTATTTTATTTTTACTAATAAAAGTCGTTAGCCCCAAACATGCCACTTTTGTGTGAGAATCCTTCTTCTGAACACTTACATCCCCTTTGTGTGCATTGTGGTGGGCATAGCTGATAATCTAGAGGATGGCTTTCCTGGAGGCTGTATTGCGAGGATCATGCCATGCGGTTGGGAGACTGAACTATATTTCACATGCATGGGAGATGGTATGAGTAGTTTGAAACGTTGGCAGGTTTCAATTTCGGTTTTTCCAGCAATGGGTGGATTTGGCCATTCTTGAGGGTCTGAGTGAAGCTGCTTTCTGTGAGGCAGGTATAGATTGTCTCTAGGATCTGAATAGGCACTTCTCCTGAGATGAATTTCATAATAGCAGGAAGGATATCTTCATAGACTGTGAATTGAGGGAAGCATGCATCCTGGAAACGTTTTCCTGGGTTCCGTTCGGCAACTCGAACCACCAAGTGAAATCACAAGGAATGTGTAGGCGACCCCTGTTGTGTGCTTATAGTTGTCAATGTGGTGCCGAATCGTGTTCTGCGAAGAAATGGTTCATGTTTCTACATTTGTAAATAGACAAATGAAGTGTGGGTGCTTGGAGACAGAAAAAGTAGCTAAAAGCATAACAAGCAACCGGCATAACAATTTGCTTTCGCTTCACTTATTCTTTAATTTCGCTTTTCGGTTAAGTCATTCCATTCACCTCCCATGTCCTCCCAAAGTCTCTTCAACTCCGTGTCAGTGCTTTGGTGTGGCTAAAAGGAGATCCAGGCAATATACTTTATCTTTGAGGCAAACGTTTGAACCTCCCAAAAGGAATCCACACAATTAGAGGGTCATTTGACCTTAAGGAAAACTTTAAGGACTTGGTTTTTAAACCCACCAAGCTAGCTTTGCACCATCCCAGCAATCTGCCACTAAGGCATCAGACATACACTTTACACCGTCTACTGGGTCCATTGCTATTTCCCCAGAAATCTCCTATTTTCGAATGCACTAAACACATACAAACTATGCCTCTTGTGCACAGCACGCCAAAGATCCCCTCCCATCACACTTCAAAAACCACAACTTTACAACCAACTTACATAGCTACCCCCTAAGCCAATGAATCCTACCTCCATGGGCTCGCAAGGCTCCCCTCTGGAAACAAACATCTTTGTGTTTTGGAAAAAGGACACCTAGAAAAAACTGCCACACAGAGCCCAGGATACTTCTTGTCTGAATAGATCATCACAATATCAAAGATATCTTGCATTGTCCTTCTCATCCCTCTAACCAAACCGCCTCTCCCTCTGCTGCTGATCAGCAAGAGCACTTGAGATACTGAAAATGGCAGGAGGTGCACAACAGAAATCCTAGTAAAAAAAAAAAAAACATAAAACAGTGCACATTGTGCTACACAAGAAAGTAACATGGCATAACATCAAGGAACACCGTTTTGCAGTCAAAATAGTTTTGAAGCAAAATTTCGATGCAAAGTTGTTCCACTCACTTCAGATGTCATCTGCGCAATACGTGTAGGGGAAATGGTGCCGCATAAAACATTCTTCCTTAACTCTGGGTTTCTCGAGTCCCTTAAGTTTGCAATCCTGCTTCTTACCCTAGTCTTATACTTTTGGTCTGCGATTTTAATTTCTTGAAATATACGTTGGAAAAAGAGTTAAGGAAGTGATAGAATTACAAGGAGCAGTCAATTGCTTCATGTATCGACATTTACCAATGCATTCCTATTGTATTTGATTTAGCACAGAAAATCTCTACTTAACACTCGCCGAAACTCTGCAGGCTTGAGTTTTGTAAGAGGGTTAACCTTTTTCATTAGATTACTTGATTACAACTCTGTTAAATTAACAGTAGTTCAATTGATTGGCATGCATGTTCAGCTACCTGTAGGTTATAGGCTAACTTGGAGGTAGGGCAACTCAGTATTTGTTTTTCATAGTACATTATTAGATCGTCCATATTAATGTAATCTTTCATCACATAGTTAATGACAGTAGGGAGTCTAATGTGTCATATGAAAAGAGTATTCTTTTACAAACAAAATTATGCCCACAAGAAAACCTCGATGTCCTAGATTCAAGCCTCCATGAAATGTTGGTTGCAGAGTGCCATCATGGCCAGACAAGAAGTCCGAGAGCACAATATATAGGCCATTTACAGAAACAAGTTGTCACTTCATGACTTCAGCTCAGATTGTCTTTCCTGTAGCGTAATGTAACTAGTTTTGTATCGTATAGTGCCCTTTTGCCACTATAGGTGCATGACTAACAAGCATTGGCAAAGCTAGTTTTGGCTTTTGATTAGGCATTGTATATAAAAATGTGTCCGGCATTAACATCAGATGCACAGCTACTCGTACCTTTTGTCAGCTATTGGCTACCTATATCCAAGCCCCTGCATCAGCGGCAGGTATGGACATCAAATTCCAAGTACACAAACAATTGGCAGGAAATTCCCCGAGATGTCCAGGAACTCACAAAATTGTGTGCAGACACGCATGGGCACTGTATTGGTGTGTACAGTGGGTGTGTGGGCGTGCATGTGTGTGAGGGAGGGGGTCAGTGTGTTTGTGTGGAGTCCGTGTGCTTGCGTGCAGGTGCAATGTGTTTGGGGATAGTAGTGGGAAAGCAGCAGGGGATGTGTGGAAGCAGTGTTTGTGTTGGGGTGCAGTGTAGGTGGGGTGCAGTGTCTGTGGGGATGTGTGCGGGGAACAGTACATGGCAGGGAACAGTGCATGGTGTGGGGAAGTTGGGGGGATTGTGTGGAGTTCAGTGGTATGTGTGAGGGGTGACCAGATTGAGTGAGATTGGCGTGTTTTGGGGCAGTGTGTGGTGGAAGTGGGTTTGTGTGGGGTCAATGGGAGTAGGAGGGATGTGTGTGTTTATACATAGTTACAATGTGCTTGGGTGTGGGGATAGTGTGTGTTTGTGTGCACATGTGGGGACAGTGTGTTTGTGTGCACATGTAGGGGCAATGTTAGTGTGTATGGGCAATATATGTGTGATGTTGGCCGATGTCTGCTTGGGGGGCAATGTGTCAGGGGCCGGGGGGGGCTCTGTACAGACGCAGGGGTAGTGCGTGGCAAGTGTCTGGCGCAGTGGGTGGGATGTGTTTGAGGGGAGTATGCATGTGCGGGAACAGTGTGTGTGTGGGGGGGGTGATCAGTGTAGGTGGGGGGAGGGGCTGCGTATTTGGGAGCACTGCATGTGTGGAGGCTGCTTGGATGGGAGGAGTTGCAGTGTGTGCTTGTGAGGTCAGTTGTGTGTGAGGGGAGCAGTGTGTGGGGGCATAGTTTGAGGTGGCATTGTGTACCTGTGTGTGGGGGGGGAAGACAGTGGATATGTGGAGGGGCAGTGTTTATGTATGTGATGTAACTGAATCAGCTCACATATGCCTATTTCTCTGGAATCTTTACAGTCCCAGCAGGTGCTAAAGGAAACTCCATCAGTTCAGAAAAAGGCCTAAACAATCCAACCCCACAGAATGAAGGAAATAGGCTAAGCACATTAAAAAAACAACAAACATGACTTTGCCTGCCAGTGCCGGCTTCCAGGAATTGGTCATGAGCAGAAACCTCTAAGAGGGTACCCTATTTCCCCTCCCTAGTGTGAATCAGCTGCAAGTCTCAAACGCTCACCAGCAAGCTTGCGATGTACAGCTGTTTGACAAGAAAAAAAAGAGTCCGAGCAGAGCCGGGAAAGGGTTGAGGGATGTAATATAGGCCTTAGCATGGTCATGGGCAGGGAATGCAAATAAACAAACATCTGCAGGCTGTGTGTCCCACCGCACCTATATCTGATATTCCCATATCAACAGTTTCATTTTTTAATAGGTGGCTATCTCCATCTATCAGTCAAAACCTAAAAAAGGGAGAGGGAGTTATTAGTGGCAGGGAAAGATGCAATACCTGTGGTGCTGGTGGGTGCAGGCCGGAAGCACAGTTCACATGCAAATCTGCATTCTATTTGTTCTGGTGAAGAAACATTCGAGTATGTTATCCACAGGAAGAAGCCATGGTCTAATGGACACCACCACTTTGGGTCTGGTAAGCCGTGGTTGTGGAAGCATGTGAATGGGCTAAAGAAGTGAGCTGAAGTTGTGGTTTGATTACTGCTGATATCCTAATGGCTAGGCCTTTAGCAGATGTCTGTTGGGGGTGGGGGGGGTTGTGTGTATAGTGTTAGGTAGTAGGAGATCTTAGAGGCGAGTCGGGCGAAGGGGGGGGGGGGGGTGATAGTGTAGTAGGACTTACTAGGCAAAACAAACCGGTACCCCAAAGCCCACCTGTCAATCCCCCTCCACCCCCACCACCTTTCTTTCTCTCTCTCAAACAGAGACATATATCCCATGAATAATAATCCTCTGCAAGTTGGCAGATGAGGGAAAGGGGGTAGACTGGAAATTCCAGACCTTTACATGTCTTACCTGCTAAGGATTATGGGACACAAACTTTTGTTCAGAGGATGGGCTGCTTGAAATGGAAGGGCATCAGTCACCCATTTCACTTTACTTCGTATGTGGGTTGGCAGGCTGAGAGATGCTTCAAAACGCACTCTAACAAGTTCAGGTTTGAGCTCCGAGTCCTGCTGCAGCTTTTAACTGTTGAGGGCAGAGACCGGCAGGGAAAGGCATTCGTCAGGCATTGGTCTTGCAAATTTTTCTTTGAGCGCAGGATGCTCCCACTTACACATCACGCCTCGACGCGGAATGCGAGGGGAGGGCAGTGCTAAGGACAAGACTCATTCCTCCTGGACAGGCATGCAACTCCCAGTTGGCCCTGTGCACCGGCTGTTGCAGAAGTGGAGCCATGCTGAATGGGTGATTGCCAGAGACGGTCTATCTGGCTGCCGTGCTAGAGTAGCTGGGTGCCAAGATCATTGAGCTGGCCGGCAACACAGCCTGGGACAACAAGACCCACATAATCCCTAGACACCTGCAGCTTGCCATCCACAACAACGAGGAGCTCAATTAGATGTTAGGCAAAGTCACCATCTGCAGGGTGGTGTCCTGCCCAAGATCCAGGCAGTACCGCTGCCCAAGAAAACCAAGGGCTGGAAGGCAGGGGGGCAAAGCCAGCAAGTACCAGCCCAAGTTACACCATCCTTAAAACCCACTGTCCTTACCAGCATACATCCTTGTTTCTCACAGCGGTCTACTATGCTCTCCCCCACAAACCCCAAACTCTTCTCAGACAGGCTATAATGAAAAATGTATCCCTCCCGCAATTACCCCTGACCCCACAGTTCCCAACCGATGAAGTTTTGACCTAGCACCAGGACTTCGGCTGAGGCCCCTCAGAGATCAAGCACCCCTGAGTGAACCAAGCGTGAAGAAGTGCACCAGCCTGGGTCTGGATTAGTGAGCTGATCCCAGGTGAGCGAAGGGGTCTGGTAGGCAACGGCCCACCCAGAGGCCAATCTGACAGGCTATTAAAGAAGCAAGCCCAAGGCCGACTGAGGAGTGCAGCCTGGGTGAAGAAACGCGCCAGTCAAAGGACGCGTGGCTGGGCATCCTGAACGGGGGCACGGCCTGATGGAAGAACAGTGCACCCAGCGGCCAGACCAGGGAGACCGAAGAAAATGGGGTGGGTGGGCAGTGTGGGTTCAGGGACAGATGGGGTGGGTGGTGAGTAGTATCATCCCAGACGTTATCAGTGGCATGAGCAGGCCCACCAGCTCTGCACAGAGGGCCTGTGGAGTCCACTCCCGACCCGGGGCCTGAGTGGGAAGGAGGCACAGAAATTACCTGGAGCCGGCTGTGGCGTCCAGTGTGGGCTCATCGGAGGAGTGTGGCAGTTTGCCACAGGATCCGCACAGGTGGGCGGGACCTGGGCAGAGCCCAACAAAGGACTTACCCATCCCAGCAAAGGGCAGGGTTTAAAGGAAAGCACTTCAATAATTAACAATTTGAAATGCACCACCATGGAAGAAATATGGGTGGATTAACCCAACAAAATTACGGAAAGCCCAGCAACAGTGGCAATCTGGGGTGTGTGGTAAGTCACATAGGAGGTGGAGACATGTTGGGGTTTAACTTCACTATAATAAAGAAAAGAAATGCCTACCACTAATGGCGGAGGTATGCTAAGAGGTATGCTAACAAAATAATAAAGAAGGTGGTAGTTAGGATGTGTTCGAAATAACTGCCCTAAACCTACTTTATCCTATTGCCTGCCCTACCACTAACAATAACAATACACAATACAATACATAGAACCCTATGGAAGGGTTCTGCTCCTCTCTTGGCTTGGTATGGCAGGCGCTTGACCCCCACCTATTTTGTAGTTCGTTATTTTCCCCTCTTGGGTTTCAGGCTCAGCCTATGAAGATAGTCCAAAAACAAAAAGTATGTTTCTCAGGCATTCCAAGGGGAAGGACTCCTGCCCCCCTCAACAGGCTTGGTCGCAGTTCCAAAAATCAAACAACTGACTTATTGGATGAATCGAGGAAATATCTGACCAACAAGAAGTATCCTCGTGAGATATCGAATTGCTATGTTTCAAAATCAAGGGGAGTTAGTGTCCTCTTTAAGAAGGGACTTATTCTTAAGATTGAGAAAGTGGTGATGGATGGAGAAGGTAGGATACTTTTAGTTGACATTTCTTATAGTGGTAAGGTTATTACAATTGGATGTGTATATGGTCCATGACCTCCAAATAAATTATTCTTTGAGGCTATTACGCAGTTGCTACGTGATACGCAGGGTGACACAATTATAATTGGTGGAAACTTTAATTGTGTTCTTGATCATGCTGTCGATCAATCAGCAGTGTGCAGATTCACGAATTATGGGATCAAGTGGAGAGTTTGGTTTGTTCCTTGAAAGATTCAATCTGGCAGATGCATGGAGGATTATACATTCCTCTAGTAGAGAATACTCATTCGCCAATGCAGGATTCCTTTTCCCGGATTAACTATATATTGATATCTGAGAGAATGGTTGATAAGTTGCTGAGTGCAAACATTAGGGAACGTGAAATTTCTGATCACGCTTTGGTGGATTTAAGGTTGGCAGTAGGTGGAGAAAAATCAAACTTCTTAAGATGGTGCATTAAAGCAGGTATATTAAGAAATGACAATGAAGTAAATCACCTCAAAGCATATATTGAGATGTTTTTCAAGGAAAACATAGGTTCTACAGATATTCAAACTGTGTGGGATAGTTTTAAGGCTGCCATAAGGGGTAAATTAACAGGACCTCATACTGTAGGAGAACGGGGTTACAGAAGATACGCAAGTTAGAGGGGGAGTTAGCTGCTCTTCAAAGGAAATCTGTACCAACAAAAAATACAGAAGATCGCCAAAAGATGTCTTTTACACAGAAAGAACTGAAACAAAACATGATGGCTGAAAGCAAAAGTACTGGGAGAGTGGGGATGAGGGCGGTAGATTACTGGCTAATAGACTGAAAGGGATGATGGAATCATCATTTATAAAAAATATTGAGAATGCACAGGGTGACTGACCTTGTTATTAAGAATGCAGACATTTGCCAATGTTCCATTCTTATTACAAAGCTATTTACATGGAAGATACCTTTCCATTAGAATCAGAACTAGAGACCTTTTTTAGCGAATTGGACCTTCCCAAATTAAACACTGAAGATGCAGAGGCACTAGATGCAAAATTTGAAATAGGAGAGATCTTAAAAGCCATCGAACAACTTGATGTTGGCAAGTCACCAGGATTGAATAGTTTGCCTTCTGAGTTTTATAGATCATTTGGGGATACGCTAGCTCCCATTATGTGTGATCTGTTCAATGATTTAATTTGCATAGGGACCATTTGCCAATCAATGCGGGAAGCCCTTATATAACACGGATTCCGAAACCAGGAAAGGATCAGAAGAAGTGTGGTAATTATAGACCCATCTCTTTACTTAATGTGGATATTCAAATGTTCTCTAAAGTATTAGCGAATAGGTTGGATAAATATATTGGGGGCCCAATACACAAATCGCAAGTAAGATTTATGAGGAATAGGTCTGGGTATGGCAATATCAGGACCATTATTGATATATTGGGATTAGCAAGGGATGTGCTTCATGAAACAGTAATTGTATTCATTGATGCAGAGAAAGCCTTCGAAAGAGTGAATTGGGCTTTTTTGGAGTTCGCGACCCAATAGTTAGGATTTGGGTTTCATTTCTTGTAAGCTATCAGATGTCTTCATGGTGATGTAAATTAAGGGGGGGTCCTGGGAGTCCCTCTGCCAGACATTAGTCCTGGTTACGAGAGACTTACCCAGAGTCTTTAGCTCACTATCTTTCACAGAGAAGAAATATCCCAAACATATCAGTTTTTGTCCTGCCCTGGGGCAGTCCAGCACCGAAATGCTAAGCAATTCTCCTGTGAACAAGAGTACCAACAGAAACCCCAGACACGTGTTTCGGTCTGGTTGGACCTCATCAGTAGGGTGGATCTGTGCCCCTCTAAGAATAGTGAGCAAGGGGTCCACGTCTGGATTCCCCTAGTAACTTAGGGTGAGACTCGAAGTTATTTAAATATGCAAATTAACAAGGGGGGTCCTGGACTCTCGTAACCAGGACTAATATCTGGCAGAGAGACTCCCAGGACACCCCTTGTCAATTTGCATATTTAAGTAACTTTGGGTCTCCCCCTAAGTTACTAGGGGAATCCAGACGTGGACCCCATGCTCACTATTCTTAGAGAGGCACAGCTCCTCCCTACTGATGAGGTCCAACCAGACCGAAACACGTGTCTGGGGATGCTGTTGGTACTCTTGTTCAGAGGAGAATTGCCTAGCATTTTGGTGCTGGACTGCCCCAGGGCAGGACAAAGACTGATATGTTTGGGATATTTCTTCTCTTTGAAAGATAGTGAGCTAAAGACTCTGGGTAAGTCTCTCGTAACCAGGACTAATGTCTGGCAGAGAGACTCCCAGGACCCCCCCCCTTGTCAATTTTCATGGTGATGTGACAGCTAGAATTCGGATGAACAATGAGGCTTCAGCTTAGTTTAAATTGGAGAGGGGTAAGTCTTGTCATATGCTGATGACATGGTATTTATATTTCGAGGGAGGGTAGTAGTGCCCTAAAGAGAGCTTTTGAAAGAGTGGGTAAACTTTCTGGTCACAAAGTAAACTGGGAAAAGTCCGACGTTTTTCCACTTTCAGAGAGATGTATGAGGGGTGATTTTGAGGATTTGAACTGTGTATGGTATGATTTGAAAGTTAAGTATTTAGGGGTCTTCCTCACCAGGGACTTGAAAGGAACTGTTGGGTTAAATGTTGAAATTTTTATTAGTGACCTAATTAGATATATCAGAAAATGGGAGAGTTTGAATCTGGGAATTTGGGTTACGGTTAATGCCCTTATAATGACTTTATTGATAAAAGTGTTATATTTAATCCAATCACTTCCCTTGCCTTTTACTAAGAGATTATTAAAAAGGATTGATAATACATTTCAGAGAATTCTATGGGGCGAGAAGGGGAAAGCCAACATTTCTAAATATATTATGTTGCCTAAAGTATAGGAGGGTGGATTTGGTTACCCGGATCTGGTTAAGTACCATAGGGGTTTTATTTTAAAAAAGGCTGCTCTTTATATGGTATCCACGGATAGTTATGAGCCAATTTGGCTTACAATTGAGAGGGAGGTATTTCGCCCGTCGGAATTGGACAATATTTACTCGATGGAAAGAATTTCATCAAGACGAGTTAGATTGCAAACTATAAATGCAACACGTATGACTCTAGTTTCTTGGTTGATCGATAATAATCAGAATATTTATTTGCATTCCAAGGTTTCAATTTGGGGTAATCCTAGTCTTCAACTGGCAAACAAAACTCTATATTGGAGTAGTTGGATTGTTAAAGGTATTTTAAGGATAGAGGACATTATACAGGATGGACGGATGGTTCCCTTTTTAGAGCTGCAGAGGAAGTTTGGTTTGAGAATGAGGGAGTTGGCTAGGTATAACGAAGTTAAGCTACTTCTCTGTCTAAGGCTAGGAATGTTGAAAGGTTCACTGGGAACTGAACCGGTCTTATGTAAAGTACTGAAATTATTTCCATGTGCAGTATCTACTTACGTCAACCTAATGCCTGCAGAATATACTGTTAAGCCATGGGATAGACTGAAAGAAAAATGAGTTGCAGTGCCCAATTTCGGAAGATGAATGGGGGAAGATACTGCAGGCGAGTTATAGTAGTAAATTGGATTTGAACTTGCACCTAGTGCATCAGAAAATTCTGGGTGGTCTGTATTGGACACCTGTGCGTATGCATGGATTTGGTCTCCTAGGTAATGAGGTATGCTGGGGATGTGGGAAAGAGGGACTATGGTTCACATGATATGCAATTGTTCGAGATCAATGAGTTTCTGGGGGGGATGTGTTAGATCGGTTGGATACAGTATTCTCTATAAGCTTTCCGAGAACACCCTTTTCAACAAATCTTTTATCAGATAGAGGAAGATGTGTGACTGCTAGAAGGTATAGGTGTTGGATTAATAAGGCTTTAATAGTGGCAGTGAAATAAATTTTGCGATGTGGAAAACTAGGAAAAATCTGCAGGTGGAAGTTTGGGTCAATGATGGGCAGTTATCCGATTTTGCAAAGTATATGTATTATAGGAGAAATCGGGAAGAGATTTATTTGGATATCTGGTCGCCCTTTAATGATTTGTATGGTTCATAGAAGTGGGTTTAGTGAATGACATCCGATAGCTGCGTGTTCATGTGGGTTATAACAAATATAAGGAATGCTGGGAGTGGCGTGTGTATGTTTTATGTGGGGTGCTTAGATTTCTTTTTTCTCTTCTCTTTTCTTCTCTCCATGTTTTCTCACTCTTTTTTCTTGGTTTTAGATCTTATAAAAATGTATTAATTGTGTATAGAGGGTTGACGACAATAGAGTATTGGTGTGTTTGTCAATATGCTCATTGAATAATTATAATGTTTTAGGAATTACTCATTTAACTCATTTGTAGTTTGTACTTTCTGTAAATACTAATATTACAACTTTTGAGAATTGTTACCTATTGTTGATCCCGTTATAAGTTTTCAACAAAAAGAAAATCAAACTGCTGTATTCTCTTTACACGTTGTTAGAAGGGAACTCAAACACTTCAAGATTCTCATAAGGTCGCACAGTTATTTCTCAAACTCAAAAATCGTTTCCTGTATGTGATATTTATTATTTTCAAAGTTCCTATTCCTCCCAGCCTCTTGTGGGCTGCTGGCCCTATGCTTATTATACTGGTCTTGCTGCCTCCCGGGGTTCCCATTCTCCAAGCTTCTCCTGGACCGCTTGTCCCCGTTGGCTTCATCTTATTTGCAATGTCTCCTTCAGTGTTTCTGGTTCGTTCAGCCTCTCGTGGGTGGTTGCTACGCCTCACAGGCCGGGAGTGAGCTAAAGAATCTCTAACCCAGTCAAGGGTCGCTTGGAATCCAACCACTTCCCCTTTCTCTGTGCTGACCACTCATCTGCGTGTTGGCTTCTCAAAGGTAAGGAAATTTTAAAGGATGTCTTCATACCAACAATCATGCTTTGTCCTAAACCTACACTACCCTATTGTCTGCCTACCACTAACAATAATGAAACACAAATCAGAATATGAACGTGTTCTGCTTCCCTCTTAGCTTGCAATGGCTGGCACTTGACCCCCAGTACTTTCAGTGGTGTTCCCCTTTTGGGTTCAGTCCCCCAAGTCTCTGTAGATACTCCAAAACAAGTCAAATTGTGTATTCTCTTGACACTCACTTAGAAAGGAGCTCCTCAACCTTTCAGCAGAATTCTCATAACGTCACACTTTTTCCTCCAACTTAAGAACCTTTTCCTGTAGATAATCGCTATTGTTATTCACTTCAAAGCTCCTATTCCTCTCAGCCCCTCGTGGGCTTCTGGCCCTTGCAGGTCGTATGCTTATTATACTGATCTCACCCCCTGCAGGGCTCAGGATTCTGCCAGTTTCTCCTGGGCTGCATCAGAGTTGCAATGCCGCTATACCCTTCAGGACATCTGGTTCATTCAGTCTCTCCTGGGCTGCTTAGCCTTGCCAGCCTTGTGTGAGCGACACTGTTGCTAACCCCTTCAAGGTCACTGGTTCGTACAGCCTCTTCTGGGCTGCTGGGGCTTATCTGATGTATGTAAGCTGCAGTATCTCTAACCCCATCAAGGGTCCCTCTGAGTCCAACGGCCCACTTCCCCTTTCTGCATGCTGGCTGAGCACCTGCGGATTGGCGCATCATTCAGGAAAGGCAGCAGTGACTCTGGTATCTGCAGAGCCTCACACTTGCCAGTTCTCCTGTGGCAGCACATTATCTTCACGCATAGGCATCAGGTTTATCCTGCTATGCCCCTTCCCCCCACTAGGAGAACTTGGATTGTCAAGCAACTTGCCCGCCTGGGCTCAGCTACCTTTTACAAGCTTTGGTATGCCCCCCCCCCCCACAAATCCTATGCCGTCTGGCCTTCTGGTTTGATCCGCCCAGCATCACAGCAAAGGCACGCCTGTACACAGGTTCCTTCAAGCTTCTTGTTACACCTATCCAGGTATTATTCTGCTTCCTTTTATCTTCCCCTGCATAGGGAGAGCAGACACAGAGTCCATAAAGTGGGGTCAACAGCCAAGCCCTTACAGTTAAAGGGCCCTTAGCCTCATAACAAGGTTCACCTCCCATATAACCCATAAGTAATGGAGGTTCCGTCTCAAAGGAGTTATTACATCCTTGTTTAGGACCTCCTTTTCCTCTAAAGGGGGGGCACCCTCAGTGAGATTCTGCTTGTCCTATCCTGTAGGGAGTGTCTTGCATAGCTAGCTCCCTTGCCTATTCCCAAAGGGGGTGGGCTCCCCCTTGAGAAGGGACGAATTTGTTGGATTTGTCACAGCTATATAGCCCAAATCCCAATGCAAGCATCGCCACAGAGGATGTGATGTTTTGGAATATGCTACATGGTAGGATGGGAAAAGGTGTTGAAAGAAGGGGATACCACTTCTCATTCGTCGGTGTCCCACTCCCCAAGGACTCCCCATCCAGGTGATCGTCCCTCACTGGTCCACCCCCAGGAACTGGATCCAATAGCAATGGCCGTGTCCTGGCCACCTGGATGATAGATCCTCAGGGACTAACTAGGGAGACACCGACAGGTTTCTCACAGTATGTGCAAGGAGGCAGGGGACTGTAGATGTTACAGTTACAGCCCTCAAGTGCATGGTAGGCCCAGAGGCAGTGCAGGGGAGACTGATCATGGAGGAGCCTGGTACCCATTATGCTGAATAGAGATGCACCTGTCATATAAATCACATTTATTGCACGAAAGTTGAAGGTGCAAGCTCTGGTCTATTGTGCTCGTACTATTTTGGAAACTAGCTTGCAGATGGTTAATTATATTGTGCTCCTCTGTCAGAGTCTCCAAATGCCACAGAACTGCTCTGGCAAATATCTTTCCCCCAGCATCTAACAGGAAATTGGGCAGTAGATGCTTAGATCATCCCTACCGCCCTTTTTATGAATGGACATGATCTCAGCTTCATGTTGGATTCTAATGCTGCATTAAATAACTTGGTAAAATAAGGTGCCCAAATGGTCAGTTCGGAGAATACAACAAATGGAATGCACTTTCTGCAAGAAAAGGGGAACATCACAAAACCTGGACAAAAAACGACACGTTTCACGCTATACCAACCACTTGATTATGTAGGTTTAAATGAATACAGATAATGGACTACATCTTATGCCGTGGCAGCTCTATGGTAATGTGTGGAGAGTGGCTCCATGTCTCTGACAAGTCGTACTTGGTATAAGCAGTCAGGCATCTTAAAAATGTATGTATCCCATGAATGCTAATGCATAAAACTAGCGTTAATCTCCTTAAGATAGCAAAACATTTCAACCCACACCTAACCAAGCATTCAAGCCGTTCACCATAGACAGTAATACTATCAAGGTTTCAGACTATACCAAAACATTAGGCATTTACCTTGATTGTACCCTATCACTGTCTAGACAAACCAATGCCGTCAGTTCAGCTTCCGCTTATGTATGCAAACTTATTACTGCATCCTGGCCTTTCCCGTCTACTGCCAACTGTACCATACTGGCCAGAACTCTTATGTCAAAGATTGACTACTGTAATGCCCTGTACCTGGGGACGAGTCAACAAAACTTAAACTGCAGATTACACAGAACAATGCCATTAGGGCAGCCCTTAACTTTGCCAGGGGGCAGCGTATCTCTGATACAAGACGTAACCTACGTTGGCTCTCATTTGCACAAAGAATCTCCTTGAAAACACTTGCCCTCACCCACAAGCGCATAGCCAACCAGGCACCCAACTATCTAGCAAGCCGTTTCACCCCCCCCCCCCCACACAGCCTCCAGACCCCCAAAATCAGCCCAAACAAACTGCCTGGTCTTCCCCAGGTTTAAATTGCAGACAGCAGGTGGGTCCAGCTTCCCAGTTTTAGCCAACAAACTCTGGAATACTCTTCCCAACTTGCTGAGATCGGAACCCTCCTACCATTCCTTCAAACGCAAACTCATACCTGCTTATTCCTAACTATTCTCTCCACAGATGCTCTTGTGCACTATTATGTTTTGTATATATCCTGGATTTTAGGCATATTTGTACCCCTATGTGGTATTCCTGTGACTTATCCTTACCTTGCTGTGTAAGGAACAAGTTACCTACCTGTAACTGTTATTCTTCAGCATGGGTCTGGCAAGGATTCACATGCTCATGAATATTCCCCGTCATCAGGCTGGGGAAGTAACTTGTTCCTTCTCCAGCATGGGGTCTGGCATGGATTCACATGAATACAAGAATACATAGCAGTAGACATGCAATCACGGGAGGTGGCAAGGCTCAACATTAAGCATATCATCAACTCAACATTAAGCATCTCTTACCTCCTCGCCAGGCCCACCTTCAGGAGAACAGGTTGCGCAGCACTGCTTGGCCGACTCTGGACTCATCCCTGGAATCCCGGTCGACGCAGTAGAATCTCGTGAAGGTGTGCATCGACCTCCACGTAGCAACCCTGCAGATGTCCAGCAGGGGCACACCAGATAGGAACACTGTGGTAGCAGCGATCGCTCTGGTCGAATGGGCTCTCGGACGGCCGGGCAACGGTCAGTTTCCAACCGGTGACAGTGCATGATGCAGCCGCAGAGCCACCTGGAAATGGAAGCCTTCGAGAGGGCCTTCCCTTGGTTCACAGGTCCAAAGTTCACAAACAGCTGTGATGTCTTCCGAAAACTTTGTGCGGTCGACGTAGAACATCAGCGCTCTAGCTACATCCAGCGAGTGCAAAGTCCTCTCGGCCGGCAACAAAGGCGACGGGAAGAAAACAGGTAACACCAAGGGCTCGTTGAGATGGAAGTCCGACAGCACCTTGGGCATGAAGGAGGGGTGCGTCCTCAGCACTACCCTCGTCTCGTGGAAAGTCAGGTATGGAGGTTTACAGGAGAAGGCCTGGATCTCTCCCACTCGTCGTGCAGAGGTGATGGCCACAAGAAATGCTGTCTTCCACGACAGGAACTTCAACGGTGCAGAATGTAGAGGCTCGAATGGCAGTCCCATGAGCCTAGTCAGCACCACGTTGAGCTCCCACACCGGGGCAAGAGCCTTCACCGGTGGGAACGATCTGAACAGTCCCTTCATGAATTCCTTCACCAGGCGATGGGACCACAGGGATGAGCACCCCGGAGTTCTGGTGTGGAGGGAGATAGCCGCCAGATGGATTTTGATGAAGGTATGGGCCAGCCCCACCTTGGCCAATGACAAATACGGCAGCACCTGAGGGGCTGTAATCCGCAGAGGGTTAATCTTCTGTGTGCCGCACCAGACAGAAAACCTCTTCCACTTATGTCCGTATTACTTGAAAGTTGAGGACGCCCTGGCCTTTGCAAGAACCTCCTCGCAGTCCGCCAGGATATCGTACCCTCCAAACTCTAGTGCTGCAGAAGCCAGGCCTACAAGTTCAGCGACACTGGGTCGCGATGGAGGATGGCGCCTCCTTCTCTGGTGAGGAGATCCGCGTCCGTCGGCAGCTTGACTGGGGGAGGACGCTGACAATTCCAGAAGGTCCAGGAACTAGATCTGTCTCGGCCACGCCGGAGCGACAAGGATCATCCTGCATCGCTTGAGTTGGTTGATGAGTCGCAGCAGCAACGGCAACGGTGGGAACGCATACAGGAACAGGCCGACCCAGGGAAATGAGAAGGCATCTCCCATGCTCCTGGCTGGGGAAACCTGCTGGCGAACCTCTGGCACTTGGTGTTCGTCGTTGCCTTCGCAAATAGATCGATTTGGGGATTGCCCCATTGCTGGAACAGCGGATCCACTTGATCCTGCTGCAGTTCCCACTCACGGCACGAGCGCAGCTCCCTGCCGAGTGAGTCGGCGATGGAGTTCTTTGGGCGACAGCCCAGTACCACAGATCTTGGGCCTCCTTGGATAGGGCTGGTGATCTGGTGCCTCCCTGCTTCCGGATGTAGAAGATCGTGGTGGTGTTGTCAGTGAAGATCCTTACCACCTTGCCTTTGAGAGACGGAAGGAATGACCTGAGGGCCCAGAACACGGCTCAGAGCTCCAAGATGTTGATATGTAGTGACCTCTCTTCTAGGAACCACAGGCCTCTCGCGTGGAGATCTCCGGTATGCGCGCCCCACCCCTCCAGGGAGGCATCCGCCGTTAGTCTCCTAATGTGCCGGCGTCTGGAAGTCCGTGCCCGCCGTAAGATCCACCGGATCGCTTGGCGGAAGGTCTCTTTCTGCAAGATCCTGTCTTCGAAGCGTCCAGCCACTTGCACCCAATGGGCGTCGAACTCTTGCAGTGGACGCATCTGCAATCTGCACAGGCGTACTAGGTAGATGCATGAGGACATCATGCCGAGGAGGGACTTGATTGACATCACCTTGCCCATGATGGCCTTCGTTCTTTCCTCCGACGGAGAGGCCAGTTGAGCCACTGTGTCGAGCCTGGCTCCCAGAAACAGTGCGGCCTGCGACGGAACCAGGTGGGAATTTTCAAAGTTCATGGAGAATCCCAGATCCGTGAGCAGATGGACGGTCTTCGCTGTGTGCTCGATGGCGAGATCCCTTGTCTTTGCTTGGATAAGCCAATCGTCCAGGTAGGGGTAGACGTGAATCCCCTGCAGGCGCAGCCGCGCCGCCACTGGTGCTAGGCACTTGAACACCCTGGCGCTGACTTCAATCCAAAGGGATGGGCCTTGAACTGGTAGTGCCGCCCTTGGACTACGAATCTCAGGAACTTTCGATGTCCTTTTAGAATGGGGATGTGAAAGTAGGCATCCTCCAAGTCCAGCGATGACAGGAAGTCGCCTTCCTCCAGCTGCCCCAGCACGTGCTGGAGGGTGACCATCCAAATATTCTGTGCCTTGATACCTGTTTAAACAACAAAGGTCCAAGATAGGTCGCCACCAGCCGGTCTTCTTTCTTAACAGGAAGTATCGCGAGTATACTGGGACGAGCTTGATGGCTCCTTTCTTCAGCATCGCCCTTACTTCCAGTAGCAGTTGAGGGACGTGGTTTTCCTTCCTGGCCACGGGTGGAATGCGGGGGGCACTTTTTTAGAAACTCGTGCGCCCGCGGGCCAGAGCATCCAGCACCCATCGGCTGGTGGAGATGGACTCCCACACGCTGATGAACCTCACCAGCCAGCCTCCAACCGGGGTGCTCAGGTGAGGGCCCGACGCTACGGCCGGTTCAGTCCTGCTTGGTGGCGGCCTTGCCGCCTTGGCAACAACGAGATCCTCCTGACTTGCCGCATCCTCTGTAGGCCTTTTGCAACGAGGAGCGGGTTGCCTGGCGGTATGTCGAGGAGCCTCCGCCGAATCCTTTGGAGACACCTTGCTTGCTTGCCTCCGGAGTTCCGTAAGGGCGGCTGTCGTTGCTGTAAAACTCCCAAGGCCCGAGCTGTCTCCGTGTTGGCCTTGATGGCCTACAGTGACTCATCCACTGTCTTGCCGAAGAGGTTGTTCCCATCGAAGGGCATGTCCAAAACTCTGGCTTGCACGTCCTGGCGGAAATCGGTCGCCTTGAGCCACCCCCGCCGTCGAAGACAAACGCTGTTGCCCAACTGGCGGAAACTGGTGTCAGCAATGTCCGTGGCCACCGTTATGGCGTGGTCCGACGCCACCTCACCTTCTTGCAGGATCTCCAGGGCCTCCGCCCTCTTGTCGTCCGGAAGGAAGTCCAGCAGTGGAGTGATCTTAAACCAAAGCTCCCTGTCGCTAGGGTGTTGGCTACTTTAATTGTTGTCGCCGCCGACGACATGACCTGCCGTCCCATGGCGTCTAGTTTCTTCCCCTCGCCGTCCGGTGGAGAGGTTGCAGTTGAAACCGTCGCTTTGCGCGCCGCCGAGACGACCGAATCCGGATCGGTTGTGCCCTAAGGCAGAAAGGGGCGGAATCCAGGACCCGGTACTTCTTCTCGTACCGGTCTCTCTTGGCGGGAGTCGTGGACGGGTTCTTCAGGAGCAACAGTCCCTCATCCCAGATGTAGTCAAGTAACAGGACCGATAGGACCGTCTTCCTTTTGGCCTCACACCGTTGATAAAGGAAGACTTCCTTCTTTTGTTCTTCGGGACAGAGCGAGAAGAGCTCGGATGCCCTGGCAATCATGGCGTGGAAAGAGCCAATTTCATCGGGCGGGGAGGCCCGAGGAGGAGGTGGTGGTGGTGATGAAGGGTCCCCCCCCGTCGTCACCGCCGTAGTCATCCGTCGTGGCCGTCTCTGTTCCTGTGTCCTCCCTGGGATCTAGGTATTGGGATGAAGGCTGTGAGGGCGGGAGGGGGGGGATGAACTCTTCTCCGCTTCTTTGGAGGGCTCCCCGACGAGCCAGGCTCCGCTGGATCTTCCTTTAGGTGTAAGGGCAACCTGGTCCTTATCTCCATACATAAGGCCTGGATCGCCATCAAGATGGCTCCCGAGTTGTCCTGTGCTCGTGCCCCGGCTGCGACGTTTGGGGAGTGGAATCCTCCGCCTCCTTGGGAGCCTCGTCATCGCTCTCTTCATCCGCTTCGTCGGGATCCCTCCCGTGGGACCGGAACTCCTCGAACTTCTTGTTGAGGACTTTCACGACCCCAGCCAGCTCCTCCTCAGAGGCAGAATCTGTGTCCGTGATAGCCACCAGCCCCCCCCCCCCTCTTTTTCCACTGGGGTTCTCACGGGGATCTTATCGATGGGCTGAAAAGAGGATTCCCTCCGCGGTGGCAGGGAAACTCTAGGCCCCAAGGTCGTCTCCCCTGGGGTAGCCTCCACAAGCTTTGTCAGGGCCCCCTCGAGGGGCGTAGAAAATTCCGAAACGGGTCTCCGTTGATCAGAAGTAGAAACCGTGGAGCTTGAGGCTCGATTGACCGAAAAAATGAGATTAAACTCTGAAAAATCGCAAAATGCAGTAAAAGCTCGAGAGCTATAGCACGAGGACTCCAAACACTTGAACGTGTGGTAAAACTGAGGATGGCTGCCAGGGGAGGGGCTTAGGGAGAAGGCAGTCATTGGCTGGGGGAAGTATGACCCAGAGACCAGTGATTGGTTACTACTAAGAAAGACAGTTCAGAAACGAAACTGCAACTGATTTTTTTCTTTACCAAGCATTCCCAGCCTGACGACGGGGAATATTCATGAGCATGTGAATCCATGCCAGACCCCATGCTGGAGAACTTGTATTTTGCACAGTAAGATGTACATTTTACTGTAAATATGTTTTCTCCTGACCAGTCTCACTGTACCCTGTAAATTTGTGCTGCATTGTAACCTCATGCTAAGCGCCCAGATGCCTTTGGGCCAGGCGCACTATATAAATAAAGAAATATAAAAAATACAAATACTTGTGTCCAACTACCGCATTCCATCCGCAGAGCACCGCCACCCGCGCTCCCACCCAACCTATGTTATGTGCAATTCACTCCCCATCTGCAAATGACCTGCCACCGTTCACCGCAAAAAGGTTGCAGCAGAAGCTAAGGGACAGTTACGACAGCTGCCTCCAATCACCACAGAAAATACAAGCCTACATATGTCACATATAAAGCACTTTAACCCAACCAGCCATTCCCTCCAACATAATGCGTACAGTACATTGTCCAGACCCTTCCGCCGCCGCACTGTCCTCCGATACACCATGGTGGCTTTCCTAAAAAATGTTGACGCACAGCACGCTTCCCTCCAGCCAACCACCGGCCGCGTCCAAACTTCTCCGACACCACGCCGTACCGCGATCCACTGACACTTCTGTCCGCAGAGCGAAGAGGGAAATGGGTCTTCTTCAGGTGACCCAGATATCACTAATTTTTTGGGATGTAAAAAACCTTACCGGTCTGATTTCCACCGAACACACCAAAGCACGCTTTCTGGCCCAAGACCCCGCTCATGGCGCTAATTTGGTGACAATCCACCCAGCCGTTCCACCTGTAGCCATGCGCAAAGTTTTTCCGCATTCAGTCTATGGGATAAAAAAAAAATTGGGACCCCCCTCACTTTTCACCCTGCACGAAACATCGCCCAACTCGAAGTAAACATTCAGAGCCACCCATATTATAGTTTGGTGAGGATTCGTCCAGGGGGAGCGAAGTTATAAGCTGCCGAAAAAGCGCTCTTCCTATGAGTTTAGCAGCTTAACCATAAGTACACGCCCGCTACCGCGGTCCATGTAGAAAAATGATATATATATATATCCTTACCATTAGTCCCACCGGCGGAATATTTAGTCAGTTAGGATGCTCTCAAGATTGATTTGGGCCCTTAAGGTCCAACGAATATCCTATTTGACACTGACACGAACATATGAGAAAGGGGTGGGAGGGGGATGCGGTGGGGGGGCTTGCAGTGCCCGATATGGTGCAGTACAACTGGGCAGCGCAGCTGCCATATGGTGGTTGGGAGACCTTAGCAATATATTGCACACACACAGGGATAGCTGCATGTGATCCATCGCCATCTGGAGCCTTGACTATGGGACTGCCTAGCGTGCCTAGGGATAGAGTGCTGCATTGGGGGTAGGCGTTCATCTGTAGAACGATGCAACAGGTGATTAGGGCATCTGGACTGAGCATACCGTACTACCCTCAGCTACAACTTTATACCACACCAAGACTTCATATCACATTTGGGAGGCAAATAGAGATCCACTTTGGGAGACTCTGGGTGATTACAATCAATGACCTACTTCAGGAAAGAGTAATTTATAACCCTTAACTTCGGGAGAAAGGCATCATCAATAGTCTTACATTTTTCCTCTTTTGCAGATTGAAAATAGCTTTCAACAAATGTTTTCAACACTTCCTTCTAGAACCAATGACATCTGGGGGGGCGCTGTTGCGCAGCTGGGAAATGGCCGCCGCCTGAAAGTGCTCTGACACAGGCTGACTATCCTGCTTCTGCCAGCGTAATTCCTGAGTAGCGGACGATAATTTGAAGCACCTGCAATGCGGCCACTCGGCAAAGCTGGTGCCCGGCCTCCTTGGCGTGTTGCTGCTGTCTCTGGCGGTGAAGGCAGGAGCCTCTGGTGCATGCCTGTGCTCCCATCTCACCCTCCTGCTGTGGACCGGTCATAGGGCCCCCCTCCGGCGGACCAGTGAGGTGGTGTGTCGCATTACTGAGCATCTGATTTACATCGGACCCGGTGGGGGCTGACGGTAGACGCCTTCGACCTCGTTCCCCTCAGGCGCCGGCCGCCCACCTGGCTTGGATCCGGGCTCGCGCTCCTCCCCGGTGGCCCGGCGGAGGGAAGAATGGGGTGTACTGGCCCACACTGCTGCAACCTGATCTGGTGAGGCGGGGGCCCCCTGCCAGTGAGCAACCCTCTTGGGGCTACATCCTTGCTGCAATATTCAGAGCCCAGCTGGAGGACCGCTCCTCGGCGGGCGAACCCCGTGGTGTGCTGCCCAGGCTGGCCCGCCTTCCTCATTGTTGCCGGATAGCAATGGAAGATCCGTTGTTGCACTCCTGCTGTATGCCTGCCTCCCCCAATGTTCCCTGCTGAGACGCCGGATCGAGCTCCACACCAGCAAGCTGGCTGTGGTCCAGCAGCTGTTACCTGGGTGTTCCTCTGCATCACGCATGGGGACATCCCGGGGGTCCCCCACTTGAGATCACTCTCTTGTCTGAGCCTCCATGCAGCACTGTGACACCCAGGACCTTTGGCAGCCCACCCTGTGCTTTGGGGTGGAGCCGTCTTGGGGGTGAAGAACTGGACTCATCACTGGAGGTGAGAATTCCCCCCCGTGCCCACACCAACCACGACTACATACTCCATTGTCTTATCCATGAGGTACCTCTGATCACAGCTTGGCCGGGAGACTGACCTGGTGGGATATCCTAACAGCGTGGATACCAGTGGCTATATCACATATGTGGCACCCCCAGGGCCCCAGATACTCAGACATGCCTGTGGTGCGCTCAAGGTGCAACCTCAATCCCTTTCAATAACCTGACCCTGGTTGGCGGGAACTCCTTGCCCTCCTCTCCGCCCGCCCCAATTACCCTTTTAAGCCTGTTCCACCCCCTGGGGCGTGTCTGGCACTCCAACACTACACCCAAAGGATCTGCGATTGGACATACGCCTGTTCCGGGTCGCTGTCTTTGGCCCTTCCACGCTGGTTTCCCGCTTTGACACCCACAGCAGGATCCTGGGCCTTGCGGCATGTCTGGCCCCAAGCGCTGTGTATTGCGACTGTCGGAGTGGGCTGCGTGATCACCTACAGCTCTGTGCTACTAGCCCACACTGTCGGATTCTGTCCTGCCTCCAACAGCCCTCGACTGGCCCCGATACTCCTTTACTCCAGTCTGTAACCTGGTCCTATTTGGGGTCCGCCTAGAGGTACTCTCTCGATAATGGTTCTTCGTGACCTGGTGCCCTGCTTGGCCGACGCACCTGGACTACGACATTGACATCTTGGCAGACATCTGCGATCCAGCAGCGGAGTGGTGAGTACAAGTGGGTGGATTTACAAATCTCCTTACTGACTCCACCTGGCCCCTATGTCTGCCACACGCCCCGGTGGGAAACACTTGCTTGAACCAAGGCTCAGTTGGATTCACCTTCAGTGTTCGGAGATTTGGCTGTTCAATCGCTTGTGCTCCCTGAGCGGGGGATGCCGTAATGAATAACCAGGTCTGAATAACCAGGCACGGCCGTGCCTCTACTTGTGTCCCTGCAACCTCCTGTATCTGACCACTCTCTGGAATGGACCTCCTGGCCGATCTCACAGCAGCTAAGTGGAGAGGAGCCTATCACTGGCCTTGTTACGGACCCAACTGAGGGGCCATTTGACCCACCAATACCATGTTGGAGGAAACGTGTCGACCAGTACTCAGTAATTCCACATGGGGAACCTCAAGAGACTGTTGAAAATGCATAAGTACGCCAGAGCAAACCAACACCCTCCACCCCCCTCTGACCTCCCTGGGCCTTCACAATTGGACGTCTCTTCACCTAATCAGATGCTACTGGCTTTAAAGTGTAGCACAGACAACCTGGGGGCAAAGTTAGATGAACTCACTTGCAAGGTGTACGTTTCTGCGGTCCAGATCGAAAAACTATGTGGTCGTATCTCAGAGGCGGAACAAAGGATGGAGGGAGGACAAGATAGTAACCCTTCAACGAGAAGTTGCATCTCTTCAGCAGATCAAGAGGGTGATGGCCAAGAATGAGGACCTTGAGGGGAGATCTAGGAGGAATAACATTCGGATTACAGGGATACCCAAATCCATTCCCATTGCCAACATGGAGTCATTCATTGAAAAACCTTGCTTGGAAATCCTAGATAACCCTCCTGTCACACACATGTATATGGTGGATCGTGCACATAGGTCTTTGGCATCCAGTCCCTCCCCCCCTCCCATCGGGGCACCAGAAAGGGCAATCAAAGCTTGCATTTTTAGTTACCGGGACAGAGAGGTGTTGCTCCGAGTGCCAAGGAAAAGGGAGAGCATGGTTGGGGCTTAGCGATGATCCGACTCTTTCCCGACTTCAGTCTGCAGGTGCAGGACCAGAGGAAGACATTTCTGATGGCCAAGAACATCCTTAGGAAAAAAGAAGTTTGATACTCTATGCTGTTCCCGGCCAAGCTTAGGGTGGTGCTGGATGGCAAGGCAACCTTCTTTACGTCTCCTGAGGCTGCGGAACGCTTTGCCAGGGACATTCCAGATCCGAGGGGGTCCCCTCCTGATGACCCGTAATTTATTGCTCCTGTGGTTGCCTATCTAGTTGTTCTCCCTGTCCGCTATCTACTTTAAGTTGTGCATTAGGGCTCTGGCCAAATGGTGCAATGAATCTGCCCCCTTTGGGGGGCAACGGCAAACCAACTAGAAGTTATTTTTTTAGACCTGTGTCACATGGAGTGTCCCCAGCCGTTGCAACCCCCCCTCCACCCCGAGCCAGACGGCAACCACACTTCATTGTTAATTGTTGCCTATGTGACAAAGTTTTGTGATTCCTCCCCTCCTAGTGTAGGGGATGGACAGGGTTGGGGTGGGATGCTTGAAGCTGGTAAATTATAATTTCTGGCAGGGGTGGCAGGGGTCAGCGGGGATGTCGATATGTTTGCATTGCTTACTTTTATAGGTAGGGGTGTTAAGAAGTGCCGCTTAACAATTGACACTTGTGGAGGTAATATTTCTAAATGGAGAACCTGGTTCCTTCATACTGTGATTCACAATGCAGACACACGGGGAAAAGGCGATTCTATGCAGGGGATGCTAGTCAGTCTGCCATACACACTTCACCTGTAATGACACAAGAACACCATGTGGCACCGACAGTGCTTACCTGGAAAATACAGGGATTCACGAACGTGAAGAAAGCGCGTCTTGTTGCAAAGTATGCAAAATATCATGGGGCCAATATCCTATGTCTGCAGGAGACACCTGGCACGTGGGGACAAACTCCCTGGCCTGATGAAGTGGGGGTTCACAGATATGGCTCGCCCTATCCGACCTATTCCCGTGGTGTGGCCACATATATTCATCAATCTCTGGAGTTCAAACTTCATGCCAAAATTGGGGATGAGGAGGGCAGATTTCTGATGCCGACAGGTGAAATAGCGGGGTGGAGGGTTGACATTATTAACGTATATGCTCCGATCATCGACGACCAGGAATTTTTCCAGTGTGGCGCGGCCCATCTGCATACATGTCCGGGCTATGAAATAGTCTGGGCAGGCGATTTCAATGTAGCCCTCTCCTGTGACCTTAACAGATCCCGACTAACCGTACACCCTCTACCGGAAGTGGCTCGGAAATGGGCAGTCATAGCTGACCATCTCCTCCACGACTCCTGCACCCCACGGCCAGAGAATACTGCTCAGGGATGCACGGTAGATCCTCCAGGATTGATTATGTAATGGCGTCATCGAACCTTGCTCATGATATTAAGGAAGCCCACATCCTCCCTTGCTCTCTGTCTAACCATTCACCGGTGCTGGTAGAGATCCCTGGCCCTCCCCGCCTTCCTAGGCACATGCAATGGCGCTTCAGGGCCTGCGCCCTGGAGGATGTCGCCTTTCGCGAAGAGATCGGGCGAGACATTCAGACTTAAAAAAAAATAAACAGGGCTCACTGTCGGATCCCAGAGTTGCGTGGGAAACGTTCAAGGTGTTTCTCAGGGGATGTTGTATTGCAAAGTAAGGTGAGGTTCTCGGGTCCATACGGCGCTCCATTTCCTCTATCGAACACAAGGCCAAACTTTCAGAAAATCAACAGGGTCTTCGGGACTCCCAGGAGGTGCGGACACAACTTCAAACGGCTAGGGAAGAGCTGACCCTAATTACTGAAAGGGAGAAGCGTTACTTGGGCGATCCGATTGCGGCTGCTGCTTATGCTGAAGTTGACCGTCCAAGCCGAACTCTGGCCTGGGCGATCAAGTGGGAGCGCCAGCTAAATTCCATATTAGAAATAGAGGACTCAGTGTCCCGACTAAAGATAATGGGGAAATAATGTGTTCCGGGACTATTAGGACAGATTTGACATGTGGCAAACTGGAGCCACTCAGGTCTGCATTCCCAAATACGTAGACTGGGTAGCCCAGGGCTGGCTTGACCCAGCCCTAGGTATGGTTCTGAATGAACCTCCCTCAGATGAGGAGTTCCGGAGTGCAATCCTCTCCCTTCCCAATGGTAAGGCCCCAGGACTGGATGGCATCACAGCTGAGCTCTATAAGGCATACGACCACCTACTGATCCCCCAGTTGCGAGCAATGAATGAAGCGGCCAGGTTGAATAGGGTTCTCCCGGAGTCTACTAGGACCCCCTTATTACAGTCCTGCTGAAGCCCTCCAACAATTCACGCAAATGTCCATCGTATAGGCCGTTATCATTGGTTAATACTGAGAACAAAATTATTGCAAAGATCCTTGCAGATAGACTCTTGCCGCATATACCTTCATTGGTCCTCCCTGATCAGGCAGGCTTTAACCCGGCCGCTCTACTCCGAACAATTTACACTGTCTATTTTCCCCTATGCACAATGTAGACCCAACCATCCCAATAATAGTAGCTGCGCTCGATGCAGAGGCGGCTTTTGATTTCGGTGGAGTGGGACTTTCTTTTTGAAGTACTCCGGCAATTTGGTATTGGTACCGCATACCTTAGTTCGGTCAGGCTGTTGTACTCGGCCCCAATAGCCAAAATATATACTAACCGCATGCTGTCGAAGCACATGCACCCGACACTAGGTACACGTCAAGGATGCCCATTGTCCCCAATCCTTTCTGCACTGGCGATTGAGCCTCTAGCGTGTGCCATAAGGGAATTCCACGCCGACAGAGGTGTCAAAGTACATTCTAATCTCTCCAGCATCTCCCTTTATGCAGATGACATGTTGCTGTGCGTAAAACACCCCAAACACAATAGAGCACCTCTGGTGGAGGAGATAGCTCAATTGTGTGCCCTTTCCGGCCTGAAGATGAATTGGTCCTAATCTGAAGTTCTCCCCTTGACTCCCAGTGTGGTGCGGTCAGATGTAGGCAAAGCATTCCAGTGGTGCCCAGACGGTATCCGCTATCTGGGCGTACAGGTGACCACCTCTGCAACTGCACTATTTAAGCTTAATTATGTCAAAACTCTGGAAAGTTAGAACATATGGTAGATGCGTGGATCCGACTACCCATCCTACGATACCCTGATCCTGGCGTATGACCAAGGCGGTCTGTAGTATCCAAATTTATGGTCCTACTTTTTAGCAGCGCAGATTCAATGCTCTGTATGGTGGTGGCCACCATCCCCTGATCTTCCACATATCCTTCTTGAAAAAGTCACGACCTACCCAAATGACAAATGGGACTGCTCTGGGACACCTCTGGTACGGGGGAGAAATCAGACATACTAACTCTCTCAAGGCCTGGAACACACTGCAGCGATGGTTCTCCCCCGACTTGGTTCTGTATCAAGCTAAAGGAATCCCCCCTCACCCACGGACACATTTTTTGGCAGCACTTTCAGAGGTTGGGGATTCATACACTGAGGGATCTCTTACAGCAGGGGAGACTCATTACGTGGGAGGACCTGAAAAGTAGGGGTGAATGGACGACGGTTACACTATTATTGTATTTTCGAATATGGGAGGCGATTAGGGCTAAATGGCCCAGTTTCCCAACAGATCCTCCTCTCTCCCCAATACCCCAATAAGTCATCGCCCCCCACTAGGAGCCATCTTGTCGCCTCCTTATATAAATGTATTTGTTCTCAGAAACCACTCCAGATGAATACTTACAAGCTTAGGTGGGATACCGCGGTGGGTAAGGTGCTTACTGAGGACCAGTGGAAACAAGTCTGCCTCCAAACAAGTCTTATCTCCATGAATAGTCTCCGGCTGATACATTTTAAATGTATCCACCAGATATGCTATTCCCCGGTTAAACTCCGCAGCTTTTATCCAACTAAATCCCCCCCCCCCCCAATGTATTAGGTGTGGATCCGACGATGCTGACTTTTTTCATGTGGTCTGGAGCTGCCCTCCGGTATGCCCCTTTTGGGATCATATTGAGGAAACTATGTCTGAAGTATTAGTGTTTCATTATACTACTACCCCCCCCCGAACTCTGGCTGCTCGCCCTATTCAATGAGGGCTCAAAGAGCGAGCTGAAGTTAATGTCAATGGCCTCAGTAGTGGCCAGGTTATTGATCGCCAGGACTTGGGTACAGCGTAGGGTACCCTCCTACTGGGAATGGTTTAATTATATGAACATGTGTGAGAAAAAAGTGTCCTCATAGGCTTTATCACTTCATGAAGGTAATAGACCGATGACTACTGGGCACCTTACAGGAGCTTTGTGAACCGGACCCAAGAAACCTCAACTCAGTTTCCCCGAAGATGTGGTTTAAATGCATAGCCCCCCGCCCCCAATCCCCGTGGTCATGGCCCCTAGTCAAACTGCCTCAGAATATATGAGGGATTGAATCGGCTCCTTGTGTTACTCATATGTTTGTTGTCTCCACTGCAATATTATGTCTTGTATCGGCTCTATGGTTTGGGGGGTGGGGGAATGGGTTGTTATTCTTCTTGAATGGTTATTCCTTTTGGTTGACATGCAGTGACTGTACCTGCTCCTTTGTTTGATAATATAAAAATGTAATAAAGAAAATGTTTTAAAAAAAGAACCGACAACATCTAAGATCATACAGGCAGTCGTGGCTAACTAGTTAAACTCACACTGGATCCTATTGAAAATTTTGGATACCGGAGCATTAGGGACCTCCTAATGCCGCCAGCCAGGATGAGGTGGGACACTACACTGGGGCAATCCATGTCTGACGCACAACGGAAGTGGGCATGTTGCCAAACATCTACTGAACTATGAGCACAAACTAATCCACTTGCAGTACCTCCACCAACTGTACTATACCCCACATGCACTGCATGCACGAATGCGGAAGTACCCGTCAACTGCTCTAGATGCAGACTATGTATTGGACCTGGGGCTGCGTGCATATACAGATGTGTTGGGTGGGGGTCAGAGCCAACACATCAAAAATAGCAGGCCATGAATTACAGCTGCACCCAAAATATTGGGTGTTTGGCTTACTCAGACAAATCAATTGAGCTGACATGATTCTTGAACTTTGTGACAATTGTGGCCAGGAGATGCGTAGCGATGCAATTGGGCTGAAAAGCAGTCTTGGATAAGAGATCTGCTCAATTGCCATGCGCAGACCAAAAAGATGTATACCCCCTTCCACAGGTAATCCAGCACAAGGACATATGGTCCAAACTAAGGTCGTGCCTTCTTGTTGTAGATCCTCCAAAGGAGGGCGCTTCACCCAGCAGGGTTCACAAGAGATTGATTCACTACTGTTGAGATGGATGTCCTAATCTGTGATTGTGGGGTGATTCTCGTGGGGAACCCTTGGAATATAATGTGCCCATTAAGTTGGAAAGTGATTATGTGTTGCTGCTTTACCTAATGCCCTTATTTGTTATGTTACTATTGTTTTTGTCTTTTTATTCACTATGACTGTTATATGAAGAATAAAGATCGAAAACAAAATGAAAACTTTACAAATAAAATGCTAAGATTGCTGAATGTTCTGGTAACTTTTTCCAACAGCATCCAATTGTTTAAATTACTTTCCATTACTGAATCAATGCTGCAGAATTTGGGGGAGAAGGGTGTACGTCTTAGAACAACTAATTCACAATGCTCTTCTTGGAAAATAAGCCCGGCAATGAAAACATCTATGGGTACATAGGTAGCGAGCTTGGAAGAAAGAGCATTAAAGCCTAGCCAGAACTGCACAGTGGTCCCAAGACAGATGCCGTCCGAAGGCATAAATTAGTTTTCAAAAATTGATTAGCAGAGTTTGCTAATTAAATGTTTTTTGATTATCAAATTTTCTACTAATATTGTTAATGTCACAAGACGTTATTTGTACCCAAGACATGAAATGAGCAACAATACAGCAGTTATGAGTACCGCTGAAATAAGACATTAGTGAGAGTAGTTAGGCCTTGCCAATTCTTTAAATTTCAGCTAGACCTACAGGTTGGCTAAATTAGGTTACCTATTCAGCCTAAGCGAAATGCACTCAACCTTTTTAGAACGGAGGACAACAAATGTAAAATGTGATTTCTTTAAAATGGTGCATGTTACTACAAATCCACTTCATGTTTGGGGCACAGCTGCCCCCAGATGCCAGCCATGCACCAAAACATATTGGATATTTACTGCAAACAAAGTAAATGTTAAATAAATTTCAAACTGCTCTTGTAAATGCTACTCGCCCTTCAAGGACACAAATAGCTATGATAAAAAAAGGCTCTGAAAACCGTTTGGCCAGTTGTCTCCCACAACTCTGGAGGCTAACTGCAGTGTTTGGTATTGCAGTAGATCTGTAGATGTACAGACTGGATGGAACTACTGGTCACTATTTTGCATAAGCATCTAGTTCTCTTTGTGTATTCATTATGTAAGAGGTAAGAAAGAGACTAAGCAGAGTGCATTGCCGAACAGGCAGAGAACTGGACAAACTAGGTGGAATATTGTCGTTTGTGGTCATCTCACTTTTACGGTACCTGGTATAAAGCAACAGAGTGATGATATAGAATGTCAAGGAGTATGGGTTTGCTCATGGGTTGAGCACCAGTTGCAAGGTTGGTCATCAAAAGCATTTGATCATGTACATTTTCAAAAGTGTTCACTCGTCAATATGATGCATCTTTCCCAACAAAATGAAATATAGTGGACCCTATGATATTTAGATACACTAACCTAAACATTACTGTAAAGCATGGAGATGATGCAGTGTTATACAGTACCAATACTGTAATTATGCATTATGTAACAACTTACTTTTTAGGAATGGCATTGCATGACTATCTCTTAAAAAAAATATAACGTTAACACATACATCTTTTTGCTAGACAGGATATAGAAAGCTAAGTATCATCCCGATTACTTCTGGATTGCAATTATTTGAAAAAGATATTGCTGCCTAGCACTCCCACACATGCCTTTGGCACTCAAGAGTGGAGGAGACAATTACTGCTGCACTTTCTCTCCATTAGCACAAAGTGAACAGAGAAAAGAGGGTTAAGAGGGCACTGAGGGAAAGAGGAATGTAGGGTGAGCTGTACCTTCATTGAAGAGGGCAACTTAAATAGCTAACTTTGCTACACAAGTGTCCATTTGATTAGCAAACCTACAGAATTGCATAGCAAAATGCTATGCAACACCATTTTATGCCTTGCGTCCAACTGGCAGTGTCGATGGAAGCAGCTGTGGGCATCAAAAATCAACTAAAAAGGTAAACAACTTGAATGTGCACAAGTGCTGCAGAGGCCCCACGGGTTAACAGAATAAAAGTCAACGGCCCATGCACTTAGATAATTTACAGCCTTTGATCATTAATACTACCTTATATGTGACTGTTGCCATGTCTTTTTTGGAAATTCAATCATCCTTGCCCCCAAAGGCTAACACCTTTATCTTAGCATGGGTGAATGTACCAGGGATAAAGAAGATACCACCATCAAGATCAGAAAATCAACCCTTTGGCTGACAAGTAACTAACATTTCTGCACAGTCTCACCATCAGACATCCTGATGGCACGTAAGGGGAACTGGATTGGCCCATCATGAAAGAGTTAAGGGTAATATTCTGTAGTCGTCTTCTCCAGGTATAACAAGTCAAATAAAAAATGTCTGAATTGTGGGGGACGGTTAAAGAAACTAGAATCAAAATATAGACATCACGTACATTTAATCCAAACCCACAGATGGCAGTAAGTCAAATTTCAAGCAAGATTAAACACATTAGGGGGCAGACCATTCATCAGCAAATGAGAGAGACAGACACCAGACAGGCAGAAGGCCCCGTTTTGCCCATACCAGCTATCAGACCAAATGAAGCAAACTAATTAATTGAAGCCAGCAAGGTTGAAGACATGTCACAGCAACAGTCAAATGTGGATGAATTTAGATAATTTCAAACTATTTCCGGATATAGCGTTGTGAACCAACTATCTTCTCAGAATGGAAATGATGTCCTCATAATCACAGAAGGCATTGAGTGACTCTAGGACCAGTCAAACTCAGGTGCAATAACTTCAAAGGACAAGGGGAAGAGTAGAAACATTTCCACCCCAACCCCAGTTTTTGGGTTGCTTGTGTAAATGTGTTGCTTGGAACATTGCAGATTAAGTTATAATGGCAGCAGTTTGACATTAAAAGATTTAACACAGATTGATGCAATTCTCTTCCAGGAAACATGGTAGCTATATCCTCCCCATACGCGCCCAAACCCCTGCTTTTGAGGACATGGTTGCAAAACCAGAAATGAAAAATTAGCAGGAGTAGGAATTCTGGAGATTTATGTATCAGTAAATCTAGTCTAGAAAGTCAAACTAATTGATATGGTCTCCTTTAACTTGCTGTGCATTGATGGTCTGCTCCCTATACGAGTAGTGGGATAATGTTTCATGTTTAGATTACCCCAGCAAAGATAAGCCTAAAGATAATTGTAGCATTCAAACAAACGTTAGTGGATCATTTTATGAATCCAACAGGCACAGCTTTGTATAGCTATAGTGGGAGCTTTGCAACCTTAAACCAGGAAACGGCCTTCGAGAAGGGCTTTTTGATAAGGAGCAGAACAAAGCTTCAGATACACCACATGCAAATATATGCAATTCTCGAATTGACTACTTGGTCTTAAAGTTACATAATCTGATTGAATGGAGATCAAGGTCAGTTAATGGACGATCCACTTCAGAATCCCCAGGACAGGTGACTTAAATTACTAACACATGGTAATATTCATTCTGATGGAGACTCCAAAGCAGGATACAAATAATAACTAAAATGAAGAATCCATGCCAGGAACATCCATCAGAAAGAACATTACCAGGGGTAATGAAAGGGTTCAGAAGTAGACGTGGGACACAAATGTGCCATGCTTGTTGGTACAGACTTATTTAACAGAAAATAAAGAACCACCCTATCTGTCCCTATAACCAAGAGGGGTTTTCCAGTCTCAAAACTAAGAATGTCAGACGGTCCATCAAAAGTAAACAGTCCACTGTTCTATGTCCCACACCTACTTCAGAAGAAAAACCATATAATTGGTTTCACCCTTACTCCAGAAGGGTGGGTCCTTCCTTCTGGACGGTTTTTGGCAGTTCATAAATGACGGGGAATATTCTCCTTCCCCTGGCCGCCACTAGGCCTTTCTATATAGTTCCACACAGACAAGAGGGTGGGGTGTATCCCTTCCCCAGGCCTTCCTAGGCAACTCTTTACAGTTCCTCCAGGATTGGGGAAAATGTCTCCCTTGCCCAAGCCCAGTCCAGGCTCTCTTTAACCCTTTAACTGCCATGGGTCCCTCCACCCCCCTGTGCAAATGCCTTTTTTGGTATGTCACCATTGAACGCCTTGTAACTTTTTTGTTACATGATTTGTAATTTGGCCCCTTTTTTCCCCCACATGTAGGCAGTCATAACACCACCAAGGAATCCTAGTTTGTTGTAGGGGCGTGAGAGAAAATAAGCAAAAAGGGAGAACATTTTGGTTTGTTTTCAGAAAATGCCAATAAAATGATGTACAAAGAAGCCTGTGGATTTTTCCTTGTAAGTGCTAGGAACAAATGATTTGCTGTGCTGAATTCCCCATTTTCCAAGTTTTCAAGAACAGGTTGAGTGGAAACCAAAGAAATCATATTTTGATATGATTACCAGCCATTTTGTGAGAGGTAGGCGATGTTGGCCTTTTTTTCTAATAGGACATGCGTGGACGGAATGGAAGAGAAGGGTAAGTAAGCTGAATGGGAAGACAGAAAGGCATACATTTCATAAATACAAAAAAAGTCCAAATATAGGAAGGGGTGATTTGTGCATGTCAGGCAACAACTATTTAGTTAAAAATTCCATAGTAAGGGGAGGGAAAAAAAAGAAAAAAAAACGGTAAAATTAGAGAACAAAAAAAATAAATAATTAAAAGATATAAAAGATATTTGGTGGACATGGTTGGCCCGGTAAGGCAATGGCTTCTGTGAATTTTGAGAAAAACAATGCTGCGCTACATTCCCCCCCCCTCCCCCCCCACTCTTCCAGTTTGGAAATCACACATTTTTCATAATGTTTCACAAAACAAGCATTACCACAAGCCAAAAACAGAGACATGGTACACAGGAGTTTTATGCTTACGGCCTGAACAGACGTACTTAGCATGTGGTGAAGAAGGGCAAGCATACATTTTCTGAAAGAGCACAGGCAGACCTTTTGAAGGGTAGGCGACTTGTGCAGGTTACAAAATTGTATAGTGGCTAAAGCAGCGACTAAATGTAGGTCACATTTGGGAAGTGAAAGGGTTGTGTGACAAAGGGCAGCAACAAATGGGCCGAAACGTTATGAAAACCATGCAAACACAACAAATGTCGTACATTCCCGCGTTTCCACAAGTGTCCCGACGAAAATGATACCTCAAATGTGTGGGTGCAACTACCTGGGCGCAAAGGGAAAAGGCTAAACCACTGGTAACCCCAAGTCTTTTGGCAGAGCAGATTTTGGGGAATTTTGCTCTTGTGGACAACCTACAGATATGGGCATGGGGTGTCCCAGCCACCAAGAAAAACAGGGAACCCCATGCATTTCTGAAAAGAAGACACCCGTGGGAATCCACAGAGGTGTGACTTGCATGAATTGCCCCAGAATGTATTACCCACAAACCCTGGCAAAGTCCAAAATTTGGGCCACATTTTTTTTTAATAATAATCACTTTTTCGGACATTTCACTCTTCCCACCCACTGAAACACGCCACCAACACCACATGTCCTACCTTCCCACGTGCCCACAGGTGTCCCGACAAAAACGGTACCTCACATGTGTGGGTTCACCTACCTGGGCGCAAACGGAAAAGGCTAAACCTCTGCTATCCCCTAAAGGGTTTGGGGAGCCAACCTACAGATTTGGGCTTTGCAGCCACCAAGGAAAACAGGAAACCCCAGGCATTTCCGGAAAGAAGACACCAGGAAACCCCAGGCATTTCCGGAAAGAAGACACCCGTGGGAATCCACAGGTGTGACTTGCGTGAATCGCCCCAGATTTTATTACCCATAAGTCCCTGCAAAGACCCAAATGGGAGAGGGGTGCCCAAGGCCAGGGACATTACCCCCAACTTTCCTGGAGCTCGGGCTGGCCTGCGTTACAGCTTCTCCCTGCGGGAAAGGTCGGGGACCCTGCCGGGGCTCCCTGGACCCGCTGCAAGGCTTGGCAACGGTCAAACCACATGGGAGACAGCCGCCCAAGGCCAGAGAAATCACCCCCGACCACACTGAAGCACTGGCTGGGCTGCGTTACACAATTTCCATCAGGGGAGGGAAGGGAACCCTGCCGGGGCTCCCCTCAACTGCCACTGGACTTGGGTACGGTCGACCCACATGGGAGACAAGGCGCCCAAGGCCGGAGGCATCACCTCCGACCATCCTGGAGTTCTGGCTGGCCTGCGTTACAGATTTTCCCTCTGGGAAAGGACAGGGACCCTGCCAGGGCTCTTTGGAACTGTCCGTGGGCTTGGGGATGGTCAACCCACATGGGAGACAGCCGCCCAAGTCCAGGGACACAGGGACATAACCCACCCCCGACAATCCTGGAGATCTGGCAGGGCTGCTGTACAGCTTCTCCTTCCAGGAAATGATGGGGACCCTGCCGGGGCTACCTGGATCTACCGCTGTGATTGGTGACGGTAGACAAGGCGCCCAAGGCCGGAGGCATCACCTCCGACCATCCTGGAGTTCTGGCTGGCCTGCGTTAGATTTTTCCTCTGGGAAAGGACAGGGACCCTGCCAGAGCTCCTTGGTATTGTCGCTGGGCTTGGGGATGGTCAACCCACATGGGAGACAGCCGCCCAAGTCCAGGGACACAGGGACATAACCCACCCCAGACTATCATGGAGATCTGGCAGGGCTGCTGTACAGCTTCTCCCTCCAGGAAAAGATGGGGACCCTGCCGGGGCTACCTGGAACTACCGCTGTGATTGGGGACGGTCACACCACATGGGAGACAGCCACCCAAGGCCAGGGACATCACCCCCAACCATCCTGGAGCGCTGGCTGGGCTGCATTACAGAATTTCCATCGAGGAAGGGAAGGGGACCCTGTCGGGGCTCCCTGGAGCTGCCACTGTGCTAGGGAACCATACTCCCACATGGTAAACGGATGTCCAAGGCGGGAGACATCACCTCCAACCGTCCTGGAGTTCTAACTGGGCTCCGTTACAGATTTTCCCTTTGGGAAGGTATTGGCACATGTCAGGGCTCCCTGGTGGGGAAAAGCTGTACCACAATCCAGCCAGAACTCCAGGACGGTTGGAGGTGATGTCCCCTGCAGGGTCCCCGTCCTTTCCCAGGGGAAAAAGCTGTAACGCAGGCCAGCCAGAATTCCAGGATGGTCGGAGGTGATGCCTCCAGCCTTGGGTGCCTTGTCTTCCCCATGTGGGTGGACCATCCCCCAAGTCCAGTGGCAGTTGCAGGGAGGCCCGGCAGGGTCGCTGTCCTTTCCGAGAGGGAAAAGCTGTAACGCAGGCCAGCCAGAACTCCAGGATGGTCGGAGGTGATGCCTCCGGCCTTGGGCGCCTTGTCCCCCCATGTGGGTCGATCGTCCCAAGTCCAGCAGCAGCAGTTCCGGGGAGCCCTGGCAGGATCTCATTCCTCCCCAGAGGTGACATCTGTAACACAGCACATCCAGAGGTGCAGCCTGGGCTTGCGGAAGGTCAACCCACATGGGAGACAGCCACTCCCAGGGAAACACCAATGTTATGCTGGCATGGGGCAATTTGTGGCCTGATCCTGCAATTGTGTCCCAGCCCACCAAAATACCTCCCCAGACAGTCCTAGTCCCACCCACCCCACTGACAATTGGCCCTAACAATAGAATAATAAAAAACAGTACTCGCATAACGTTGCAGTTGCTCTCATAGAAAAAGCTGTAAACGAAACCAAAAACATTTTTGTTATCTATTGTCACTGCAGCAAAAACAAATCATAACTACTACTCTCCGATCACAGTCCCCCTTTCAAGCAATCCCTGGTGGTCTACTGACCCTCACCCCCCCAGTATAAAGACATTTGCCTCTCCCTGCGGGAAGATTTCTGCCTCTATGTGGCCCAAGGGATAGCTGCATGAGAGCCCCCCCTCATTTTGGGTGGGGGGAGAGGGAGACCCCCCTTTTCATTACATAAATGAATGGTGGTTTAGGGTGGCCCCGAACCCACCCGAAAACCTCCCTGTATTTCTCCATTACATTTTTTTGTTTTGCCCCTTCGCCATGGGGGCCCCGTGTCAAGTTTTCTACTGGCCCTCTCCCCCCACACCTCATGTAGCCCTCCCTGGGGGCAGATTTCTGCCCCTATGTGGCCCCAGGGAGGGAACATGAGAGGCCCCATCCACTTGGGGTGGGGGGGGTGAAGAGGGCCACCCCCCCCCCTTTCATAAACATTTCTGATGGTCTAGTGGTCCAAACCCCCCCCCCCCCAAATCTTAATTATTCTTTTATTTTTGGGCCCTTCCCTAGGGGCAGATGGGCACCCCAAGGGGGCCAAAACCTGCATCCCCATGCTCTGGGGGGCCTTTCTGGTGGCCCACTCCCCCCACCCCAAATGGGTGGGGGGCATCTCAAGTAGCCCTCGCTGGGGGGGGGAGATGCCCCTTCCTAGGGGCAGAAATATTCCCCCAGAGAGGGGTACATGAGCGGTCCCCCCCATCCACTTAGGGGGAGGGGGCCACCCCTGTTTTATAACAAACATTCCTGGTGGTCTAGTGGCCTCAGCCTCCCTCCCCCACCCATTACGCGTGTTGACGTGAAACTGACAGAAATCCAACCCCTGGGCTGTGAGGAGGAGAGGAACCTCCATCTCACATAGCCCGTGGGTTGGATTTCAGTTTTGTGCGATCCCTGCTTTGCAGTTGCTTCGCAGGAATCGCACAAAACAGAATGCCAAAAAGGACGAGCTATCTCGTCCTTGGAACTACAAACAATGTCAAGGACGAGATACCCCGTCCTTGGCATTTAAGAGGTTAAACAGTCGCAGCGATATCTGGATTTTTAACAGAGGACATATCTTTTCTCCTCTGGTCTTCTCTCGACTTTTGTCCAAGGCTATTTCTTTCTTCCGCAGGGCTTTTCTTGACTTTGACTAAAGATTGTTTCTGTTCTCCAATGGTCTTCTGACCTTTTCAAAGGATATCTCCCCCCCCCTAACCCCGGTCTTCTTTTCTTTGGGTCCCTTTCTCAGGCCTGGTTCACTATCCTGCCAGGCATTGTCTTGTATGTAAAATTCTTCAAACCGCTTAACCTTCGGCCCCCAGATCCCCTCTTCAGGTTTAGAATGCCTCTTACTCAGGCCCGGTTCACTATTCTGCCAGGCATGAACTTGTTTGTATACCTCGCCAAAGCTCTCAACATTCGGGTCCTAGACCCTTATCTCTCTTCTGGTTTCTTTGGAGTGCGTTTGTTGGTCCTGTGATCAAGTCCCCTGCCTAAACGTGGGGACCAACTGCAGGGTGGGCAAATGACAAGGGGGCACTCCAAGTTAGTGGATGCTTTACCCGGGTGAGGTATACAGAGTATTCCCAGACTACTGGTTCCCACACAAAGGCGGGGAGCAGCGACAGGAGCACAAACATCCTTTCCAAGGCTACATTCACCTCTGAACTCACACAGACTAATCATAGTAGCCAGTAAATCCTTTCCAAACATACAGACACCTGTGACCTGAAAGAAGAGCTTTCACATGCGCCCCACTCACATGGATTTCTAGAAGCCCCGAGGGGGTAGACAAATGCACAGTCTGATGCGACACTCTCCTTGAACTATGCCTGCATACGTTGCACTGTCCTTTATCTGTTAGGCCTACATCTGATGCTAACCTCAGGATATCTGCATAGCCGAACTCTATTGTGCCTCATAATTTGAACTTGAGTCTGTTCGCCCATAATTGCTACCAGCCTTAGCACATACGTATTGCCTAATTTTGCACCTACTTGCTTGTGCCTTCAGATTTGCCTCAAACATGACACTCTAGCTTTGCAGCGTTAGGCTCAATCCTACATTCAGTGGCCACCCCTTGGATTATTGGCCTAAGTGTCCTCCCCGAACCTAGGCGTTGCCTAACCCTGCCCATGTACTATAGATGCTGCCACACCGCACCCTGTGCTGCACCCTAGGTTCACTAACAGACTACATCTGACTTGTGGTTTGCCTCACGGTCGCTAACAGACCACATTGAATTAGTTTTGCGCCCGATGGTCGCCAATAGACCAGATTTGATTTGTGCTGTGCCTATGGTCGCCAATAGACCACACTTGATATGTGCTGTGCCTTATGGTCGCTAATAGACCACATTTGATATGTGTTGTGCCTCATGGTCGCTAATAGACCACATTTGATTTGTGTTGTGCCTTATGGTCGCTAATAGACCACTTTTGATATGTGCTGTGCCTTATGGTCGCTAATAGACCACATTTGATTTGTGTTATGTCCTAGCCTCACACGCTATGTACTATAGTCACTGTCTGATTGCCACATCTAGGTGCCCTCAGTCTCCACATCTTAGCGCTGTTGGAACAGGCGTATTTAGATGTCTCCCATGCTATGTACTCTAGACACTGCCCATTTATGCCTCATATACTTGTGCCCCTATTAGTGAATGGTGCCTAGACCTTACAGATCCAGCCTCGCAGTTACCGACATTAGTACCTTGACGGCCAGTTATCCTAGTCCACACACACCAAGTGGCATTGCTAGCTAACAGGAATAGCTTTGTACTATGTGTAGCTCATTTACTTTCTAATGATCATGGCCACACTGCACGCCTCCCCTAAGAACAGCCACACTGAAGTTCCCCCTTGCAAGCCAGCTTTCGTGCCTCCTCTCCTACTTACTACACCCAAGATACCCAACTACATGGCCACATCAGCCCCGTGCACCAGGCTATGCCAGGCCAACCAGTCTACACCTCTCAGCCTACCCCAACTCACGAGAGAAACCTTAAATTACGCGGCAGACTTAATAAACTCTATGAACCTCTTAGAAGATCCCTCCCCACTATAAAACGCACAACGAAAGACCAACACAGAGTATGCACCGTACCCCCTCAATCCTCCCCATCAGTGAATACAAATATGCTTAAACAAATACCAATTCATCCAACTTGGCCATAACCAAAATGGACCCTAAAGGAGACTCCCTCAAGGGAGCACTCCTTAATGTAAGATCGCCATTGACCTATCTGATTTAATCACAGAAGCCAATCTGGACTTTATTGCTATAACTGAGACCTGGCTACACAATGCGGCAGGCCCATCGCTCACGTTGGCCATTCCCGACGGTTACACCATTTCTAGGCAGGACCAAGAAGGCTCCCGCGGAGGTGGAATCGCCACTATATCCAAAATAAACTCATCACTACGCCTAATCCCTACCACAACTATGCAATCCTGTGAAACTCACTGCCAAAATTCCCATAAACACCCAAACTCTTTCAATTCACCTAATTTATAGACCACCAGGTCCACTTGGAACCTTCAAGGAGGACCTGCACAGCCTTCTGTCCAACAATACCCAAACTACCTCCCAATTGCTGATATTAGGGGACTTTAACCTTGGCTTCAATGACCAAGCAGATGCCCATGCTTCTTCTATTGCCAATACCCTTCACACCTTAGGACTTACCCAAAAGGATAGCACCCCTACACATGCAAAGGGTAGAATACTTGACTGGATCGCTGATTCCAACTGCTCAGCCACAGTATCTTCTATTACGCCCCTCTCCTGGACAGACCACTCCTTGGTGTCCTTTAATTTACTAACTACCAAACCACCCAGCCCTGACCCACAGGTAGCTCCAACATGCCCTACAAGAAACAAAAAGAATATTGCAGCGGATAATATTATTCCCCTGATCCTTCCTACCTTAAATGCACTGCCAGACAACCTCGACCCTAAGGCATTGGTCAACAAATTCAACAACATCATGCGCACCACTATGGACAAAGTCGCCCCTCTCAAAATGCGAACAAGCAAATCCAAGGCACATTTAAACAAGTGGTTCACGCCAGAATTTAAGGCCTTGCGCCTAAACAAAAGAAAATGCGAATCCGACTGGAAACTATGTCCAACCGAAGAGAATAAAGTGAATTTAACTAATATCTCTCGGCATTATAAAAATTAAATCGGTCTAGCGAAATGTAACTCCTACAATGTTCGCATTGCCAATGCCAACTCAAGTATGAAGGAGCTCTTCTCCATCTTGAAAGAACTTAAGTCCCCCATCGCCACACCAGATACCTGCATTAAAGACCAGACCTGGTGCACAGATATCCAAACAGCCCTAGCAAATAAAATCACCACACTGCAAAACAAAATCCAACTAATATAAGATTCCCTAAACCTCACAAACAAGCGGCCACCTAACAACACTATCAACGACCCAACCAACAAATTCTCCTTCACTAAAACTACCATCTTAGAGGTAGAGAAAATCATCCTCTCCCTCAAACCGTCGAACTGCAAAGGTGACATCTGCCCAACACAACTAATAAAAGACGCTGCCAGAAACCTTTCACCGTTCATCTCAAAATTGATCAACACCTCCTTTGCCACAGGTAATATCCCGGCGAACCTAAAACAATCATGGGTGCTCCCACTTCTCAAGAAGCAGACTCTTGACCCCCTCATCCCCACTAATTATCGGCCCATCACTACCGTACCCTTCCTACTGAAGATACTAGACAAGGTTGCCTATACACAAATTCAAAGACACCTTGAATTAAACAATCTACTGGGAGCCAGACAATCTGGTTTCCGTCCACTCCACGGTACTGAAACTGCACTCATTGATCTAAAGACCCAAATAGACGAACTGAGAGATCAAGGTAAGACGGCACTCCTCTTACTTGATCTCTCAGCTGCTTTCGATCTGGTGGATCACAAGGTCCTCTGCAAACTTCTCCACGCATGCCACCAAATGGATTGAATCCTTTCTGAGTGAGAGAACAATGAGAGTCTTCTCCTCCTCTGCAGCAGCCGACCCTCTTCCAATCACGTGCGGCGTCCCTCAAGGCTCCTGTGTCTCACCAACCCTGTACAACATATTCACTAAACCCCTCTTCGATGATCTGTACCTTCTAGGTATCACCTACACTAACTATGCAGATGATACACAGATTCTCCTCCCGCTTTCTGGGGATCACAGCAAGGACAGGGAGTTGGTGAATAGGGTGTACCTCATTCAGGCATGGATGGCATCACATGCCCTCTGCCTGAATGATGATAAGACTGAGCTGATCATTCTGGTTACGCAGGCCAATATCAACAAACTAGGCAAGGACTATTCCACGTTTAACATAGATGGCAATAGCATCAAGGTTTCGAGTGACTCCACCATGTCTTTTGCCAAACAAGTCAACTCATTAGCTTCCACGACAGCCTATACCCGCAAATTAATAAGAGCAGGTAAACCTTTCTTATCTAATAACAGTTGCATGATCCTAGCGAGAGCCTGAATACTATCACGACTCGATTATTGCAATGCCCTTTACAGTGGCGCTAACAAAACTATCACCAAAAGGCTAAAAATCCTACAAAATAACGCCCTTCGAGCCGCCTTAGGCATAAACAAAAGGGAACATATCTCCTCCACTAGACAACAATACAAATGGCTCTCCACCGACAATAAAATTCACCTAAAAATGCTCTCCTTGACGCACAAAGCACTCAATAACACTGCCCCCATTTACCTGATGGACAAGATAAAAAGAAAAATCTCTAGCAGACCTACAAGAATTCCCAACTCCAACTGTCTGGAAATTCCAAGATTTAAACTTGCCAAAATTGGCGGCACAAGCTTCCCTGTGCTAGCCTCTAAATGGTGCAATGCCCTGCCACACAACTTTAGATCAGACCAACCTTTCCCTCACTTTAGAACGAATCTTATCAAACACTTCAATGACAACAACATGTAAGGTTTGAAATACCTTAATTTGTGTTATGATAATTATCTGAATGTATATATGTACCATCAAAGATTGATCACTATTGTAAATTTTAATTATGCAACATTGTAAATTGCTGTAATACTGTAATTTCTATGCAACACTGTAAACCTCGTATATTCTGTTCATTGCGCCCGTTTACCCTTGGTCTGGCGCGCAATACAAATAAATAAACAAACAAAGGAAGGCGCACAACCCTATAATCACTACGATATATACAGGTCCGCCAAGGAAGTAGTCAAAAGAATGCTCACCACCCTAAAATCCCTGATATGCAGGACTAGGGACAGTCAAAGGGACATTCATACTTCCACCGCGCATGCTTACATTCAGTACAACAAAGGGGGTAATCACAGGGGCCCTCACACCTCCACCACTCAAATCCCCAACAGTGGCCTCCACAAAAAAGGTTAAGGCCCCCAACACCCAGAGACTCCATTCGATAAGGTGCGACACTGGCCAATATACATAAGCTTCCTAGCCAAACCTAAACATCTAGCACCAAAGTCCCCAACGAGTGAGGAAATCAGTTTTCCTTCAGCATTTCCCTTTGTGAGTCACATTCGCACAGCCCATGGAAGCTACGCAGTTACAACGTAACATTTCAACAATGAAGAAGAGATTGGGGTGGTACACGCAAGCAAGGAAACAAACCCAATTCACTCAATGTTACAGGTATTACAAACGTGCACATTTCCTGCAACAGATGAAGTAGAAATGTAGCGGGCAGCTTACTGTGCTTACAAGAGGATTTTATGACTCCCAATTCTCATACTACTAGAACAGAGGGACCCAGACTAATGCAGTGAATGAAAGCAAAGTTCCAAAAAAGAAGACCCCCCCCCCCCCACTTATCCATATCCTTTTTGGAATCCAAGATGACAGTAAGCCTTCCTGTAACCGGAGGACAGTCAAGTTCCAAGCCAAGCGACCGCCAAACCCATGCCTCAATCACCAAACGGCACAGCCTCCAGTACACAGGTGACTTCAATATGGAGGATGCAAAAGAGTATTAAGAATGTCAGAGGAGGAGAGTGTGTCACCTGAAGGAGAGAATTGGAGGTGTTTTGCCAGGAGGAGGGGAGCTGCGAGGAGGCCAGAGGAGCATGAATACCATCTAAGAAGAGAGATTGGGGAGGTTGGAGAAGAAGCATCATAAAACCAACATACCTGGAAGGGAAGGAGGTGAAATCTTAATATCAATAGGAGAGAGAAAATCTGCAGGTGGAATATCACCACTATACCTGTGGAGGAGGGACGATAACAGGTCCCCCTAGAGGGAAAGATGAGGGTTTGAGTCGGCCATGTCAGTTCAGGGTAGAACCTAGAGCCGATAGGAGCGAGTACGAGACAGCACAATCCCACCGGGGTTCAGTGAGCGTATATACTCAAGGGAGAGAAGGGAGAGAGGGAAGAGGAAGAGCGAGAGAGAGAGCGAAAGGGGAAAAGAGGGAATCCTTTTACTGCATTTTCACAAAGATATCCTCAAACACACAGGAGGGCTCAAGGGGTACCCACTAAAACAGCTGATTTTTGTGTTTCCCTTTTGAAAGCATCCCTCATTTGAGGAATCCCATAAACCTGCTTTGTCTGAATCATGTTAATCCCTGTAAAACACCTGTTTACATTCTTAGTGTACATAGACCCTGATCTTGACTTACTCCCTCCAATTTAGCACACTCTGACATTTTGCATGGGACCAGGAAAGCCTCATATGCTTTTTCAGAGGATTTTGATATGATCACTCTGTCATTTAAGTATACATAAGTGTACATTTTCTTGGACTTCAAGTGAGCATCTAAGAAAAAAACTACATGGGGAATCAGCCTGAAGGTAATTTTACTCGAGAGTTCTGCTCTCCCTCCTTCCCAGACTGTGGACCGATATGAAATGGGTGGCAGACAGCATACGCCAGGCTAGGGTTCAAGCAAAAATGGTTGCATATCACTTGAGGGCCCAAAGAGCATCCCTACTGGAGGAGTAATCCAAATAACAGTGCCTCACAAAGACATGAATAGTAGTCCAGGTAGTCTCTCAGGAACCTGGCGACCAGAAAGATTGCAATCCTGAGAAATGCAAGAAACTATCCATCTACAGAAGGTAGCTTTACTCGCACTGTTCCCAGGGGAAAGGTTACCTTAAGTAATGAACAAGCAGTTGGGTTTCCTGAAAGCAACCCTAAAGATAAAGGGTGTATCAGTCACTTTTACTCCCAAAGAATAGGCAATTAGTAAAAAAAAAAAAAAAATGGGGCGTAAGAATAGTCAACGAAAAATAGGAAACATACAAATAGGAAGGAGTCTGTCCCCCTGCTTTCATACACTCAGCTCGATTATGTCTGAACCAGTAGAACACGTAGTGCCACAGGAAGAAACTCGCCTATTACTACTGCCTACTCTGAAAAGATCCATTGTATTTACATGAATAATTTAGTGCAAAGAAATATGAATTACAAAATATTTCTGTTTTACAGTTCAAACATATTTTTACTTGCTTACTAAATACTCCCACCGGGAACAGGACTTACATTTTTACTCCCTAATAAATCATTTTACTCCCAACTTTACAAAAGAGGGAGCATTTTAATTGCACTTCAAAATCTTATCTGGAGCACTGCCGGAAAGTTTTGGTTCTTTGCAGGTAAAACGTTAAGGTTCTCGCCAGATTGTCAAGATTTTGCAAAGCCTCCTCTGCTGAGAAAGTGTGAGGTCTAGGGTGGCAGACCAGCAAAGCAATTTCCTGATTTAAATGAAAATCTTTCGGTGTCAGAGGCAGCTGCAGTAGTTTGCAGAGGCAGCGCGGCTTGACGCTCAACACGTTTGGTGGCGCTTTCCTCTAGTGTTATATACTTGCCAACCCTACCGATTTAGGCGGTAAGCAGTGCTACCGCCTACCAACTTTCCTGACAGCACTACGGATTTGACAGGCCCATCTGCCTGAGCCCCACAGAGCAGAACACTGCAGCATCCAAGGGGAGTGTTAATGGCCCATCTCATCATTTTGATTGATGACAGGCGTGCGCTTGGCCAGGCCTGGGTGAAACAGACACTCTGGCTCGGCCCTGCGCACCCCTGGTCTAGTCAGAGCCGTCAGCGTGACATGCCTTGAGATCCCGTGCTTGTCAGCTAGCTGACTGCCAGCCAGGTGTCTTGTACGACTCCATTCTCTGGTTGTTATAAGGCAACTTTAAACTTGTTTATGTCCATGTTTTGGATCTTATTGTATGAAACTATGTGCCGTTGTACGCTTTGAATTTGTGCATGCGATTGCAAATTCATTTTGAATGGGGGGGTTTTGTCTTCCGTCCTTTTCCATTTTTGTTTTGATTAATGCATTCACGTCGTAGAGTTGTTATAGTGTGCGTCTGTCAGTATGCCGGAGTTGTATTGGTTAGTGTGTGAGCTTGCGTGTTTGTTTTTCTCTGCATGCGTGTATTTCAACGTTCACGTGTTTTTGTGTGCATTCGAGTTTATTTTTGTTTACTATGCGCATTAGTGTATGTGTTTGTGCATGTGTTTTGATTGTATCCCATGCATTTGCATATGCTATAGTTTAGGTTTATATCCCATGGGTCTGAATTTATTTTTTAAGTGTTTCGTGTATGGTCTAAAAATATCAATAATTTGGTCAGTAAGCGACTGTAGAGATGTCATTGTAACGGGAGACGACTGTACTTCGGCAACACCTGCCACTCATCTCGACAACATTCAATTGGCTCGCCGTCTCTGGGGTGCCAGGTGCTCACTTCTGCCAACTAAGATCTTTCTCGCCCTTTCAATCAGCAATGCACATCAAAAGGACTTGATTTCACACACATCATTGTAGGAATTCTATGAAGAAACTGGAGCCTGCGACAAGGGGTCAGGTATCACCATAAATTACAATGCAGTTGCCGAGTTTGCTGGAATCCCCCCTAGTAAAGTCCAATTCAGTATCTAGTGTGATGTGCTCAGAGGATGAGGTGGAGCAGGGAGGGATGGGGGAAACGAAAGAAGGTCACCCACAGCAGACGCAAGTTCACCCGAGGGACAATTTAGTTGAAGTTAACACAGCTCTGCCTCTCTCCCTGCCGCGGTCTTCGGAATGCAGAAAGTACCGGCGGCGAGTGGGTGGTGCTATATTCCATATACAGGCAGGGTGCATTTCACTAGTCTTGGTGCTCATAGTAATTGAAAGAGGGCCCGGGAAGCCAAACATCCTGCTCCGGCGGGAAGGGGGTATAAATACACTCTGCATGCAACAGCTGCACAATGCTCCTCTAGTCCTCTGTACTAACCAGAAGTAAACTAGGCTATGCCGCTACTAGGCTTAACATGGCCTCAGAAGTGTATATCAATACCGAAGAGCTTTTTGCCCACTGTTCTACAGCACAAAGCTCTTGTCAGTTTATTTCGTTTGTTGCCGAACTGCAAAAAATGCACAAAGCTCCACACAGCACTGGCCAGTGCGTTGGCCTGATTAATGTTACTTTAGCATTGGGATTAATAGAACAGTCTGAAAATGCCCCAGGCAACTGTGCTTCTTTGGTTTTCCAATATCAAAAGCTCAACCCGTCTGCTGCCTTCCTGATTTTCAGTGCTCCCTTGCCTTCACAGGGGTCAGGTGTTGCTGCTGTCTTACTACACGCCTCGTGCTTGCCGGTATGGCCTGCCCCCGGTAGTAAGAAAATAGGGTAAATTATTAGTTACTTTCTGAGTTTGTTTAATAACCACAATGATCGAGGCAGGGACGGCATTGGATCCTTTCCACGATTTCAGTTGAAAGGCGCCATGCATGAACCTCAGGTGGCCCCCAGCAACTGACCGATGTTGCCAGTCAGCAGTCTTATAGCACAACAATATATTTCTCTCTATATTGTTCTGGGGCTTTAAATGCGCACTTTGCACCCTGTGATGTCATGTTCTGTCATTTCATTGGGTCAAATTCATGTGACATCACTTCCTGTGATGTCATCATTATGCTAATTACCATTTTTGAAACTATAAGATTCCTACAGATTTTTGGTCACAGAATGTTGGCATGTATTTGTGTGCTCCCGTTACTTTCTCAAACAGACAGTGTTCAGACTGGAGGCTGCGTGAGAAGGTGAAAAGGCGAGCGGGTGTTCTGCGACTCAGCAGGACCGCAGAACCTCAGGCGGTGAGTTGGCGACCCTACTGTACTCTGCTGGGACTCAGCTGCACCGCATTTTTGAATCATTTAACCTTCAAGTTGTCACGTATGCAGCAGTCATAGCAGCCTTACAAAATCATTTTCTTCCTATGGCAAACATGGACGACGATAGATTCATAATGTGTGGAGAAAAACAGCAGGACGACGAGTCCCTAGATCAATTTTGTGCAAGATTGCGCCAACTGTCAAGCACATGTCGATGGGAAAATGAAGAAGGCATAGTTCGAAACCAGGTCATACAGGGATGCAGCTCAGGCAAATTGCGGAGGCCGATCCTTTGAGAACCAGGTATGTCACTATCACAGATTCTGGACACTGGGCGGGCCTATGAACTCGCTGAAAGCAGAGGGGCAAAGATGGATGTGGCCATTCGGTCAGGTAAAAGTGAAGATGCCTTCGCTCTGGGGAGGTCCACTCCACCAATGTCTCGGTGGAGCCAAAAGCGACAGGATACAACACCTGTCCATGGTACTCCAGCATCGTGCCAATATTGCGGATATGATCTGCCGCAAATAGAAGATTGTCCAGCGAAATCTAGAGTATGTGGAAGATGCAACACACCAGGACACTATGCCAGAATGTGTAGAGCAGCAGCGCCAGTGACGACCCCCAGAGGTCCCGCGAGGGTCACTGGTGGAAACTTCAGGAGACCCAGAAGTGTGGCGACTGTGGAACAGGGCAAACAAAGACTGGACCTGGCAGAGGAGGAAGAAGACGACAAAGACATTTTCTTTATCTCCAACAGACACTGGAGCCAGTAAGAGGAGACAACCCACTTGCGTTGTAGACATTAAGGGCACCCCCATGCCAGTCTTAATTGATATCGGTGCGTCGGTGTACGTCCTGGCAACTGACTACTACGAGGCCCTCCCTGGCCCACCCATGCTTGAGGAATCCCGAGCAACACTTTACAATTTTGGAGGCAACACACTATTACCGATACAAGGGGTTTTTGTCGCACCGGTCGCACATGGACACAATACCATCAAGCACTGATTTTTTGCGACCAACGTCAGCCCTCTTTCTCTCCTAAGTTGTGCGGCTTCAGAAGCCCTCGACATTGTATACTTCACCATGGCGGTGTATCAGTCGGATGTGGAACGGCTCCTGGAAAGATACGAGGACCTATTCCAGGGTGTAGGGAAATTGAAAGTGAAACCCACACGTCTTCACATTGACGAGACAGTAAGGCCCACTGCTCTCAAGCATAGGAGGATACCGTTCCATCTAAGAGCGCAGGTAGAAAAAGAGCTCCAAACACTGATAGATATGGACATCATCGAAAGAGTAGAAGGCCCCACTCTGTGGGTATAACCGATTGTGGTTGCCCCTAAACCCAAGCAGCCAGGTGCAGTCCGCATCTGCGTTGATATGCGCCTGCCAAATGCTGCCATTAAAAGGGAACGTCACATCACGCTGAAGTTAGATGATATCATCAGTGAACTACAAGGAGCCAAGGCATTCTCAAAGCTGGATTTGCGTTCAGGATACCACCAACACCAACTTCAACTGCATCAAGAATCACACTATATCACCACTTTCACCACCCACAAAGGGTTATATCAATTCAAGAGGCTAAGCTTCAGTCTATCGTCAGCGGCGGATGTGTTCCAGAACACCATGAGGAGGGCACTTGCCGGGCTGAAAGGAGTCATCAACATGAGCGACGAAGCCCTTGTTTTCGCAACATCTGAGGCCGAGCACATGAAAAGGTTAGAACTGGCTTTGGAAAGGCTAAGCAAACTAGGACATACCCTCCACAGAACCAAGTGTGAGTTCTTTAAGGACTGTATAGAATTCTTTGGGTTCGTTTTCCATGCTAAAGGAATCTCTCCTGACCCCGAGAAGGTTCGTGATATTCGTGACGCAGCAGCCCCAGAGTCACCAGCGGAAGTCAGAAGCTTTCTAGGCATGGTTAATTACTGTGGCAGATTCATCAAAGGACTGGCTTCGCTGTCCGAACCGCTCAGGGCTTTAACCAAAAACGATGTGCCATGGACATGGGAAGAGAAGGAACAGAAGGCGTTCCAGGACAGCAAATGTGCGCTTTCCGATCAGGAAACCATGGCGTACTTCGACCCAGCAAGGGAATCCGAAATTGTAGTTGATGCAAGCCGAGTGGGTTTAGGCGCTGTACTGTCACAGGCCGACACGCAAGGCAACATGTGTTCCATTGCCTATGCAAGCAAAGCACTCTCTGAAACTGAAAAGAGGTACTCTCAAATTGAAAGTGAGGCGCTGGCAATATTATGGGGCTGTCGCCACTTTCGCTTATACATTCTTGGAAAACCAGTGGCAATTGTCACCGATCACAAGCCCCTCATCCCGATTATGACCGGCGGGTCCTCGAAACCACCTCCATGCATAGAACACTGGATGTTGTCACTCATCGAGTATGGTGTAAAGCTGCAGTGTAGGCTGGGGACCAAATCCTGCAGACTGTCATGCCATCCCAACCAGGGAAATGCGCATGATCAAAAGGAAATCGCAGAGAGGCAAGAAATAGTACGTAGTGTTGTGGAAGTGGCCATGCCTACAGCCATGGCTCGTCAAGACATTATCGACGCATCCAGCAACGACGAAGTGTTCCGAGTCATTAAGGCGGCCATTGGAACCGGGGAGTGGAAGGACGTGCTTGGCAACAATGCAAGACGAGAAGCTAGCGCTCAACGCAACATGCAAGCGCTATAGAAGTTGAGAAACGAGCTGTCTGTGTCTGAGGGCGGCTTGATCTTACGTGGTCGTCAAATAGTAATCCCAAGGTCGCTGGTCGCCAAAATACTAGACCTAGTGCACACGGGACTCCAAGGGTCGGCCAAAACTAAAGCTCGCTTAAGGCCGAAAGTTTGGTTTCCTGACCTGGAGGAAAGAGTGGACGACCATGTACGAAGGTGTGTCCCATGCCAAGCAGCAAGTCCAGCAGAAAATGCACCCACGATTAAGTCAATGGACAGGAGTGAGCAACCGTGGGGGACTGTACATGTGGATTTTGAGTCCACCGGTAGAGGAATGTATTTTATAGCAGTCATAGACCAATGGTTGAGATATCCAGAGGTAGAACTGGTGGAGTCGATAGCCTGTGACCACACCATTATGGCACTGGAAAAGATTTTCGCCACCCACGGATTTCCGCTGGTCCTCTGTTCAGACAACGGCTCACTGTTTCAAGGTAATCAATTCGCAAAGCACATGGAAGAGAGGGGAATCAAGCACCGAAAGGTGACACCAGTCTGGCCCAGAGCCAGTGGAGAGAATCATGAGAACTTTGAACAAGAATTTTCGGATCTCTGCAAATGGTGGGGGAGAATTACGGAGAAACTTATTCGAGTTCCTGCGAGAGTACCGGACGACTCCACACCAATCCAACGGTGTCCCACCAGCGGAATCATTGTTCAAATGGTGTCCGAGAGGATTCATTCCGGAATAGGACGAGAGAACACCAGGAGTGATCGATGACGAAAACGTCCTACTGGAAAGACTGGCTAGAAATGAGAAAGAGTGAACGGGTGACACTCTGCTGGTCAAGAAATGTCACCCCGAAGGAAAGAGGTCTCTCAACTACGAGCCACAACCCCTGGGAGTAACTCACATGAGCGGGTCAATGGTTACAGCTGCCAATGGTCGAGGGACAGTGACCAGGAACAAGCCGTTCTTTAAGAAAATTGAAGCGAGCCCACAGACCGGACCGCCGGGAGGTACAGTTCCACCGGGGATGGAGGAAGCACAGCAAGACCTGAGCTAACCCGAAGTCCAGGGACCTTCCACGGAAATACCACTGCCGACCGCAGGGAATAGCAGCAGGTATCTGAGCAGACAAGGATGACAACTGCCAGCTCGATTCAGAGACTACATTATGGATTCCGACGGCTGACGCTGAGAAAAGCAAAGTTTTGCGACTCATGTTGAGTTATGGTTATGTTATGATATGTTATGTCTTCTGTTTTAAAGAAAAGGAGGGATGTTAGGAAGTAAAAGTGTTACGCATGCGCAAGTCTCGTTCGGGCTCACGCATGCACATTTGAAATAAACGCAGTTGTGACGGCAGTTGCCGCCGGGACCTTGCAGCCAATAGACGTGTCACCTTGTCTCACTGAGTGAATGCGTGCGTGTTGTGTGAGGCGGCCTGAGGCACACTGCTAACCATAACAGTGACTGTGCTTAGAGCGAAGGGCTCTCTAATTGATTTATATCTTTTGGAAGCGTTCTGCCGAGCGCAGACTCACTCATCTTAATTAGACTTTACATTTTACTGTGACTGCCACAGGATACGTGCTTCAACGTTCTTTTATTTTTGCCAGTGGTTAATAATTTCATAAGACACCATTATCGTTGAACTTTCTGAAATTTCAGAATACACATGGCATAAAAAAAACACCCCATTTCGTCTTTCATTAATCCCGGACCGCACCATCGGTGTGTCAATCTCTACAGTTGTACGGCTGCAGACTGCTGCACTCGTACAGTTACATTGTGCTCATGGGATTAAGAACTGAGAAAAGGCGGTCGCTGGATAACCTTGCCTTGATTTGTTTGTGCTTCTTGTATACTTCTTCACAGAGTGTAACATCAGTAAGCAAAGTCGACCTCCCAAGTAGTCAAACAATCAAATGAGCAAAGCAAATCACAAAGGTGGCTGCAGCAAGTTTTAATTCTTGATTCCATCATGACTTTTTACATCGGGTCACAGCAGAACTAAACACGCGTGACAAATTAACAATACATCACTGAGGTGACTGCGGGCTAGCATTGCCTTTGAACCCGGTGAGTTTAGTTACGGTGAATGTTGGTGAAATTTTGTTCTTTTAAAAAAGAAAGAAAAAAAACAGCATTTTATCACCGAGTTGACTGTGGGCTATCACTGCCTTTGAACCCAGTGAGTCACATTGAGTTGCATTTGAACTTTAGTATTTGTATATCCACAACACTCAACTGAGGTGAATGTGGGCAATTATTGCCTTTGAACCCAGTGGATTAGATCGAGCAGCAATTTGCCTTCTATCCTATTGATCACCCATAATACACAATTGTGAGATTGACCATTTACATTTAGACTGTTAAAAATTCCAATCTCAATTTGAGTGAATTCCTACATATATCAATAGGAAAAACAGAGGATCGCTTCAAAGCTGCTTCCAAATGTACAATCTCAGAAGCTCAATCTTTAAGGACGATCTAAAGACCCCGTAAGTGGACTACCAATCTATGACGAGTCACAGTACTCCAATTTTTATGAAGGGCAGAAAACCAGAAAATGGAGTAACATTCAAATAGAGCCAATTACAATTGATGAAAATTGGACTTCGAATATGCCAACGGAATCCTTAAAAGTACCTAGCGTAGAACATCTTATGCTGCCTAACCCTACCTCCCATTTGGTGAAAGACATAACACATAATTTGGACTTTACTGTTTCTACCACAACGATGAAACACAAAAATAAGATGGTACCAAAAAAGAAAAACAGAGCACATCTCAGTTTGAGCAATCTAGAAAATATTTCCTAGACTGAAAGTTCTGTTTGTGAACATATCCTGGAAAAAAGCCTGTAATTGCTCGAAAACGCCCGACCTCGGGCAACACAGACAGCGCACCCATCCAGGCGGCAAACCCTGCAATCTGGGGCAGAATCGGACTCGGGATCACGAGAAACGCCCCGGAGGCCGTCGGCGCGAATCTTGCTGCCATTGCCGGACGGACGTGAGCGGCCGCTCTGCCCCTCCCCCCTCGAGCGGCCACGGCCTTGGCCCCCCCGGGGAGCAAACCACCACCGGACCACGATTGGCGAGAACACGCCTGCGGACTACCGTGGGGGGGGGTACATCCTCCCCTCCCCCCCAGTTGGAATCCAGAGGTAGCGACCAGAAGCGGCACCGAATCGCGGCACGACCGCGGCTGATTTGATCCCCTGGTGGCTAGGAGCTGGCAGCACAGGGCGGCCTCTCAGAGGTACCAGAACAGGCTCCCCCCACCCCCGAGCGGCGAGACTGCGACGCCGGTGGCTGGGACGCAGTGGGGAAAGAGAGAAGCCTGGGGACAGTGCGGCGACATCACAAGGTAGGTGCACCCTCCCCTGCCAACCCCGCGAACAATTGGACAGTGTGCCGCACCTCTCCAATGTCCCCCGGCGGCGCGGCAGATACGCCCGCGGAGGAGCTGGCATACGGGGGCTGAGCGCGCTCCCCATTGCCGGAGGAAGAACACTTGCCGGACAGGGCCACACAAATTGAGAAGAGGTGCGGAGCTGGAGCCCCTCCGCCCTTCCTCCCCCCCCCCCCCCATCAGCGAGACGGCACCACCTGGAGTGGAGCGGCGGCGCAGGCACAGGCAACGCGAGGCCACGCTCCTCCCAGCAACAACAGCAGGATACGGGCAACCTCTCCCCCCCCCTAATCCAGCGAATTGCGGGACAGAGACCCGCATGAGGAGGCGGCACACTCCAAGACAACAGTGGGGAGCAGCGGGGACTGAAGGCACCCCCCCCTCCCCAATAAGCACCTACTGCCCAAAGCCTGGCGGACTGACCGTCCTCGGGGCATGATTGCTGAGGGAGCAAAGGCCCATACCGCCCCACAGGCATAAACCACTGGACGTACACCCCACAAAGGGGGAATAACTCCTGGAGGGATCACGCACTGTGAACTACAGACATCCCCCCCCCCTGTAAACTCCGGACCCTCCATCGAGCACACCGGACCAGCCGGAACAGGGGACTGGCTCCCAGCAACCTACATAGCATCACCGGGGCTCAGGATCAAGGACAGAGGAGCAAAAGATAGGTGCCTGACAAGCCCACCCCAACTTGGCCTCCACGACAATCCCTGAGAGGCATCCACACGATCCAGCGGGGCCTAAATCCTCACACAAATTGCTGCGCCGGACATGGGCAAAGACAAGGCCAAGCAGCAGACCCTGCAGAGTAAAATGGACCTCTACACAGTGGAGGCCCCCTCGCGTCAGGAGACACAAAGCCTGGTGGAACCAGGCAACAGGGAAGAAACTCAGGACCCCCAACTCTCCTTGAATGACGTAATGAAGGCAATTGGGGACTCGAGAACATCGCTGGAACTCAAAATAGGCGGAGTCTCCACGGAAGTATCTCTCCTACGCCAAGATCTCCGCAACTTATCGTCCAGGGTCGGAGAAGCGGAACAAAGAGTGTCGGACACAGAAGATAACGTCCGCCAGTTGGAGCAACAACTTGCCATAATTGCCCAAAAAGTCAACCAACTTGAATACCGAGCCGAAGACAGTGAGGGCAGGGCACATCGCAATAACCTCAGGATTCTCGGGATCCCAGAAAAATAGGAAGGCCCCAGTGTCGAACTTTTCCTAGAAGGCTGGCTGACCCACATCTTCGCCCCCAGGAAACTGTCGAAATTCTTCTCTATCGAAAGAGCACACAGGGTACCCACCGGGCGACATGCCCCAGGAGCCCCACCAAGAACAATAATTGCACGTCTCCTCAACTATCGGGACCGAGACGCTATCCTGCAGATGGCACGGGCCTCCGGTCCAATCACATACAACGGCTATAAAGTGGGGTTCTACCCGGACTATACTAAAGAGGTCCAAAAGGCCCGCCAATCGTTTGATTCTGTCAAGAAGAAACTCCACTCCTTATCAATCAAGTTCGCTCTCTTCTTCCCGGCGATGCTCAAGGTCCACCACGAGGGCACAACCCACCTATTTCACAACCCCAAAGAAGCATGGGACTGGCTTGAAACGCAGATCCTCAATGGGCCTGTGGCCCGACGCTCGCCCTCTGGACCGTCTGTTCGCAAACCCGGACCTGGGCAGAACTCGGCACCCCACACTCAGACAGTCTCGGAAACCGAATCACCACAGCGCTCCACCAAAAATACCACAGGGAACGGATGAGGTCTGGGCACCACAGAACTGAACTCGCCACGGGATACCACAGCAGCTACACTATTGTGGCCGCCACCGTCTAGGCACCGCAGTCCCAAGCGCAGTCCAGATGATCCCGCAGTGGTTACCTCCCGAGTTCGGATCATCCCGAGGAAGTTGCAGTTCACCAAGTTATAAGTTTAATGTTTGGGCGACAGGTGCTCCCAGTTGGGGGGGGGGGTACAGGGTGGGGGAGTTTTGGGGACCCAAGGAAGCGGAATCACAAGAAGGCTGGAAGCAGACGCATGCAGGCAAGGTAAACATGCACTCTCCTTGGTCGGGACCGTGGACGTGATGGTCGGCCGGTCATCAGGCATTTCAGTACGGAGAGGCCCCTGGATGTCTCCCCTGAGAAGATACCGACACATGCCCCCGAAAAAGTGCCACTCATCCTTCCAGACGCCCCACCAGAAGGACTCGCGCAGATAAGATGCACCCCAACAAGGTAACCATACTGTCCTGGAACGTCAACGGCCTCGGCTCCAGCATAAAGCGCAGACTGGTGCTCCAGTACCTAAACAGACATTCGCCAGACATTGCCCTCTTAAATGAAACACACTTGATAGGCACAAACACCAACTTCTTCAAAAGATCCAACTACTCGCACACTTACCATGCCGGATTCACGAAAGATGCTAGGGGCACAATGATTCTCATTCACAAGCGTATCCCTCTCCAGGTTAGGAAGATCAGGACAGACCCCCGGGGCCGCTATGTACTGTTGCTAGCGGACATCTGGGGTGAGAAATGGGGCCTGGCAGCAATCTATGCCCCCCCCACGCTGACGAAAGAACTGCTCTCCGAACTACAGTGTTTGCTCCTGGCAGAAGAAGCCGATACATGGGTGATTGGAGGGGACTTTAATGAAGTTATGGACATCGCAGCCGATAGAACCCATAGGAGATCTGGAACACGCCCCACCTCCACACCGCTCGCCGCATTCGCCGAGTCCGTGGGACTGGCGGACACATGGCGCTCACTTCATGGAGACGAGACAGGTTTTTACTTCTATTCAGGTGTCCATACATTGTTCTCCAGGATTGATTATGCCTTCGTCCCCCGCAACATAGACCACAGGCTTCTCGACGCTGAATTCCTCGCGAGGGGAATTTCAGATCACTCTCCGCTCCTTCAAACCATCAAAAACTCCTGCCGCCGCCCAGATCGTAATTGGCGCCTAAACACATATCACCTGTGTCTCCCTGAAATTGCTGAGGAGCTGGAAAAAAAGACTGCGGAATACTTTGAACTCAATGAGGGCTCCGGGGACGGCTCGATCTGGGAGGCGTACAAGACAGTCCTTCGGGGGGAGGCTATCTCAGCGGTCTCCGCCTACCAACAACGTCAAGTCCGGGAGGTCAGAGAAGCAGAAGCACACGTCTTCGAGTGTGAACGACAAATCCTAATTCAAAGCACCCAAGAAGCAAAGGAGGCGATGCTCACAGCGCAAGACGCCCTTAGTAATCTATCACTAGATAACGCACGGATTGCGCACCAATTAGTCCGGAGCCAAATATATGAACGGGGCGACAAAGCTTACAAGACTCTGGCCTGGTTGGAGAGACGAGAACAAAGCAGGGGACACGTAAGGGCCATCAGATCTCAGGATGGAACACTGTTGACAGAGGATTCTGACATAGTGGAGGCATTCGCCGCCTACTACAAACATCTCTATACCCCACCCACCGGGAACCCGTCAGTTGAACCCTCACAATACCTCGACCGAATCGAGATCCCGATACTCCCGCAGCACCAATCAGATCTCCTGAATGCGGACATCACTGACACCGAGGTGCAAGAGGCGCTGGCACAGCTCCAACCCGGGAAAACCCCGGGCCCCAATGGGTTCCCGACAGACATGGAAATACCTCGGTGGCATGCTAACTACCCACATGCACCGCATGTTCCTACGCAGCAGAGAACTAGGAGCACTCCCCCCAGACCTCAGGAAGGCATGCATAGTAGTTATACACGAGCCTGGGAAGCCCCTGGAGGAATGCGCCTCCTACCGCCCAATATCCCTGATTAACGGCGAAGCAAAGGTCCTCGCCAGAACACTCGCTAACAGACTACTGCAGGTTATTGAGACCCTCGTCCACCCAGACCAATGCGGCTTCATGCCCAATAAATCAACTCAAATGAATTTACGCAGAGTCCAGTTGGCACTGTCCAGGGCAAAGGAAATACCAGCCCCACTCGCCCTCCTGGCGGTGGACTTCGAGAAGGCGTTTGACTCTGTGGGATGGGATGTCCTGTGGGAGATCATGGCTAGGATGAACCTGGGGCAGACATTTATATCATGGGTTAAACTTCTATATGCATCCCCGGAGGCCACGGTGAGGGTGAACGGCAGATCCTCAAAATCGTTCCCCTTGGGTCGGGGCACGAGACAGGGATGCCTGCTATCTCCACTCCTCTTCCTCCTGGCCATCGAACCGCTGGCAATTGAACTTAGAGCTAGCACCAACTGGACCGGTTTTGCTTGGCCAGGAGGGGGGAGAAGACTGCCTTTCACTCTATGCGGATGACCTGCTCATATACCTCAGTAACCCGAGCATCTCGTGCCCGGCTGTCTCCCTCATCCTCAGAGAATATCAGTGCTTTGCGGGCCTAAAGTCAATGATGCCAAAACCATCTTCTTCCCGATTCAGGGTGGTGAGTCTGCGATCCCGGAGACCTGCCCATACCATGTCTCTATTAGGAATTTAAATACCTGGGTATACGGCTTGATCAGACACTCGAAAGGTTCCTTCAACTTAACCTTCAACCAGTAATTGAGCGGTTCAATAGAGACACCCCCCACTGGCAATCACTCCCCCTGTCGCTAATGGGCCACGCCGCACTATTCAAAATGATGACCCTCCCCAGACTGTTATATGTCCTCCAGAATGCTCCATCCCCCATCCCTCGAGAAACCTTCGCACTCATTGACAAGAACCTGCACACACTGCTATGGGGTGGGAAACAATCCAGGATCGCCCTTGATACGCTCCAGAGATCAGTATGGGAGGGAGGCATCGGGTTACCCTGCATACGCACGTATTACCTGGCCCCACAGATAGGGGTGGTGAATGACTGGATGCACGCAGACCACACACTACCGCACACCCGCATCGAACTGGAGACCATGGCCCCATTAACTCCGCTGCAAATCCTCTATGCCACCCATGATCAACTCCCAGCGCTGCCCAAAATGACCCACCACATCCGGCGCGCCTGGCGGGACGCGCACAAGCTAATCGGCTGGAAAGGACAGCCAACATTGACACAACCCATATGACACAACACACTCCTCCCGGAAATAATGAAAATGGGCTCCTTTGATCACTGGCAAGCAAAGGGAATACACACACTAGCACATGTGATACAAGGGGGGGCACATCCTGGGTTTTGAAACTGTGCGAGAACAATTCGACCTTGCACCCATGGACCGGTTTCGGCACGCGCAACTGACCCACGCCATCCGCACCCAATTCCCTGCATGACGATCATACCCCCCTGCTCTCCCATTGAGACCAATGTTCTCCCGCAGCGCATCTCCTCTAAGGTCACCTCCACTCTCTATCAGGCCCTTAACTCATTCGGGGCGGCACAGCTTGACGGGCTCAAAGCAAAGTGGGAAAGGGACGTAGGACCCCTGGAACTTGAAGATTGGGTGGAAGCATTAATGTTCCCCAGAGAAATTGGCATAGAATCCAAGCTCATACTAATACAGTTGAGGATCCTCCATCGCTCATACCACTCATGCGCCGTAATGGCCAGATGGGGTGGAATAGAAGACGGGACATGCATTCGATGCAAAAACGAACTTGCCACCTTCTACCATATGATATGGGACTGCTGGGTGATACAGGCCTTCTGGGTGGACTGTGTTAACACAATCTCAGCCGCTCTGGCGACACCAATCCCTAGGGATCCCAAGATGATACTCCTGGGCATCGGGGGGGGGAAGTAGACCTGTCTAAATATGAGAAATTGTTTCTGGCAATTGCGTTGGGGGCAAGCAAAAGACTTATCGCAGCCAATTGGGGATCTGCCGACCCACTGAGCCTAAACTGCTGGAGCAACGAACTGGACAGGTGCGCAGCCACACAGCGCCGGATTTATAACGCACGGGGCTGCCCCCGTAAATTTGAAAAAATATGGGGTAAATGGCTAGATCTTCACTGAGACCTGCGGGTGGGGGTACATTGGTAGTACTGTTAGCACTGTTTGCCGCCTCGGCCTATTGATGTCCCGCGGCCCTTGACCCAGAGGGCCCATGCTAGTTGTTATTATTGCCATGCTGACTTCATCCTATGTATACCGATGATTCATGTCTCATCCATGTTTGTTCCTTTAAGTTGTGCTGTTTAAACTCAATAAACAGAGTTATAACAAAAAAAGAAAGTTCTGTTTGTTCTAACTATAAAAGAAACCAGGACTCAGATGTTCCTCCTGTATGTGACACTTGGACCAATATACCTCATAATAATCTTGCCTAATCGTTTGACTTTATTGAAGAAGGAAGAAGAAATGCACAAATGCTGAATCTCTATTAACCATTCCAACAAGTACCAAACCAAAGGAAGTAATCGTAGTGATACCACCTGATATTTATGTCGTGAATAACACCCCCAATGAAAGTCCCTCAAATACTGGCTCCTCGAGAGCCAAAGATTCGAGACTTTCTGCATTGAGTTTTGTGTTAAACTCATTAATGTTTTTGAATCTTTGAAAGAAGAGGTACATACCTACTCGGTTATCACCATGGAGATCCCCAAAGACGTGAGTAGCTGTGATTTTACAGTAATTGGGTTAAATAATGCAATGCACGCTCACTTTGAAGATTCTGTAGGCCAGATGTTACAGAATGAGAAAACGCAGATAAACTCAACAAAAATGCTCACTGGAGTGTGCTCAAAAATAGTGAAGAGCTAATGTGATCTGATAGTAAAACAATCCTCACTGCACAAAAAGCACCAGATCACCCCGATATACAACAATTAAGTTCAGCCACTAAAGAAAGATTTGTAGGGGACGACACTCCGCTGTCTGCGTAGACACTCGAGGAATACATGAGACTGGCTCAAATTGTGGATGAAATAGATCAAAATTCATCCCTCCCAGTATGTCACAGATGTATTCCTCCAAATATTGAGTGTAATATAACAAATGCAAATAATGATCTTCAAGTCCAAGAAGATGACATTGATATACCCATTCTGTCAGAACCAGTACATGGGCATGATGAAACGCCAATACAATCAAATAAATCTAGGAGAAAATGAAAAAAAGAACAGTCAATTAAAAACCATTGAGGCTGTTGCTCCATATATCTTTGAAAAATCAACAAAATAGGACAAAAAAATGGTAAAACACTTTTTTAAAGCTCTTGCAAATGTAACCAAAGCAAAGGCGCAAACAAATAAGCCTTCAAAAATAAAATCTGATGCTGGAAAAGTTCAGGAAAACACAACTGTAAAGGGCCACTGTTCTAATTCTAACATTCCACTCATTGTCCCCGATTGATCATTTCCCATGGAATTGATAAAAAGGCAGATGTGGGGTCACAAACTGATAAGACTGAAAAAATACCACCAGAAGTACTAAAATGAGCTCTGATTTTTTGCAAGAAAAACATTAAGAACTTAATAAGCACTAGTGTACAATCCACTCTTAGTGCACACATTCATAAGACAACAATAGAATTAAAAATGGCTCCAATTGTTTGCAAAAAAATAACATAAAACTACCGGATACCAGTACACAATCCAACTCTGGTGACAGCCAAATGTCTAAATCTAAAGAGCTTAAGGAAATAAATGGAAAATTAACGTCCCAGATTATCACAGACAATAATTGGGACATTGTTCCAATAAAGAAACCATTTTCTGCCCCTAAAGCGTGGCTAAAACAAGCTAAACAAAGATAAGAAAGCTTTGAACCTGTATTTATTTTCCTAGAATGACAGACTATCTTTTCCATATGATAAAGTATCACACATTGCAGAACTAATTTTGAGAACAAATGAAGGCGCCGAATCTTTGATAGCTTGTACCACCGATTTTTTAAATATAGGAATTAAAGTCCACAGAACAATCACTCTGCTGAGAGAGTCAACCCCAACTCAGAAGCACAAACTGAATCTACCTCTTCTCCCACGAGGTCTGACATGTGACCAACAAATATTAGAACTGGAAGCAATTCGATCAAATGGAATAAGTGCAGAATGCATCAAAGAAGAAAATTGTAAACTTCTGTTTATTCCTTCTAAAATCATAGAACAAGTCTTCCAACGTTTGAATGTTACTGATGTTCGTCTCTAGGTTAAGTGATCAAGCTTGTGTGACGGAATACTAGAGGATCTTCCTCATTTCAGTACAAAGACATCTACGAATTAATATTCACAGAGTTTGACCTGGTTGTACTTCAAGAAACATGGTTAAAAACCGGCATATACTTGGATGGTTTTACTATAATCTCTCAACATGCAACCAGCTCTAGTATGGGGCGTTCATCTGGTGGTTTGTTGATCGCAATGAGCAACACAATGTGCAAAGACATTCAATGTATAAGCAATATCAAAAGGTATTCTCGCCATACGTGGAACGATTAGATGCAGTACATCACCGAAAGGTGTGCAGGTGATAAATGTTTACTGGAATTCTGTGTTAAAACCTTTGTCTAAGTTTCTAGAAGATTTATCCCTTATTCTTGTTGAGCTAAACATACGATTCCCAAATGATTTAATATATGTGGATACTTCAATGCATGTTGTTCACCTATGGCAAGGCTTTCATACAAATCCACTACTAGCAATGTTAATGGTGAATTATGGTAACAGTTGTTTATAAATTGGAATATTATAAATGAAAATATTGAGTCCGACTGTCCTCCTGGCTCCTACATGGTCAAACGGGAAGAGCTTGTCTATCATACTACTTCTCCCGAGTTATTTGAGCAGTGCGAATGGTTTAGAGTAATTCCTAGGACTCAAAGTAACCATAATGCACTCCAGGTTGCTTACTCATTGGGGAAAAAATGTAAGCAATGACATCTATGATCCCAAGTTACAAGTTAATTCATATGGGAATCATATGGTTGGCTTCACAAATAGAGGTCAGAAATTGAATGCAAAATTGCGTAACTTGGTCTCGAACAGCTCCAGGAAGGACAATGAATTGTCAAGTGCACCAGGTACATTTGTTGAATTTATATGGGATCTGAATCCTCCTCAAACTGAAAAAACGGCTCCAAGGAAAATTCATACACATACCTTTGACGAGAGTACCCACAAACGTAGGAAAAAACTTAATAGAAATCTCTGATCTTAAGGAACATAAACTTGACCCTTCTACTTATCTGCGAGAAACAATTTAAAAAACACCTACAAACGTTGGTCATGTAGTCCTCGTCAGTCAAGGCACATAAATGGACAAAATATGCTAAACTCATTGCTACCCGAACATAGCCAAAACCTTTGGGCATTTATTAGTAATCAGACTACATCCCAAAGCAGCCGTCAAGCATGTATATTGCCTGCATCTACTTGGGAGACTTACTATACTGAACAAATGGTTAAAAGTAAGTCATCTCCATCCATGTAGGATAACACAATTAGATGAAATGTATACATCGACGCGGTAGAGATCATGAATTTAATGAAGTCATCCTCTAAATCTCGAGCTGCCGGCCCAAACGGACCAACCAACCAAATGTTCTGGTCAGATCCCTCTGCATGGTCTACTATCTTGTTTCAACTTTTGATAAGATTGTGCTGTATAAAGCAATCCCAACCTCCTGGAAACAGGCAATCGTAATTCCAATTTTTAAAAAGGGCGACAAATTAGATCCAGTTAATTATCGTCCGATCACCTTGATAAATTGCAATAGCAAAATCTTTTCCTGTATAGCTTTACAAAATCTACAAAAATGGGTCTCGAGTCATGAAATCCCATCTAAATTCCAAGTAGGATTCCGTAAAGGCCTTTCAACAATCTAAAATGGCCTTACTCTTAATACTCTGCAAGCCCAAAGGTCACACAAAACAAGCATTACCTACTTATATTGCCATTATTGACATACCAAAAGCTTTTTGACCTAGTTGATAGGTCAAAATTATGGCAAAAATTGAAGTCATGGCAAATTCCTGATGGTTTGCTACAAATAATGACATCAATTAAAGTGAGATTAAATCTGAAAGGCGAGCTTTCATCAAACATATTAACAGACAATAGAGTTAGGCAAGGATGCATACTTGCTACTTTACTTTTTAATTTATATTTAGAAGACTTCGATTCATTGTTAAAAAAAAATGTCACCTTTGCATCCCAGTCAATTGGATATATTTACTGGCACATGCAGATGATATTGCCCTAATTGATCATTCTCGACTGGGGCAAAAACATCTCATATCCACAATGGAGCTATAAGAAAATGATTTAATAATCAACCCTTTAAAATCAAACAATCATGTTTGGGAAATCTACCAATAAACTTCATGAACAATGGAGCATAACAGGGCAAATACTACCTCTAGTAAAAAAAGTAAAATACTTACGTCCGACTCTCAAGACAAATCATTTGTTCCAAGATCGAACAACTGAAGTTGAGTAATACACAACAATATACGTGTCAGTTAATGAACCTTTTATGGACCTTTAGTCGATTTTCCCTAATGCCACATTTTACAAAGGGAAAATCGTTCCATCACTTTTATACAGGATGGGATGTACACCAGATGTTTGGAACATCAATTGGGATCTTTATGAGGGACGACTTTGGAAAAAAAACTTCTCTGCCACAGTCCTGAAATATCAATTAGGTTTATACTCCCTACAATCCCAATTTCAACGGAAAATATTGTTTTTTTATCGTTTACTCTGGATACCTCCAGATAAATCCTTGTATATAGTTATCAGTGAGTACTCATTCATACGAAAGAACGGTTATTTATCTGATATCTGTGATGATGCTGAAAAGAATTCTACAAGAATGTGAATGGACATCACAAACCTTAATAGAAAATCTTGATAGGGCCAAACAAGTTCTATATCGCTTTGACTGGCTCAAAACAAGAGTGCAGATTATGAATCAAATAAACATCAAATTCTTTAGCCTATGTGAAAAATCAGCCTCTTATATTTTACCATATATTACAACATTTCCAAACCCTGTATGACGAAATGAGTTAAGATTGCTTACAGGGTTTGGAAAATTTAACAAAAACTAATGAGATCAATCGCATCAGGCAAAAAATGGAGCAATCTGCTGGCAAAGGTAAATTATGTAATGAAGGATTCCTACAAGATATGCAGCATGTATTGATCTCTTGTTCATTTACTACAAACTTTAGGGTTAAATACTTTTCTGGTTTTGTCCATGATGTGAACTGGCTATCCAAGCAAGATTTTTGGCATAGACTGTCTGCAGGAAAGAGATGCGACTGTCTATAGAACAGTTAAAACTCTTGAACGAATTGAAATTTATACAACTGCCATCTTCGGTTTTTATGTGTTGGACTCATTCAAGTTTTTTTAAATGGTATTCTATCTTTTTCTATTTTACCTTTAAAGTATATTCTTTGTTTTATGTCCATTTTGTACATGCTTTTTTGTAAATAAAATTAATGAAGATGTGTAAAAAGTCCTTTTTCTTTGTGACTAAAAACAATATAAAAAAAGAAAAAAAATGAAAATCAGACATTTTTGGAATGAAAGATGGCGCAGTCAAGAGTATGACTGTGTGGGAGATGAAAGAAGGATCTATCGAAGAAAGAGCCTCAAGCTCACTTGCCATTCTCACATACATAATGGCCAGGAAAAATGCCCTTTTCGATGTAAGTCCAAATCGCAAGCATGAAGAGGTTCAAAAGGCCAACGCATAATAGCAGCCAGAACCACATGCAGATCTAATGGAGTGAAGTGCTTTGAACAGAGGGTGAAGAATAAGAAACCCTGCAAAATGCATCTTAATTTCATTTTTCAAAATGAAATATCTCCTCAGAAGAATTAAGGTAGGAGTCTATGGCCGGCAGACAATGCTTGCTGGATTGAATCTGAATACCTGTGCGTCTGCTAAAGTCAAACGAAATAAAAGACAAAATATTATCCAATGAGGATTTAAGTTAATTGATATTCTTTGATAAAGACGAGTAACAGAACCATATCCATTTGCTCTTTTACTGGCTTCTTATTGAGTCCTTCCATCCTGCTCACTTGACCAAGGAGGTCATGGTCACATTTGCCTACACTCGTGCTTCAGGAACCAGACGGTCAAGCTTAGCAATGTAGGCAAGAATGAAGAAGCGTTCCTCCCTGCTCCACTAGAAGATATTGGGTCATGGATAAGAGAGGAACCTCTACCCTCGAGAGCAGGAGGAGGTCCGAGAACTACGTCAGTTGGGGCTAGCATGGAGCCACCAAGATTAGGTTGCAATTGGGCACCTCCATGAAGCCACGTACAGTCCATTGTATTAGAGGAAAGGAAGCAGACAGTAGAGAAGCTTCCCTGACCAATCCAGGCTGAATGCAATTCCCGAGGAGGATGATCCAACCCGACAAGAGTTCAAATCCAGCCAGACGGTTGATCTGTCGAAAACCAGTCCACCAAGGGGAGTCCCCATTTCTGAAGCCCGTTGAGCTTCCATTCATGAGTGGCTTGAAAGAGCCTGCCCAAGGAGCCGCTTTCACGCTCTTCTCCCCCTGAAAATGACATGCAACGGGACGAACAGGGGTGACTAGGCACTACTCCCAAAGCGCACAGTCTAGGGGGCACAAGGATGGAGATTTCATTCCTTGCTGCTGAACATTGCTGTGATGTTGTCTGGGACCACCTGAACCACCTTACCCTGGATCAGACGGAGAAAATACCGGAGGCTAAAAAAATGGCACTCAATTCGAAGATCCCGAAAAAAAAGGTTATTTTGACAGTAGGCTCTCCAATCCACGAGGGGAGTCTGTCATCACTGAAATTGGAGCAGGGGGAGAAAAGGGAAAGCCCCTGAGCAGATTCTCACCCAGAATCCACCACTCGTGAAAACTAAATTTCCTTTGTAATGGTAGCCAATCCCCTACATGTAGCGCCTCTAAATTATGTGCCAGAGTTATGTGAATCATCTCTAGTGGAGGAACGTGTTGGCTCAGAGCTCTAGAAAGGGTCTTATTCCACCTTTCTTCTTCAGTACTGTAAAGATACAAGAGAAGAATCCCTGGGATTTTTCATGCTCTGCAACAAATGCTATTGCCCTCTGGCTGAGAAGATTTAAAATGTTCCTGCAAGAACAATGGAGAAGACCTATGGAATTCTGGTGGCAGAGATGGTGGAGGCAGAGGTAGAAAGATTAAGGTCAGACCTCCCTTTGATGAGACAGAGAGCACCCAGGGATCTTGTGTGATGTGGAACCAGGCTTGGTAAAGGAGGAAAGCCTTCCTCCTAATGGGGATGCATGATGCTTGGGAGAAAATAGAGGAGCATTCACCTCAGAGTGAAGGCGATTTTGGAGTGCCACGCTGGCTGGTGGTGGAGACTGCTGGATTGGGTCTTGAATGAAATCTATTCTTCTAGGCAAAAGCAGATGACATAAGAGAAAGCAGATGACTTTCCATTTGGAGATTGCCTTGATTTGAAAGCATGAAGGGTGGCCAAAGGTTGGAAACCCAATTTGCCTGGTACATAAATGGCACTTAATGCCTTTGCAGTAATACTACTGTCTTACAAGTCTGTAGTACCTCATCAGTGGAAGGGTAAAACAAAGGTTCTCTCATCAAAGTCTAAATTCCTCACCTTCTCCTGGCTATATGTATGTAGAGAAGCGTTTTTAGGTATATCTCTGGATGTTGTGTTAATGTCCTTATTTACTTGAAACTGCCGCAAAGCCGCTTCTTTGACTTCTGGCAACCAAAAATAACTTTCACCTGGGCATTAGCAGGGTGCAAATCTTCAAACGTTTCCTAAGCTTCCCAGTTTTGCAAGCTGTATACAGACAGAGGCCACATTGATCTGTCTAAGGAATAGGGGGGCATTCTGGCAAATCATTTTGCAGCAAGATTCAGACAACTTAATATCTTTGTCGAGGACAGGTGCCAGATTTTAAATAGGGCCCTTTCCCTTCCTAAGAGTTGCAGAGACAACCACTGACTGGGTGGGCACGTTTGCCATGCCAATAGATTGCTCATCCTCAGATCTTTCATATTTGGGATTTAAGGAGGTGGAAACTGTAGGTATTGAGTGAGGCTTTGACCAGCTGTTCATTACCTGTTCCAATAACAAAACCTCCATTGCTGAAAAGAGGTTTATCTGAGGAGGGGGAAGACAAAAGCCTTGAAATGAGGTCTGAAGAGCCAGGCTTTTGGGGAAGTAAGACATTACTAAATGGTATGGTTTTGAGGAATTAATAGGTGGTTAGTCTCACTCAGTGATAAGAAATATCATTGACTGGGTAACCCTTTGGTGGAGGAGGGTCGACTTGTACTTCTATATGTACCGGAGTAGAACCAGGAACCGAAGGTTCTGAAGGAAAATGCCCATTACAAAGCTTACTCGCCAAAACATCCAAGAATTCATCCTACATAACAGACAGCATTACTGTAATACATATGGAGTCAATGAAATGTGAAGAGTGAGCAGCAAGACCAGGAACAACCTCTTCCCCTAAAGAAGCCATAGGAGATGTAGAAGTGTCCACTGAAGTTGGTAAATCAGCCCTGGGTAATGAAGGTGCTAAAACCATGTTAACAGTATTATGATACGCATTCAACACCACTGGTCTAGCTACCTGCATGTTTGTAAGAAACATTGGTACCAAAGGCTTGGAGGCAATGGGAAATTCCTGCTCCAGTGAGAATTTCAGAATGTGAGGACTCGGACACACAGAAGGGTACCAAACGGCTCCTGTGGTAATACCATGAAGTATTGGATAGATCGAAATGATCAACCTCGGAATTAAAAAACTGAATAGGTTCTGAAGGAGAATTATGCACACTTATGTGAAGAATGCTTATGTTTATGCTCAAGAACAGAAGCTGAATTTACCAGTACCAAAAGGTGGTGTGTAATGCGGTCGGTGCTCGTTCCTCATATGTGGAACCGAAAAGGATTTTCTCCTATTTTTGGTTTGTCGTAACCAAAGCAACAGACCTAGGAACCGACTGTACCGGGAACCTGTAAGGAAGTTTGACTCAACTGCTGAAAGAAAGAAGCTAGACTACACAATCTTTGAACCTTGTGGTCTTTAGAGTGATCTTTGCCAGTTCGGGATGGTGCCGAGGCAGAAGGGAATAGTTTCTTACATGTAACTCCATTTCTCCAGCATTGATATCTTTCATGGATTCACATGTTTAAAATATTCCCCATCGTCAGACTGGGAACCCTTGGTACATTTATAAAGCCGTTTTTCCCCTAGGAAAACTTCGACACTTGTGTCCTACCCATGTCGTTCCTGAGGCTGTCCACGCATGCCCCAATAGGACGTGGCCGTATAAATGCCCCGGCCCCGCGGCTCCCTTCAGATTTTAACCCCTCCAAAGCAGCATGGGGGGAAATACAGTATGTACATTGCATTCAGGGTAGGCCAGCGGGCGCATGTGTATCCATGAAAGATACCAATGCTGGAGAAATGGAGTTACAGGTAAGAAACTATTCCCTTCTCCAGCATTGGATCTTTCATGGATTCACATGCTTACAATCAGAGCAGTAACTGATATGGCGGTGTGAATGCAATTAACATCAATTTTATCACATTCTTTATATATCCATGTGCCCACATATATACACATGTATAAAAATTATTTATATATATATCTGGGGGTTCAGATTGATAGCTCAAGAACAGACAGGAGTGTGCAAAACCAACTATGGGAAAAAGTGAAACGTCTAACCTCACAAACAAGAGAGGTTGACACCAAGTTTGGAAAGTTCTCCTTAAAACCAGCGATAACCTTCTACAAGGCAAAAGTTATTCCTGCTCTGGCTTACGGAATGGAAGCGTCGCTATATACCCCACGTCATCTTTGGACCAAACTAGAGGGTTACGTCTGGAAAACACAAACACCGTTAGGTCTACCGAATTCGACTGCCATGCCGGCCATCAGGAGAGAGCTGGGCTTAGTGTCATTAGCGTCGATGGTAGACCAAAATGCAATGAGACTGTATAGGAGAATAATCATGACTGACACATTACCCAGCTTCAACATCATGAGGGAAGAAATCGAAACAGGCAAATGCAAGGCTCTGAAAAAATGGGTAAAGGCCAGAAAGGACGATCTAGCTCAAATAGTATGTACAGAAAAAGAACTGCAGGAAAATCGAGATTGAATTAAAAGAAAAATGGAAGAAATGGACTGGATCAGAATAGAGAAAGCGGTGGGGAATAAACTTCTAAGCCACCTGCCACCAACATTCAACAAGTTGAAAAAACCGCAGAATTACTGCCTGAAATTTCTAGACAAAAAAAGGAGAACCTGTTTCATGAAAGCGAGACTAAACCTACGGCTGACCCGTGAGATCATAGCAATTCGAGGAGCCACAACCGACAAGAGATGTTGCCTATGCAAAGAGGAATCTTCTGCAGAAACACTAAAGCATCTGGTGATTGAGTGTTCAAAAACCAACGCCAACAGGAAGATCTACCTCCCACCGCTGGTTGAAAACTTATGGATCTTTCGACCTGAGGATCTGTGGAAGAGACTGATTACCGGCGAGAAAACGAGATGGACAATAGTGCTGGTCAAACTAATAGAACTTGCATTTAAACAGATAAATCAATAAGTGTCCCAGGGTGGGTTTCCATAAGGCGTGGGTCGTAGGAGGCAAGTTTCAGGTATCCCGTTTACTAGTGGCCAGCGCGACGCACCAGTTGTTGGGAGGTTTTTGTAGATAGAGATGTTTTCAGTGTATCGCGATTTGCGGATGTGAAAAATGTGATAAAACTTAGTTTTAACTGAGTAGAAGTTCAAAGAAAATAAATATACACACAACACTACCTGTGTCAAGCATATATCTGCATATCTTTACCCATATCTACACATATGGAAAGAAGCACAAATTATATATATATATATATATATATATATATATATATATATATATATATATATATATATATATATATATATATATATATATATATATATATATATATATATATATATATATATATATATATATATATATATATATATATATATATATATATATAGGCATTCCCGCTGGACGGGGCTTACCTCACTGAAACAGATGGCGCAGGACTCCTCTTCCCATCTGCACATCGTCTGCATGCTGCCTTTCAAGGCAGTAATGGCGGGTAAACGTGTGGGGCACTGACCAGGACGCCATTTGGCAGATGTCCGTCAGAGGAATCCCTGCCCACTGCGCCGCCGATGACGTTGATCTCGTGGAATGAGCCCTCGGACGTCCTTCCAGCGGTTTTCCTGCCTTGGAGTGACAAAAAGCAATCGTGGACGAGACCCATCTAGCTAGTCCTTGTTTTGAGATTGCCTTTCCTCTCGTCGACGGGCCATAAGCCACAAACAGTTGCTGCGTAGTTCTGAATTTCTGGGACCGATGAAAGTAGAATTTCAGCGCTCTCTTCACGTCCAAAGTACGGAGGGCTTTTTCCGCAGCTGATGAAGGAGTTGCGAAGAAGGTAGGTAGAACAATTGATGAAATTTTAAGATAAACAGTAGGCACTTTCGGAATAAAACGAGGATTAGTCGACAGTACCACTTTGTCCTTAAAGAACCTCAAGTACGGTGGATCTATGACCAACGCTTGTATCTCCGAGAGCCGTCGAGCTGGCGTGATAACTACTAGAAAAGCCAACTTCCACGATAAGAACTTCACAGACGAGGAAGTCATCGGTTCGAAGGGAGCTTTCATTAGCCCCGCTAACACCAAGTTCAGACTCTATGTCGGAGAGGAAACGGGGGAAAGGCGTAGAGAAACTTGTCCGTCCATGGGAAGAAGCCCAACGCCATACCTTCTGAGCCTCGGTGGAAAGGGTTCCGGACCGCGTGCCTCCTTGTTTTCTCAAGTAAAACATTGCTGTTGTGTTGTCTGTCAATATTCTCACTACTGAGCCTTTTATGTGTTGCAGGAAAGATTTTAGGGCCCAGCGCACTGCCCTCAACTCCAGAACGTTGATGTGCAGGCGAGATTCCCTGGGGGACCACCGACCTTGTGTTTGGAGAGTACCCATATGTGCTCCCCAGCCAGTCAGGGATGCGTCTGTCACTATGGTCACGCGAAATTCCGGTTCCTGCAGGGGTACCCCCTTGGATAGGTTCTGAAAGCTCTGCACCATTGAAGAACTCGTAGGTGCTTGTCATCATCGACGATCAGTTTGCCCGACCAGAGACCTTGGGTCTGGGTCCACCAATCCCCCAGGAACTCTTGGATTGGCCTCATGAACAGGCGGCAGTTCTCCAGAGGAATGCAAGACGCCATAGCGCCCAGAATCGACATGTATTTCCTCACCAACACTTTGGTATTGAACCTCCACTGACCTGCCATCCGGTTGTGTCTGCAGATTCTGTCGACGGATGGTTTCACTAACCCCGACTGGGTTTCAAACTGTGCACCCAAGAACACTAAGTTTCTCGACGGCGTCAACGAAGACTTCTCGAAGTTTACTGCAAATCCCAGCCGTAGTAGCAGCTGCATGGTGGCCTGCAAACTTGTTTGAGTTGCCATAGGAGAGGATCCTCTCACCAACCAGTCGGCGAGGTACGGGTACACGTGATGGCCTTGTTTTCCCAACAAAGCTGCAACTGGTGCTAAACATTTCGTGAACATCCTGGGAGAGGATTTTAGTCCATACGGGAGCACTGTGAACTGGTAGCGAGTCCCTCCTACCACAAACCTTAGGAACTCTGTCGCCGACGCATTGGTATGTGGAAGTACGCATCCTGAAGATCCAGAGACGCCAGAAAGTCCCCCCCCCCCCTTCGACAGACCGGATCACTTCCTGGAGTGTGAGCATCTTGAATTTTTGCCTTTTCAACGTTTTGTTGAGGTCGCGAAGGTCGAGAATGGGACGTCATTCTCAGTTTGGCTTTTTCACTACGAAGCATCGGGAATAAACCCCTCTGCGACGCAGGAACCAATTCTATAGTCCCTTTTTGTAGCATAAGCACTACCTCCTGTTGCAACACGCTCAGGTGGGGTTGAGCCAAAAACGCAGGTGGAACATGCGGAGGGTTGCTCTTGAATTGCAAGGAGTGTCCAAGCCTTACGGTGTCCAGCACCCACTGATCTGTGGTTATTTGCTCCCATTCGTCGACACAATTCAATACCCTGCCTCCCAGGACGTTCTGAGGCCCGTCATTGTTGGTCTTTGGGCTTATCTCTCGACGAGTAGGCCGCCTTCTTCCTGGATGTCTGGTAGTCTCGGTGTCGCTTCGCCGCTTGCGAGGCCTGCCTGTAGCCCTGCGACGAATACGTCGGCCTATTGAAAGGCCTGTCTCTTGATGATCGGGAGTTTCCTGATGCTCCCCTAAAGGGGCGAAAAGAACAAAATTCCTTCCACTCTGGAGGGCACCCAAAGAGCGCGCTGTGTCAGAGTCCTCCTTCATGCCCTTTAAGGCCTCATCCACCTTTTCGCCGAACAGAAGGTCACCCTTAAAGGGCATATCCAGCACCTTGTATTGCACCTCAGGTCTAAAGTTGGTGCATTTTAGCCACGCTAGCCTCCGTAGAACCACCCTGTTGTTGACTTGTTTAAATCCTGATTCTGCGAGGTCCACAGCGATGTTAATAGAATTATTTGAGGCCTCCTCACCTTCTCGGACGAGTAACATCGTCACCTTCCTATGTTCATCTTGAAGATTTTCAAGTATAGGTGCCAACCGATGCCACATCTCTCTATCATATCTGGCCATTATAGCCAGAGAGTTGGCAGCCTTCACTGTCGTCGCCCCCACCGACAACAGCTTCTTGCCAAAGACATCCTGTCTTCTAGCCTCGTTCTCCCAGGGGGGGGGGGTCGAGCATTTGTGCTGGGACCTAGCTTTCCTCGCCGCCACTACCATGTCTGGGGCTGGTTGGGAGGATAGACACTTGGGGGTGGATTCAGGAGCCTTACATTTCTTCTCCAGCCTACCTTTAATTGCAGGCTCCGAGAAAGGATGACGCATCGTCTGTGAACCCTTCTGCCACACATGATCCAGGATGGGCACCGAGAAAACCGACCAACTCTTCCCCATGTGGTCGAATAGAAAACAGTCTTTTTTCTCTTCCTCCTGAGCTAATCCGAACTCGGTACACGCTTTGCTCATCATGGCGTGAAACAACCCAATGTCGTCCGGGGGGACGGTTGAGCTGGGCTCCTTGGGGGTTCGAATTTTGCCTCCGACTCCCAGGTTGCATCCCTAGAGACCCTCCTGAGTCTGACAGCTCCCCTTCCTCCTGGCGTGCACCTGCAAGGCCCTCACGCGTCGGTACAGCTGTCGACATCGGAGTTGGCTGATGGGAAGGGCCAGGTTCGTCGACGGTCGATTTGGTCGGAGTTGCCACCTGAGGTAATCTTTCGTCCAATTTCTTTAACAAGGTCTGCAATGTGGATAGAACTTCTAGTGATAGAACAGACTGTGGGTTAAGAAGAGGGGTTGTAACTGGAATATTAGTTCCACTGGCAAGAGTTAACCTGCTAACTCCTTGTAACCCGAGCTCTGCAGGCCCAGCTATCCTCTCGCACTCCTCTTCCCCAGAGGACACCGACAAGGCCGCCTCTTGCTGCAGCACAGACTCCGGTAAAACCGGGTCGAATACCTCCGGTCACAAGGCTTCTTGCGGGATCTCCGTCGACACGGCCAAGGTTGGGCCAGCCGTCGTCGTAACCACTACCTGTGGCATAAAAATCGACGAAACCAACTGCGTCATTGGTAGCGAGGGAGTCGACTATCTCCCCGCCGTCGACGACGGTGTTGCCTGCGCAGTTCCTCGAGGCGTTCCCGCCTTTTTTGAACTTGACCTGTGCTTCTCAGACTCTCTACTCGAGGATGATCTATGGTGATCACATGAGGAGGAGGATTTCGACTTCTCCTTTCTCTCCTTCTTAGATAATGGTGATGAGGTTTTCTTCAGTGAAGACTCCCTTGCGGAATGGCTTCCTGACGACCCTTTCTCTGCCGGGTGTTGTTTCTTCACCGGGGGTTCGGCCGAATGGCGGGGAACCCCTGAGGATTTTGATGCCGAGGCCACGCTGCCCTTGGAGCCTACCTCCGAAGGCGGGTACGCACCCGCTCCATCGCTCAACCAGGCCACTAACCGGTCTTTAAGAGTCTTTTGGGAGATGCCCTTACATATGTCGCACTTGTCTGCCGAATGGTGAGGGTGTAGACAATATATGCAGTCCATATGTCCATCTCCCTCATACACTTTCTTTAGCCCGCACGTAGCGCACGGGCGGAACAGCTTTTCCAGACATTAGGAAAAATACCACAAACAACCTTGACAAAACAATAGATGACGCAAGGTGATCCCACTGCTTTGCAAGACTGTTATAATCTGAAGGGAGCCGCGGGGGCGGGGCATTTATACGGCCACGTCCTATTGGGGCATGCGTGGACAGCCTCAGGAACGACGTGGGTAGGACACAAGTGCCAAAGTTTTCCTAGGGATTTATAAATGTACCGAGGGTTACCAGTCTGACGACGGGGAATATTCTAAGCATGTGAATCCATGAAAGATCCAATGCTGGAGAAGGAGAAAGATTCTTACCTGTAACTCCTGTTCTCCAGCATTGGTGTCTTTCATAGATTCACATGCTGTGAATCTTCCCCATCATCAGGCTGGGAAACCTCGGTTACATTTTAATTCCTCTTTCCCCAAGCAAGAAGAACTTACATTTCTTTTAGCCTGACACCCCTGTTATGGGTGATTTTGGTCCCCAGCAATGGGACCTCTAGTAGCCCTAGACTAAACCCCTCAGTCCCCTCAGATTCTGACCCAATTATAATAGATGTCCATAGGGTGTAAGTGGGTTTACCTGAAGGGGTAGAAGGAGGGCACATGTGATTCTATGAAAGATACCAATGTGAGAGAACAGGCGTTACAGGTAAGAAATGTTCTCCTTCACCTGTATTGGATCCGTCAGATTCATATGCTGTGAATAGACTATGTAGCAGTATACTGATACTGGAGGTGCATGCAGGTAAAAACCCCACCAGGACACCTTGCAGCAAATCCATGGGATCACACCTTATTAGAATAGGCGCTGTACGACTGCTCTCTCTGTACGCACTTCAGCATGTTGCCTCTCCAAGCAGAAGTGCCTCATGAAAGTATGCAGCACTGACCAGGTAGCTGCTCGGCAGTTCTAATCGGGACCCCCGACCACCATTCCGCCGTAGCTCTCGTTGAAAGTGCACGTGAAGGGACCTGGAGGGGCAGAAAACAGTTGACGAGATCCACCTCGCTATGCTTTGCTTTGATAGAGCATTGCCTTTATTCGTCGGGCCATATGCTATGAAGATTTGCCTGGACTTCCTGAAGGACTGTGTCCTGTCAATGTAGTATTTTAAGGCTCGCCTGAGGTCTAGCGAGTGCAATGCCACCTCTGGAAGGCTTGCAAAAGAAAACCAGCAAGGTTATTGTGGAATTCTTGTAAAAGTCTGAAGGGCATTTGGGAACAAAATCGTAGGATCATCATGAGAAGTAACCTGTCCTTCTGGAAACACAAGTAGGGTTGGTTAATTGCAAGGGCTTGCAGCTCCAACACCCTACCAGCCGATCTAACAGCCACCAGGAAGGCCACTTTCCACAAGGGTATCTTAGTGGTGAAGAGGCCATAGGTGCAAACTGTTTCCTCATGAGCCCTGAGAGTAAAATGTTGAGGCTCCATTCCAGCGATATCAGTTTTACATATGGAAAACTTCTGAAAAGGCCTTTGAGGAAATGCTTTAGGAGCCTGCATCCGTGGAGGAAACGCCTATCTCCCGTCTCGTTTACCTAGAAATGGCAGCCAAATGCACTTTAATAGAATTGTTGGCAAGGCACTGCAAGTATAGCAATACCTCCTCTGGCATCACCTGGAATGGGTTCATCCTTTTCCTGGTGTTCCTCGTGTTGGGTTTTGCACTACTTGCAAAACCACTTCCACTTCAGGTTGTATGACTTGGTGGGAGGGCCTCTCGCTGCCGCTAGGATTTGTCTACAGTCCTGTTATATGTTTAGGCTTCTGAACTTCGCAAAGTCAGGAGCCACACCGTCAGGCAAAGTGATTGGAGGTTGTGGTGTAGAATGTTCCCCTTCTCTTGTGTTAGGATGTCTGGTTGATTGCAGAGTCGGATGGGTTTGTCCCTAGAGAGCTGGACCACATCGGAGTACCAGGTCTGGTGAGGCCAAACTGGCGCAATGAGGAATACCTTGCAGGCGTGCTGCTTCATCGTTCGTGTTGTCCTGCGCAAGACCGGGAACACTTATGCAAAGAGGCCATATCATGGAAAAGCAAACTCGTTTCCCATTGAGCTCTTTTGGGGCGTCCTGCTAGCGTACTTGGCACACTTTCTGTTAAGGATCGTGGCGAACAGGTCCACTGTCGGCTGACCCCAGCGTTGGAATAGCGACTGCAGCATATTTGTGGTTTTTGGACACTTGCCTGCTGAGGCTGTCCGCAGTCTGATTCTGTATCTCCGGAAGGTGGAATGCCTGAATGCTGATCCTGTGGGTAATGACACGCGCCAGCTCCGTTGAGCTTCCTTGGACAAGGTCTTGGACCTCGTTCCTCCTTGCTTTCGCAGATAATACGGTGTGGTGGTGTTGTCTGTGAGGACTTTGACCATACAGCTCTTCAGTATTGGGAGGAATGACTTGTGCACCCATCGAACCGCTCTGAGTTCGAGCACATTTATATGCAGGCGCCCGTTATTCATGTTTTGTCAGGTGTTGGATCCTGAAACGTTTTCCTCCTGAAGACATTGGTCTTGCTTGTCCACCATTGAAGCAGTGAACACAGTTTGAACGGCATTTGCACTTTGGTCCCAGGTCACCGGATTATGGGGTGACAGTTTGCTGCCAGGAACTCTTGCAGTGGTCTCATATGGAGTCTGCAGTGCGGGACTAGTGGTATGCAAGACACCATCGTCTCAGGCAGTTGCATCCATTGCTGCACTGTTCCTACTTTGTTCGGCATGAACGTCTTCAGCAGGGTCGCGAGGGCGTTCACTCTGTCACTGAAGGGACGCACCCTGGGTTCTTGGGTGGAGAATTCTGCTCCAAGAAATATAAGTCTCCTGGATGGCTTTAAGAAGGATTTCTTGCAATTTATGGCAAAGCCCAATGTTTGTAATAGACTCACAGTCGCTGCCATAGAAGACTGTGCTCCCTTCCTGGATGGGACGCGCACCAGCAAGTAGTCTAAATAGGATAGACGTGGTGTCCCCGTTTGTGTAGTGCCACTGGTGCGAGGCACTTCATGAAGGGCTGCAGAGCCGACTTCAGACCGAATGGAAGGACCTTGTATGGTAGTGCGACTTTCCGTCCACAAACAAGAGGTATTCCCAGTGCCCTGGATAGATGGGAACGTCAAAATATGCATCCTGTAGATACAGGGATGCAAGGTACTCGTTGTGCTGCATTGCTTCCATCACCTGTTGTAACGTGGTCATAGTGAACTTCTGGCACTTTATACATTTGTTTAAGCTCCTTAAGTCTAGAATGGGCCTCCATTTTCTATCCGTTTTGCGGACAATGAAATACCCGGAGTATACTCCCTTTCCCCTTTGGTCCCTGGGGACTTTTTCTATGGACTTTTTTGCAGCATGAGCTGCACTTCTTGTAGGAGCGCAGTCTTGTGCGCCTACGGTTGATGGTTTGGAGGTACGAGAGGGGGTGTTTGTTTGAACCCTAGCAGTTGCCTTCATAATACCACATCCAGCACCCATTTGTCCTTTGTTATTTCTCTCCCGTTCCGGGCAAACTGGGTGCCGTGGGATGGATTGTCACTTTTGGGTCTTTCCCTGCCATCCACTCTTGGATCTGGAGGGCTGCTTGCAGTGCTGATTTTGTCTATAGTAGAACAAGTTACTTACCAACTGGTAACGTTCTTTCGATTGGATGTTCCTCCAACGTATTCCTCATCTTAGATGTATGCCATCCAACTTTGCTGCTCTTCGGAAATTTTTTCGGCCGAGGGCGCCGTGCGTCGATGTCGTCGAGTCGATGGTCCCTCGAAGGCCACCGTCGAGGGTGACGTCATCGGGTGTATAAGTAGCATGCGCGGCGCCCGTTGGCCTCAGTTCTGTTTTTCCCCTTTTGATCTTTGATCTTGTACTGTGTAGATTGTGCCGGCAGACAGGTATGAGCCTTGCGAGATTTGAGATGGCAATAACCCGGAAAAATCTACAGAGGGGTAGGCTGGGAGGGTAATGAGGAATACGTTGGAGGAACATCCAATCGAAAGAACGTTACTAGTTGGTAAGTAACTTGTCCTTCGAGTGGATTGTGTCCTCCAACGTATTCCTCATCTTAGATAGACTCCCAAAGCAGTATGGACAATTCCTCTGGAGGAGGGGGTAGATTATTCGATATTCTTAGATGGCTGAGTATAGTACTGCTTTTCCAAAAGTTAGCTCCCTAGACCGGGAAGCATCCTGGTTATAGAATTTTGAGAAGGTGTGTAGCGAAGACCAAGTTGCTGCTTCGCAAATCGATCTTATTGGAACACCTCTTTGAAGGGCCGTGGAGGAGGCAATGCCTCTGGTGGAATGAGCCCTTAACCCTTCCGGAGGGTCTTTTTGAGCTAGTCCGTAGCATTCTGAAATGCAAAGCACTATCCAGCGTGAAATTGTCTGTTTTGTCACCGATTGACCCAGTTTCCTTCCTGTGTAATCTATAAACAGCTGGTTGTCCACTTTAAGTCTGGAACGTTTTGAGATGTAAAAGCTTAAAGTTCTTTTCGGATCCAACCTGTGTAATCTTTCCTCCTCCTTCGAAGGATGGGGTGGAGGATGGAATGCGGGTAAGACCATTTTCTGGCTTAAATGAAAATCATATATTACTTTCGGTAAAAATGATGGTTTTACCCTCAACACAACTCTGTCCTTATGGAACACAGTATAGCGTGGCCCAGAAGACCGTGCCTGCAATTCGCTAACTCTTCTTGCTGATGTTCGAGCAACCAAGAAGGCTGTTTTCCACGTTAGTAATCTTAATGGACACGTGTGCATAGGCTCAAAAGGGGCACACATTAAAAATTTTAGGAGTAAATTTAGATCACAGATCGGTACTTGAAATGGGTGAGGAGGAAACACATTAGTAAGTCCTTTTAAGAATTGTATTATCAAAGGAATTTTGAAGTAGGAGCATTCTTCCGATGAGCGCTTGAAAATGGAAAGCTCCGCAAGGTAACCTTTTATTGTTCCGATATTCAGACCTATGTGCTAGGGTCAGAAGGAAAGATAATACTTCCGGAATAGAACATAGAAAAGGATCGACATTCTTTTCTCTGCACCAGTTGCAAAACATTTTCCAATGGCAACGGTATAGAGACTTTGTTGCTGGCCTTCTTGCCGAAAGCAACACCTCCATAACGTTATCTGGAAGGTTCCAATCCCTGTATCTCAGTCTTTCATGTACCAAGCATGAAGGTTGAGCGTTTTGACCTCTGGATGGAGAACCTGACCCTCCATTTGAGACAAAAGGTTCTCTCTCTAAGGAAGACGTACTGGAGGACAGATGGACATGTCTAGAAGGTCCGGGTACCACGTTCTCCTGGCCCAATCTGGGGCAATTAGGATCATGCGGCTCCGAAACCTTCTCAGCCTCCTGATGAATGAAAGGAATCGGAGGGAACGCGTACAATAGTGGGAAATTCCACTCCACCACGAACACGTCTCCCAGGGTTCCTCTCGGGGGAAATTCCCTTGAGCAATACCTTTTGCATTTTCGGTTGCAAACAGGTCTACCTGAGGGGGTTCCCCAAAGGGTGAAGATCTCGAATGACTTCCTGAGCCAGTTCCCATTCATGGGATACCGTGCTCTGCCTGCGCAGAGCATCTGCCGTCATATTCTCTTCCCCGGCTAGATGAATTGCTGTTAAAGAGATTCCTACCTGAATCGCCCAATACCAGAGCTGCATTGCCTCTCTGCACAGGGGTAGTGACCCCACACCTCCTCTTTTGATTAGGCAGTGCATGGCCACTGTGTTGTCCGACATTATCAGGATATTCTTTCCCCTGACAGATGGCAGGAAGGCCTTCAGCGCTAGTCTGATTGCCCTCAGCTCTAAAAGGTTGATATGTAGTTTGGACTCCGATGGAGACCAACGACCGTTGATTGTCAAATCGTTGGCATGAGCTCCCCACCCTAGGAGTGAGGCGTCCGTCACTACTGTGATCTCCGGCCATGGTTGCCAAAAAGGTTCTCCTTTTAGGATGTTCTCTGTGCACGTCCACCATAGAAGGTCTCGTCTGACCTTGTTCTGAATCTGAAGAAGATCCGTCATTTGACCCGAGAACTGGGACCACTGAGTCTTTAGGGCCCATTGAAGGGATCTCATCCTCAAGCGTGCCTCTGGCACCAGAAAGATGCAGGATGCCATGAGGCTGAGCAACCTTAAAAAGTCGTAAGCCTGGAGATTTTGGGCATTTTGGAAACCATCTGAAGAATGTCCTGAGCCCTCGACTTGGTTGGCGAGCTCTTTTCCAAGGACGTGTCTAATACAGCTCCTATGTACTGAAGCTGTTGGGAAGGTGTCATGTGTGACTTCTTGAAATTGAGGGAGAAGCCCAGTTTGTGCTCGCTCGGCAGAACGCGCTCTGATCAACCAATCGTCAAGGTAGGGGTAGACATGAATCCTCCCTCTCCTGAGGTGCGCTGCCACCACTACCATTAGCTTGGTGAAGACCCTCGGAGCGGAGGTCAACCCGAAAGACAGGCGAACATGATAATGTGAGTCGCCAACTACGAACCTCATGTATTTTCTGTGTTTGAGATGAATCGGCACATGAAAATAAGCATCCTGAAGGTCCAATGACACCAACCAGTCCTGAAGTTGAAGGTCTTGAAGGATCTGAGAAAGGGTAACCATCTTGAACTTGTCCTTTCTGAGGAACTTGTTCAAGTTTCTTAAGTCCAAGATGGGTCTCAGTCCTCCCCATATTTTTTGATCCCCAAAAAGGACGGAGTACCATCCCTTGTTCCTCTCCGCTGCAGGTACTGGCTCTATAGCACCTTTCTCCAGCAGGGTTAAAACTTCCTGCTGTAGGAGCGGGTTTGAAGACTTCAACGGGTGTCTCCCTGGCGGATTGCTTTGAGGTTGCGTTAGAAAAGGAAGGCAGTAACCATGGGCTATTATTTCTAGAGCCCAAACATCTGAAGTAATGGAGCTGATTTAGCACGTTTTCCTCGTCCACCACGAGTGGCCTTTTTCTGGCCCCTCTGACTGGCCATTCCTCTCGCCTTTCCATACGAGGTGTAGTAACGATAGGATCGTCCCCTCCATGACTGTCCTTGCGCACGAAAAGGCTGAGGTTGCCTAATAGCAGCTCCTAAAGATTTGGCAGCTGCTTTTGAGGTCTGCAAGCTCTCAAGGCTCTCTTTAGCCTTGTTGCCAAAAAGGTGAGACCCGTCAAAAGGCATGTTCAGAAGGCGGTTCTGTACGTCCGGTGCGAAATCCGACTTCCGTAACCACGCTAATCTGCGCATTACCGTGCTAGTGCCCATGGACCCGCTTACACCATCTGTAGTGTCCAATCCAGATTGAAGGGATTCCTGTATGGCTTCCTTTCCATCTCCAACGATGGCTAGGAACCCTTCCCTTTCTTCCCCTTCAGATATGTGCTCCGCCGCCATTGCAATGCACTCCCAAAGAGTGTACGAACATTTTGCCAAGGCACATGTGGAGTTGGCAAATTTTAATGCCATGCTCCCGGCTGAAAATACCTTCCCTGCCCAACCATCCACACGCTTATCGTCCCTGTCTGGAGGGATAGACGGGTATGCAAGTTTGTTAGAAGCTGTGGCTGCCTGTATGACCAGACTCTCGGGAGTTGGGTGTTTGGACAGATAGCCGGGGTCGCTACTGGCTGGGCGGTGTTTTGAGGTGAGGGATTTATTTACCGGAGGAATAGAATCGGGAGTTACCCAATTCGTGGCCACCCTATTTTGCAGGTCTACATGAAAGGGTAGTACTGGGTCTTCGGTGGGCCCATAGTCCAATATATCTGTTAAATCATCCTGGATGATGAATTGGGCTGATGGTTTAGCCCATCCTAAGTAATCTACTACCTTTGTCATTACTTGACGGTATGATGGACTGGCATGCTCTCCTGGTTCTGGTCTGCCAAAGTCGTTTTCAGGAGATGTGTCAATGCCACTTGCATTGTGTAATGATTCCACCAAGTCCCTCATTCTGCTTCTGAAATCAAGCATTCTGGGACATTTGGGGTGCCATATTCCAGCCCAAAAGGTACATTCTCTTCATCAGATCTCTCCTGTTCCTCAAAAATTGAGGTCAGGGATTTGAAAAACTCCTTTCTGGGGAGAGGCTTGAAAACCTTCTCTGGGAGAGGAGGAGGAAGAGGTCTAGTATCTGGCTCTGAGGACAACACAGGTTTTGTAACCTTATCCTTCTCTTTTTCTGGCTTCCCTGGCTTGGCTGGAGCCTTTCGCGCCGAGGGTTTCGGCGTCGACGACACTGTGGTCGTCGACAGGGTCTGCTTCGAGGGCGTCGAGGCGACCTTCGAAGATTTTCCCTTCGAGGTATGAAGGGTCTCGGACGGCATCGATGACCTCGAGCGGTCGACTCGAGCGTTTTTCACTCTGTGTCCTGGAAGGATCCCTATTCTTCCTTTTTCGATCACCCGGGCTCGAGGGCACGTGTCAGGGGCAGGACTGGCCATAGACCATATTCTGTTGGAACTGTAGGGCCAGGGACCATGGAGAAGCCTAGACCTAGAAAGTTACTGTACTTCAAAAGGCTGTTATGCCCTTTCTGTAGACGTATTGCAGCCCACAACTACAAATCCCAGCATTTGGCACCCCAGGACTACATTTCCCAGCATGCTCTGCGGACTCGCGAGCCAATGGGAAGCCGCCCTGGGTGTGGCGCGCGAGTGCGCATGCGCAAGCCCCAAGGCACGGGGCTTGTGCTCGAGACATCGAGGAGAGTGGACGTGTGCCCAGCAGCTCCTCGGAATTCACACGCGAGGGGCCCAGAGCCTCCGGAGGAACCATCCGGCCCCTCGCTTCAAAGAGATAAGTACCGCTCAGCCCACGGAGTGTCTGGGATTTACGGGGGAAGCGCAGGGGGCATTTCCCAACCCCTCCAGAGCCCCTGCGCCGTCACATAGAAGCTAAGTGGGCGGGCTTCGGGGAGAGAGTTCTGCTCAGTGATTGTGTGCAGACGACATTATACGTGGATGATTCACGTGTTCGTCTCGTGGAACATAAAGCCGGAAAGGCGCACGAGGCGGGAGCGCTTTACAGTGCAAAAGGCACTCGGTCTGAAGGAAGACCGAATATTGGCAAAATATAGATCCTAGGGGTTAAAGGCCACGTGCGGCAGCGCACCCCAAAGAAACATGAATCCTTGAATGCACGGAATGCGGAATGCTGAATGCGTGTAGAGTGTGTTTGGGAGAGTGAAAGACTGACAGAACCAGAAGGCACACGCTAATGCTTGTCCTTTGTTTTTCCTTTTAGTGTGCATCTGATCACCTGACCGCAAGGACGTGGCACAGTACTCGACAGCCTTTGCAGGACAGGACTTAAAGACAGAAGTATAAGCTAAGTGTGCTTGTGCATAAGACTTTTTGTTTGAAAAATGTAACTGGACTCACATCTTGTTTACCAATCCATGTTTGTTTTAATTCATGTTCAGAGGAGAATGTACATGGTTTGTTGAAGGGCAATGTAGTGTGAAGGGAAACACCTTTACATGTAAAGGTGTTAAAAACACTTGCTGCAACCAGTTCTGGAAAAGTGTGCAGTCATCGTTTATCCTAAAATCCCCAGTCCCATCCATAACCTCTTCCTACCCCTCAATCCGGTTACCCTAAAATCCCTCTACCTATCCACTCATCGAGCCCCTAACCCTCCTTCCCCGCTCTGGTTACGGAGGTCTGTGTAAGCCTAGACTTGCAGACACTGAGACCATTGAGGGGGTGGTTGGTACTGCTTCGCTCCTGCGCCTTGGACCTGGGCACCCTGACAGCACGCGAGTGTCGGAGCGATGATGCTCCCGGCCGGCTTCCGAAGAAGGCGCAGACCGAGGCTTCGCTTTTTCAAACACCTCCATCATTTTGACCCTGAATGCTTCCCACTCTTCGGTAGACGAATGTTTCATGGGGCATTTCATCTTTTTTGGAGACTCGTCTGACGACGAGGTGGAGGGAGACCCGTGGCGTTGTTTCTTCGACCTTTTTGACGAAGACGACCGATGGGAATCGCTACGGGACCTCGATCGATGCCTTTCGCGTCGAGGAGAATTCTCCTCACGGGATTTCGACTCGACGCTAAAGGTTTTTTGACCTACCTGTAGCTTTCCTCTCCTCTCTCGCAAGGCCTTCCCCGTCATCACCTGACACTTCGTACAGGCCTCCATGTGTGGCTTTCTCCGAGGCACCACAAACACTCTCGATGCAGGTCCGTGATCGACATTTTTGACCCGCACGATTTGCACTTTTTGAATCCCGATTTCGGGGTTGTGGTCGGCGTCGATGACATATTTCGTTATTATATATCTTCTCATAGAACTCGAGGCGCGCCGAATGTCCGAAGCAACGTATACTGTGGAAAAACGGAACTGAGGCCAACGGGCGCCGCGCGTGCTACTTATACACCCGATGACGTCACCCTCCACGGAGGCCTTCGAGGAACTATCGACTCGATGACATCGACGCACGGTGTCCTCTGCCGAAAAAATTTCCGAAGAGCAGCAAAGCTGGATGGAATACATCCAAGATGAGGAATACGTTGGAGGACACAATCCACTCGAATTTGATTTTTGGTACCCATGGTAAGCTCTCTTGTACCCCTGGGAGTAATGTGTCGAGCCCCTAGAGTATGGACTTCCCTTGTTGGATGAGGACATAGATGTTCTGCCGGCTGTTCCTCTGAACTGACGAAAAAGCTGACAGTGTTGACTTCTTATGGTATGATATATTTATAACGCGCTTAATACCCAGAGGTTTCTAAGCACGGACCCGGGGATCAAACCTGTGGTGCTCTGTGTCGTCTTGCTTTCAAGGCGAGAACGTTGCCACTGAACTATCCTCCTGAGACTGCAGAGATGTTATTGACTTGACTGTTAGTGTGTTTTAATTGTTTTTAGAGCTTTGTCACTCTTGGGTCAGAACAGCTCATATCCCTCAAAGGGCATGTCCACTAACTTATGGTGGACATCCGGTCGGAAATCTGTGCATCGGAACCACGCCCGTTTCCTCAGGACCACCACGTTGGCTACTTGCTTAAAACCTGTTTCCGTCAGGTCCACTGCCATGTTGAACCCCAGATTGGAGGACTCTCCCCCTTCTTTTAGGTTTGCCTTCGCCTCCTTACGCTACTCCTCTGGGAGATGCTCCAGGATTGGAGCAAGCTCATCTCCCCATCATATCTGGCTATGATGGCTAGAAAGTTGGCTGCTTTCATGGTTGTGACTCCAATTGCTAAGACCTTTTTTTCAAAAGCGTCCTGTTTGAGCCTCATTGCCTAGTGGTATAGTGCATTTTGTCTTCTCGTTTTTGGTTTCCAGCTGAGTCTGATTCTTCAACCTGCTGATGCTGCGTTTCGAAGTCTGTCGACCTTGTACTGTAATATCTCCTTTGGCATTACACTGGAGTACTGGATAGGGGAGACTGGCAGATGTGTTGTGGTTGTGTGGGCTTGTCTGGCTGAGGAGGCTGCAACCCCTGAGGAGGTTTTTGCCTTTCCGTCTACAGGGTTGTTGTCAACGATGTCAGTAACAAGTCTTCTTTCCTTGGTTTCTTAGGGTACGGGGGTGGCTCCTTCCCCGCTGCCAAGATTGTAGGCCAGGGTGACGGGACTGTCTGTGCAGTCTTTTTCCATGGGTATCTTTGTCAAGTCCGATTTATGATGTGTCGTGGACTAGCTAGTTTTGTGGAGTGTCGTAGACTAGCTAGACTTGAGAAGTGTACTCGACGAGGTAGTCTTATGTGAATCGCATTCCCTTTTCTCACTGAGGTAAGCATTTCCACCACAAAAAAAGATATATAAAAAAATTGTTGAGTTCTTACCAGGGACCAGCAAAAGTAAGAGCAGTGGGTTCAGATGCCTAACCTAGTATTCCAGGTGTTCCAACCCAGTTTCAAACAATTGCTTCAGGAACAGACACTCAAGGGAGGAAGATGAAGTAAACATCTGCTGGAATTTCACTTGGCAGACACTTTCTGGGGCCCATTATCTCCCTGCAAGGATATAAAGGGGCAAATATCAGTATGGGGGCATCTGCACTGCCACACACAATCACTGCATCAAAAACAACACCTGCTACTTGCCAAGAATCTAGGAAATAGGAGGGAAACTAGATTCATAGCGAAGTGTGGGGCAAGTGGCACACAGGGGGTCCAAGCAGTCAGGAGAGGCAGAGACAAACAGTAGGGAAGCAAAACCAAAGAGGAGGATCCCCAGGGATAGCATAAGTGCCACCACAAAGTGTGAAAGGACACCAGCAGTGACAATACTGCAGAACAGGGCATTCTGAATGCAGCACAGACGTTGTTCGGCAACGTCTCTAGACCTTTGATTATTCTGTCCATCTACACCAGAAGTTCTCCCGACGTCCTGCAGCACGCCATCTTGGAATGGAGTATCGTCAATGTGTTCCAATGGAGAATCCAACAGTAGCCCCCTCCAGAAGGGTACCCCCATCCTTTTTGTGGACCTGGTTTATGATAGTGGCATCTATGAAACTCTCACCAGTCTGGGAGGTATTCACTTTTGCCAGTAGTTCTCTTGGGGCCGGGGAAATGGCTATAAGGGGCTACAGGCCGAATCCATACTAAAGGGTCAAGCAAAACTTACCCTTACCATTGGACAACAAAAGTAAAGCGCAATGGATACTGATTCCTAACCCTGGTATTCCTATCCCAGTCACAAGGAAGTGCTACTGGGACAGAAACTCTCAGATCCATAATGACGACGATAGAGTAAGCAGATGCTGAATACTCAATCAGTATCTTCTGGCCACCCCTGTCTCCCTGCAGAAATATAAAGGGACAAATATCAGTCTGAGAACAATGCATGCCTCTGTCACAATCCCCGGATCAAGCACACCATCCACTTACCTGCCAAGCATTCGGAAAATACATGGAAAACCAGAATCAGAGCAACGTGCATGGTCAGGGGAACACCGGGAGTCCAAGCGCCTCAGTGGAGGCAGTGAGGCAAAACTAAGAAGGATCCCTAACAGGGAGAGTTGGCCACAACATGAACTGAGGAAGAAAAGCGGGTGTGCAAGGACACCAGCGACGAGGCTCTAGCACGGGGCAACATAGAAGTTGCTTAGCAATTTCTCTAGTCCTTCCTGGATTATTATGTCCATCTGCAAGGGAAGGGATCCTGACATCCTGCAATGTGCCATCGTGGAATGCAGTAACCTTAATGTGTGCCTATAAATTCCAAGATGGTGGCCGGGAGGTGGAGATGTGTGAGTGGGAGCTCCGTCCTCTACAAGGCCTGTAATGTTAGGCTCGGTATTGCAGCCACCTCAAAGTCTTGCACTGCAGCACATTCAAATGGATTACTCTCCGGAGCGGTGGAAGACCTCAGGAGGCAACAGGACCATTGGGGCTGCTTACTTCACCCTTAGACGGCGGCGTGTTTGACATCATGCAAACTCACACAGAGCGGCAAAGTGGAGAACCAGAGGGGGGGGGGGGGGGCGGGCAGGGGACTAGCCCAGAGGCGTGGCTGGCTGGGAAAAAGCCACATGCAAGCCCGGTCCCCCAGGGCCATACATGCAGCCCAGAGGGCTGCCGAATCCACACCTTGAACCCTTGGACACAGCATCGACCGGGGGGAGGGCTGATCGACAGGGGAGGCCAGCCACACAGAGAACCCTCAACACAGGCGACCGCCGGAATCAGCATTCACTGATGCCCTCGCAGGATCACAGGGCGGACGAAGCCGCTGCGGAGCAGGAGCTGGATGCCCTACCGACACACCTACGCCCCCCTGATCTCCGATGCAGAGGAGGAACGGGTGGGGTGTTTTGGGAGCAGCGGACACTGCAGCCTTGGGCAGTTGCAAAGGTACAGGAAGTGGGGATTAGCTCGCACAGCAGGCGCAAGCAGCCCCAAGAAAAAGTGAACTTAACTGGGCAACAAAAGGGGTGGTGGGAAAGAGGTAAAACACCTGCAACCTAAGCAGACTATATACAAGTGGAGCTTCCCCTTCTGTCTCCTTTAGCAATGGGATGGCCGACAACACAGGATTACGAGCAAGGAAGAAGGTATCCAGTTGCTATACAATGACAAATACGCCTGCCCAACGGCGGGAGCAGAATACGGTCCGCCAAAAGGAATTAAAATGTGGGAGTGGTCCTGACAGAAGCAAAAAGGGAGGGGGAACCAAAATCGAGGCCTAACCCTTTGAGAAAGATTAACTATGACCCCCCCCCCCCCCGAGATAAAGACACCAATTAACCCGCTGAAAGACGCAGAGCTTGTTTTGAACACTGCAAGTACTGGACCTAGGACCTGGGGGTAGGGGGAGGAGAACTACTCACAACAGTGCTACTTGGAACTATGGTTGGGGCTTAAGGATGCCTCACAAGTTGGCCCTGGGCATATTGGTGAGCTGAAGCCTTGGCCAACTGGCCAGAGGGGTATTTGGATTTTTTGGCTCGCACCAGGCAAGTGGGAGTGCGGGTTTAGCGGATAGGGAAAGTTGGGGGAACTTGGGAATGGGGTGGGGGAGAATGGGGAAAGTTACGGTGAAGACGGGGAAGAGGAGTGCAGGGAAGGGGGGGTAAGTGTGCAATAGCAATTTAAGGGAAATTCCAGACATGCCCACAGAACCACAGGTAAAACAGCATCTACATCCCACACTTTCCACAATTCAAGCGTATAACTTAACGTATTGGGGACTTAACTCCCCTGTTAAAAGGAAAAAATTAGAACAGCTCCTTTCACATCATCAGCCCGACATTATAGCTTTACAGGAAACTCACATTAGAAAGCAGTATAAAATAAAATTTAGATTGAAACTGTACATAATCCATGCAAATACTCAACAGAAAAGGGCAGTTGTCCTTATTACATTCCGGCAGGGTTTTTGGATTCATATACTGAACACACGGACAGACAAGGAAGGGAGATGCCGGTTTGTTACATTCCAAGCGGGGGGGAAGTCATTCTCACAGTAGCAACTATTTACGCCCCAAACACAGGTAAAGATGGCTTCAGCAGAACCGCGCTCATGGAATTGGAGGCCTTTGCCAAGGGGGAAAAAAATGGTAATGGGAGACTTTAATCTAGCATGGGATCCCTAAAAAGATAGGAGCTCCAAAACGGTGTATGGCCAGCTATCTCCCTCGCCCACACTCAAGGAAAGAATAGGGCATTTGGCCCTGAATGATTTGTGGATATCGATATGCGGGGAAGAAGCGGGATTCCATGCGGCACGCAGAGTGGAACACACTACATTTGAATAAGGGAAGCATAGTGATATTGAAAGAAGGAACAAAGGAACTGAAGTTGTTCATTCTTACTGAGGGACAAGACAAGTTCTTGAATGCTTAGAACACAGTTCAAAGAAACATACAAAACATTAATTCCCAATCAAGGAAACTCCTGTTTCCAGCTTCACTCTTGTACCCTTTACATGCCAGTTTTCTTCCAAGTCTGCACGCTGCGCATCCTCGTCTCTTCTCATCTCTCGCTGCACCACAGAATTGAAACTTCCAGGCTTCTCTCTCCCACAGAGCTTCTCTTTCTCTTTTTATAATGTGTTGCTGGGACGTCCCCAACAGAGCATCATAATCCTTTCTCTCCGTTACTCAAGTGTTCAGTATCGCTTGGGAACTCTTCTCAGTATTAGTAGAATATGTCCCTTCATAGTGAATCACTGGTTTAAGATCACAAAAACAAACAGTAGCTTGTTCTTCTTGGCTTCTTTGGACTTGAGTTGCTGCTAGTGGGTAAGTAATTAGGGAGTTCCTCTTTGGAATGGGAGTCCTTGTCACCAAATGGGATGTGGGGGGAGGGTTGTCTCTCCCGGTGAGGGCCCCCCTTGCCTCAAACCCTAGTGAGGGTATTACATAGCGGACTAACCACCCTAGCCTCAGAGGGAAAAGCTCCCCCCTAAGTTGCAGTGACTGAATCTTGGGATATATATATATTAATTAGTGTTCTAAGATGTTGCTGCTAGGCGAGCTATTCAGTTTTCATGACTATTAAAGAAAAGGCTCACTCATGAGTTTAATTCTACCAATCTTAACAGCATCCATACCGCACAATATATCAATGCATTACTTTTTTCAAGGCACATAACTTACGTTTCAAAAGATTCATATCTGTGAACTGTTGCCACCCTTCATTTTGTGATGTGATCTTCTGTGATAATGTAAACTGAGCGAACAGTTCCCAGTGCCACGCTCCATGATGGAGGTTGTGAACAATTACACAAATACATTCATACATAAAAACAGCTATGACTGCAGTTACCATACATTTTAAGGGGTGACATTTGATGTTTCCTGAAGACTTGAATGTCATGCTCTTATTTTTGTAATTAGTTATTTGATAAATAAATGCTTTTTAAAAAGAAGTTGATATCCGGCCATATAGAGAAAAAATATTCTAGGCTTAAGAATCTTACACAAAATCCTTTGCTGGAGAGCCCCCACATTCTGGAAAAAAATGACAGGCATATACATGTTCGCTAATTCATGTGCTATCCATTGCTTCAGTGCACTGTTACAGTCTGCCCAGCAACACAACCCTTCACACATGGATCATCACTTACACAACATTGATTTAACTGTTAAACAAGATGCTCTATCCCAGCATCCATTGAGTATCTTCCCCTTCTCATCTTTATCCAGTAACATTTTCAGTAAAAAACACCTTCCGGTGTTACACATGTACTTTGTAATCAACAGGACTTAATAGGCAGCATCAATGTCCCCCGAGAGTGGGTAGCCTCAGACATTAGTCAAATACTATATCTACGCACTCCAACAATCACACAGGCTATAGTAACATACATGTGCTTTTATCTTTGCAACACTCTCTCCCTGAACACTTAAAGGCAATAACTGTAGCAATAATTTATATATGACACATCACACTCTACAAATACCTACACAGACAGGTCACATTCAGTTCCAGCACCATATAATCCACTCACATAGCCTAAAACTACTTGTATGTTCTCTGTACCTTTACAGGATCCTCACTCTTTTGGAACATTGTCAAGCAAAATCTGCAACACACAATGCAATGGAACGTTGCAAGACAAACCGAGAAGCATTTTGCAGGGGCCAACAACTTCCGCCATACGATACTGTCACCTTAACACCATTCTAATTAGGCACCTAGAAAGGAGCAGCCACCATGTTGTCCATATGAGACAATGTTAATTTGCCAAACACTGGGAAGCAATAAACGCCCTAGCATGGCACGTAGTCATGATAAATTGAGGCCATCAAACATTCGAAGAAGGTCCAATGGACCCAATGACAGTACAGTGAGACATTAGTCAGTGCTAGAAGGCCATGCAAATGCCATGGAACATGATACTTAAAGGATATAATCTTCAATTTGTGCTGCAAGATGTTCGCAATCTGTGCCAATTGCAATGTAGTCATCTGCAAAAAAAGACATTTAAACATAAGCGGCTACCACCTCGCATGTGAAAGGAAAGATCAGAGTTCAGGAGGCAGCTTTGTTGCTCACTTTTATGTGTTGCTGAAGCTGTCCTGACAGTTCAGTGTTAAATAGATCGTTTACAGTTGAGATATCTTGCTTGACAGATTTTCACAACCAGATGCCTTGGTCCCTACTTTATGCAAAATCTCACCAGTCAAGACAATCGCACTCGATCAATTTCCCTTTCAAAACAATGCCACAGAAGCAAAAACAAGTTAAGAAAAACATTTGGTTTGCATTGCAAGCTATGCTTGTGGCAAAAATAATTCAAAGCACCTTCTAATTTGAATGTGTTCTGTCATAACTCAAGGAGAGGTTGTTTTACGAAAATCTGGTAATCAGGAGTAACAATGTAGGAATGGTGTCCTTTATATCCTCACCATGCTGTGTAAAGGCATCATGAAGCAAGACAGACAACAGATTCAAAGTTCAAACAAAATGGTTTAATAAATCAAATGTCATGATGATGAAGGCCTAACTTTTCCTATGCTAAATTGGGCTTTCACTACATGAAGGAAAGTCTGAGTCAAAGAGTACAACTTAAAAGTCTGCCGGTATCCAAAATCTATCCTTTCCCCCACAACTAAAGCTAAACAATGTGCAAGGATGTCAATAATAAAGGAAGGAACAAGTTACTTACCTGTAACTGTTGTTCTCCAGCATGGGTCTGGCATGGATTCACATGCTCATGAATATTCCCCGTCAGGCTGGGAATCCTCGGTAAAGAAAAAACCAGTATCAGTTTCGTTTCTGATCTGTCTTTCGTAGTAATAACCAATCACTGGTCTCTGCGTCATACTGACCACAGCCAATGACTGCCCTCTACCTAAGCACCGCCTCTGGCAGCCATCTTCAGATTTGGAAGCACGTGAAGTGGCAGTATGACCAAGTGAAGAGCCGCAGAGGGGTAGGCGGGAGGGTTCGCATGTGAATCCATGCCAGACCCATGCTGGAGAACAACAGTTACAGGTAAGTAACTTGTTCCTTCTCCAGCATGGGGTCTGGCATTGATTCACATGCTCATGAATAAATAATACATAGCAGTACACACATGCACAACCACGGGAGGTGGCAAAGGCTCAACATTAAGCATCTTACCTCCTCACCAGGCTCACCTCAGGCGAACAGGTTGCGCAGCACTGCTTGGCCGACCCTGGACTCCTCCCTGGAATCCCGATCGACGCAGTAGAATTTCGTGAAGGTGTGCGTCGACCTCCACGTAGCAGCCCTGCATATGTCCAGCAGGGGCACACCAGAAAGGAACGCCGTGGTAGCTGCGATCGCTCTGGTGGAATGGGCTCTCGGACGGCCAGGCAGCGGTCGGTTTGCCAACCGATGACAGTACATGATACAGCCGGAGAGCCAGCTGGAAATGGAAGCCTTCGAGAGAGCCTTCCCCTGATTGACAGGTCCAAAGTTCACAAAGAGTTGTGACGTCTTCCGAAAACACTTTGTGCGGTCCACGTAGAACTTCAGCGCTCTAGCCACATCCAGCGAGTGCAAAGTCCTCTCAGCCGGCGACGAAGGCGACGGGAAGAACACAGGCAACACCAAGGGTTCGTTGAGATGGAAGTCCGACGGTACCTTGGGCATGAAGGAGGGGTGCGTCCTGAGCACTACCCTCGTGTCGTGAAAAGTCAAGTACGGGGCCTTGCAGGAAAGGGCCTGGATCTCTCCCACCCGTCGTGCGGAGGTGATGGCCACAAGAAACGCTGTTTTCCACGACAGAAACTTCAACGGGGCCGAGTGCAGAGGCTCGAACGGAGGTCCCATGAGCTTGGTCAGCACCACGTTGAGCTCCCACGCCGGGGCCGGAGCCTTCACCGGCGGGAACGATCTGAACAGTCCCTTCATGAACTCTTTCACCAGACGATGAGACCACAAGGACGTCCGGCCCGTGGTTCTGGTGTATCGGGAGATCGCAGCAAGATGAATCTTGATGGACGCGTGTACCAGTCCAGCTTTGGCCAGCGTCAGCAGGTACGGCAGTACCTGGGGAGCCGTAATCCGTAGAGGGTTAATCTTCTGTGCATGGCACCAGACAGAGAACCTCTTCCATTTGTGTCCGTAGCATTTAAGAGTCGAGGACGCCCTGGCCTTTGCAAGAACCTCTCTGCAGTCGGCCGGTATGTCGTATCCTCCAAACTCTAGCGCTGCAGGAGCCAGGCCTGCAAGTTCAGCGATTTCGGGTTGTGGTGGAGGATGGCGCCTCCTTCCCTGGCGAGTAGATCCGCGTCCACCGGCAGCTTGATTGGCGGGGACGCTGACAAGTCCAGAAGGTCCGGAAACCATATCTGACTCGGCCACGCAGGTGCGACGAGGATCATCCTGCACCGTGACCTCTTGAGCTGGTTGACGAGCCGGATTAGCAGTGGCAAAGGAGGGAACGCGTAGAGGAACAGGCCCTCCCAGGGGAATGAGAAAGCATCGCCCATGCTCCTCGCCTGGGGAAACCTGCTGGCGAACCTCCGGCACTTGGAGTTCGTCGCCGTCGCGAACAGGTCGATCTGGGGTGTGCCCCACCGTCGGAAGAGGCGATCCACTAGATCCTGCCGTAGTTCCCACTCGTGGCACGAGCGCAGCTCCCTGCCGAGTGAGTCGGCGATGGTGTTTTTTATCCCTGCCAGATGAAACGGCACCAGAAACATCCTTTGGGCGACGGCCCAATGCCACAGGTCCTGCGCCTCCTTGGACAGTGCTGGGGACCTGGTTCCGCCCTGTTTCCTGATGTAAAACATGGTGGTGGTGTTGTCGGTGAAGATCCTCACCACCTTGCCCTTGAGGGACGGAAGGAAGGACCTGAGGGCCCAGAACACTGCACGGAGCTCCAGGAGGTTGATATGGAGGGACTTCTCCGTCGGGAGCCAAAGGCCCCTCGCGTGCAGATTTTCGGTGTGCGCTCCCCACCCTTCCAGGGAGGCATCCGTGGTCACCGTCTCCTGGTGGTCTGGGGTCTGGAAGTCCATGCCCGCCGTCAGATGCGCGCGGGTGCCCCACCAACGGACCGCTCGGCGGAAACTCTCGTCGAGTGTGATCCTCTCCTCGAAGCCGCCCGTCGTTTGGATCCAGCGCGCGTCCAGGAACTCCTGCAACGGGCGCATCCGGAGCCTGCACATGGGAATGAGGTAGATGCAAGAAGACATCATTCCGAGGAGGGACTTGATGGACCTCACCTTGGCCGCGTCGGAAACCAACATCCGCTGTACCTTGCCCCGGATGGACCTGGTCCTTTCCTCCGACGGGGAGGCCAGAAGGGACACTGTGTCGTGCTTTGCTCCCAGAAACAGTGCGTTTTGCGCGGGTACCAGGTGGGACTTGGCGTAGTTCACGGAGAATCCCAGGTCCGTGAGAAGTTGGACGGTCCTTGCCGTGTGCTCCACGGCGAGCTCCCTCGTCTTGGCTCGGATGAGCCAGTCGTCCAGGAAGGGGTAGACGTGGATCCCCTCGCGGCGCAGCTGCGCCGCCACCGGTGCAAGGCACTTGGTGAATACCCTGGGTGCCGACCGTAGTCCGAAGGGGAGGGCTTTGAACTGGTAGTGACGCCCTTGGACCACAAACCTGAGGAATTTTCGGTGCCCCTTTAGGATGGGAATATGGAAGTAGGCATCCTCCAAATCCAACGACGACAGGAAGTCTCCTTCCTCCAGCTGACCCAGGACGTGCTGGAGGGTGACCATCCGGAACTTCTGCGCCTTGATGAACTTGTTCAGACGTCGCAGGTCTAGGATGGGGCGCCATCCTCCCGTCTTCTTCTTCACGAGGAAGTATCTAGAGTAAACTCCGGAGCCCCGAAGCCTCTTTGGGACGAGTTCGATGGCGCCCTTCCTGAGCATCGCCTTTACCTCCAGGAGAAGCTGAGGGACGTGAAGCTCTTTCCTGGCCACGGGGGGGGGACGCGCGGGCACCTTCTTTGAAACTCGAGCACGTGGCCCCGGGCTAAGGCGTCCAGCACCCAACGGTCGGTGGAGATGGACTCCCACACGCTGACGAAGCTCGCCAGCCGGCCTCCCACCGGGGTGCTTTGGTGGGGGCCCGACCCCACGGCCGGTTCAATCCTGTTTCGACGAGGCTTTGCCGCCCTGACCTCCTTGGCGACGACGGCGGGGTCCGCCAGACGTGCCTCGTCCTCTGTAGGCCTCCTGAGACGACGAGCGGGCCGCTTGACGGTAGGTGGAGAAACCGCCGCCGGAACCTTTGGAGGCGCCCTTGCCTCCGCTGCTCCGAAAGGGCGTCCGTCGTTGCTGCAGAACCCCAAGGGCCCGGGCCGTCTCAGTGTCCGCTTTAATGGCCTGAAGGGAATCGTCCACAGTTTTCCCAAACAGGTTGTTCCCATCGAACGGCATGTCCAGGACTCTGGTCTGTACGTCTTGACGGAAGTCCGTAGCCTTGAGCCATCCACGCCGCCTAAGGCACACGCCGTTGCCCAACTGGCGAAACCCAGTGTCGGCGATGTCCGTCGCAATAGTGATGGCGTGGTCCGACGCCACCTCACCTTCCTGCAGGATCTCCAGGGCATCCGCCCTCTTGTCGTCCGGTAGGAAGTCCAGCAGGGGAGCCAGTTTGTACCATAGCTCCCTGTCGTAGCGGGCCACGATAGCCAAGGCGTTGGCCGCTTTAATCGTCGTCGCTGCAGACGAGATGACCCTGCGTCCCATAGCGTCCAATTTCTTTCCCTCGCCGTCCGGTGGGGAAGTCGATGTGGAGGCCGCACCCCCCCCGCTTTCTTCCTGGCCCCCGCGGAGACGACAGAGTCCGGGGTAGGCTGTGCCCGGAGGCACAGGGGGGCCGCGTCCGGGACCCGGTACTTCTTCTCGTACCGGTCTCTTCTAGCTGGCGTCGTGGAAGGGTTCTTGAGGAGGGCGAGGCCCTCATCCCAAATGTCGTCCAGTAGAGGCACCGCGAGGACCGTCTTCCTCTTGGCCTCGCGCCGTTGATAAAGGAATCCTTCCTTTTTCTTCTCCTCAGGGCAGAGTTGGAAAAGCTCGGATGCCCTGGCGATCATGGAGTGGAACGATCCAATCTCGTCGGGCGGAGAAGCCCTGGTGGGAGGTGACGACGGTAGATCCTCGTCGTATACCTCGTCGTCCGTACCCGTCGCTGCCGTGTCAGTCCCCGTATCATCCCCTCGGGTGGACGGGGAGGAGGGCTGGACGGAGCGCGACGGCTGAAAAGGAGGTGGAGGGTGAATCCTTCTTTTCTTGGGTGGGGGAACACCAGAAGGTCCCGGTTCAGGATCCCCCGACGGGAGAGGTTCCTCCGTCGGCAACGGTAGTCTCGTCCTTATCTCTGAGCATAAGGACTGTATAGCCAACAAAATGGCCGCCGAGTTGTCTTGCGGCGCTGGCAGAGGGGAATCCGACGGGCGATCAGGGGCCCCGTCGGCACCCTCGACGATGTCGTCACCTGCGTCAGGATCCATCCCGACGGGCCGGTCTTCTTCCACGCCAAGGCCGTGGCTTAAGACCTCGATCAGCTCTTCCTCCGAGGTTGAAGCCGAATCTACGACGACGCCCTGCCCCCCCTTTTTCTTCCCCGCCGGGGATTTCACGGGGGTCCTATCGATGGGCACAAAAGAGGACTCCCTCCGAGGTGGCAGGGAGACTCTGAGCCCCGAGGTCGCCACCACTGGTGTAGCCTCCACAGGCTGAGCCAGGGCCGCCGCGACAGTATCGATAGAGGGCTTGGCCGGATGGATTAAGGCCTTCACCACCTTAGGTGCGCTCACCGCCTTATCCTTGAGGGGGGGGGACACTGCCTCGCTCCCCCTCCGATGGGGCCTTCAAGCTCGACCGGGGCCTCTCTAGGAGCTTCGCCGGGTGCTCGCCCTTCCTCTTACCGGACCCAGAGCGTTGGCTCGTGGCTGAAGGTGCCGGGGAGGGTGCGCCCTGCCTGGCGCCCGTAGAGCCCGACCGTTCGGCGCTCCCGGTGCCAGCGGACTCGCGGTGCTTGGCCTTGTGTTGGACCCCCGTCGCCGGGGCGTCCTCAAAGGTCTTAGAAGACCGCTCGGATTTCTTCCTCTTCTTCTCGCCTGACGGGCTCTTCCCTTCCAGCCAGTTGGCGAGACGTTGATGGCGGTCCTTCATGGTCCGCTCCGACATATTGCCGCAAAACGCACAGTCCTTCTCCACGTGCGTCTTGTCCTCATGTAAGCAGTAGAGACAAAAGGAGTGTTCGTCCTCCTTAAAGACGTTCTGCAGCTGGCATCCAGGGCAGATCCTGAACAGCTTTCCGGGCGTCGAGCTTCCCTTCTCCTGGGCCATGTCCGGGCCTGAGAAGCTTCTGGAGTCCTCCAAAAGCGTAGCTCGAAGAAATCTTCACCCTTGAGGGGCGCAGACGAATCCGACACGGGTCCCCGTTGATCGGATGGAGAGTCGGTGGAGCTTGAGGCTCTTTTGACTGAAAAAACGACGTTTTTGAGAAAAAACGTGAAAAAATAGCACTAACGCTCGAGAGCAATAGCACGAGGATCCCAACACATGAACGTGCGGTAAAATTCTGAAGATGGCTGCCAGAGGCGGTGCTTAGGTAGAGGGCAGTCATTGGCTGTGGTCAGTATGACGCAGAGACCAGTGATTGGTTATTACTACGAAAGACAGATCAGAAACGAAACTGATACTGGTTTTTTCTTTACCGAGGATGCCCAGCCTGACGACGGGGAATATTCATGAGCATGTGAATCCATGCCAGACCCCATGCTGGAGAAATGGTGATCATCACAAAGTTCTGAGCTTCTTCCAGCTCTTTGCTTCCTCTTCAGCTCCCCTTCCCAAAGTCCAAGAAAGTTCCACAAAAAGTCTCAAGATCACCTTTCCCAAGTTCAAGGCAATATAGTTCCACACAAACCTCAGGGTTACCTTCCCCAAGTTCAACTCAACACAGTTCACACCAAAAGGGGTCTTGCGGCTCGGTCCTCAAGACACTTATTTGTAGTTCTCCAAATAGTAAGGTTTCCTTCCCCAAGATTTCAATGCAGCAACTTGCACTGGTTTCAATCTTACAAAGTTTAACACAAAACTAGGTCCGCTTGACCCTCCTTCTGGCTTGCTCTACCAGATCACTCATGGCGCTGCTCCTTGGTTTATTTCACAATGTATTTGACTTTCCCCATTTAGGGCTAGGTCTAGGCACAGTTGTCAGACCACACTGTCCACCCATCACAGGAGATGCAACCAGGGACCCTAGACTCTCCCAGCCCACACAAGTTATTCTGTACTTGTCCATGTGTCTCAAATCACATTCACCTAGCTTCTCGTTATCAGCCTCTTGGATCTGTGTGCAGTTTCACACTTTCGTGGTTTCTCATGGTCAGCCTCTTGATTTTACCCCAACGTGTTATACACTTTTTACCAGTCTTTGACCTTGTTGCATTGTATCCATGGTGGTATTTTTCACGCCCCCACCCTTCTGTTATATTCTTTCATACTTGCACTCTTTTCAGTAAGTTGCTTGCTAATGGGCACTTTCTCTTTTGGGTTGTTAGCTTGGCCCATAAAGTTATATTCAGTTCTGTATGCAGTAAGCTTACTATAGCGCAGTTTCAAGGTTTTCCTTCAGTTCGGTATTCAAACGTATACAGCACTTAATTGCCTATGCATAGCCGGTTAGGAGTGCCCCAGTGCCGAGTGACTGTCCCAGACACAACAGTCCTTGGCGTTCCTCTCGAGTGGCTCCGCTTCGCCTATTCTGTAGGTTGGTGGGCTGACTTCGGCAAGCCCTGCTCGCATTCCGGGTGCGCTCGTCCACACGCCAGAGGTTCTGCAGCTTTGGCAATGAGGCAGACCGCACCCTTTCTTCTGCCTTTCATAGCTTGCAGCTCCAGCTGTTATCTTTCCAACACAGAGGCTCCCAAGTGGTTACATGTCTTTAGACTGAATTTTTTTCACCTAAAGGATTATCAACTTTTTTTTTACCTAATGTAGCTACTGAAACGGATTTAACGAAAACCTGTTTACCAATTTTTTTTTATTTTTTTAATTGGGGAGGTCCCCCTCCCAAACCCGTTTTCCGCCCCTTAAAAACACCCCAAACATTCCCAAATAAATGTAACCCTTTAACCCATCCTAACATACATACATGTATTTTTCACCTAAAAACAATTCAGTTATGTATTTTTTCGATAAAAAAAATCTTTCAATTAACATTTTTAGGTGAAAAAGCTCAATGAACAATCTTTAGGTGAATAGTCTGTATACCCTCCCACGCCTGTGGTAGCTTCAGTGCCCAGCTTGTCCTGGGCTGCAGAGGTCCTCTGGGAACTTGGCCGGCGTCCTGGCTTCCTCTCAGGTCCTACCACGACTGCCTCCTCACGACACGGGTCCCCTGCTGGTCTCTCCAACACAGGCCTCCCTGTTGCTCTCTCTTCTGCACTTTTGGTCTTCCTTTGTTCACCTGCAACCCACTGACCGGTTGCAGGTGTGGATATTCAATTGGGCTTGCCTGACCATAATTAAAAGGACATGCCTAACCTTTAAATCACTCCACAGGCATCATCTTCGTCCCAGTAGTGGAGTGGTGAAATAAGGTGTCCCTGTTCATCACTCCTAGTAGCCTCTTCCTCGCCCCAGTACTGTCAGAGGCAAAAGAGTGGAGAGGTTTTACAGTTGCCTATAAAGGCCGGGGGACGGTTAGGTTGGTCTTCAATAGGGAAAGGGGGATACCATGTCTCGCCTACCACACCCTTAACCCCTCTTCACCCTCTTTCTGGTGTTTCTGGGTGATATCGCCTGTGTTCTTCAGTGGGATAGAGATATCAATATCCCATAACTACCTTTGAACGGTAAATGCTTAATAAGGTCTCCCCTGAGAACATTTCGTCCCCAATCCAGGTGATCCTCCCTCGCTTCTCCACCCCCCAGAGTCGGGATCCAAAAGTGATGGCCTTTCCCTGGCCACCTGAGCAGAGGATCGAGCGGGAGGGGGTGGGGGGGAGGGGGGGGGGGAGTAGGAGTGAGGATACCCTCAGGTTTTCACAGCTATCTTCTGCTAGCATGTCTCAGCAAGGGCAAGAGTTAATAAGTGCATAATAGTGCAGAGAAGGCTGTGAACACCAGCCGTCTCTGCAGGGGAACGTATGCATATACGCATGAAATGTATAAAGCACAAACAGCAACGGAGGTGTGTCATAGGCAAGTACTCGCTCCCCAGTAAAGACATCCACCTTGCCTGCAGTGTTGAGGGAAAGGGTGCTGATAGGGGAGTCGATTCAGGACATCCCCTAGTGACTCTGCTTCAGTCAGTCACAGTTCATATCAGTGCCTCACTTGTCTGCGTCTCTTCTCGATCGCCTTTTCTCCCCTTTACATGTCGGTGTCCAGTCAACTGGTCGACTGCAATTTGGTCGACTGCAATTTGGTCGACTGCAATTTGGTCGAATGCCAAATGGTCGAATTTTTTTTTTTTTATATATATATATATGTGTTTTGTGGGTTTTCGTGTGGGGAAAAAAAATAAAGAAAAAAAAGGGGGTTGGGGGGGGGGACCCCCCAAAAAAAACCAAAAAATGGGTAAAACAAAAAAAAAAAAAAATTCGACCATTTGGCATTCGACCAAATGGTGTCGACCATTTGACTGGTAACCTTACATGTCATTTTCTTGCTTGGTCAAACTCTCCGAGGAGCATGGCGCCAGATGGGGTAGAAATGGCATAAGGGAAGGTGAACAAAGAATCAAAGGGAGCAGAGAGTCTAAAGGTGCTCATCCAATATGATCCAATAGATTATAAATGTGCTCCATTATGCTTAAACAACCACCCCAAGCTTGCATATAGATTTGCTGCAATATTTCTACATTCAGCAACTCGGAGCAGTACCTGGTTGCAAGGTTTGAGGTATTTATGGGACTTTATCCTATATTAAGCTTGAAACTTACCGGAAACACTGAGTTGAACGGCTCCTTTAGCTGTCCTGGAGTTAAATGTTAAGATGTAAATGCTTCACAAAACGAAACTGATTGTTGCCAAACAGTGGCACTATAATGCACTGCTTGGAGGACGTATAGTCCCAGAACATTCAGTGGTCTTGGTTGTGGAGCACCCAACCTGGGTGAGTCCAGGACAGACCAGTCCAGTAAGTAGGAGTACGTAGTTTAGTGAATCAGATTCATATGCTTGAATATTCCCAGTCAGAATGGGAATCCTCGGTGATACATTTAATTATTAAAATCGTATAATATACACACATTGCTACATAGCAATGCAATCACATAGTCAATTATGGCCTATGAGCTATTCTATTGTGTAGTCCCTCCACCTCACTTTGGTCCTTTATGGCCCCAACCAATGAGGTGGCAGGGCTTAAGCTCTGCCCCCGGCAGCCATCTTCAGATTTTGAACCGTAGAGACTACAGTATAATGGATGCCGAGCATAGGAGCAGCCTCTCAGGGGAGGCGGGCGCGTGTGAATCTATGAAAGATACCAATGCTGGAGAAGAACAAGTTACTTTCTTACCTGGTAACGTTCTTTCGATGGGATGGTCCGACGACGTATTCCATATCTATGACAGGTAATCACCACAGCTGTGCTGCTTCAGAAACTTTTCCGGCGTCTGCGTCCTGCGTCGATGACGTCGATGCGCCGACGTCGAGGACCTCCTCCGACGTCCGACGTCATCCGATGTGATAAGTAGGACGCACGACGCCTGTAGCCTCAGTTGTAGTTTTTTCCCCCAGAACGTGTGACATAAGTCAACTGCCAGTCAGACACAAAGCCTTGCGGAACGTAAGCTGCAATCGCAAAAGAAATTCTGCAGCGGGGAAGGCAGGGCGGGAGCGATATGGAATACGTCGTCGGACCATCCCATCGAAAGAACGTTACCAGGTAAGAAAGTAACTTGTTCTTCGAGGGGATTGGGTCCTCCGACGTATTCCATATCTATGACAGACTCCCAAAGCAGTACCAGAGCAAGGAGGAGGGAAAGAATTTATAAACAAAATTTAGAATAGCCAATCAAATAGCAGAGCAAAGGACCGCCTTGCCAAAGGCCAGATCCTGCCCTCTGATGGAATCGAGGGAATAATGCCGTACAAATGTATGTACCGAAGCCCAGGTGGCTGCATCACAGATGTTGCGAATAGGAACACCCCACTGCAGCGCAGTAGATGCAGCCACCCCCCTGGTAGAATGGGCCCGCAAGCCAACCGGTGGGTCCTTACCCGCCAAGCGGTAACACTCCGAGATGGCCAAAATAATCCAGCGGGACAAAGTCTGTTTCGTCACAGCTTGCCCCAAACGCTTACCAGCGTAACCAATAAAGAGTTGATCGTCCACTCTGACCCGGGACATGCGTGAAACATAAAAGCTTAAAGCTCTCCTAGGATCAAGCCTATGGAGCCTCTCCTCTTCCTTACCAGGATGCGGAGGAGGATAGAATGCCGGAAGAACAACCTTCTGGGCCAAATGAAATTCCGTCACTACCTTCGGAAGAAAAGAAGGACGAACACGAAGGACAACCCTGTCCTTGTGGAAAACAGTGAAGGGTGGCTTAACTGAAAGTGCCTGTAACTCACTCACTCTGCGAGCGGAAGTAACCGCAACTAAAAACACAGTTTTCAGAGGTAACAGCCTCAAAGGGCAAGAATGTAAAGGCTCAAACGGAGCACCCATAAGAAACCTAAGAACAAGGTTTAAATCCCAACCGGGCACCAGGAAAGGAGACGGAGGGAACACATTAGTGAGCCCTTTCAGAAACTGTGAAATTAAAGGGATCTTAAAGTAAGAACACTCATCAGACGAGCGCTTAAAGATGGACAGCGCCGCCAGGTAACCTTTAATGGTACCCACTTGCAAGCCCCTGTGGGCCAAAGAAAGCAAAAAGGACAGAACCATGGGGATGTCACATGCAAAAGGATCCACATTCCGAACTCTGCACCAGTCGCAGAACTTACGGCAACGGTACAGAGACTTAGTTGCTGGCCTTCGGGCCGAAAGCAACACCTCCATCACGTCTTCAGGGAGGTCCCAATCCCTATACCTCAACCTTTCAGAAGCCAAGCGTGAAGGTTGAGGGATCTGACCTCTGGATGGAGAACCAGACCCCCCTCCCGTGAGAGCAGATCGTCTCGGTAGGGAAGACGACGTGGAGGGCAGATGGACAAGTCGAGAAGGTCCGGGTACCACGTCCTCCGAGCCCACGCCGGAGCAATGAGGATCATCCGGGAACCGAACTTCCGCAACCTCCGCAGCACTTGCGGGATGACGGGAACTGGAGGAAACGCGTACAGCAGCGGGAACGACCAATCCACCACGAACGCGTCTCCTAAGGCTCCTTTTGGAGGAAATTCCCGCGAGCAGAACCTCTCGCACTTCCGGTTGACACTGGAGGCGAAGAGATCCACTTGAGGGGTCCCCCAAAGGGCGAAGATCTCCAGGAGAATCTCCTGAGCCAACTCCCACTCGTGAGAGATCGCGCTCTGCCTGCTCAGAGCGTCCGCCGTCACGTTTTCGACTCCGGCCAGATGAACTGCCGAGACCGAAACTTCCTGCTGGATGGCCCAGAACTCGAGCTGCATCGCCTCCCTGCACAGAGGAAGTGACCCTGCCCCCCCTTTTTGTTGAGGTAGTGCATGGCCACCGTGTTGTCCGTCAGGATCAGGACATTCCTTCCTCGCACAGTCGGCAGAAAAGCCTTCAGGGCTAGCCTGACGGCCCTCAGCTCCAACAGATTGATATGGAGTCTGGACTCCGACGGAGACCAACGACCGCTGACTGTCAGCTCGTTGGCATGAGCTCCCCATCCCGTGAGGGATGCATCCGTCACGATCGTCACCCCCGGCCAGGGAAGCCAAAATGGAGCCCCCTTCATCAAGTTGCCTTCGACGGCCCACCACAGAAGGTCCCGGGCGACCGAGGGCGGCACCTGAATCGGGTCCGACATCCTGCCGGAGGATCTTGAGTGCCTACTGCAAAGACCTCATGCGCAGGCGAGCCTCTGGCACCAGAAGAATGCAGGATGCCATGAGGCCGAGCAACCTCAAGAACTCGAACGCTGGGAGCGTCTGGGCATGCTGAAACTTGTGCACCATCTGCTGAATGTGAAGAGCCCTCACCTGGGGAGGAAAACACTGCCCCAGGGAAGTGTCGAGCACTGCTCAGATGTACTGGAGCCTCTGCGTTGGCGTCAAATGGGACTTCTTTAAATTGAGGGAGAAGCCCAGCCTGTGGAGGGAGTGGCAGGTGACGGACAGATGATCCAGGACTTGCTCGGGAGAGCTCCCCCTGGTCAACCAATCGTCCAGGTAGGGGTAGACGTGAATCCCCCCTTGCCTGAGATGCGCTGCCACCACCACCATGAGCTTGGTGAAAACCCTCGGGGCGGAGGTCAATCCGAACGGCAGGACCCGAAACTGAAAGTGCGAGTCGCCAACCGCGAACCTCAGGTACTTCTTGTGCTTGGGATGGATCGGCACTTGGAAGTAAGCATCCTTGAGGTCGAGTGACACCAACCAGTCCTGAAGCTGAAGGGCCTGGAGGACTTGAGAGAGAGTAACCATCTTGAACTTGTCCTTCCTGAGGAGTTTGTTCAAACCGCGCAAGTCCATGATGGGTCTCAATCCCCCGTCTTTCTTGGAAATCAAAAAATAAGGGGATTACCATCCCTTGTTCCTCTCCGCTACAGGCACCAGTTCTATAGCGCCTTTCTCCAGCAGGGCTTGAATTTCCTGCGCAAGGAGCGGATCCGGACACTTCAAAGAGAGGTTCCCCGGTGGATTGTCGCGAGGCCTGTGCCGAAAGGGAAGACAGTAGCCGTGGGCTATGATCTCCAGAACCCACACATCTGAAGTAATGGCTTGCCACTCTACAAGATGCTGCGCCAGCCTTCCCCCAACCGGCGAACCATGGGACATGGCCTCATGACTGAGTAGGAGCGGCTGCGGCGTTACCCAAGGGCAAAGAGGCAACTGCCCGAGCGGCCTTGGCACCACGGGTACCCTGTCGTCCACCTCTGGTACCCCTGCGTTGGCCTCTTTGACTGCCAGCTCCTCTCGCTTTACTGAAGGATGAGTAATAGCGAAAGGAACCACCCCTCCACTGCTGTCCCCTAGGACGAAAAGGCGGAGGTTGGCGAACTGCAGCGCCCAACGACTTCGCTGCAGCTTTTGAGGTCTGCAACCTCTCAAGGCTCTCGTCAGCCTTGCTGCCAAAAAGGTGTTCACCATCAAAGGGCATGTTGAGGAGCCGGGACTGCACATCAGGAGCAAACCCTGACTTCCGCAACCACGCAAACCTGCGTATCACGGTGCTCGCCGCCATGGACCTACTGACGCATTCAGCCAAGTCCAGACCCGACTGAACGGACTCACACATGGCATCCTTACCATCCTGGACCATAGCAAGGAAACCCTCCCGTTCAACCCCTTCGGGAATATGTTCAGCCGCTAACGCAACACAGTTCCACAGAGTGTGCGCGAAACGTGACAAGGCACAAATGGAGTTGGCCGCCTGAAGCGCCATACCACCAGAAGAAAACACTTTCTTCGCCCAGCCATCAAAACGTTTGTCGTCCCTATCAGGAGGGATGGTAGGGTACGACGCCTGCTTTGCCGGGGCCGTGGCCGCCTGCACCACCAAACTCTCCGGACTGGGGTGCCTGGTCAAGTAGCAGGGGTCGCTACTGGCTGGACGGTATTTACGCGACAAGGATCTGCCCACCGCCGGGAGACTCTCCGGAGCAGTCCAAGCCGCCGCCACCCTTCTCTGCAAAGCCATATGGAACGGCAGTACCGGGTCAGTTGGGGGACCAACATCAAGGATGTCCGTCAGATCATCCTGCACAAACTCCCCTGGGGGAGCAGACCATCCCAGATACTCAGACACCCTAGCCATAAGGCGCCGGTACGAGGAATCGGCATGGGAGCCAGGCTCAGGCCTACAAAATTCCACCTCCGGAGAGGTGTCCAGTCCACTGGCATCATGCAGCGACTGCCTCAAATCGTCAAACTGACTATGGCCCAAGACAATTTCATCCGGCACCAGACTAGGAACCAGGCCATCAGAATCCTCATCCGCCTCCGAAATATATTCCAGGTGGCGAAAAGGCACCCGAGAGTGCTTGCTCTTAACCAGAGCCTTCCTAGGGGGCATACCCGTGACACGGGGCACCTCCGACACGAAAGGCGTCGAGCGAATCGGCGCCGACGCCGAGAAAACCGGCAACGGCGCCGAGAGGATCGGCGTCGACGTCGAGGAAATCGGCGTCGACGTCAGATGCAGCGCCTCCAGTATCGGCGGCGTCGACACAGCCCTCGAAGCCGGAGCTCCGAGCGTGTCCCTCGACGACCTGATCGTCGACGGCTTCGACGAGGCCCTCGAAGCCGGAGCCTCGAGAAAGCCTGTCGACGCCCTCGACGCCTCAGACGTCGATGTCTTCCTCGAAGACTTCACAGGAGCACACGGTCTCGAACGCGTCGAGGACCGGGACCTGGAACGGGTACGGCGAGAACGAGCCTCCTTGTCCGAACGGGACCGCTCCCGTGACTCGTGCAGACCACTCTTGCGAGCGGCGTCTCTCGACCTCACACGGCCGACCCCACTCGGGGGCGCGGACGGCTGAGTACCCTGCGACTCAAGAATCGCCAACATTTTCTTCCCGAAGGAAGCCCATTCTTCCGGCGTCGCACGGCTGGTGGGGTAACCGACGTGCCGTGCAGAATCCTCGGAAGAGGACCTGGAAGGCGACCGGTGACGGCGCTTCCGAGAATGCCTCGAAGAGGCCGAGGAGTGGCGAGACCCACTCCTAGAAGAAGACTGACGAGACTTCCGACAATGACGCGGAGAGTCACCCCTCGAATCATCCGTCGAAAGCCCCGCCGACTTCGACTTCCGGGGCTTGGACACCCGACCTACCGACAACTTCTTCTTACGTTCGCGTAAGGCTTTGGACGTGAGCGACTGGCAGTCGACACAGTCATCCGTGTCGTGGGCCTCCCCGAGGCACCAGAGGCAGGCGTCGTGCGAGTCAGTCACCGACATCTTGGACCCACACTCCCCGCACTTCTTAAAGCCCGGACGCGGGGTTGAAGACGAAGTGGAAGACATCGCCGAAGGAAATTCACAAACGAACAGGTTCGAAGAACCAGAAAGAACAGAACTCCAAAGAGTCGAGGCCTAGAACCGAGAAACACGAAGCAACACGTTCGCGGAAAAAACGGAACTGAGGCTACAGGCGTTGTGCCTTATCACATCGGATGACGTCAGAGGAGGTCCTCGACGTCGGCGCATCGACGTCATCGACGCAGGACGCAGACGCCGGAAAAGTTTCCGAAGCAGCACAGCTGTGGTGATTACCTGTCATAGATATGGAATACGTCGGAGGACCCAATCCCCTCGAAATACAGTTACAGGTAAGTAACTAAGACTTCTCCAGCATTGGATCTTTCATAGATTCAGATGCAATACAAAGCAGTTAAAACATGCCACCATCATATACATATATGTATAAATATAGAAAAAAACATTTCTAATCAAACCTTTACCATGCAGCAACACAAAGGTTACATACTTCGGGAAAGGTGGGAAAAGGAGGCTGGTCCTACCTTATGCAAAGAGATGGTGGAGCACTGACTGTCCAACTGCAGTTTCTATGTTGGTATCTTCAGCCAGGCAGTAGTGTTTGGTGAACGTCTGCAGAGTGCTCCACATGGCGGCTCTGCATATGTCCTTCAAGGCCACCCCGAGTGGAATGCTGTTGACGCCGCCCTACCTCTGGTGGAGTGCGCTGATGGCGGTCTAGTTAGAGGGTCGCCTTTCATCTGATGGAAGTGAGTGATGCAGGATGACACCCAGCGTGCCAGACTTTGTTGAGAGATATGCTATCCCTTGGTACGGCCAGAGAAGGCAACGAACAGTAGGTTTGAGGAGCGGAACTCCTTGGTTCTCTGCAAGTAAAACTTCAGAACTCTTGCAACGTCTGGAGAATGTAATGCTCTTTCTCTTTCCGCTTCAGAAGTGCGATTCTGGAAAAAAAGTTGGTAAAACAATGCGCTCAGTGAGTGTCATCTCCGAGAGCACCTTGGCAAGGAACTTAGGATGCAGTATTAAATTGACGCTGTCCTTCTGGAAGAAAGTAAACGGAGCTTCAGATGACAAAGCTTGTAACTCACTGATCCTTCTGGCTGATGTGATGGCTATCAAAAAAGCTGTTTTCCAAGGCAAGAACATCTGTGTATGGGTTCAAAGGGAGGTTCCATGAGAGCCGTCAAGATGGTGTTCAGGCTCCAGTTCGGGACTGGCGTGGGCAGAGGAGAACATGTTACTCTTACCTGGTAACGTTCTTTCGATGGAATGGTCCGACGACGTATTCCATATCGCTCCCTCCCTGCCTTCCCCGCTACAGAATTTCTTATGCGATTGCAGCTTACGTTTCCGCAAGGCTTTCTGTGGTCATATCGAAAGAAAGTTAGCAGGTAAGAGAGTAACTTGTTCTTCGAGGGGATTGGGTCCTCCGATGTATTCCATATCTAAGACAGACTCCCAAAGCGGTACCAACGAAAGGAGGTGGGAAAAGAATTTAGAATGCCCAATCAGATTGCAGAGTAAAGAACCGCCTTGCCAAAGGCCAGATCCTGCCCACGGATAGAATCGAGGAAGTAGTGACGTACAAAAGTATGGACCGAAGCCCAGGTGGCTGCATCACAGATGTTACGAATAGGAACACCCCTCTGCAGGGCAGTAGAGGCAGCCATACCCCTGGTAGAATGGGCCCGCAAGCCTACCGAAGGGTCCTTACAAGCCAAGCGGCAACATTCAGAAATTGCCAAGATAATCCATCGAGACAAAGTCTGCTTAGTAACAGCTTGTCCCAAACGCCTTCCAGCGTAACCAATAAAGAGTTCTTCGTCCACTCTGACCCGGGACATGCATGAAATATAAAAGCTTAAAGCTCTCCTGGAATCCAGCCTATGGAGCCTCTTCTTCCTTACCAGGATGCGGAGGAGGATAAAATGCCGGAAGAATAGCCTTCTGGCCTAAATGAAATTCCGACACCACCTTCGGAAGAAAGGAAGGACGAACTCTAAGGACAACCCTATCCTTATGAAACACAGTGAAGGGTGGCTTAACTGAAAGTGCCTGTAACTCACTCATTCTGCAAGCGGAAGTGACCGCAACTAAAGATACAGTTTTAAGAGTTAACAGTCTCAAAGGGCAAGAATGTAAAGGCTCAAACGGAGCACTCAGAAACTTGAGAACAAGGTTCAAATCCCAACCGGGCACCTGGAAAGGTGACGGAGGGAACACATTAGTGAGCCCTTTTAGAAACTGAGAAATTAAAGGAATTTTAAAATAAGAACACTCCTCAGACGAGTGCTTAAATATGGACAGCGCTGCCAGGTAACCTTTAACGGTACCCACTTGCAAGCCCCTGTGGGCTAAAGAAAGCAAAAAAGACAGAACCACAGGAATGTCACAAAAAAGGATCCACATTCTTAACCCTGCACCAGTCGCAGAACTTTCTCCAACGGCAACGGAACAGGGACTTTGTCGCCGGCCGTCTTGCTGAAAGCAACACCTCCATCACGTCTTCAGGGAGGTCCCAATCCCTATACCTCAACCTTTCAGAAGCCAAGGTTGAGGGATCCGACCTCTGGATGGAGAACCTGACCCCCCTCCCGTGAGAGCAGATCGTCTCGGTAGGGAAGACGACGTGGAGGGCAGATGGACAAGTCGAGAAGGTCTGGTTACCACGTCCTCCTGGCCCATGCCGGAGCAATGAAGATCATCCGGGAACCGACGCGTTTGAGCCCATGTGCACCTGTGAAGTCTTTGAAGACGACGTCGACGCCTGGGGCGCTAAGGTCGTCGTGGGACTCTCTCGAGGCTCCGCCTCCGAGGAAGTCGTCAACACCACCGGCGCCTCGGCTGTCTAGTCATGCCCTGAGCTCTAACACATTGATGTGAAGTTGGGACTCCTGTGCCGACCAAGTGCCCTTGGTTTGGAGATCCGCAAGGTGAGCGCCCCAGCCTGATAATGACACGTCCGTCCTCAGCAGAAGGGTCGATGTCGGTGCTTGAAACGGTATCCCTTGTAGAAGATTCCGCTGAACATTCCACCATCGAAGAGCCTTGTGAAATGTCGATGGAATCTGGATGATGTCCTCCCAACATCCGAGAGCTTGTTTCCATTGGTGGTCCAGGGCCTCCTGAAACGGTCTCATGCAAAGCCTGCAATTTGGTATGAGGAAAATGCACGAGGACATCATGCCCAGAAGGGATTTGTAAGAGCGTACAGATGTTGTCTCTCTCTCCTGGAAGCACGAGGTTGAGCGTAGAATCGCTGCTACCCTCTCTGCCGATGGTCTCACCCTGGGAATGCTGGTATCGAACTTGGCTCCCAGGAAGAGAGCTGTCTTGCTGGGAACGGGGCAGGACTTTGTGTTGTTTATGGAGAAACCTAACTCTTTTAGGAGGTCGATAGTCCTTAACACTGCTGAGCGCGCCCTTTCAGCGGAACATGCTTTTATCAACCAGTCGTCAAGGTATCGGAAGACTTCCGTTCCTGTCCTCCTGAGTCTTGCAGCTACTGGTGCCAAGCATTTTGTGAAAACTCTTGGTGCCGATTTCAGTCCGAACGGGAGCATGCAAAACTGAAAATGAAGCTCTCCCACCGTGAAACCTGAGGAACTATCTGTGAGAAGGATGGATCGGTACATGGAAGTATGTCTAAAGTGGCCAAGAAGTCGTGCTCGTTTAACCAAGGAAGCACTCCATGTAATGCTACCATCTTGAATGTTATGCGTTTGATATATTTGTTGAGTGCCCTCAGGTCCAAGATGGGTTTCTATTGACCGTTTTTCTTTTTGATGAGGAAAAAGCGGGAGTAGAAACCCTTTCCCCTCTGGGGGTACGGCACCGGCTCTACCGCTGCTTTCTGGAGTAGTTTTTGCACTTCGGACATAACCTGCCTTAACATATGCACCCTGCGCGAAGTTGGAGGCACAGAAGGAGGTTGGTCTAGAAACATCTAGAAACTGTAAGGTGTGACCCTCTCGGAACACCTGCAACACCCATTTGTCCGATGTAATTGACTGCCAGTGTTGGAAGAACTGATTTACCCTTCCCCCCCAACGGGGTGTGGCATTGAGGGGAAAGAATCGGATAGTCTGTCATGTTTGCTTTGTGACTTCCCTTGGGCGGAGCCACGTCTGCCTCTATGGGCGTATCTGTTGGAGGATTGATACTTGTTCTCTTGGTACGTGCCGCCTTGCGCCTTCTGACCATAAGGGGGCGGCCGTACACTCTGTATTTAGAAGATGAGCCTCTAAAGGGGCGAAACGATAGGCGGTCCTTGTGAGAACTGATGGCTCGGGCTGATTAGGCCACATCAACCGCTGCGTCGATCATATGATCAGGGGTTGCCTCGCCATCGACGATTATCGATCTAGCATCTTCCTGGAAAACGGTGGTAACTGCTTAGCCAATTTGGACATGCCAAAGCTTGCGATCAAACCTCACGGTCATGGCCAGCGCATTACCCGCTCTGATGGTAAGCGACGCCAAAGCCGATACCTTCCTGCCCATGGCTTCTAGCTTACGCCCGTCCTGGTCCGGTGGTGGCAACAGAGGCGAAGCGGGATTGGCAAGCTTCTTCCTAGCTGCAACTGTGATAAGAGTCCGGTTTTGTATGACCTCTCAAACAAAGAGGTGCAGACTCGGTGCTTTATATTTCTTCTCTGGTCTGCACACCAGAGCCGGAGTAGACAAGGGCATAGATAGGATCTTGGATCCGGACTCCCAGGTGGTGTCGAGAAGAGGAATGGTGGTCACCGTTCTCCTGCGTTTGTCCCTGTGCTCATAAAGCACCGATTTCTTTTCCTCTGATGTAACCTGAATTTTGAACAATTCTGCAGCCTTGCCTATTATGGTGTGGAAAGAAACCAGATCATCCGGAGGCGAGGCATCGCCTGGGGAAATCTCTCTTCCTGGGCTTCTCGACTATGTAGTCATCCCACTCACTGGCTGTGTCAGGCTCCTGTGTAATCTCACCTTCTTCTGGATCAGAGAATTCTCTAAAAGGATCCTCCTGCCAATCTGAGACTGAAACGGAGGACAGCACCATTGATGCAGTAGAAATGCAGATGAGAAACCGCCTGAGTCTATATTAATGATGCCGAATAATATAGTAACCAAACTGAAACCTTTAGTACCCGAGAAAAAAATTATGAGACAAATTGACAGCATGCATGCAAGGTAAAACTGAGGGTGCAACTGAGTTATTTAACAGATTTGAACAAGTGTTTTCAGATTTTAGTGGACAAGATTTGAGTACAGAACCAGGAAAAAGGCTATTTGTTGACAAATTTGTACGAGGATTGTTGCCTGACATTCAAACTCCGATTATGACGTCCGAGTGTGCATGGCAAGCAAAATCGCAATCCGAGGTACTACACATGGCCCAGTATTATGAGAACAGGGTAAACACGGAGAAGGTAAAGGTGGAGAAGGAGGGTGATCTGAAGACCAGAGTCCTTGTACAGGAAATATCACAAGGCTCCCGGGGTGGGAATACAGAGCAGAGAGGTCAGTTCATGCCACAAATGGGAGCCCCATTGGGTCCTCCTCCCATGAATCGGTGTGCGTATTGTAGACAGGAAGGCCATTGGCGGGCACAGTGTCCGTCCCTCCAACAGCGAGCTAATAATCCATATGGCACCATGAGCAGGCGATCGATGGGTCTCCCTGGAATTACGGGTCCTGGTAGATACCAATTTGCACAGAAGCAACACAAGATACGAATGTGGGTAAGAAGGGAGGGAGTCATCTACAGAATATGAAAAGCAGGAATGTTTTCAATAATCCGACTCACGCATATTTCACTGAAGATTTCACATCTGACGTACTGTTTTGCTAGGACAGTCCGAAACAGAGTCGGGGACCGATACCTATTTCTGTATATCAAAAAGGGCCGTAAGTTGAAATGAAGGTGGGGAATAGGGAGCATATTTTCCTAGTTGATACCGGGGCACAGAAGTGTTTCATTGATCATATGTGGGTTCCAGATATTCCACTGTCAGGGCAGAGCAACGTTTCTCCGGTACGCCAGTAGTTAGTCCAGTCTCTCGGACGGTACTGATGAACCATTTACCGATTCATGTCCATTCTTGTTGACAACGATTTGCGGCGAAAATTTGTTGGGATTAAATCTGTTTAAGAACTTAAATGCTGCGATTTATTGTTCTCCAGATAGTGTACTTGATGATTTCTCCCAAACTAGGTTCCACTTCACAATTCTTGTCTATGCCTTTGCCAAGTGAATTCAGTGAAGTACCAACACACTTCTGGGCAGTGAATGATGATGTTGGCATTTTGAACATTGAGCAAGTGCGAATCATTTTGAAAAAGGGCATTACTCTGCCCCGCATTCCACAGTACAAAATCTCAGGCGACGGTGAGCGTGTGTTGAAAAGTATTGTTTCAGACTTGATACACTGGGGCGTGATTGAGAAGATTTCTGGAAGTGTGTGCAACAGCCAGATTATTCCTGTATATAAAAAAGGGGATAATGTCTTACCCTACTGTTTCATAATTGATTTGTGCGCAATTAACAAAATTGTCGTGCCCCAGTGCCCGATTGTCCCTGATGTTACGACTATCTTAACTGTGATCCCGGCTTCGGATACACATTTTAGTGTCATTGATTTGAAGAATGCCTTCTTTAGCATTCCTGTACACGTGGATAGTAGTTACCAGTTTGCATTTACCTCAGGTTCACGCTCTTTCACATTCACACACGTTCCTCAGCGTTACACAGAGTCCAAGCATATACAGTAGGGCATTGAAAGAACAGCTTGATATGCTTGAGCTGCCGTCAACCTGCACATTGCTGCAGTATATTGACGACTTGCTTATTGCCGCAGATTCTGAGGACGCTTGCAAGGAGGGTACTGTTTTATTACTTATTCATTTAGCTACACATGGACACAAAGCATCTTTGAAAAGGCTTCAGTATTGTAGACAGGAGGTCGCCTATTTAGGCTATCTCCTGTCTAAGGAGGGAAGACATCTGACACCTGAACGTATACGGAGCAGCTCTAACATGTCTGTTCCAAACACTCAGAAAGAAGTTATAGCCCCGATTGGCATGGCTTCACACTGTAGACAGTGGATACCTAATTTTTCACTTTCGATTAAAACTGTGTTGGCATTGACCAAGAAGGATGTTCCTTTGCCTTTGCCGTGGGACATGGATTGCCAGAACGCTTTTGATCTGCTTAAGGCTGTGTTGTGTTCAGCGCCAGTTTTGGGCACACCAAATTATGAGAATAATTTTGTTTTGTATGTGCATGAACGTGAGGGTTGTGCTTTGGCTGTATTGACACAGGAACATGGGGGAAAAAGCAGACCTTGCGGCTACTTTTCCTCCACGTTAGACCCTGTTGCATACGCTTTGCCGAAATGTTTGTGAGCTGCGGCTGCTGCTGCGTCAGTAAAACAAAGTGAGGGTATGGTTTTAGGTCACTCTTTAACCGTGATGGTACCTCACTCTGTTGATGTTCTATTAAACAGAACACAAACACAGCATCTCACTTCTGCTCGATTAACGAGATACGAGTTGACTGTATTTGCACCGCACATCCAAATTAAGAGATGATGTACTTTGAATCCGGCTGAACTTTTGCCGTCTTCACAAGAGGATGACTGCACTAAGGATATGTCCCATGATTGCCTATATGTTACAGAACAAGAAACGAAGGGCAGAATTGATTTGAGCGATACACCTTTAAAGTCTCCAGATGGAGAGCCATTTTGTGATGGATCTTGTTTTAAGCTACCTGATGGTACCCCCACTGCTGCCTATGCAATTACGAAGTTAGACACTATTGTTGAGAGTACAACGATACTGCATAACTCTGCACAGGTTGCAGAGATTGTTGCATTGACTAGGGCGTGAAAACTCTGAGGGACTAAGTGTGAACATATATACCGATAGCCAGTACGCTTTTGGAGTGGTTCACAATTTTGGGCGGAGACAGGATTTTTGACATCACATGGCACCAAAATTCAACACGTTACTCTGATAGTACAATTGTTGTCAGCACTAGCGCTTCCTACAGAGTTAGCGATAATGAAAAGCGGCGCACACCAGAAAGTGAAGGACGATGTAGGAAAAGGAAACGCTTTTGCCGACAGAATTGCTAAACAGACTGCCACCGATCCACACTCAGGAATTTATGCGTTAGACTCAGCTAAATGGGTTACTGACACTAATAGAAGAAGGGGTCAATAATGTGAGAGAAATTCAGACTGAAGCAACAGCAGAGGAAATCAAGCAATGTGAGAATGGTCTGGCGGGATTGGATGTTGAAGGGTGTTGGGCGGACAATGAGAAGCAAAGATGGATGCTGCCCAATGCTTATGTCACTGCTGTAGTCACTATAGCTCATGGTGCAGCACACATTTGCGAAAAAGTTACGCCAGCATTTAGATTATGCCTGGTACAATAACAATATTGTGAAAATTGCGAAACATTTAGTTCAGAAATGTATGGTATGTCTACACCACAACATTGGGAAGGGCACAGCAACACTGAAGGGTAGTTTTGGACCTCCTCCATGCCATTCACAGTGATTCAGTTTGACTTTATCGAGATGGAACACTGCCAAAATTACAGATATGTATTGGTTGTGATTTGCACCTTAGCAAATGGGTCAGAGCTTTCCCCCTGAAAAACAATACTGCTCTGTCGACCGGCAAAGCCATGTTGAAGGAATATTTTCCTAGGTTTGGTATGGCGAGTCTCATTAATGGACCGCACTTTATCGCTGATGTTATTCTGCAAATCTGTGCGGGATTACAGATCGATAAACGTTTTAACTCAGCGAGACATCCTCAGAGTGTCAGTTTGGTGGAACACCACAACAGAATTTTAAAGAATAAACTAGCGAAGGTGTGTGCGCACAGCAATCTAAAATGGCGTGATGCTTCACCAATAGCCTTGCTTTCAATGCGTACATCCGCAGTGTCAAAAACAGGACTTTCCCCATACAAAATCATTATGGGAAGGCCTGCAAATGTATGGAATGCACCAAGACCTAGAAAGTTGGCTGACATTGAATACCCATTACTGTCTGATTATTGTGACCAGTTGACTTAAAACTTGCATTTGATTCACCAACAGGTCCGAGCAGCCCTGCCTGAGAAATATGCGGGCCCAGGCCATCGAATTCGGCCTGGAGATTATGTCCTATTGAAGAATTTGAAGAGGAAAACGTGCCTTGCGCCACGCTGGTAGGAGCCTTATCAAGTCCTATTGGCTATCCAGACGTGTGTTCAGCAAGAAATACTGGATACACGCAACGTGCGTGAAAGTGCCACTGCCTTTGCCTCTCGATCAGAGCGAAAGGAAGGAGACCGATCATCATGTGCCTATTTTGATCAACACCAAAAGTGAGACAAAAACATGTCTTGGATCTGTGGGGCCCGGGTTTCTTCTTCTAAATCAGCTGACATTGTTCCATCGGAAATTGAGGATTCTTTGTTGATCGACCATTCAGTACCTGGAGTTTTGAGGTTCAACCTTCGACCACGAAATCGGATTTAGTTTAGGGATTGATATTACGTTTTGTAATAGATTAGGAAAGTGTGGTGCTGCACCACCGAAGATACCAACGCGATTCGCTCGTCATTCCCCTCTGGACAAACGAAGTGGCAGGGAGCAGCAAGTAGACTTCAATCAAGATTGGCCACGTGGTCAGGTCCCACCAACGGATTAACTAATAAAAGCCTATCAGTGAGGCTTCTTAACGGATGCTGAAGGACTATGCCCGCGTTTGGGACTGCTCGCTTAAATGAGGACACGGTACATTTGCAGTTTGATGGGCCTTTATATCAAGGTCCATGGTCCGAGGACCAAATGGATAATTATTCTGGTGAAAGCCTGTATTATGGTCACATTGATACCAGTGCTATGGTATTTAAAAAGTGTGCATTCTCTTAACACTCTATTGCCAACTGTTAGTGCATCTACAATGTCTCCCTTACATGTGTACGCACATACCCTTTGTCCACGTGATCTCAGTCATAGAGGGGGGATTACATAACACCCTCATGATGATTATGAATGCAACTCATGCTATTCTGAATAAAACCAACTGCTGGGTTTGCACACATTTGCCACAGCATGGTGAGAAGGGGATAGGTTGGTATATTCATCCTCTCCCCCCGACCCCATCTACTGCATGCTATGCTGCATTTAGGGTGCTGTTCTTTGGACGATGAAACGACAGCGCCACTGGTAACTTTAATGGAACGAATATAAACGAATTTGATAGATTAGTATTGCTGCCTCTAGGATGCTCAGTATTTGCAAACAGAAGTACACTAAATACTGCCTCTGTTAGACATTCCGACAAATATTCCAGACCGTACCAATCAAGGATCTCTTTTAGAATGACTCCAGTGGGTAATAAGATTGCTCTACCATCATACACCATCAACCATGATCCTGATTCTGTCCCATTCGGTTTACGAAAAGAAGGTTCTCGCCCTATGGGCTTGTATGATAAATGCATGAACACAGTTGTTTTAGTAAAGGAGGAGAGGCATCTGTACATAGTGGGTTCTATCTATTTAGTTTGTGGAAGTGAAGCTTATCTTTGGTTACCAAAAGATTGGCAAGGAACATGTTATTTGGGAATACTCTTGCCAGGGGTTTACATCACTTCTACAGCCGATATATTGATGACCCGTCCTAGGAGGACAATCGAGACTGACACCCCCCTGCAGGTGTTGGGGGACATGGCTAAATCTTTAGTTCCATTCTGGGGACAAATAATTAACTCCCAGGACATTAGAAATCTGGCTAGGATCTTGGAGAAAACCATCAATTAGACTACAGACATGTTCAATATGACATTGGAACAAAAGGCCATTAGACTAGTGGCCCTTCAGAACAGGATGGTGTTAGAGGTCATCCTGGCTGAGCGTGGTGGTGTATGCAAAATGGTCAGGTCCGCATGTTGCGTTTATGTACCTGACTCCGCCCCCACCATTTTCCAAACGATAAAGTGATTGCACATTTTGGGTTCAGATGTACACATTCCCGAGGGGATGGGGACCTTAGTACATGGTTCGGGAATCTACTACGAACTTGGGGTTGGAAGATATTTTCTGTCCCGGCTATTATCCTAGGTTTAATTCTATTCTGTTGCTGCTGCATCTAATGCTCGTCTGTCCTGGGTTCCATGATGGGGGATTGCTGTGCACGTTCGTTAGTCAAATTGAAACCAAACCCACAGTTGCCAATACATGTCACCAATGCACTGGTCATGCAGGAGGCTACAATAAAAGAATTTACTGCTAACAATATTTAGGATAGTGATGATTCCGGATGCTCTGATGACTCTGCAACCTGGTCGTTTGGATGATGCTCTTGGCTTAGTCCAAAAGGAGGGTTTGTGAAAAATAGTTTTAGTTTAAGTGTCCTGTAGACAAACAAGTTACTCTCTTACCTGGCAACGTTCTTTCGATGGGATGTTCCTCCGACATATTCCACATCTTTGACATTGATTACCACAGCTGTGCTGCTTTGAAAAACTCGGCGTAGGTGCCGTGCGTCGATGACGTTGATGCGCTCCCTCAAGGGCCTTCTCCGACGGTTGATGTCACCGGATGTTATACGTAGGACGCACGACGCCCATAGCCTCAGTTGTAGTTTTTTCCCCCCAGAACGTGTGGCACCCATCTTCTGCCAGTATGACTACAGAAAGTCTTGCGGAAACGGAAGCTGCAATCGCATAAGAAATTCTGTAGCGGGGGAGGTAGGGAGGGTACGATGTTGAATACGTCGGAGGAACATCCAATCGAAAGAACGTTACCAGGTAAGAAAGTAACTTGTTCTTCGAGGGGATTGTGTCCTCTGATGTATTCCGCATCTTTGACAGACTCCCAAAGCAGTACCAACGCAAGGAGGTGGGAAAAGAATTTAGAAATTTTTTAGAATGCCCAATCAAATTGCAGAATAGAGGACTGCCTTACCAAAGGCCAAATCTTTCCCATGGATAGAGTCCAGGGAATAATGTTTCACAAAAGTATGGACAGAGGCCCATGTGGCTGCTTCGCAAATATTGCGAATCGGAACACCCCTCTGTAGTGCAGTGGAGGCAGCCATACCCCTAGTAGAATGAGCCCGTAAGCCTACTTGAGGGTCCTTCCCCGCCAAACGATAAACACCCAGATCGTTAAAATTATCCATCTAGACAAGGTCTGCTTGGAAACAGCCTGACCTAAACGCCTTCCAGCGTAACCAATAAAGAGCCGATCGTCCAATCTGACCCGGGACATCCGTGAGATATAGAAACTCACAGCTCTCCTAGGGTCCAACCTATGGAGCCTCTCCTCTTCCTTACCAGGATGTGGAGGAGGATAAAATGCCAGAAGAATTACCTTCTGGCTAAGATGGAATTCTGACAACCTTCGGAAGAAAGGAAGGCTGCACCCCAAGGACAACCCTGTCCTTCTCGAACACAGTGAAGGGTGGTTTGGCGGAAAGTGCCTGCAACTCACTCACTCTGCGTGCGGAAGTAACCGCAACTAAAAATATAGTTTTGAAGGACAACCGTTTCAATGGACAAGAATGTAAGGGCTCAAACGGAGCTCCCATTAGGAACTTTAAAACCAAATTCAAATCCCATCCCGGCACCTGGAAAGGTGACGGTGGAAACACATGATAGCCCTTTTAGAAACAGAGATCAAAGGGATTTTAAAATAAGAACATTCCTCAGATGAGCACTTAAATATGGACAGCGCCACCAGGTACCCCTTAATGGTACCTACTTGCAGGCCCTTGTTGGCTAAAGAAAGCAAAAAAGACAAAACCCAAAAGAAATAAAACATTGGAAAGGATCCACATTCTGTACCCTGGACCAGTCGCAGAACTTCAATGGCAACCGTACAAGGATTTCGTTGCGGGCCGTCTGGCTGAAAGCAACACCTCCATCACGTCTTCAGGGAGGTCCCACTACTTATATCTCAGCCTTTCAGACACCAAGCATGAAGGCTGAGAGACTTGACCTCTGGATGGAGAACTCAACCCCCCTCCTGTGAGAGCAGATCGTCTCGGTAGGGAAGACGACGTGGAGGGCAGATGGACATGTCTAGAAGGTCTGGGTACCACACTCTCCTGGCCCATGCCGGAGAAATGAGGATCATCCGGGAACCGAACCTCTGCAACCTCCACACGTGTGGAATGACAGGGACTGGAGGGAACGCGTACAACAGTGGGAAGGACCACTCCACTACGAACGCGTCCCCCAAGGCTCTTCTTGGAGGAAATTCCCGCGAGTAGAATCTCTCGCACTTCCGGTTGACACTGGTGGCAAAGAGATCCACTTCTGGAGTTCCCCAAAGGGCGAAGATCTCCAAAAGAACTTCCTGAGCCAGCTCCCACTAGTGAGAGACCATGCTCTGCCTGCTCAGAGCGTCCGCCATGTTTTTCGTCTCCGGCCAGATGAACTGCCGAGATCAAAATTTCCTGCTGGATGGCCCAGAACCAGAGCTGCATCACCTCCCTGCACAGTGGGAGTGACCCTGCCCCCCCCCTTTTTGTTGAGGTAGTGCATGGCCACTGTGTTGTCCGTCATGAACAGGACATTCTTCCCCCGCACAGCCGGCAGAAAAGCCTTCAGGGCTAGCCTGAAAGCCCACAGCTCTAACAGATTGATGTGGAGTCTGGACTCCGACAGAGACCAACGACCACTGGCTGTCAGCTAGTTGGCATGAGCTCTCCAACCCGTAAGGGATGCATCCGTCACGATCGTCACCTCCGGCCACGGCTGCCAAACGGAGCCCCTTTGAACAGATTTCCTTCGACGGCCCACCACAGAAGGTCCTGGGCGACTGAGGGCGGAATCTGAACAGGATCCGACATCCTGCCGGAGAACTGCGACCACTGCATCTTGAGTGCCCACTGCAGAGATCTCTTCCGCAGCCTGGCCTCTGGCACCAATAAAATGCAGGATGCCATGAGACCGAGCAAGCTCAAGAACTCGAACGCCGGGAGACTCTGGGCACGTTGAAATGTATCCACCATCTGCAGAATGTGATGAGCCGTCACACCTGGGGAGGCGAACACTTCCCCAGGGATGTGTCTAGCACTACCCCGATGTACTGGAGCCACTGGGTAGGTGTCACATGAGACTTCTTTAAGTTGAGCGAGAAGCCCAGCTTGTGAAGGGAGTGGCAGGGGACGTACAGATGATCCAGGACTTGCTCGGGAGAGCGCGCCCTGATCAACCAATCGTCCAGGTAGGGGTAGACTTGAATCCCCCCCCTTTCCTGAGATACGCTGCCGCCACCACCATCAGCTTGGTGAAGACCTTCGGGGCGGAGGTCAATCCGAACGGCAGGACCCGAAACTGAAAATGCGAGTCGCCAACCGTACTTCCTGTGCTTGGGATGAATTGGCACATGAAAGTAAGCATCCTTGAGGTCGAGAGACACCAATCAATCCTGAAGTTGAAGGGCCTGGAGGACTTGAGAAAGAGTAACCATCTTGAACTTGTCCTTCCTGAGGAGCTTGTTCAAACCACGCAATTCCATGATGGGTCTCAATCCCCTGTCTTTTTCTGGACCAAAAAAATAAGGGGAATACCATCCCTTGTTCCTCTAAGCTACAGGCACCCGTTCTATGGCGCCTTTCTCCAGCAGGGATTTGATTTCCTACGCAAGGAGTGGATCCAGACTCTTCAAAGAGAGCTACCGTGGTGGATTGTCGTAAGGCCTCTTCCGGCAAGGAAGACAGTAGCCGTGGGCTATGATCTCCAGAAGCCACACATCTGAAGTAATGGTACGCCATTCTACAAGATGCTGTGCCAGCCTTCCCCCAACCAGCGAACCATGACTGAGCGGAAGCTGCTGCGGCAGTGCCTGAGGGCAAAGAGGCAACAGCCCGAGCGGCTTTTGCACCTCGAGTACCCTGTTTTCCACCTCTGGTACTCCTATGTTGGCCCCTCTGACTAGCAGCTCCCCTCTATCTACCAAAGGAAGAGTAGTATCGAAAGGAACCTCCCCTCCATTGCTGTCACCTAGGACGAAAAGGCGGAGGTTGACACACTGCAGCGCTCAAGGACTTCGCCGCAGGTTTGGAGGTCTGCAACCTCTCAAGGCTCTCGTCAGTCTTGCTGCCAATAAGATGTACACCATTAAAGGGCATGTTGAGAAGCCGGGACTGTACATCAGGAGCAAACCCTGACTTCCGCAACCACGCAAACCTGCGCATCACGGTGCTCGCCGCCATGGACCGGCTGACACAGTCTGCCACGTCCAGACCCGACTGAACTGTTTCACACATGGCATCCTTGCCATCCTGAACGAGAGCAAGAAAACCATCCCGTTTCTCTCCTTTGGGAATGTGTTAAGCCGCCAACGACACAATTCCACAGAGTGTGTGTGAATTTTGCAAGGGTACAAACGGAGTTGGCTGCCTTTAAAGCCATACCTCCAGAAGAAAATACCTTCTTCGCCCAACCATCAAAGCATTTGTCGTCCCTATGAGGAAGGATTGTAGGGTACGCAGCCCGAGTGGGGTGCGTAAACAAGTAGCAGTGGTCGCAACTGGCTGGACGGTATTTTTTCGGTAGCGACTTATTCACTGCCGGGAGACTCCAGAGCAGTCCAAGCCACCCTTCTTTGTAAGGCCATATGAAATGGCAACACCAGGTCAGTGGGTGGACCTTGGTCCAAGATATCGGTCAATTCATCCTGCAGAAAATCCACAGGTGGAGCAGACCACCCCAGATACTCCGTCACCTTCGACATGAGGCGCCTGTACGAGGAGTCTGCATGTGTACCAGGCTCAGGCCTGCCAAACCTAAGGAGAGGTATCAAGACCACTGGCGTCATGTAAAGATTGACTAAGGTCTTCCAATTGGCTATGAGCAGATAACAGGTAATCCGGAACCTCAGGAGGCACAAGCCCCTCTTCCTCAAACCCTTCCTCTACCTCTGAAATGTACTCCAAGGGTTGGAACAAGTCCACCCTGGGAGGAGGAACAGAGTATGGGTCAAACACAGGCCGTACAGACTTGCTGAGCGCCTTTCTCAGAGCTTCCACAGCTCTCCGGCATCACAGGCTCCAACGGCCTCAACAGCATCTAGGACCGGGACCTGGAACGGGCACGATGGCCATCATCCTTGTCCGATCGGGACCGCAAAGGTTCCAGATGATCGCGCCGACCGCCCGAGCCCAAAGGCGTGCGTGCGGTGGCTCTAGTGCGTTCCCAGCTCCACTCGGAGGCGCGGATGGAACGGTACCCTGCGATTCGCAAATCGCTATCATCTGCCGGCGGAATTCCTCCCATTCGGCCAGCAACGAGTGTTTCGTGGGAGAAGCCACCCGCCGTCTGGCAGAGTCCTCTGATGAGGACTGGGAAGGTGACCAGTGACAGTGCTTCTGTGGATGCCTCGAAGAGGCAGAGGAATGGCGGGATCCACTCCTAGAACAAGACCCCCTGGACTAACGCAGAGTCTCGCCCCTCGAATCGTCGGTCGAAAGTCCAGCGGACTTCGACTTACAGGGTTTGGAAACCCTACCTGCCAACAACTTCTTCCGCTCCTGCAAGGCCTTCGACGTCAAAGACTGGCATTCGTCTCAGTCATCGGTGGTGTGGCTCTCACTGAGGCACCAGAGGCAGACATTGTGCGGGTCCGTTAGAGACATCTTGGAACCGCAGTCCCAACACTCCTTGAAGCCCGACTTCGGGGTAGCAGAAGACTAAGACATAATCACAATACAATTTCGATAGAAGAACCGATTCAACAAGAGAGAACCGAGGCGCGCTGAGATTTTGAAGCAAACGCGTCCTACAACATCCAGTGACTGACTGTCGGAGGAGGTCCTTGAGGGAGCGTATCGACGTCATCGACGCAGGATGTCTACGCCGGAAAAGTTTTCCAAAGCAGCACAGCTGTGGTAATCAATGTCAAAGATGTGGAATGTATATTGGCCTAAACACACTCATCACGTTTACAAACTTACTGCCACACTAATGGAGGCCACGCTGCCATTTTTTTCATTCGCCATCTTAGATGCAATGATCAGTTCAATTCTCTGCTCATTTCACCTTTCTCATTCTGAATGCGGTGGAAGACCGCGGCATGAACCCCCCAGCTAATTGCTAGGCAGCAATGCACATTCTGCTTAGCTTCTTGTTTGTCTTACACTGTAGAACCTTGAAGTCTCTGAGGAAACATTGCTAATCTATAAGTTAGGTGCTGGATTGTCTCAACCATGTGTTCTCCATCACTATAAATTATAATAATGTGCAGCTGCTATGTGCTCCTCTAGAGAAAAACCCTATTACCAGGCTTTTAGAGCAGACTGACCTTAGGCCCTAGGAACAATACAGATAAGCTGTACAGCAAATCTTACCTTGTACCAGGGAACACAATATGCTCCCACGCACTGTTTTGCCCTGCTCCCAGACAGTAAATTGTCAATAGGACAGCAGGGAAAATGCAGACTCATTGCTTTAGTAATAAAATATTACCTTCGTGGAAAGGTCATGAATCCTATGGACCCTGTCACATGAGGGGGCTGGTCAAGTATTTCAAATGTGATTGTGTCTACTATATATGTATGTACATTTGGTTGTTCAAGGCTCTCTCCCGCCACGGTGTCTGTACACATGCATTGTGGGGTGCTGAGACCCCAGCCCGGGTTGTGAATAAATGCATTTTTGGACCTTGTGACTGGCTATTTCCATTTCTTTGTAGTAAGCCTCATTTTGTGGTCTTTCAGGAGGACAAGCCACCTTGAGTGCATCCTCTCCCCACACCTGCTTATGCTCGCTCTTAAAAAAGGTACTGCACTCTGATCCTGGACCCCCATAACTGTGGTTAATATAACTCATGTCTGGTTCTTATCACACTACTCATCCCATTTTACAACAACCAACATTATGCGCCTCATTACAACCCTGGCGGTAGACGTGCCCTTATTAAGGGCACGGCTGCCGCCGGTAATTGCCCTTTTCTGGGACCCGGTAAAAATCCATCCCCATTGAGCCTGATAAGGCTCAAAGGGAATGGGGAGGATGCTAACAACGGGCCATTTAATGAAGGTCCCGTTGTTAACATCCTGGACTGCTAGCGGGACCCGCTAAGGACACCTGGTCTGACCAGGCGTTCCTTAGCGGGTCCAGCAGCAGTCCTCGTAATAGGGCAGCCCGTGATGAACGGTGCCGGTCTCGTACCGGCACCGTTCATTACGTGGCCGCCTGCCTCCTAATGAGGCCCAATGTCTTTAACGCATGCAAGCCCTAGTTATGTTGTGAATGTATATGTTCTGTTAATCCGTTTGAGTTGTTAATGTTGAAGACGCCGACAAATAATACTGTGGAGTTGTTCTTTGACTGCTAAAGTGTAATCTGAAGCAATGTGGTTGCAACAACCTCACTAATAGACACATTTGAAAATGAATAATAAAGGCATTTTGTATAAAAAGTGTGTTTTAGATTTACATACATTTTATAAGGATATAATGGTTGACTGGAGCTGTTTGGTACTGTATAAAACTGCACTTTATATTTGTAGATTTGCACTTCTTATTGAAGCGCATTGGGGCCATTCAAAAAGGGAAAGGGCAATATATAAATGATGACATTTTAACCTTTGAGAAGATTGAAAACAGGATGGTCTAGGATTTTAATAATTCTTGGGACTATGTTGAACTATTTTGTGTATTTGAATATGTATTAATGTCTCCCCTATTTATCTTCCTGTTATTAATGTAATTGAGGTGAGGAAAAGGCATGTGACACCTTTTTACTCGACAGTTTTTATATTTAAGAAATGAAATGTCTTTACATGGGTCATGGCATTTTTCACTCGAATCATCCAATAAAAGTGACATTCTGTCCACTATCAAAACCCAAAATTTATAACAGGTTTCAATTACATAGGCTATAAAGACTTCACCCTTTGATTGCGGGGGTAGCATGCTAAGGATCTCATCTAGCTCTCTCCTAGGAAGAAGGTTAAACAAAGGTCTCGGTGTTCCAGACCTTAACAGATACTTATGGTTATCCCAACTCATTTTTGGTTTCAACTGGGTGAATTCTGCATCTCAGAAAACACAAAGGATTGAAACAGTTCTATAATGTTTTCCAACTTGAAACTCTTATGGAGATTCCAGTCATTTCGACTTTAGAGAGCTTGAATAACCACACACTATTTATTGGAAAAAGGATACACACAAAAAAAGGAATGACAGAAATTCTCCCTTCTCACATCTATTTGGGATAATCCAGAGTTCCCTCTTGGACACTCATCTAGAATTGGCGTGACTCACTAAGACTAGTTTTGGATGTAAGAATTAAAACCTGCAATTTATATGAATGGGAATTCACAATATGCGAACAGGAATAATTTAAATATCTTCAGATAAGGCACTGCGCGCATACGGGACAGAGATTTTGCAGGGGAGTAGTTTGAAACTTCCTGATGTGAAACAATGCTTTAACAGGTCATGAACGAATATCTCACTGCTCTCAGACTTGAAATCTCCTTCAAACAGAACTACATGATGCAATAGGAGAAGGATGTATACACCGAGTTGGATGGGGTACTTTGGTTTCAAATTTGGCTAGAGCAGCAAAGATTGCACTTTGCACACATGTGAAACAAAATAAATATGTAAAATACCTTAATGAGAATGTACATGACACCATTGAGTCTGAACACGATTTACTCTTTCATAATCAGCTTTTCTGGCAAGTAGGAGCTCAAGGACTTTCTTGCATTTTGGGTGATCGTGCTGTTTGGTTCAGCCTTTCTGGCATACAGTTCTTGCATATGTAAAGCAACTAATCAAACTGGACCTTCCCGAGGACCCAAAGTGATTCTTATTGGGTGACAGATGAAAAAGGGTCATATAGGTTATCAGGTTCTCAAGCCACGCTGACCGCAGCAATGCTATTAGCAGAAAGTTTGACAACTGCACGAGGCTAGAAATCAAGCACACCGTTTCTGCATATGTGGTGTTCCAAGCTATGGAATGCGATGGCCATGGGTAAAATTACAGCTATGATGCAGGAGGAGCTTCATAAATAAATATTGATTTAGTTGCCCTTCATACAATATGTACAGCATCCTCCTGGTTTGGTGCTAGTCCTTAGACCAAGAGTGTTGAAATAAATTCTCCCTTTTGTAGGATAAAAAGGTTTTGTTTAGGTTAATGCTGGATCTAAACAGAAAGGCTGCATTTTAGACTCATTATGGTAAGATGCTATGTAGGGACATCTCACAATTGTCATGCTCAAGAAACTACAAAGATGTGTGTTGTGGTATTGTTTCTTTCTCCTGTGTACTCCCTTAAGTTCTTTACTACACATTTTAATTAAGAAAAGGGACATTGCAGGACACTCCCTGCCCAAAGAGCCCCTGCTAACTGTGTTGGGTGACAGTGGCCTAGATGAGCCTTATTTTATGTTTGGAGCAATCGCTTCTTTAATAACATTTGCTGAACGTGTGCGGTGGATGCTGGCACAATTATGGAAGTCTCCCTCGGGCCTGGTCTTTGCAGGGGGAATGGGAGTGGATTAAAATCTGGCAGTCTTGCATAGAGGTTCAGGGCTATATGGTATTTGATTGCCGTTGTCTGGTATGGAAGAGTTATATACATCTTCACTAACTTAGTTTATCAAAGGAGCTGTCCAGTAAGCAACACTCATCCAGCAATCTATGAACCTAGTGATCACCAAAGCAATTGTTTAGTAAATGGAAAACTCAATCAGCCCTACAAATCCTATTTGTCTGTGCCAGTGGTTAAAAACAATGTTCTTCAACTGCCCACGTCACTAATGCTTGCAAAAAGCATTTGTCTATGAAGTGACATTTTCGCTCTATTGTTTTATTCATGTGAACAGATGTCCAAAATAAAAACCTTTTCATGCCATTGATGTGGGTAAGAGCTGTCAAAACATTGCTTTCTCAGCCCCCCAAGGATGTACTGCTAATGAGCGCTCTTGCCCAGTAAGACACTTGCCCACCTCTCCATGAGAACAGAGTCACTGCAAGGGACAATGTTAACGTCTCGGGAGGATCGCTCAGGGGCAACTTGCTCGCCTTGGAAACAAAACGACAGAGCACCACATGTTCGATCCCCGGGTCCGCGCTTAGAAACCTCTTGGTATTAAGCGCTTTATAAATATCATATCATATACCAATCTGCCTGTCCTTATTGACTGAATAGTATCTTCCACTGACATATGCTCTTGCCCAGTTTGCCATGTATTCAAAAGAGTCTAAAATTTAAACCATCTTATCCAATGAGGATTGTTCACTTCGCTAGTCATATTAAGCCATCTGAAAAATCCAGGGAATGTGTCCCTTCTCCACAGGGTGGGGGCAACAACCTTTGGGACTAGGGAGTTGAGCCCGCAACACAGCATCCTTCCAAAGGGGTCAGGGCAAGCAGGATCCCACCTGGGTTGGGCCCTTCCGTCTAGGGAGAGGAAATGCCCAAGGAAGGGCTCCACACCACCTCCCTTCCCTACCAAGACTTCAATGTTTATTGGGTATATCAGAATTGAAAATGTTACAAATGTACACAACCCCTTTAAGGTGGATCACTTGGTTACTGACCCACACGCTTTCTCAACTGCTGAAGAGCTGCAATGGACTCCTCATCTTTATTCCATGGAGGATGTTAAAGCCAGGAGGAAGTCAAATGAAAAGGAGCGACTGGGCCGGATAACGTGGAATGTTGGCCAACGCAGAGGACAGAGGCAGTCCTTTGGGCGGAGATCGTAGAACCACAAAATGGACATGGTGGGCAGAAAACAGGGCTCCACTAGCAACACTGCTGCTTTGACAAAAGCAGGTACCCCCAAAGCCGACAGGGGTAGCTCGGCGTTTAGGCACCAAAGTCCCAGACGGGAGAAATAACCAAAAGGTTGACCACGCATCCTGAAGCGGGAAGGATGGCATGGATTTGCAGGAGCCATAGATGCGGACGACAGTACAGAGTCCCACCACAAGGAGATGCCGGGCCGAACGAGTCCATAGCCCGACTGGGGCTGAGAGAAGGAGCACTCCACACAGGGGTGAAACGATCCAATCGTACTGCCTACGGCAGAATGAGCCTCTAGCCCACCAGTGAATGAGATATTGAGAACCCCGCGAGGGGTAACAGAAAAAAGGTGAGACAGGCTTTTTGGAACAGGTCCATGTTAGGCAGAATCATATGCAGTACCCTTTGGGAACACCACACACAATTAGGACTACAAGTGACAGTACAAATTCACCTTTGGTACAAGCCTGTACTACACAGTGAAGTAGTAGCGATGGCTGAGCAGCCAGGCTTATCTCAAGAGTAAAGTGAGCAGTACCAATAGTTACACAAAAGACAGCAATTACTATGGTTCAAACAAACACAATGAGGGTTTCTGAGTAAAAGAATATACATTTATTTACACATCAGTTATTAAACATTTCACTATTATCAAGCAGTTGAAAAATCACAATCTTAATACACTACACCACACCCAATAGATTCTGGACAAGTTAAACTCAAAATGAAGTGTGAGAAAAATGGCGCTCCAGTAATTAAAAAGGGAGGGAAAGACAAAGTTAGACAAACGTTGAGCAGCACCAACAAGTAAGCAAGCAGGGCAATCTAGAAAAAGTAACTACAGTGAGGAAATCAAATCAGGAGGTCTGGGCCAAAGTCAGTGGACCAAAGTCTTTGCAGAGGATCACACAGTTCAGAGTAGTTCGCAGTTAAGTCTTTGCCAAGAGTTCAGAATGAAGTTGGTCGAACGAAAAGTTACTTTAAAGAATAGAGAAGGACAAGCCCTCGGATTGGCAAAAGATTTCAAACACTTTTACCGCGGTCGGACGGAACGAACGACCGGATTTGAACAGTACCTTAAATGGAGAAGGATGTACCTGAGACGGACGTTCCTGGCAGGTCCTGCAGGCTCATGGTTCCTGAAGCGACTGTCGGACTGACACAAAGTAGGAAGACTGGAGGGTCCTGCACTACCCAGGGAAGAAACCAGCAGTAGAGCAAAGCAATGAATGAAAGGTGCGCTCCTTAAAACCCAAGCAGGGTCCGGTCATCCTGGCTATCCGGTTCACTGTAGCTGGGCACAGCAAATTCGGCCAGAGGAAGGAGGCCTGGCTTGCAGTTTGGCAAACTGGTTGGCCCCACCAGCTCAAGGGGAGAAGATTCCTTGCAGATCTTCCCTGTCGTCGAAGTTTGGAGATTCGGACCCACAGCAGGGCTTCACCGGGAGGTTCAGTCATGGTAGACGTCCTCTTCTGTCAGCTTCTTCGGTTCTCTCGATCCAGTGGCAACTCTGCTTTCCACAGTCCCAGAGACCTGCTTTTTATGCTGTTTTCCCCCCATTAACAGCCTGGCTGTCAATCACACAGCAGGGTGGCTGTCCCGCCGGGACAGTCATCACAGCCAATCATACCAGAGTGCGACATGGGTCTCCAAGGAGAACCTGTGCAGGGAGTCCTAAACCCCTCCCTTACATCCTGTCCCCCTCAGACATTCAGACACCTAAGGAGAGCTTCTGTGCAGAAGCCTGCGAAAGGACAGCAAACAAAGGAATCAAACCGGTTTTGGCACGCAGAGTAAAACACAAGAAAGACTTTTACAAAAAGAAATGGCGAATAAACCCAACCGGAACCATATAAATTCAAATATGGTCCAGCGGGTTTAAGTTCGAGGCTACCAAGATAGCCTAAAACAATACCAAGGCTATTTAAAATAAAAGGCAGTAGTAAAAATAGGGTAGTTACCACTGCCACCAGCCAAGTCTTAATGAAAAGGGAACAAAACAATGTTCCATGAGAAACAGACAAAAGGGATAACTATTAACCCCTTCCATAATTCTATGAAAGATAGTTTGTACTGGGTCTGTGATTTTTAAAAGACTAATAAAGTCAATGGCAACTTCACATGTTCTGGGAGACCGTTATCAGTCCCAGAAAATGGAGTTTAAGTGGGAAGTCTGAAAAAGACAACCCTGTGTCCACTGCACTGAAGGTGCTGTGTAACAGTAAAAAGATGATGCCTATGGAGCAGGAAGCTCCACAGTCAATGAACACAAAAATGTTAAACACACACAGCAAAACACATGTAAGAGTGGGAAAAAAAGCTCACACTCTTACCAGGTGAAAAAACTAAATCCTAGAAATCCAGCAAAGCTGCTAAGGGGCTCAGTAGGTAAGGGAAATTAGCCATTCTGGAGAATTCTCCCTAACAGTCCAAAACTTGGCATCTACGACCAAGTTGCACAAGAACAAAGCAACAGAGAAATAACATTTCCTATAACCCTCAGTTAACTGGAGTCAGGAAAATACAAACCAAAAGGAGGGATAATTGGCATTCTTTTAGGAATGTCTGACCAAGACATTGGGCCTCATTCCGAATTTTCCCCTTAAATGGCGACCTATATCGGCATGCCGTTAACGTTTCCAGCAGGGCATGCATGTGCACACAACCCTGCAAGGAAGAGGAAATTCCGGCATTAGTTGGAAAATCAAATTGCCGTCAATACGGGCAGAAAATTGTCAGTAATAACGATCTGCTAAGAAAATGCCGGAAACAGAAAAAAAAATATGTGGTGCCGGTGATACCAGTGACGGAAACACAAATGCTGCATAAAACAGAAGGCCTGCAGCGGCCATCATTAAAAACAGAATACAACTCATTCCACCTGTTCTCTCAGCCATCAAGGTCTAGAAGTAAGCCTCAACCATGTTCAAGGACCAGCGGACCCCAGGAAAGAATTCCCGACTAAGGAAACAGACGTTCTCCGATGCAGAGCTGACCGCCTTAGTGGACACAGTACTGCATCATGCAGAGGAACTATTTGGGACCACGGTGGAAAACTAGCACACAACGGAACACTGCCATTTGAGGAGAGGTGGTGACAAGTGTGACTGCCATGGAAACCGCCCCCCACACAAGGAAGGACTGTCATAAGAGGTGAGAAGACCTTAAAGTCAAGGACTGCAGTGCAATTGCCAAGAACAGGAGGGAATGAGCAGACACTGGTGGAGGCACTGTTGATCACCTACGAATGATGCCATGGGAGGAGCGACTCAGCAGCATTCTCCACGTGGAGGAAATCGAAGGCATCAGAGGCACTGAGGTTGGAGCAGGAACCCACAGAGACGGCAGTACGTACAATGCATGTACATGTGCATTAACTCCTCCCTGCACCAATTGCACGAGATCACCATCAAAGCGTAGAGCAATGTCCATGCAAAATGTTCAAATACATACCATGTCGGGCAGCGCACACCCGTCAATGTCCGTGACATCCTGAAACAATGCACATTGTACACACTCAGCATGAACCCCCCTCTGCATGGTCACCCATCTGAGCAATAACCACCATGTGAAAGACACCATACCAACAACACTGGGACACACATCATGGGATGTGTTGAATGCATGACCGCCGACAAGTGTGGAAAATTGTTAACCTAGCCCAATTCCCCACAGGTACCCTTTCCATGGACATCGATGAGCCAGGACCCTTGCATGCATCAACCACAACAGCCCCCACAGCGCACAGGGCAAACCAACTGTAAGCCAAAACAAGCAGCACGCCAGTGCTGCAGGGCCAGCCCAGCCACCGGCTGTAGTACCAGCAGCTGCCCAGCCACCACCACCAAAACCTGTGGCTGCCCAGCCACCACCACCAACACCTGCAGCTGCCCAGCTACCACCAACAATGCCTCCAACTGCCCAGCCACCCACACCAACAGCCACCATTGAGGAATCCCAGACCAGCACTGGTGGTGACACCACACACATGCCTGCAGACATTGCCCCAACACGCACCAGCACCCCTTTGTGGCAAGCACCCCGTCCCATGGCACAGTTAGGCATGGTCAATGTGTCCTATGGTGATAACCAAGCAGCCAACGACGGAGTATGACGAAGCATATGAGGGGGACAACACCCGTCTTCAGCCCAGCCACAAGTCAGCATTGTCCACCACCACTGGTGGAGAGAAACCTGCAGGCAATACATTCACAGATGGAGCAGATTGAGCACCAGCAGGCGGACATACATGCCATGGCAGAAGAACAACTCTGAAATACAGGCAATGCATAACTGCATGCAGGGATGCTCCCGGTGCATGGCACACTCCCTGAGCCAAAGGGTCTGTGAACATACATATGCTGCATCCGCCTTGGCAGAGGGACTTACCCAGGCCATGTAGTAGTTGCCCCTGCAGTACATATGTGCGAGGGATCGTAGCCCTCCTCCTCAGATACGTGCACTGAGGGCTCGCTCAAGGCGTTGTTCACTGCACCACCTCACCACAAGGATGCAGGAACAGGACCCAAACCCAAAGTGTGCACGGAATTGAAGCATGGACATAGTTAGGGTGTAGTTGTGTTGTGGTGGGGTGGGGTGGGCCATTGATGAGTGCTGCTGGGGTGGGCGATTGGGTAGGGTGGGATGTTCCTTCCATGTGCAGTACGACTTGCACTTACTTACATAAATACCTATCACTTGCAGCAATGAGTGGACAACATTTGTCAATGGGTGCATTTCTTTTATGTGCAATTACTAGTGAGGGGTGCATGGATAGGGATAGTGGTTGTCAGCAACTAGTGAAGGGTGCATGGATAGGGATAGTGGTTGTCAACATCAGAAGAAGAAGTTCTCAACAAGCTTGTGCAGTGTTTTCACATGTGCCACCTGCAGGCATAAAGTCATCTTCCGGGGGGCATGTCCACTTCTGGTGGCAAGCGTATATTTGGTTGGATGCATAGGTTGTGCAACATGGTGCATGCAAGCACAATCTTGCCCACCTTGTCCGGCCTGTACATTAGCGCAACCCCCGTCCAACTTAGACACATCGGAAGCATGCCTTCAACAGGCCAAATGTACGCTCAATTGCCACCCTGGTCCGGATGTTGGCCCGATTGTATGCCACCTCCTGTGGCATCTGGCGAACTCGGAGGAGTCATCAACCTCGGAAGCTGTGGATATCCAGAGTCACCTGCAAGGGGGATAGACATCGGAGCATGTCGTTGGGTACTGTGGATGGGTGTATCATTACGGCAGTTTCACGACAGTCAGTGTTTCATGGCATGTCACATGTGTCAGCCCACTACGCCTATATATATATATATTTAGTCCTTTGCATGTGGAGTGTACGACCTAGAGGGCAAGGGGGGACCTACAGGCATGCCTAATCTTGTACACATACCGTGTCCACTGCTACTGAGGGGTCCCTCTGCAGCAGTTCATCTGGCCAACATGTCATGTATGACAGTGTGATGCACTCAATGAAACATTGTTCACCCCATGTGTCCGATTTCTGCTGGTGTAACGTGGGCCTGTACCTTACCCCAGTACATCCGCACGCACAATGGGTGTCTGGGCCTTGGCAGGCCATGCTGAAATACATCCTGCCATACAGCAGATTAATTGACTTGTCAATGACTGATGTGTGCTTCTGCTTACTGTGGATGGTGACATTGGTGCTTGGGTGTGGTGTTGCATGTCTTGTTCTGCACCTTCTCGATGGCCCTTGGGTCCTCATGACACATACTTTGTACACACCTAGGCAAACCCCCTTGCAGGCCATGCATTATGTGGATTTTGCACTGTGGTACCGGTGGTCCATTGTGTGTGTCTGGCCTGTTTGGGTTGCATGGTTTTGCCATTCACAGCTGCTTGGTGTGTCCTGTCCCATTATGGTGGCCTGCGGCAGAGGCGTGGCCTTTTCAAGACATACATTTAAATTGTACAACACCCCCCCATACATAATGCTCAGTGCGCTGGGACTTTTACTCCTCCAATGCCCAGGTACGTTGGCCTCTGAGCCTCTCGATGTACACTGGCAGCGCGCTGTCCCCAGGACCATGGCATCATGGATTGAGCCAGGGAACCAGGCACAGCAGGGGGTAATCTTGAGGTCGACATCACAGGTAGTCTGGACATTGAGTGAATGGTACTGCTTCCGGTTCCTGTAGACTTCATCCACGGCCTGGTGTGCCACCAGCTCGACGTGCGTGCAATCCAGGGCAGCTACCACATTATGACACAGAATCTTGCCTTGGCTGCGTTGACCTGAGCCGTGGGTGTTGGGAGTGCAATGTGCTGTCCCATATGCACCAGGAGTGCACCCAGCCCCTCGACCATCAGTTTTGAGAATGTAGGCTTTGATAGGCCACGCAGCTGGCTTACGGTGTGATGGAATGTGCCCGTTCCAAGAAAGTGCAGGACCAACACCAGCTTTACCAGTGGCGGTATGAATGCCAATCCTGCTAACAATATCTTTCTGGATCATGCTGAGGACATATGCTATGCTCTCCCTGTCAAGGTGGTACAGGGTTAGAATTTGCATGTCAGTGAGGGTCCATGGTGTGGGTATGGGTGCACGCCTTGCATGGCGCCGCCTCCTCCTCGCATTCCCCTGTTCACTGCTTCTTAGGCCCTCTGTTCATCTTCCAACCTCTCCAGTGCTATGCTGGCCTGGAGCAGCTGCATGTCAATGTGGACTGTAGTCAGTGGAAGCATGGTGGTGTTTGGAAGTGTGTTTGTTGAAGGTGTGGCCTTTTTCAGCTCCTCCATGCTGGGTTGGCCTAAATTCCCACAACTTTCTGCCGTTTACCACCTGGTGAAGGTTTCGGCCTAGCATTTGCCTGTGTTACCGGCATTTCTTTGCTGGTAAAAAAGGGACTGCCTCGGGTTGTGCCGGTGTTGCTGTTAACACCGGCACAGGTAACAGGGTTAGTCCAGTACTTTGCAGTGCCAAATTCACTGTTTGCATATACATTTTTACCAATGCTTCTGCCGCTTGTGGTCCGCCTCGCACCTAGTTAGCCGGTCCGGTATAAGTGCCGGTATCCGTTGATACCGGCACTTTTTTACCAGACCGGCCCACTTATTATGATGCCCATTGTGTTATCCAAAGTCAACAGACATATCTTTTTAAATCTGGACCTTTGTTGGAGGCTGGAACTCAGACTATAAGACCATTGGGGCCAGGGGTCAGAAAAACAGCCACGATTAATCTTTCAAGGGAGAGCAACCCTTAGACTAAGCCAAGACTTACTTTCTTTCATTCATTCATTCATTCTTAGTGGTAGGAGACAAGTCAGCATAGCTGTTGACAGTTTATATTTGTAAAACGTTCTGACAAGCACCCTTAGCTTAGGGAACTTCTCATAAGAATTGGGCCTAGAGTAAGTTTTCTTTAAGTTGGCGGCTAAAGTAACTTGTTCAACAATGTCCACTAGTCTCCCCTTCTCGGACTTGCCACAGCCTGATTCGCAAGTGCCTAGAATAAGTATGGTAATCCCGATAACATTGGAACTCGACACACCTTACCAGTTGAGGCCTTGCAGTAAGCAAAGAATTCCCTACCATCATCTGTCTCCTTCCATTACCTACAGGTAGAAGGCACAGAGACACCATAAAACCTCTTTCCTTACCTAATAAGGGATAATACATGACACCCTAGTAACAGGGATGGAAGTACAGAGACAGGGGAGGACATCCAGTGTAATTGGCACTACTGTTTGTAATCTAGGATTACATAACTCCTGGCTCCAGAACTATACCTGATAAAGCAGAATGAAAGTGCAAGGAAGGTCCCAATTTGGTGGCCAGACATCAACTAAAGAAGCCCTACAACCTCTGCCCAAAAAAGCCGACCATTCAGGCAAAAAAGGTGAGTGCTGAACAGCCATAAACACATGATTACAGATTTTATGTTCATTTCTTCTTTCCAAGCACCAACAAAGCGCTTCACAATAAATGTATGCAAAACCTTTTCCCCCCCATCAGTAAAGGGAATGGGGCATAGGACTGTCGAAATCACTTCTTGATCCAAATGAAAAAATGCTCCGACCTTAAGGAAGAAAGCAAGATCAGTGTTCATGACCAACTGATCTGGCTTCACCGTAAAGTAAGGAGGCAGGTATGCTAGTGACCCAACATCCCTCAGGCTTTTTAGAGAAGCAACAGCTACCACGAACAACACTTTACCCACGAACAACACAGGACAACAAACTAATAGTATACCTTTTGAAAGTCAGAGATTTGAAAAAATTTCAACACCAGAGGACGGCTCACATAGGGAGGCACATTTTACATGGACGATTAAACAGACAAACTTAAACATAGATTATCAAAGGATTCAACACAGAGAAACCTCCACATCCAAGTCAAAAAGCCTTAATGGCAGACCCTTAACTGTGGAGGTAGCCAACACTTCATGAAATCCATTCAGTACAAATAAAAAGGGGACCCAGTCAACAGTACAGCACCTCTTTGCAAAACACCACTGATTGAAGAACGCCCAATGGTCTAAATACCAATTCCTGGCGGAGTTCTGCCTGCATTTCCTTAAACTCACAGCTGCTCTGTGAGGCAGCCGCAATACATGAACCTCGTTTTCCCCCAACATCCAAGCTGGCAGATTTAACCAGGTGAAAGTCAGATATGGCAACATGGGGAATCCTAGAGGGGCTGAACCCAGATCCAACAACTACCACCAGGATGTGCTAGATTCACCGGAACCAATTTATCCAGGTCCATCACAGTGACACCAGGATCAGATCAGACTGCTCTCTGAAGAAAATGCATGGAATGAGGATAACAGACTCTCTGGTCAAGGAATCCTAGGAGCATCTGTACCCCATGCGAAGGGAGCCAGATGCCCAGTGCAATAGCCATCCACCATTTTGTTGTCATTTGTGTCAACCGAGTTGTGGCTTAGCATGTCCATCCTGACATTGTGGATTTGCTGGCTGTATATAGATGAAATACACCTCTTATTCTACCCAATCAGACTGTTGGATAGGGCTGGGAGGGATTCTACAAGTGTCCCACCTTGCCGATTTAAGGCATGGTTACTGTATAGACCATTCGCATCATCACCAGATTCCCTTGAGGAAAGTTCAAAGCCGCCTTCTATTGTCCCAGCATGCAAGTGCTGTTCACTCCCGAATATGGAATTTAATCTTTGTTCCACAATGTTGGAGGACCATTTGGCCTCGTTCAAGCACCTCCATATTCAAATTAAATGTCTCAGGCTACCTCCAGATGGAATCTAGCCTACCTCCATTCGATCATCAGAAGAACAAGTTACTTCTTACCTGGTAACGTTCTTTCCATTGGATGTTCCTACAATGTATTCCTCATCTTAGATGTATTCCATCCAGCTTTGCTGCTGTTCGGAAATCTTTTCGGCAGAGGGCGCCAATGTCGTCGAGTCGATAGTGCCTCAAGGGCCTCCGTTGAGGGCGACGTCATCGGGTGTTTAAGTAGCACACGCGGCGCCCGTTGGCCTCAGTTCTGTTTTTCCCCTCTTTTGTATCTGATCTTGTACTGTGTAGATTGTGCCGGCAGACAGGAATCAGCCTTGCGAGATTTGAGATGGCAATAACCTGGAAAAAATCTACAGAGGGGTAGGTTGGGAGGGCGATGAGGAATACGTTGGAGGAACATCCAATCGAAAGAACGTTACCAGGTAAGAAGTAACTTTTTCTTTGAGTGGATTGTGTCCAACGTATTCCTCATCTTAGGTAGGCTCCCAAAGCAGTATTTTACATAGTTCCTCTGGAGAAGAGGTCAGATTTATTTTTTTTTTTTTTAACTGCCCTTAGATGGCAGAGTAAAGCACTGCTTTTCCAAAAGTTATCTCCCTAGACTGGGAAGCATCCAGGTTATAGAATTTTGAGAAGGTGTGAAGCGAAGACCAAGTTGCTGCTCTGCAAATGGACCTAATAGAGACTCCTCTTTGAAGGGCTGTGGAAGAGGAGATGCCTCTGGTGGAATGAACTCTTAACCCTTCAGGTGGGTCTTTTTGTGCTAGTCTGTAGCATTCTGAAATGCAAAGCACGATCCAGCGGGAAATCGTAACTGATTAACCCAGCTTTCTTCCAGTGTAGCCTATAAACAACTGGTTGTCCACTCTAAGTCTAGAAAGCCTAGAGATGTAAAAGCTTAAAGCTCTTTTTGGGTCCAGTCTGTGTAGACTTTCTTCCTCCTTAGAAGGATGAGGTGGAGGATAGAATGAGGGCAAAACAATTTTCTGATTTAAATGAAAATCGGATATTACATTCGGTAAAAATGATGGTTTAACCCTCAACACAACCCTGTCCTTATGGAACACAGTATAGGGTGGCCCAGAAGATAGTGCCTGCAATTCGCTCACTCTTCTTGCTGATGTTAGAGCAACTAAAAATGCTGTTTTCCATGTTAATAATCCTAATGAACACGTGTGCATAGGCTCAAAAGGGGCACACTAAGAATTTTAATACCAAATTTAGATCCCAAATCGGTACTCGAAATGGGTGAGGAGGAAACACATTAGTGAGACATTTTATGAATTGTGTTATCAAAGGAATTTTGAAGTAGAAGCATTCTTCCGATGAGCACTTGAAGATGGAAAGCGCCGCAAGGTAACCTTTTATTGTTCCGATATTCAGACCTCTATGTGCTAGGGTCAGAAGGAAAGATAGTACTTCCAGAATAGAACATAGAAAAGGATCGACATTCTTTTCCCTCCACCAGTTGCAAAACTTTTTCCAAGGGCAACGGTATAGAGACTTTGTTGCTGGCCTGCTTGCCGAAAGCAACACCTCCATAACATCATCTGGAAGGTTCCAATCCCTGTATCTCAGCCTTTCAGATACCAAGCATGAAGGTTGAGTGTTCTGACCTCTGGGTGGAGAACCTGACCTTCCATTTGAGAGAGAAGGTTCTCTCTCTGAGGAAGACGTACTGGAGGACAGATGGACATATCTAGAAGGTCCGGATACCACGTTCTCCTGGCCCAATTATGATCATGCGGTTCCCGAAGCGTCTCGGCCTCCTGATGACCTGAGGAATGACGGGAATCGGAGGGAACGCGTACAATAGTGGGAAATTCCACTCCACCCCGAACACGTACCCCAGGGCTCCTCTCGGGGGAAATTCCCTTGAGCAATACCTTTCGCATTTTCGGTTGGTACTGGTTGCAAATAGGTCTACCTGAGAGGGTTCCCCAAAGGGCAAAGATCTCTTGAATGAATTCCTGAGCCATTTCCCATTCGTGGGACACCGTGCTCTGCCTGCTCAGAGCATCTGCCGTCATATTCTCTTCCCCGGCTAGATGAATTGCCGTTAGAGATTCCCTCTTGAATTGCCCAATAACAGAGCTGCATTGCCTCTCTGCACAGGGGTAGTGACCCCACACCACCTATTTTGTTTAGGTAGTGCATGGCCACTGTGTTGTCCGTCATTATCAGGACATTCTTTCCCCTGACAGATGGCAGGAAGGCCTTCAGCGCTAGTCTGATTGCCCTCGACTCCAAAAGGTTGATATGTAGTTTGGACTCCGATGGAGACCAGCGACCGTTTATTGTCAAATCGTTGGCATGTGCTCCACACCCCAGGAGTGAGACGTCAGCCACTACTGTGACCTCCGGCCATGTTTGCCAAAAGGGTTCTCCCTTTAAGATGTTCTCTGCACAGGTCCACCATAGAAGGTCTTGTCTGACCTTGTTCGGAATCTGAAGATCATCCGTCATTTGACCCGAGAACTGGGACCACTGAGTCTTTAGGGCCCATTGAAGGGATCTGATCCTCAAGCGTGCCTCTGGCACCAGAAAAATTGCAGGATGCCATGAGGCCGAGCAACCGTAGAAAGTCGTAAGCCTGGAGATTTTGGGCATTTTGGAATTTTGAAACCATCTGAAGAATGTCTTGAGCCCTCGTCTTGGGAGGCGAGCTCTTTCCCAAGGATGTGTCTAATACAGCTCCTATGTATTGAAGCTGTTGGGAAGGTGTCATTTGAGACTTCAAGTTGAGGGAGAAGCCGAGTTTGTGGAGGAAGATGCAGGCGACTTTCAGATGATCCAAAGCTTGCTCGGCAGAGCGCGCTCTGATCAGCCAGTCGTCCAGGTAAGGGTCGAGATGAATCCCCCTCTCCTGAGGTGCGCTGCCACCACTACCATTAACTTGGTGAAGACCCTCGGGGCGGAGGTCAACCCGAATGGCAGGACTCGAAACGGATAGTGTGAGTCGCCAACAACGAACCTCAGGTATTTTCTGTGCTTGAGATAAATCGGCACATGAAAATAAGCATCCTGGAGGTCCAATGATACCAACCAGTCCTGGAGTTGAAGGGCCTGAAGGATCTGAGAAAGAGTAACCATTTTGAACTTGTCCTTCCTGAGGAACTTGTTCAAGCTTCTTAAGTCCAAGATGGGTCTCAGTCCTCCGTCCTTTTTGGGGATCAAAAAATACGGGGAGTACCAACCCCTGTTGCTCTCCGCTGCCGGTACTGGTTCTATGGCACCTTTCTCCAGCAGGGTTAGAACTTCCTGCTGTAGGTGCGGATTTCAAAACTTCAACGGGTGTCTCCCTGGTGGATTGCTTTGAGGTTGCTTTAGAAAAGGAAGGCAATAGCCTTCGGCTATTATTGCTAGAGCCCAAACATCTGAAGTAATGGCTCGCCATTCTTGCAGATGCTGCGACAGCCTGCCTCCTACAGGTGGTTTGTGGTGCAAGTCCTCAAAGTGGTTTTGTGGCGGATGTTGCAGCCGCTGATGGCAAAGAGGCTGGAGCTGGAGCTGAATTAGCAAGTTTTCCTAGTCCACCACGAGTGGCTTTTCTTTGGCCCCTTTGACTGGCCATTCCCCTCGTCTTCCCGTATGAGGTATAATAACGAAAGGATCGTCCCCTCCATGATTGTCCTTGCGCACGAAAAGGCTGAGGTTGCCTAATAGCAGCTCCTAAAGATTTGGCTGCTCTCCATAAATTCGGGGTTATTGAATCCATTTGCATGTTTTCAAATAAAGTTGTATTAACACTATAAATGAATGGTGCTTAAACAAGATCTTAGGAATAACCACTGCTTCAGGGTTCTGCCTCTCTGTAAATTGGTTTCTGAATGTTAACTAATACTAGGACCATTTTGCCAGACATTGCTTTGAATCTGCTAGACCGTCCTTTCCCTCCACCACATCAGAAGCCGTGTCAGGGAACTCCAGATGGGGCCATACATGAGCCAATACCTCTGGTCATCTTTCTTTGGATGTGTGACTTCCATTGGAGTATGGATCCTCTTACTACTCCCTGGTATGGGTCTCTGCTTTTTCTTCAAGTCACTGCCTGTGAGATTGCTGTATTAAATGGCATTTTAGTCTTTAAGACTGGAGACATTGGATTTCTGGATTAGAAGACGGGCTGGCAGGAGTCTGGGTTTCCCTTCTACAGGGTTCCTAGGAGAGGATATGCTCCTGGATCAGGAGTCAGAATCCTGGAGTTTGGAGCGGCTCAGGCAACTGGACTACCTCAGTCTTTAGATCTACGGTGGTCTCCCCTAAAACACTGCCGGCTTCTGCGAAGAGCCAGGAATGAGACGCGGACACAGAGGACTCCATTTTGGCTAAAGACTTATTTCAAATCATATGGGGTGGGGCAATGCCTTCCTATTCCTATCCTAGCAAGTATTGCCCTACATCAACCAAAACTGAAGGGGTCTGTCAGTTTTCAAGATGTCCAAAGTAAAATACGTTCAGCGTCTGAAATCCTAGTCTGGACCTCACACTCTACAAATTAACTCTAAGGTGCAACAATGTGCCAATTCAACAAGAAAGTATGACTCCAAAACGTTCTAAGTGGTAAATGTTCTCAGTTCCGGGGACTGGCTCCCTTCCCCAGATATCTGTTACCAATATGCAAGTTACCTGTAGCCCAAGAAGATGGCTTCTTCCCATTGGCACGCACACAGTTCTTGGGGGATTTGTTCCCTTTGCCAGATAAGCTCAAAAACAAAGAATAGTTCAAGATCCCAGGGCATGTGACTTCCTAAGGATTCTCTTGTCATTTATACCACTTCTCTTCACCTGGTATACTCTCCTACCAGGACTTCCATATCAACTTTAATTGCAATTCTCTTTTACCCATGAAACAATACCAGCCAATTGCTGGTGTATTTTTCCTTGTATGGTTCTCCCTTTCATATATTGGGCTTTTGCCCCTCTCTCAAGTTCATTCACCTTTGCTCTGTTTTCCCTCTGTCCCTTTAAGATGCAGGTTTAACGAACCGTTCATGGAATAGCAAATGGGTCTTTTATTTCTTCCCATACTTCACTTGTGGTATAGCTTTGAGATTTATTAGCTTCTTCACATGCTTTGCTTACGGAAGCAGCACACACTTTTCAGCAACCCTCTGCGCTGCCCTGGGCTTACTGGGTGCTCCAAGTGCCTATCGCGCCTCTCTGCTTCGGTTTTCTTCAGGTTGTGGGCTTAGCGTGCGGCATGTAATCCGCTGTGCCTTTGCCGTGCAGGTCTTTAGCTTCAGCTGCCTTTCCCTCTCTGGCAACACAACCTCTGCACTTCGGTACCATCTCCTGCTGGGCAAAATAATTTCGGTAGCGTTTCCCGCAGCGTCCTAATGTTCCAGCCAGTGCTCGTGCAGGTAATTGCGCAGCTCAGCATTGCAAGCTCTCTCATTGCTGCCGGCTGTGTGGGTTTTAAACTTCCCTGTCTGGTTAAAGATCTTCCAAAAACTAGAGCGCAGCGTAGGCTTCTCAGTCTTAGTGATCTTTACTGTTCTTTGTCTCTTCCTCGACTCAGTAGTTGATGGATGTTTCTATGTGTTGTTGAGGAAGCTGGTATGGGATGCTTTGAGTAATTATTGTTCCCTGCTTCTTCCTCTTCTCAGTAATGAATGCATTTCTCTGGTTATCATATCGGGAAATATTAACACTGGACTCAGTACATGGATGAGTGGTGCAATACATCCTTAAGGCCTGAGGAATGGAGGGAACATCCACAAGGAGAAATGGGTGTTTGTGACTTTTCCCAATGGCGCCCTCCCTTCTCCCTGAGGGTCGCCACCCCCCCAGGAGGTCCTCCCTCATATAGCCGCCCCCAGGGTCAGGATCAGGTAGCAGCTGCCAGGGGTGGACTGGCCTATAGCGAACTCTGGAGATTTCCGAGTAGGCCTCTGCACCCTGTGCCCTTTGTGTTTTATTTCCAAATGTTCTCATAGGAAAATGGTTGGACTTCCAGAAAATGTGTAATATGGGGCCACTTTGAGCATATTTCCAGGGCCTCTTTTGGTTCGCAGTCCACCCCTGGCGGCTGCAGTCCCCTGGCCATATAGGGAGATGTTACCTCAGGGAACATGTCTCGCTTGGTGCATCTGTCACAACAGAGTTTACTGATCTGATAGAAACCTCCAATTCCTCCATGCCAATGGTGTTCCAGACAGTATGAAAACAATTAGCAGGTTAAACTTACAATCAGATATACTCGTCCATCAGTGGCACTCCTTAAACACAAGCCAAATCTCCTGTGCTCTTCGGTGTAGGCCCCATTGCTATGAAATGACGAACTGGGTGCTTTGCAAGGCCTGCATAATACCAACATCACAGAGTAGATGTGAGCTACAATTTCCTTAAATGCCCTATACATACAGGACTCTCTGAACGCCAAATTATCACAGGGGCATTGGTAACAGCAACTGTAACCATAAAAGCGCAGAATGTTTATCAAGTACTGTGATGACATTCTGCACTATGGAACTTAGTTCTGGCCATTGCCCTTTTACTAGCCAATTTCACATGCCCACTGAAAGGCCCGACACATCTTTTTGGGAGCCTCTAGAAGGTCAACCTTTCTACACTACATATCCATTGATGACACCGTCTTTCCGAGTGCGCTGACTTGCGCCATCACCCAATGATCATCCACCTCAAATCCACCTCAAATCCAGAGCCCAACTGCTGTGGATGTACTGAGAGATACATTATTCCATACGTGCATTCTCTCTAACCCCTCAAATTAGGGTCATAATCAAAGCCACCTTCCGTTCCCCCTGAAGAAGGAACAGCACCAACCAGGGGCTTGAAATATTTTGGGTTATTATTCTGCACTAAAAATAAATGGTAAATCCTTTTTTCTGAATAGCAAGATTTTACAAATTAGTGACATGTCGGACAGTAGAAGTTGTTTTATCTGATTTCCTTTGTACTGTATTCATTAGCACAATATCATGTGATTTGTGTCTTCTTATTTTGAGATCATACTATGTGTACATAAATTACTGTGTAGGTTCAGGTATCATTTATCTGCGTACAACATTTCTCTAGCACTTGCAGGTAGCCAAAGATGTCGAATAATTGACAAAAATAATTTTCAAAACAAAGCCTTTTTTCTGTTTACCGAGCATTGAAATTCAGAATTTGTAGACCTCATTTGACCACCACAGGTTTTTATTTTGAAACACTGTTGTGATCAGGGCCTCGCGTTTTCTACCAAACAAGCTTGCAGAACAGTATGTTTAATGGTACTTCAACCCCTTATGTCTGCAGAAAAGAGGAGAGGCGTCAGTGGCAAGAAAAATTAAAAGAATTGGTAGGTGTTCTGTGCGAACACCAAAGCCTTGACCAGTAAGTAATTTGATGGTGGATGAGATCCTGGGATAATGGAGGCGTACAACTGCTTTTCATCAGCCACATCAATCGACGTTTGTTTTCATTCATTCTGGGAGGCGTGGAACAATTTGATATTTAAGAACAGCACTTTTAAAGAATAGCCTAAATCAGACTCCTCTGAACATAGCACTGGTTGATGAGAGGGACAATGAGATCCAATTTAGTCTGCATTTAGTGTAAGTCATGGTTCTTATCCAGTTACTGCTTCAAATGGGCGGTTTACTTCATCCTATTGTAAACTCTTCTGATGTTACGTTTCTTCTGTACTAAATTTACAAGACTTAGTCACAGAAAGTAAGGGATGCTTTACTTACCTCCCACAAATTGGATGCTGCACCAACGCCATTCATATTGGGCTACAATACTCTGCAAAATCTGATATTCTCAGCCACTCAAAGAAATACAGAATAAGGAACTATGCCATTCCACCTAAATAAAAAGATCAACAAAATTTAAAAAAAAGACTAAAGAGACAATTTTCAAAGATGTGCAGGTGTAGAAATGCGTCCTTTTGCACCTGTAAATCTCATTACAGGCCCCAGATTCACAAAAAGAACTTGCAAAGTGAAGAAATGGCTAGCTCAAGGCGAATATGACCCACAGCCAGCCCCTCCATGTGTAATCATACTCCTGCTGCAGGTGCTTTTCTACTTCATTAATACACATTAGCGCACTGATCCCACATGGGTGAGGGTCTGGGTCAGCCCTCGACCCACGTTTAGCCAGTGGATGGATTTGCAAATGGATTATTTAGATGGACGTCTGGTAGGTGGAAATATAAACCCACATCGTCAAAAACTAAAAGTAAACTCATAGAAAGCATAAGCGTTTATATTTTGGGCCAATCAATGCAGCAGTGGACTATTACGACCCCAGGTTGCAGATGCACTTTTGCCTATGCTTGGCTTGCGACACGGGTTGACCATGGTGTCTGAAAAGTAGCAGAGCAGAATGTAGACACCCCTGTCATTATTCCACGCAAATTCCGATTAACAAATAGAATATGCCACCTGCAGGAAGATTTTGCTTGGGCAGATTCACAAACATGGAAGAATCTTGCTGCGTCTCGTCTTTCTCTGTACCCTGCCATGTACGCATGGAATGTTGTAAGTGAGAACGTTATGTTCTGAATGGTTCTGTGAATGTTCATTTGAGAAAATGGGTTGACAGAGAGGATGCTGATGGATGCCTATCCATGTAACTTACCTGAAGTGGCCTAAATGTATTCCTATACCCTGTACCCGGAGCCTGAACTCATTAAAGAGGTTTCCTGTTCCCACACTGGTGTCAGTGTCATGCTTGGCCAGCAACCCAACTTAACACATTTCTTGTAAATGTGCCCTAAATATCTGCCCCTCCTGCAACAGTCTTTCTGTAGCTCACCTTCCAGTGTCAAGGCTTATGAAGTGGCCACATTTCTGGGATAACCAATAACTCCGTCCAGCCTCCTCCTACAACCACCATTCATCCTCCTTTCTAAAAATGTGCAATCATCTCTTTTAGAATTGTTGATATGCCCAATCACCCTCTAAATGTTTTTGTTCAACTGTCCTGTCTGCAAATGTAGAGACTGTACAATGGTCACTAGATCTCATCTCAAAACAGTACAGAATACCACACCCAGCTCAGATTGCTAAAAACCTGAGTTGCTTATCCCACCCAGTTTAGGCCGTACTTACTGTCTATCTGAAGTGCTGCAACCAGCATTTCTCTGCATTTATTGCGAACGCTGTCTGATGTGACAGGGATCTGAGGGAACGTGGTGATTTTCGGAGTTGGCGGAGTCTTGGGTGCTTCCTGTTTTCTATTTGGGCTGGACAGAAAAAAAAACAGAAGGGAGGAAATACGTCATATGGCAGCATCTAAAACTTTATAATACACGTCTATAGAGGAAAATTATCAAAATGCAGTTAAAGATCACTGTATAAGTTTACAGAAGGGAGTGCAGTATTTAACAGGACAACTGCTAGGCAAGGGAGAGTAAGGTCATGTTATTTGGGACCCAAGATTTTAATCCACATTTCTAATCCAGGTCTTTAAATTGTATGGAGTGGTAGAGTTTATGAGGACGTGTGTATGAGGGTAGGGTTGAAGAGTAGCAAGAGGTAGGTTTACTATTTTTGAAGCTGCAAAGTGCATGTGCCAAAGGGGACGGTGGCCGCTCAGTGCATTGAAATTACCCCGTGAAACAGTACAGGTATGCCGGCAAGCTCCCCCCTTCTCCCACCCCTGCCCCCTACTCCCACACTTGATTATGTGTCACTATCCCTCATTATCAAATACTTTCTAGACATAAAATGAGCAAGGTTCTGTTAACATGTTGATCAAAAACAAGATTCTTAAAAATAAAAACCCAACTAGTGGCCTGTAAACTACGTTAGAACTGGACAACTATTCCTACCATTGCATTGACAGAAGAACCATGGCTTTATTGTATTCCACCTCTGACAACACTCTAGGTTTAATGATTTTGTTTGGCCAAAATAAATTACTATTCAGTGCAGTTCTCAAGTGTTGATATCATAAGCAGATTCACACTCTTGATTATTCCTTACAGCCAGGTGTGTTATGCTGCTCTTTTAAATACATAGAACTTTGCTGTGCGTTTGGTATTACAGTAGCGTAGAAGTGGATTGGCCCCAAGTCTCTGCCCACGACAGCCGTTTTAGATCAATTAAGAAACAAAAGTGTTGGCAAAGCCACAGTGCATAATGTTTGCCTTCACATGGATTCACATGCTCATGAATATTCCCCATCGTCAGACTGGGAATCCCCGGTAAAGAAAAAATCAGTATCAGTTTCGTTTCTGATCTGTCTTTCGTAGTAGTGACCAATCACTGATCTCTGCGTCATACTGACCACAGCCAATGACTGCCATCTCCCTAAGCCCCGCCTCTGGCAGCCATCTTCAGATTTGGTAGCACGTGAAGTGGCAGTATGACCAAGTGAAGAGCCGCAGAGGGGTAGGCGGGAGGGTTCACATGTGAATCCATGCCAGACCCATGCTGGAGAACAACAGTTACAGGTAAGTAACTTGTTCCTTCTCCAGCATGGGGTCTGGCATGGATTCACATGCTCATGAATATAAGAATACATAGCAGTACACACATGCACAACCACGGGAGGTGGCAAAGGCTCAACATTAAGCAATACAACAACTCAACATTAAGCATCTCTTACCTCGTCACCAGGCTCACCTTAAGCGAACAGGTTGCGCAGCACTGCTTGGCCGACCCTGGACTCCTCCCTGGAATCCCGATCGACGCAGTAGAATCTCGTGAAGGTGTGTGTCGACCTCCACGTAGCAGCCCTGCAGATGTCCAGCAGGGGCACACCAGATAGGAACGCCGTAGTAGCAGCGATCGCTCTGGTCAAATGGGCTCTCGGACGGCCTGGCAGCGGTCGGTTAGCCAACCGGTGGCAGTGCATGATGCAGCCGGAGAGCCATCTGGAAATAGAAGACTTCGAGAGAGCCTTCACTTGATTCACATGTCCAAAGTTCACCAACAGCTGTGATGTCCTCCGAAAACTCCTCGTGCGGTCCACTTAGAACTTCAGCGCTCTAGCCACATCCAGCGAGTGCAAAGTCCTCTCGGCCGGCGACGAAGGAGACGGGAAGAAAACGGGTAACACCAGGGGCTCGTTAAGATGGAAGTCCGACGGCACCTTGGGCACAAAGGAGGGGTGCGTCCTAAGCACCACCCTCGAGGCATGGAAAGTCAAGTACGGTGCTTTGCAGGATAGGGCCTGGATCTCTCCCACTCGTCGTACGGGGGTAATGGCCACCAGGAATGCAGTCTTCCACGACACAAACTTCATCGGTGCGGAGTGCATCGGCTCGAATGGGGGCCCCATGAGCCTAGTCAGCACCACGTTAAGTTCCCACGCCGGGGCCTTCACCGGTGGGAACGACCGTAACAGTCCTTTCATAAACTCTTTCACCAGTCGATGGGACCACAGGGACGTCCGTCCTGTGGTTCTAGTATATCATAGAGTTAGCCGCCAGATGAATCTTAATGGAGGCATGGGCTAGCCCAGCCTTTGCCAGCGATAGCAGGTACGGCAGCACCTGAGGGGCCGTAATCCGTAGGGGGTTGATCTTCTGTGCTCGGCACCAGCTAGAGAACCTCTTTCACTTGTGACCGTAGCATTTGAGAGTCGAGGACGCCCTGGCCTTTGCAAGAACCTCTCTGCAGTCGGCCGGTATATCATACCCTCCAAACTCTAGCGCTGCAGGAGCCAAGCCCGCAGGTTCAGCGATGCCGGATCGTGGTGGAATATGGCGCCTTTTTCTCTGGAGAGAAGATCTGCGTCCGCCGACAGCTTGATGGATGGGGACGTTGACAAGTCCAGAAGGTCCGGGAACCAGATCTGCCTCGGCCACGCCGGTGCGACGAGGATCATCCTGCACCGGGACCTCTTGAGCTGGTTGATGAGTTGAAGCAGCAACGGCAACGGAGGGAACGCATACAGGTATAGGCCGTCCCAGGGGAACGAGAAGGCATCGCCCATGCTTCTCGGCTGGGGAAACCTGCTGGCGAACCTCTGGCACTTCGAGTTCGTCGCTGTTGCGAACAGGTCGATTTGGGGTTTGCCCCATCGTCGGAAGAGTTGATCCACCTGATCCTGACGCAGCTCCCACTCGCCCACTGCCAGTTGGAAGGGAACCAGGAACATCCCCTGGGCGACCGCCCAGTGCCACAGATACTGCGCCTCCTTGGATAGGGCTGGGGATCTGGTACCTCCCTGCTTTCGTATGTAAAACATTGTCGTGGTGTTGTCCGTGAAGATCCGCACCACCTTGCCCTTGAGCGACGGGAGGAACGATTTGAGAGCCCAGAACACGGCTCAGAGTTCCAGGAGGTTGATGTGCAGGAGCTTCTCCTCCGGGAGCCAGAGGCCTCTTGCGTGGAGATCTCCGGTGTGGGCACCCCAACCTTCCAGGGAAGCGTCCGTCGTCACCGTCTCCTGGTACGCCGGGGTCTGAAAGTCCTTGCCCGCCGTGAGGTGCGCTCGAACGCCCCACCACTGAATCCCCCGCTGGAACACCTCGTTGAGGGGGACCCTGTCTTCGAAGGTGCCCTTCGCCTGCGTCCAACGGGCGTCGAGAAATTCTTGAAGAGGGCGCATCCGTAGTCTGCATAGGCGCACCAGGTAGATGCAAGAGGACATCATCCCCAGGAGGGACTTGATGGACCTCACCCTGGCCACGTCCGTGGCTAGCAGGCACTGCACTTTGCCCAGAATGGCCTTCGTCCGTTCTTCCCACGGTGCCGCCAGGCGCCTCACTGTATCGAGCTTCGCTCCCAGAAACAGGGCCACCTGCGACGGCACCAGGTGGGACTTTGGGTAATTTATGGCGGATCCCAGGTCTGCGAGTAGCTGGACGGTCCTCGGAGTGTGTTCGACGGCGAGTTCCCTCGTCCTTGAGCGGATGAGCCAGTTGTCCAGGTAGGGGTAGACGTGAATCCCCTGCAGGCGCAGCCGCGCCGCCACAGGTGCTAGGAACTTGGTAAAGACCCTGGGGGCCGACTTCAATCCGAACGGCAGTGCTCTGAATTGGTAGTGGCGTCCCTGGACGACGAACCTGAGGAACTTTCGGTGACTTCTGAGGATGGGAACGTGGAAGTATGCATCCTCCAGGTCCAGCGACGATAGAAAGTCGCCTTCCTCCAGCTGTTCCAGCACGTGCTGGAGGGTGACCATCCTGAACTTTTGTGACCTGATGTATTTGTTCAAACGACGAAGGTCCAGGATGGGGCGCCAGCCGCCCGTCTTCTTCCTGACTAGGAAGTACCTTGAGTACACCCCGGAGCCCTGGAGCCTCTTCGGGACGGGCTTGATGGCGCCTTTCCTGAGCATCGCCCGTACTTCCAACAGCAGTTGCGGGACGTGATTTTCCTTCCTGGCCACAGGTGGAATGTGAGGGCACTTCTTCAGGAATTCGATAGTGTGTCCTCTTGCCAGGGTATCCAGCACCCAACGATCGGTGGAGATGGACTTCCACACGCCGACGAACTTAGTCAGCCGGCCTCCCACCGGGGTGCTTTGGTGGGGGCCCGAGGCCACGGCCGGTTGAGTCCTGCTTGGAGGTGGTGGCCTTGCCGCCCTGGCCACCTTGCCGACGGCGGCGAGGCGCTCCCCGCTTGCCGCGACCCCTGTAGGCCTCCTGAGACGAGGAGCGTGCCGCCTGGCGGTAGGACGACGAGCCACCTCTGGATCCCTTGGAGGCCCCCTGTCTGCCTCCGGAGCTCCGAAAGGGCCGTCGTTGCTGAAGGGCTCCTAGGGCGCGGGCCGTCTCCGTGTCCGTCTTTATTGCTTGGAGGTATTCGTCCACCGCCTTCCCGAACAAGTTGCTGCCATCGAACGGCATGTCCAACACCCTGGTCTGGACGTCCTGACGGAAGTCGGTCGCCCGGAGCCAACCCCGTAGTCGTAGGCAAACTCCGTTGCCCAGCTGGCAGAACCTGGTATCGGCAATATCGGTTGCCACCGTTATGGCGTGGTCCGACGCCACCTCGCCTTCTTGAAGTATTTCCAGGGCCTCGGACCTCTTGTCGTCCGATAGGAAGTCCAATATGGGGGCCAGCTTAAACCAGAGCTCCCTGTCGTAACGGGCCACGAACGCCAGGGCGTTGGCCGCTTTGATCATCGTCGCCGCCGACAAAATGACCCGTCACCCCATGGCGTCCAACTTCTTTCCCTCACCGTCCGGAGGGGAATTCGACGTTGAGGCTCCTGACCCGCCGCTTTCTTCTTCGCCGGCGCCGAGACGACCAAGTCTGGCGTTGGCTGGGCCCTGAGGCACAGGGGAGCGGTCTCGGGGACCCGGTACTTCTTCTCGTACCGGTCCCGTTTGGCTGGTGCCGTGGAGGGGTTCTTAAGTACCGACAGGCCCTCCTCCCAGATGTCATCGATTAGAGGCACTGCGATGACAGTCTTCCTCTTGGCCTCCCGGCGCCTATAGAGGAAACCTTCCTTTTTCTGCTCCTCCGGGCAGAGCTGGAACAATTCGGACACCCTGGCGATCATGGCGTGGAATGAGCCAATCTCGACGGGCGGAGATGCCCGTGCGACAGGAGACGGGAGACCCGTTCCGTCGTCGTCGCCCTCAGAACCCGTCGTCGAGCCCACCGCACCGTCATCTCCCGACTCGTGGGAGGATGAGGAGGGAACTGCAGGCCTTACGGGGGCGAGCGAAGGAGAAGGTTGGGTCCTCCGTCGTTTGTTCTGAGGACTTCGCGACAGGCCAGGTTGCGGGTCCTCCGGCCTGGGACGTGGTAATCTCGTTCTTATCTCAGAGCATAAGGACTGGATCGCAAACAAAATGGCCGCCGAGCCATCCTGAGGCCTAGGTTCCGGCTGCGCCGGAAGGGAAGGCTGCTCTTCCTCGCCATCGTCGTCTTCCTCGGTTATCTCCCGAGGATCTTCCTTGCGGGACTGAACCTTCTCGAATTGTACTTCGAGAATCCTCGCGACCTCGGTCAGTTCCCCCTCCGAGGCTGACTCCGAGCTCGAGGAGGCTACCGTGCCCCCCCCCTGTTCCATCATGGGGGCCATGACGATGGGCTGAAAAGAGGATTCCCTCCTTGGCGGCAGGGAAACTCTAGTCCCAGAGGCAGTCTCCGCTGGCGGGGTCTCTGCCGGCTTGGCCAGAGTCGCCACGATCGCCTCGATAGAGGCCTTTGCCTGCTGGGTAGGGGCCTTCACCACCTTAGGTGCGTCCTGGGCCTTCTCCTTAAGGGGAGGGGCGACGCCTCGCTCCCCCTCTCCCGAGATCGGACGGGGCTTCTCCCGAAGCTTACCCGGGGTCTCGGACTTCCTCTTCCCCGAACCGGAGCGCTGGCTCGTGGTTGACGGTGCCGGGGAAGGTGCGCCCTGCCTGGCGACCGAAGAGCCCGACCTTTCGGCGCTCCCGGAGCCAGCAGACTCGCGGTGCTTGGCCTGGTGTTGGGCCCCCGTCGCCGGGGCGCCCGCACAGGACTTAGAAGCCCGCTCTGACCCATTCTTCTTCTCACCCGTTGAGCCCTTCTCCAACCAGCTGGCGAGACGAGATAGACGGTCCCTCATGGTCCGCTCCGACAAGTTCTTGCAGAACTGGCAGTTCTTCTCTACATGAGTCTTGTCCCCATGAAGACAGTAGAGGCATTGCGAATGTTCGTCCTCCTTAAACACATTCTGCAGCCCGCATCCAGGGCAGCTGCGAAACAGCTTGGGTCCGGGTGACGAACTCGCGTCCTGGGCCATCTCGAAGTAGGCCGCGAATCTTCTGGAATCCTCCAAGAGGTTGATTCGACGAAATCTTCACCCTTGAGGGGTGTAGGAAAATCCCCCAACGGGTACCCGTTAACGGGAGTAGAAACGGTGGAGCTTGAGGCTCGATTAACCGAAAAAATGTGAAAATTCACCTGAAAAAGCGCGAAACACGCAGTAAAAGCTCGAGAGCTAAGCACGAGGACTCCCAACACTTGAACGTGCGGTAAAAATCTGAAGATGGCTGCCAGAGGCGGGGCTTAGGGAGATGGCAGTCATTGGCTGTGGTCAGCATAACGCAGAGATCAGTGATTGGTTACTACTACGAAAGACAGATCAGAAACGAAACTGATACTGATACTGATTTTTTCTTTACCGAGGATTCCCAGCCTGACGACGGGGAATATTCATGAGCATGTGAATCCATGCCAGACCCCATGCTGGAGAAAGATCTATTTGTAGACGGTGTCTTACCCTGTAATGATATAGTCCAGGATATTTGACTTTGTCGTACTGTTCTATTGCATGGGGTCAAATCCCTCCTATATGAAAAAAAAGGTGCAATATGGAGTATAAGGTTTAATTGTCCTTTTATGATCAGAGAGTCATCAAAATATTTGTAAAGAATTTTGACCAGGGGTACTAAAAAGTCTGAGTTTACTTTTTACGGGCACGGCAGCGTTAAACTATCGTTCTGGGATATGGTTCATTCTGCTTCAAGTTTAACATCAAGTTTAATACTGGCATGCATTGCTGAATGTTCCTGTTGGAGCGGAACAAATAGTACTAGCCCCCATTTTGGGGTGGGCTTCCCGCGAGTTTAAGGGCTTACCTTAAAAGTATATCCCTCCTGCTTCAAGTGTCGGTTCCATGGGTAGTCTCGCTAGGGGTCATTCTTCCTATTAGACCTGTTGTATCTCGGTTCTGAGTCCTACCTTTCTTCCTGTTGTGAGAAAAGATGGAGGCCATATTTAGGGCTGCTTTTACCATATACGTCCGTATTGGGCATGCGTTCCATCCAAGTTGTGTCTTATGGAGATGTCCCTCGGTTCTTTTGTGTGTGTGTTCCCAGAAATAATGAAAAATCTAATCACTTGACAACATATTTGGGAACGTATTTCTTTTATATTATTTTCCAATTGTGAATATATAATATTTTCCGATTGTAGTCGAAAAGGGTGTAACAATTGTGTTCATGAGGGAATACTCTGCTTGGGAAGACAGTGTATTCATTTTCCTCGCATTAAAAAAAAGGGTGTACATGTATATATTTTCCATGCACAGATAGCGGGATCTCGTGGTCGGTTTTACAACTGGCTAGTACAATTTTGTTTTGAAACAATGTATTATGTTCGTAGAATAATCACTGTGTTCTTGGTTACAATGCATTATGTTTATTGTAGTAAGTTTTCTCACCTATTCCGCATCAGAGTCATCTTGCATTTCTGACTTGCGTGTTATATTCGTTACAAGGTCTTGTTGTTGTGATTACAATATATTGGGGTTATAGAAATTGAATTTCTCAGCTTTGTTGCATAACATAACATTATAAAGCTGGAATACTTTTTGAACATTTACAAGAAGTATCATTTCACTGTCCGAGTTGAGGCCAAATTCTACGGTTTTAAAATGGCAGATGAGTCTGGCTTCTTCTTGTCGTAGTTGTAATTCCTGGTTGCCTCCATGTTTGCCCATCTTGATCTATTTTAATCCAACAAATTTAATGTCTTTTTTTGTCTTGTAGTTGGTGGTAGTTTTGCCAATGGTCTGACAGTGTTAAGTTTTTGTCCTGACTTCCGATTGCTGACATATGTTCTCTAATTCGTACTCTCAGTTCACAAATTGTGCTCCCAATGTATATTAAGTTGCATGTGCATATGATAGCATAGATGATGTACTTAGAGCGACAGTTAATTTGTTCTCGGATTGTGGTTTACACTCCATTTTTGTCTTTAAACACGTTGGTGTTTGGTAGTGCATGTTCACACATTGAGCAGAATCCACATTTTCTAAATCCTGACAATGGTTGATGTAGCCAAGTTGTTATTCTTTCATCTTTTTCGGGTAATAGTGATGGGCTTAGACTACTTGTCAGTGTTTTTGCTCTTCTGTAAACCAAGGTCGGTTGATCTTTGATACGCTTCCCAACATGGGGGTCTAACTTTAGAAGATACCAATTTCTTTTGAGTACTTTATTGATCTCCTTATTGTTTGCACAATAGGTGGTAATAAATTGGACTGTTTTGTCTTGTTGCATTTCTTTGGTTTTTTGAGTCAAAGTTTGCTGTCTATTCATTGTATGGGCTTTGTTCCAAGCTGTTGCAATTGGTTTTTGAGGGTACCCTTTGGCAGTGAATCTGGTTGTCAATAGCTTACATTCTGCATTGAAAGCGATGTTTCCATACAGTTTTGTTTGGCTCGTATGAATTCCCCCTTTGGGATGTTTCTGATGATTGGTTGGTGATGACAACTTGTGGCGAAGAGTGTGGAGTTCACTTTCGTTTGCTTTCTGTAGGTTTTGGTTTTTAGCCCATTCCCTGATACAAAGATGGTTAGGTCTAAGAAGTTGATTTCAATCTGACTGCTTGATCTGGTAAAGTCAAATCCATATTGGTTATCATTGACTTGATATAGGAATTCTTCAAGTTCGTGGGATGTTCAGTTCCAAATAGGGCTGTACCGGATAGAATATTTAGTATTCGGCCAAATACCGAATAGCTTGTCAACTATTCGGCCAAAGCCGAATATGAAGCCGAATAGTTGCTTTATTTAATAAATCATGTTCCAAACTTCAAAAGCTTGAAAATAGACCGCGCAGCCAGGTATTCTTTAAATGGTACCCACTTGAAGCCCCTGTGGGCCAAAGAAAGCAAGAAAGAGATCCATCGGAATGGAACACTGAATAGGATCAACATTGTTTCCTCTGCACCAGTCTCAAAACTTACGGCAACGGCACAGGGATTTGGTTGCCGGCTATCTGGCCGAAAGCAACACTTCCATCATGTCATCCGGGAGGTCCCAATCCTTATATCTCAACCTTTCAAAAACCCAGCGTAAAGGTTGAGATTCTTGACCTCGGGATGGAGAACCCGACCCCCCCCCCCACACGCGCGCGCGCCCACCATCGCGCGCGAGAGAGAGCAGGTCCTCTCTGTGGGAAGACGGCATGGAGGACAGATGGACATTTCTAGAAGGTCTGGGTACCACGCTCTCCTGTCCCAATCCGGAGCAATGAGGATCATGAGGGACCCGAATCTCCGCAACCTCCTTAGCACCTCTGCATCCTCCAAGGCTCCTCTCGGAGGAAATTCCCCATGAGCAAAATCTCTCGCACTTCCGGTTGGCACTGGTCGCAAACAGATCCACTTGAGGGGTTCCCCAAAGGGCAAAGATCTCCTGAAGGACTTCCTGAGTCAACTCCCACTCATGGGAGACCGTGCTCTGACTGCTCAGAGCGTACGCCGCCACATTCTCCTCTCCGGCTAGATGAGCTACAGAGAGTGAGATTCCTTGCTGTATCGCCCAGAACCAGAGCTGCATCGCCTCTCTGCACATCGAGAGTTACCCAAACCTCATTTTTTGTTGAGGTAATGCATGGCCAGTATGTTGTCCGTCCTGATCAGGACACTCTTCCTCCACACAGACGGCAGAAAAGCCTTCAGGGATAGCCTGATGGCCCTCGGCTCCAAAAGGTTTATGTGGAGTTTGGATTCCGATGGAGAACGACTGCTGGTGGTCAGCTCGTTGGCGTGAACTCCCCATCCCGTGAGGGAAGCGTCCGTCACCACTGTCACCTCTGGCCCCAGTTGTCAAACAGGCTCCCCCTTCATCAAATTCCCTTTGCTCGCCCACCACAGAAGATCCTATGAGACCGAGAGTGGAATCTGAATGGGGTCCGACCTCTTGCCTGAGAATTGTGACCACTGCATCTTGAGAGCCCACTGAAGGGATCTCCACCTCAGTCTGGCCTCGGGCACCAGAAAAATGCAGGATGCCATGAGGCCGAGCAACCTTAAGAATTCAAAAGCTGGAAGACTCTGGGCATGTTGGAATTTGATGACCATCTGTACAATATGAGCCCTCACCTTGGGAGGCGAGCACTTCCCCAAGAATGTATCCAACTCAGCCGGATGTACTGGAGCTGCTGGGAAGGTGTCATATGGGACTATTGAGGTAGAAGCCCAGCTTGTGACGGGAGCGGCAGGTGAGGCTAAAATGATCCAAAGCTTGTTGGGAGAATGTGCCCGGATCAGCCAGTCGTCCAGGTAGGGGTAGACGTGAACTCCCCCACCCCCTCCTGAGATAGGCTGCCACCACCACCATTAGTTGGTAAAGACCCTCGGACAGAGGTCAATCCGAATGGCAGGACTCGAAACTGAAAGTCTGAGTTTCCAGCCGCAAACTTCAGGTATTTTCTGTGCTTTGGATGGATGGGCACATGCAAATTAGCATCCTGTAGGTCCAGAGACACCGACCAACCCTGAAGTCGAAGGGCCTGAAGGACCTGAGAAAAAGTGACCATCTTTAACTTGTCCTTCCTGAGGAACTTGTTCAAGTGACGGAAATCCAAGATGGGTCTCAGTCCTTCTTTGGAATCAAAGAATATGGGGAATACCAGCCCTTGTTCCTCTCCGCCACAGGCACTAGTTCTATAGCGCCTTTCTCCAGCAGGGTCAAGATTCCCTGCACGAGGAGCGGATCCCGAAACATCAAAGAGATTGCCTGGTGGATTGTCGTGAGGCCGCTTTGGGAAGGGAAGGTAGTAGCCGTGGGCTAATGTTTCCAGAACCCACGCACCCACGAATCCGAAGTAATGGCCTGCCATTCTTCTAGATGCTGAGACAGTCTGCCCCCAACCGGCGAACAATGGGACCTGGCCTCATAGCTGTTTTGCAGAGGCTGCGGCAGCGCGTAAAGGCAAAGAGGCAACTGCCTGAGTGGCTTTGGCACCTCTTCCCCATCCACCATGGGTACTTTTACGAAAGTCCCTTTGATAAGTGGCTCCTTTCGCTCTACCAAAAGAGGAGTAGTAACGAAAGGAACCCCCCCTCCACTGCTGTCCCCTAGGACGAAAAAGGCTGACGAACAGCTGCGCCCAAAGACTTTGCAGCAGCTTTGGAGGTCTGCAACCTCTCAAGGCTCTCGTCAGCCTTGCTGCCAAAAAAATGAGAAGACGGGCTTGCACATCCGAAGCAAAACCCGACTTCCGCAACCACGCAAACCTGTGCATCACGTTGCTCGCAGTCATGGACTGGCTAACAGTATCAGCCGTGTCCAGCCCAGACTGAAGAGATTCACACATGGCATCCTTGCCATCCTGCACAAGAGCAAGGAACCCATCCCTTTCTCCCCCCTCAGGAACATGCTCAGCCACTAGAGAGACAATTCCACAGAGTGTGTGAAAACCTTGCCAAGGCACAGATGGAGTTGGCCGACTTCAGTGCCATACTCCCAGCTGGAAATACCTTGCGTGCCCAACCATTGAAGCGCTTGTCCCCATCAGGAGGGATGGTAGGGCAAGCTGCCTGCCTGGAGGTGGCCGTGGCCGCCTGAACCACCAAACTCTCAGGAGTGGGGTGAGTGGATAGGTAGCCGGGGTCGCTACTGGCTGGGTTGTATTTCTTAGTCAACGACTTGTTGACTGCCGGAAGAGACTCCGGGGTCTGCCAAGAAGCTGCGACGCTTTTCTGTAATGCCAAATGAAAAGGCAACACTGAGTCAGAGGACACACCCTGATCTAAAATATCAGTCAGGTCATCCTGATTGAATTCAATCTGAGGGCCGGACCACCGTAGGTACTCTCGACATCAACCTCCTATAGGAAGATTCAGCATGAGCCCCAGGCTCTGGCCTACCAAACTCCATCTCAGGAGATGTGTCAAGGCCACTGGCATCATGTAGAGATGCAGATCCTCCAACTGACTGTCCTCAGAAAGGACCAAGTCAGGAGCCTCAGGTGTTACACTAGGATTATCAAAGCGCTCCAACTCCACCTCAGACCTCTGCTCATCCTCATAAATGGCCTGCAGAGAATAGAAAAACTCCTTCCTAGGCACAGGAGTGGTCCTGGAGGCAAGAACGGGCCTCACAGTCTTAGATAGAGCCTTTCTCAGAGGATCCACGGTCACAGGGGCTTCCAATGGCAAATTCCGGCCATTTTGCCCCAATGGCGTTGAGGGCGCCAACAGTCTCGCCGTCAAGGATGCCGAAGGCTCCGAGGGCCGGTCCGAAGGCAAGGCCCGACAGCCTCACTCGAAGGACACAGCGCTGACGAAGACCGCAATATAGATCTGGCACACCTCTAGCGATCCACCGGAGCCTTGTCCGAATGGGACCTCGATGGTTCCCGAAGTTTATCGCGCCGAGGGCCCGGCCCAAGGCCGCGCGAGCATCGGACCTCGACGGTTACCTGCCGGCTTCCATCGAAGGCGCGGATGGAACTGTGCCCTGGGATTGAAAAATCGCCAGCATTTGCTCCCTAAATGCCTCCCATTCCACTGGAGTAGAGGATATAGTGGGGCAAGCCACTTTCCTCGCAGAGCCATCATCCGACGAGGGCGGGGAAGGCGAACGATGATGCCGCTTCCGGGAGTGCCTCAACGAGGAGGATGAGTGGCGGGAACCACTCCGGGAACTAGATCCGCTGGATTCCTTCCGACAGGGAGAGTCACCCATTGAGTCGTCGGTGGAAATACCCGTAGACTTTTTGGTTTTACGGGGTTTGGAAACCTGACCTACCTGCAACTTCCCCTTATGGTCCTGCAAGGCACTGGCAGTCGACAACTGGCACTTCGAGCAGTCGTCGGTATCATGGATTTCGCCCAGACACCACAAGCAGACAGTGTGGGTAAGTGATGGTCATCCGGGATTTACAGTCTTGGCATGCCTTAAAACCAGACCGCAGAGCCAGTGGGGTAGAAGACGAAGACATTTTCTCAAAGAAGATAACACGAGGCGCGCTGAGTTCTCGAAGCAAACACGTTTGCGGAAAAAATAGAACTGAGGCTACGGGCGCCGTGCGTTCTATTTATAACATCCTGTGACGTCACCCTCGATGGAGGCCTTCGAGGTACATCGACCCGACGCCATCAACACCGGACGCCCTCTGCTGAAAAAATGTCCAAAGCAGCACAGATGTGGACATTACAAGTCAAAGATGTGGAATACATTGGAGGAGACAATCCATTTGAAAATACTCCTACTACTCATCGGTACACGATTCTGAATCACGCATAGACTATTGGCGCCTCACTGCCTCGCTCTCGAACACATTGGCGAGTTGCCATATGCACCCATGCACACTCTGCGATCATTCCCCGGTCTCCCTGCTGATCGAACTGAATGAAGTTCCTCCTCCCACTAAACAATGGAGGATGCCTTCGGCTATCCTCAGTGACCCCAACATAGCAGAGGCCCTACATACAGAAATTGAGGAATTCTTTGCCATCAACAAGGACTCTTAATAGCCAAGCAACCCCTTGGGAGACCTTCAAGATCTGGGTGCAGGGTATTCTTATGTTCAAAATCACCAGGCTACTTAAATCCGTTAAGCATGAACGGACTCAGGTGGAAACACGGATGCGAGAGCAAGAGTAAAAATACAGTAGCACACAGTAAAGATACGCTTGCTGACATCAATACATTGCTGAATGAATTCCATAAATTGGCGGGCAAGGAAATACAATACATAGTCGCCCCAGCGAGGGCACGTAGATATGGGTAAGGCAATAAAGCAGGACGATCTCCGGCCAACATGTTAAAGGCTGAACATTATCGAAATCCTATTGCCAGTGTCCAAACAATAAATGGCACTGTGGTTATGAAAGAGGAAGAAATAAATCAGGAATTTACAGGATTCTAAACAGAGCTCTACTCCAAAAAAAAAAAAAATGCACACATGAAACGACTGAATATTTAAATACACTATCTCCCAAAGCTCCCTTCCACAGTCAGATTGGTTTTGGAACAACCGGTCACCCATGATGAAATAGCAGAAGCAATAAAATCCCTAACATCACGGAAGGCCCTGGGTCCGACGGTCTAGGCGTGGAATTGTACAAGGAATACCATGCCAAAATAACCCCCGTTTTGTTAAACGTGTGGGAGGAATTTATGCGGGAACCCATAATAACCATATTATTGAAACAAAGGCGCCCTCCCCATGATATGTCTGATAGATTTTTGTCAAGGTCCTTGCGTTCGGGCTTCTCCCACACGAGCCCAGTCTGGTACATCCGGACAATGGGGTTTTATCCCCGATCAGTCCACTGCTCTAAACCTCCATAGGCTGTTTGTGGTCATGGCACAAATTGACCCCAAAGCCGTTGTAGCTGCGCTAGATGCCGAAAAGGCATTCGATTCAGTATCTTGGGAGTATTTGTATGCAGTGCTTAAATGTTTTGGAATAGGCCCTTTTATAAAATGTGTTCGGCTCCTGTACACCAACCCAGGGGCCAGGGTCCTTATTAAATCGCACCCTTTCCACAATGTCCCTGCTTGACAGGGGCACCAGACAAGGCTGCCCCTTTTCCCCTATACTTTTTTGCTTTGACAATTAAGACTCAATCATATCGCTATGTGTGGATGACACTTCTTAGATGACAGACATACACGAGTTCGCAAGATATTCGGGGTACAAAATTAACAATTCCAAATCTGAACTGTTCCCACTTACACCTGCCACCATATGCACAACTAATGCCAATGGATTTAAATGGTCACCCATCCGTGTTCGCTACTTGGGCATTAATGTGTCTAAGGAGAGACAAACATGTATAGATAATTATGAACGTTTTCTACAGCTGTTAACCACGAAATGACATGATCCTCCCCAAGCTTCTCTATTTCTTCGGCAACAACCCTCTTTGGCCGGGTAGGGTATTTTTCACGAAGCTACAGTCCTTGACACATTGTTCATATGGAACGGAGCTGCGGCCAGGATGAAATGGGAACAGTTGGTTGAGCCATACAATACTGGTGGCATTGCCACGCCAGATTTGGAACTTTATTATCTGGCGGCACAGGCCCAATTCGACAAATACTGGTATGACCCACTGGACACAGCTACACATATCCTGATGGAGATGCTGCGTCCCCCACTGATCTCCATTCTGTCCTGTTTAGCACGCACCACAAGGACCCCTGCAGATACGACCCTGTTAGCATCACTGTCCATGCCTGGTCAAGAATTTTCAAAAGACTTCAGATAGAGACACCCTATGAGGCCCCGCTATGGATTTTCCCCGGCATCTCCCCTACGTTTGATAAGGCCCTGCAGAGAACGTGGGACCTGGACAAACAATTAAAGATGCGAGACATGTACCCCGATGGCAAATATGTGACCCTTGAGGACTTTGTTAATACTATTGGTGGAGGTCAGCTGAAATCACTCCAATTCTATTGTATGAGGGCCGCATTTGGCACGAGATGGCCAATGTTCCATGAGGAACAGACCTCACACGAATGTGTGCGGACTGTATCTTCCGGGGCTGGAATATGGACGGGGGTTTCTACACTTTATGCTTTAATACAGGCACAATCCCCATACGTGACCACCATTAAGACAACCTGGGAATTTGATCTGGGTACCACAATCAGTGAAGAAAAATTGTCCAAATATTGCCTATTGTCCAAATCTGTATCACCAAACGCTGGCCTGCGTTTAATTCAAGATCCGTAATCAACTACACTACACCCAGGGTCAAAATGGCTAAATTCACCGAAAACTGTTATGGGCAGTGCCAGAAATGTGGGATCCGTGTGCGAATTCCCATATGTATTGGGCATGCCCTGTGATTGCTGGATTTTGGAAAGATGTGGTTGAGATTATTGGTGAAATAACGCAGATTCCGGCCCTTCTTACCCCTCAGAAATAACTGTTTGGGGACATTGTTAAAGTGGCTGAAACCACTAGAAAACTGTTCAATGTATCTTGTGTGGTCGCAAAAAGATGTATATTGCAATGTTGGGCAGCCTCACATGCACCCCGTATTGATAATTTCCTTCGTGAACTGACATGTGAATTAATGCGAGGAAGGAAGCCCACAACAAGCCACCGCAAAGACATTTGGGCCCCCTTCAGAAGGTACCTATGCAAAATGATATCCGATGAGGACTTTTCTTCTGTACCATCGCCATGATTGTATAAAATTCAACTGTGCTGCACTACCGAAGTTACATTATCCTATTGCAAATGTTATTTTATTGTATGTAATTGACATGACCATCAATAAATAAAAAAATATATAAAAATAAACAAACGCACATTCTGCCACAGTCCTGAAGTTACCTCACCAGCGCTCCAGCTCCTGCATCAGAAACAGGAATCCGGAAGCAAGAGCTTCCTGGTTCCCGCGCATGGATGCAGGGACCTGCGCATGGGTGCTGAAACGCCCCACTCGGGGCTGCTCTGTCTGCATGTGCGAGGAGGCGCAAGAGCTCCCGTTCGCACAGATATGCAGTTCCCCAGCCAGCATTTCCAATGAGCTATGCAAGGCTGGCGAAGCAAAACGCCCCCAGTCTTGCATAGCTCAGTGAGCATGTACGGCTGGGGAACTGAACTGTCAAATTGTTTCCCTTTGACATTTCAGCCAGCCCAGGAGCACTCCCTGAGCTGGAAAAAGCAGCCCAGGGAGTGCTCCGTGTTTCACTGGGCTGGCTTCACGGCTCCTCCATAATGGGTGGGGGGGCCACTGGGTCAACGCCCCCTCGCCCATTATGCATGAGCCGCCAGGCGTACTGGCCTATAGCACTATGCAGCTAGTAGTTTTGACCATTGTGCCTGAATAAACATTACAATTTGCTTACATTCTAACAAAAAACACCCCCTTGGGCACTATTCAACAGTCTTGTCAATAAAGGAATTAATTGCCATTTGCAACTGTGGGGCACTTTTTCATTGCTGCAGGAAACTGTCCTACTCCATTTAAAAAAACGAAACAAAACATTTAACATTTCAGGTTGGGGTCTCGCGCCGCCCGGGTATGCGACAGGGCGCCCTGTGGGGGCACACCCCACAGTTTGAAGACCTCTGCCCTGGTGAATCACCTTGGGGGTTAAGTCCTTTTGTTTCTACTCAGTTGGAAGAGCGAGAGCACTGGATAGTCAAATCTGAGTCAGAGAAGATTCTCTCGTGGTAGATGAGGGAGAAGTACTCTCAGCATCTGCAAGAATGGCGGGGGTATTACTTCAGATGCGTGGGCATTGGAAACAGTAGCCTAGGGTTACTGCCTCCCCTTTCTGAAAAGGCTGCAGGACCAAATGCCAGGAAGCCACTCATTCAAGGTTCCAAATAAGTTCCTTGTGCAGGACATTGAGCCTGCTAGAGAAAGGTGCTACAGAACCAGTATATGTAGCGGAGAGGAACAAAGGGTGGTACTCTTCCCCATTTCCTTATCACCAAGAAGGACAGAGGATGGAGACCCATCTTGGACTTGAGATGCTTGAACAATTTCCTCAGTAAGGCCAAGTTCAAGATGGTCACACTTTTTCAGATGCTTCAGGCCCTCCAGCTCCAGGATTGGATGGTATCATTGGACCTTCAGGATGCTTACTTTCATGTGCCTATCCATCACAAGGGCAGAAAATACCGAAGGTTGGCCGTTGGCGGTTCTCATCACCAGTTTCGAGTTCTGCCATTCAGTGATTAGAAGGTCTGGGATCAGAAGGGGAACTTTCCAAAGGACGGCTGAATAACTGTTACAAGTGGATTTTTGTTTGGTGAAGTGGTTTCCTTTAGAACTCACATGAGCTGATTCAAGACTTTACTTTTACTCTTGAACGCTTGGAGACATTTACTTTGAACAATCCTGGGGAAGGGAATTACCCCGGACAGGGTATCTAGTCAATTCAACTAAACCCATTCCATCAAAAGTTTTCCATCTAAAAAATGTCCATCAAATGCATGTTTTTGGGGGTTAAAGGGATAATTTTTGTTTAAAAAAGAAAAAAATGCATTTGATGGAAATCTTTTAGATGGAAACATTTCAATGGAATGGCATTAGATGCAATGGCTTGAGATAAAATTACCATAAACCCCCAGACAGGTGAAGGCCCTCCAGATCACTGGTTGTTGGTTATTCACTTGTTTATGTTCTTTATGATTTACTTTGAAGGTTTACTTGTTTAGTGTGAGGGCCAGTTTTGTTTATGTTAGGAGTTGTCCCCTTGGAACGTAGACCAGGAAGGGAACTCCCGGATGTAGGTTTAGTGATGATTAATTTGCACTTTTTATATTTAATACAATTTTTAATTTGGATAAAACCACAAGCAGTTGTCCGCCTCACATTACTGAACCCTCACAATAGGCTGCCAGATTCTTGTGGCTGGATCGGGGTAGACGGTTACCTCATGGACACGGGTGTGTGCAGGAGTTAAGGTATTGTCAAAGAGCTAGCATGAGAGGGTTGACATTCTCGCCAGGCCTTGGGTGGTAGGTGGAAGAACCATTATTTTTCACCAATTTATAAGGTTCTTAACTTCACTTCTGTGTTGCAGGTCTTCTCTTGGCGACTGTGCAGGTTGGAGAGGAGTTTTGACCAAGCTTCGACCTCTGCCATGTATTCCTTGCTGTTCTGTATCGCAGGGAGGTCACTAATATGTTGTCTCTCTGGCACCAGTTCAAAAGGGGAAACCCAAAGGATACCTGTGGTGTCTTCCACACAGCAAAGAACGCACAGGATTCCACACAGCAAAGAACGCACAGGATTAGATCATTTCGTTTTTTCCATCCTCAACCCTCAGTTTTCTCAGGATTCATTTGAACCCCTCAACCATATCCATGCAGCCGAGGATGATAGACCAAACGTTCTTAGGTTTTTAACATTCATAAGATCTTTAACTCCTATTCATTTGAACATGAACCTGATCCTCTTGGTGCGTTAATATGTCCTAACAGCTGGAACCATAACAGCTAGCATAGAAATAGTGGTTTCCTTCAAGGAAATTCCAGGCATTCTGCAAACTACCAAAGTATTTCATACAGTTTCAAGCTCAATACGGTTCAAAACCGTCATTTTCTACGAAGAGAAAGGGAATAGTTTCTTACCTGTAACTCCATTTCTCCAGCATTGGAATCTTTCATGGATTCACATGCTTAGAATATTCCCCGCCGTCAGACTGGGACCCCTCGGTACACATATATAGCCTTTTCCTATAGGAAAACTTCCGACACTTGTGTCCTATCTACGTCCTTTTAGGACCCGCCTACGCATGCTCTGTAGGCCGTCATGGTATAAGAGGGCCGCCCCCGCGCCTCCCCTTCAGATTTCGGCCCCTCCAAAGTAGGAAGGGTCAAACCTATCAAACATATACATTGCATTCCAGGGAGGCTGGCGGGCGCATGTGAATCCATGAAAGATACCAACGCTGGAGAAATGGAGTTAAAGGTAAGAAACTATTCCCTTCTACAGCATTGGATCTTTCATGGATTCACATGCTTAGAATAAATTGTATAGCAGTAAACCTGAAGACGGCGGTGAGAATGTAATGTAATATACCCTCACCACAATACACAATGCATAGGTACACCAGAAATAAGTTTACCCATATAACTGTACCTCCATAAAGCATACGGTCACCAACAGGTAGAAAAAAACTCTCCACAGTGTGGAGCTTACCTTATTGAAACAGATGGCGCAGGACTGCTCTTCCCATCTGCACCTCGTCCACATGCTGCCTGGCAAGGCAGTAGTGGCGGGTAAACGTGTGGGGCATCGACCATGCCGCAGCCTGGCATATGTCCGTTATCGGAATTCCTGCCCATAATGCTGCTGAGGTGGACGTTGATCTTGTAGAATGGGCTCTGGGATGCCCTTGCAGCGCCCTTCCGGCCTTGGAGTGGCAAAACGCAATGGTCGACGAGACCCATCGAGCCAATCCTTGCTTAGAAATTGCCTTTCCTTTCGTCGACGGACCATACGCGACGAACAGTTGTCGAGTAGACCTGAGTTCTTGTGTACGATGTAGGTAAAATTTTAGGGCCCTCTTAACGTCCAAGGTATGAAGGGCTTTTTCTGCTGCCGATGATGGGGTCGCCAAGAAAGTAGGGAGAACAATGGACGAGTGTTTGTGATACACTGTAGGAACTTTCGGGACAAACGTAGGATTATTTGCCAGGACCACCTTGTCTTTAAAGAATCTCAGGTATGGAGGGTCTACGACCAACGTTTGCAGTTCCGAGATTCTCCTCGCTGACGTGATGGCAATTAAGAATGCCAACTTCCACGATATGAATTTTATGTCCGACGTGGCCATAGGCTCAAAGGGTGGTTTCATTAAGCCTGCCAACACTATGCTGAGACTCCATGTTGATGGGAAACGTTTTACTGGGGGAAAAGTTTGAAATAAGCCCCTCATGAAGTGTTTCACAAGTCTGTCGCTGAATAGAGGAGACGACTGTCTCTTCCTCGTGAACCTAGTGTTGGCCGCCGGGTGCACCTTTATCGATGTGAAAGATAAACCCCCCTCTGCCAAGTGAAGCAGGTAAGGTAGAACTTGCTCCGGAGTCACCTTCAACGGATGTAGACCTTGTTGTCCTTGACACCATTCACAGAACCTTTGCCACTTATAGGTGTAAGATTTGTTGGTAGAAGGGGCCCGAGCCGCTTGCAGAATTTTCTGATAATCCTCCGAAACGTCTAAGGTGCCGAATTCCGAAAAGTCAGGAGCCAGGCTGAGAGGTTGAGACTGTCCGGGTCGTGATGCCACACCGTACCTTTGTCCCGGGACAGTAGGTTCGGGACTCTCGGAAAAGCTATTGGATGTTCCAGCGACAGGTGAAGCAGGTCGGAAAACCACGGTTGCCGCGGCCAGTATGGTGCCACGAGAAATACCCGGCAACTGTACCTGCGTATCCACTGCACTGTCCTCCGTATGAGGGGAAACGGAGGAAAAGCATAAAGGAACTTGTCCGTCCATGGGAAGGAGAACGCCTCCCCCATGGAACCCTCCTGAGGCCACCTGCTTGCGAATTGTTCGCATTTCTTGTTTTCCTTCGTTGCAAAAACGTCCAGTGGGGGCTGGCCCCATTTCTCAAAAACTTTCATCAGCTGAACTGTGTCCATTTCCCATTCGTGTATCTGGGCCATCCTTCTGCTGAGGGAATCCGCTTGCAAATTCCTCACTCCCGGGAGATGGTGAGCCACGATGGAAATCTTGTGCTTTAATGCCCAATGCCATACTCTCTGGGCCTCCATGGAAAGAGTTCTGGATCACGTCCCTCCTTGTTTTCTCAAATAAAACATGGCCGTCGTATTGTCCGTCAGCACTCGCACTCTCGATCCCTTGATGTGTGATAGGAACGCCTTCAAGGCCCATTCGCTCTGCTCTGAGCTCTAACACGTTGATGTGTAGGAGTGACTCAGTTTGAGACCAACGACCTTGCGTTTGAAGAGTGCCCATGTGAGCTCCCCATCCAGTTAGGGACGCATCCGTGAATATGGTTCGCTGGAACTCCGGTTCCTGTAGGGGTACACCGTTGTTCAGATTGTGGAAACTCTGCCACCACTGAAGGGTCCGAAGCAGTTTGTCGTCGTCAATGATTATCTTGGCTGACCACAATCCTTGGGCCTGTGTATACCGGTCCGCGAGGAACTCCTGAACTGGTCTCATGAATAGGCGACAGTTTGCCACCAGATGGATGCAGGATGCCATGGCCCCTAGGACCGAAACGTATTTCCTCACTGAGAGCTTGGTGTTTGACCATAGTCGGCTCGCCAGTTGATTGAGTTTTGAGGTTCTGTCGAGGGAAGGCTTCACTAGCCCCGACTGGGTCTCGAACTGTGCCCCCAGGAACACCAACGTTCTCGATGGCCGCAGAGAGGATATTTCGAAGTTCATGGCAAATCCCAGCTGTTGTAGAAGTTGCATGGTGGCTTGCAAACTTGTGTTGGTCGACGCTGGGGAGGGTCCCCTTACCAGCCAGTAGTCGAGGTATGGGTATACATGGTGGCCTTGCTTCCTTAGCCAGGTCGCTACTGGGGCCAGGCATTTCGTGAACGTTCTGGGGGAGGTTTTGAGCCCAAAGGGAAGAACCGTGAACTGGTAGTGAGTCCGCCCTATCACAAACCTCAGGAACTTCCTGTGTTTCCGACACATTGGAATATGGAAGTACGCGTCCTGCAAATCCAGGGACGCTAGAAAATCTCCTTCTTGAACAGCTCGGATCACTTCTTGCAGCTTGAGCATTTTGAATTTTAGGCTCTTTAAGGACTTGTTGAGATCGCGTAAGTCTAGAATGGGACGCCATTTTCCGTTCGGCTTTTTTACGACGAAGTATCTTGAGTAGTCTCCTTGACCTTTCTGTGATGTTGGAACTAATTCTATCACGCCCTTTGCTAACATGAGTGTTACCTCTTGTTGCAGTACCCTCAGATGGGAATGAGCGGTGAACGCAGGTGGAATGTGCGGAGGGCTGGGCTTGAATTGTAGAGAATGCCCATTCCTTATTGTGTCCAGCACCCATTGATCTGTCGTTATTCGTTCCCATTCGTCGACATAGGCCGATACTCTTCCCCCCAGAACGGTGTGTTGCTCGTCATTGCTGATCTTTATTTTGTTTGTCTCTCGATGACGATGGATAGGATGGTCTCTTCCTGGAAGTCTGGAAGTTCCGGCGTCGGTTTGCAGTTTGGGAAGCACGCCTGTATCCCTGGGAGGGGTAAGCCGACCTACCAAAGGATCTGTCTCCTGACGCAGAGAATCTGGAATTACCTGAAGCCCCTCTAAAGGGACAAAAAGACTTGTAGCTTCGGCCACTGTGGAGGGGACCCAATGAACGTGCCGTGTCCGAGTCCTCTTTCATTCCCTTTAGGGCCTCATCTACTTTCTCTCCGAATAGAAGGTCTCCCTCAAAGGGCATATCTAATACTTTGTATTGTACCTCTGGCCTGAAGTAGGTTCACTTAAGCCATGACTGTCGTAACACGACCCCATTATTGACTTGCTTGAAGCCTGATTCAGCGAGGTGAACCGTGATGTTTATTGCGTGATTGGAGGCTTCCTCACCCTCTCGGACCAGTAACATCGCTGCCTTCCTATGCTCTTCCGGAAGATGATCCAGCAACGGAGCCAGCCTGTGCCACATTTCTCTGTCGTATCTGGCTACAATAGCCAGAGAGTTTGCGGCCTTTACTGTAGTTGCTCCCACGGATAGCACTTTTTTGCCGAAGGCATCCTGACGTCTTGCCTCGTTTTCAGGCGGAGTCGTGCACTTGTGCTGGGCCTTCGCTTTCCTCGCCGCTGCCGCCGACACAACCAATTCAGGCATTGGTTGGGAGGATAAGCACTTGGGGGTAGACTCTGGAGCCTTAAACTTTTTCTCAAGGCGTCCTTTTACCGCCGGCTCCGAAAAGGGGTGACGCATTGTCTGCAAACCCTCCTTCCACACATGATCTAGTATGGGTATTGAGAACACTGACCTCCTTCTCTTACCCATGTGGTCGAGAAAAAAAAAGTCCTTTTTCTGTTCTTCCTGGTACAAACTAAATTCCTTACACGCCTTCTCCATCATAGAATGGAATGATGCAATATCGTCCGGGGGGGGGGGCTACGGGACGGGTGAGCCGGGCTTCTTGGGGTTTCTAACTCCACCTCCGACTCCCAGGATGATGAGATATCCGACATGGCTCCTCTGTCAGACTCCGAATCTGGCAGCTCACCTTCCTCTTGGGGTGCCTGTGGTGCCGAGACTGGCGTGCGTAAGTGAGTCGGTGGACGGGACGGGCCCGGCTCGTCGACGGGTGACTGTGGCAGGTTTACCTGAGGTAGTCTCTGGTCCAACGACTGTACTAAAGACTGAAGCGTGGACAGAATCTCCAACGACAAAACAGATTGAGGATTGAGAAGAGGGGCAGATACCAGAATTCCGGATCCCCTCGTCGACGACTTGTCAACCACTCGTAGCCAGAGGTCTGCCAGGCCAGCTATTCTCCCGCTCTAGTCCTCCCCCGAGGACAGCGACACTGCCTGTTCCGATTCCCTCCGTATACTTTACTGCAGGATCAAAAACTTCAGGCCTCCAGGCTTCCTGTAGAACCTCCGTTGACGAGGCCACCGTCGCAGTCGTTGTCGATGGGACGGTGGATACCACATGAGTTAGTGGTAGGGTTGAGGCCGATGACTGGATTGCCGTCGACGACGGTGGCTTAGCAGGTGGTTTTGGCGGTTCCGCCTTTTCCACACTTGGCCTGCTTTTACTCGACTCGTGGTCGATCTATGGTGATCGCCCGAGGAGGATTTCGGCCTTTCTTTGTCATGCTTTTTTGACGAAGATGACGATTTTCTCGACAAAGATTCTTTTTCCGTCGGTCGAGATTTCTTCGCTGGTGGTTCCGACGACACAGCGCGGTGTGATGTTTTCGCGATTGTGTGGAGCCTACCACCGAAGGGGGGTATGCCCCCGCTCCATCATTCAACCATGCCACCAGCCGTCGATTTCGGTCTTTGAGGGTCTTTTGAGAAAACCCTTTGCATATGTCACAGTTATCAGCCGAATGATGAGGGTGGAGACAGTATATACAATCCATATGTCCGTCCCCTCGTAAACTTTTTTCAAGCCGCACGTCGCGCACGGACGGAACAGCGCTTTTCCTGACATGGAGGAAAAATTCACCTAACTCCAACTCCAAGTACACAACCTTGTACAAAATAGTAAGACGACACGAGGAGATCCCACTACTTTGGAGACGGTTGAAATCTGAAGGGGAGCCGCGGGGGCGGGACTCTTATACCGCCACGGCCTACGGAGCATGCGTAGGCGGGTCCTAAAAGGACGTAGATAGGACACAAAAGTGTCGGAAGTTTTCCTATAGGAAAAGGCTATATATGTGTACCGAGGGGTCCCAGTCTGACGACGGGGAATATTCTAAGCATGTGAATCCATGAAAGATCCAATGCTGGAGAAGAATAAGTCCACAATGCTCTAATTTCCTTGCGCAGGGAGGTTCTTAAAGGGGCCAGAGGATTTCTTTACTTCAACTATGCATACTGGTGCAACCAGGCAAGAACTCAACTCAGGGAAGGCAGTTCAGGCAGCACCAGGACAGGTTACAAAAGGAAGATGAACCTTCAATATGCCAGCAGGCCCCAATATAAATGAGTCCCAGATACGTGTACATTAACCAATCAGGCACAGCTCAGCCCAGGATCATACAGGTGCAGACCCCAACCCAGAGTCCCAACCATGGGTAGGAGAACCCCCAGTATATACGCTAGGCAGCACAGTCTGGCTGGGGAGTCGAAGAAAGACCAGTGAAGCAGGAGAGAAGAGTTTGAAAAAAAAAGCAGAAGAGAGAAAGACATTCCATGGTGACACTGGAGGCGAACGGAGAGGAGTTTGGATGAGGGTATACCTGTGATATAGAGATTTAATGAAGGTGTCACTGAGATTTGGACATGGTGCAGGGGTCACCAGGAGATTGAGAAGCGGGTGCATGAGTCAACCACAAGATTTGGAGGGGGTGAAGGAGTCACCCAGAGACATTGAAAAGGGGTTGCAGGAGTCACTTAGATTTTGAGATTGAATTTTGCAGGATTTACACAGAGATTTGCAACACAGAGAGAACTATGCCCAAAGGAGGTGAAGAAAGTAGAAGATTGATCTAGGGAGTGGAGACAGTGGCGCTCAAAGGCTTAGCCAAAATGGGTGAAGGTGATCGAGTGAAAGGTTAAGGATTGGTTTGAGAGGGCCAGGAGAAAGCGTGAGGAAGCAGGAAAGTGAGCACTAAGAGGGGGAGAAGGAGGTACTACTAGAAACGAAAGTACAGGGCATATGTGAGAAAAGCTGCTTTTCTGGGAAGGTCCCAGAGTACCACAGTGATCCAAGCAAGGCCCAGAAAGAGGGAAGTGGTACAAGATGGTACTGCTACACCAAAGACGAGGGACATTATAAAAGGAGTAGCGAGGGAGCAGGGAGTTCAATCTTCGAGACACAATAGAGAGAAGGGATTCAAGAGGGAGGATAGGGCCACGGTCCTACTTTACACATCCTCAAATGGAGACCCATCTGTGAAACCAGAAGTGCCGGTGCATTGTTACACAGACATGCAGCAAGTGATCATATTGTTCAGGGTGGTTAATCAGGTCCCCCGGAAAGCCCAGAACTCGTTTTTAGATAAAGAAAATTTCTATGGAGGAAACTAAGTTAATTAATCCACCACGTTTCCCCACGAAAAAAAGGTGCGGGGGGACTCGAGGACCATTCTTTCTTGCAATACATTTCCATATGTATATTTGTATCTTCTCTACAGTTACTTTTAAACCACTATAGAGGCAGAGTTTATGCACTGGAAAGCTTTGAACCAGATTCCCGACAGGGAAAGCAATACAAGTGCCTCTACCTGATTTTTCATAGAAAAAGAATGTTCAGGTATAACGCAATAACCAAAAGTAGTGCTTACAGGAATCTACGACGATCCCTGTGTAGGCTAAGGGGTTCCCAAAAGACGTGACACCACATTAAACTGTGACAAGAGGGTTAAACGTTTTTGTCAAAAGCTCAATAGCAAAAGTGGAGACACATACTTTTATACAGTTATAGAAGGGTATCTTTCCTAGCTCCATGATAGGATGGCTAAGTTCTTATCTGAAATTCCCAATTGGATGTATGGTAACCTCAGGTACAGTACTTACGTGTAATATCGACAGACACATGGTGCACCCTTTGACCTGACACAAGAGCCTTTTGCCTTGACGAGGGACCGCTGGTAAATGGATTGTTTGCACCCATTGTGGCTAGGCCTTCAAAGAAACTAATGGCACCTTCCTACTGTGCCACACTAGAAACAGTGCCATCGATGAAAGAGGAGTGCATGTTTGACTTATGATATGTTAATACTCGATTATGCTTCTACAGAAACCCTAGTTATGGTGTTGGATGTGAAGTGTTTTGGATGCCCGCCTCCGAAAGGGGTGCACTCATGGTTAGACCCTTAACTGTTACAATGCCTCCTAATTGGTAAACAAAAAAAAGACCAGTCCAATCGACAAAAACAGACACATTACACATAATGTGGGTTTTAAGTTTATGTACGCTTGGAGCAGGAATTCGTTTCACGGGCCTGGGGATTTGCCACCTATGCATCAACACTTGATCATTTGAGGAAACCTTTCAATGGATCAAAGGGGCCAGGTTCAAAACATCTTTACATCGAATGACATTTTTTTAGTTCCCCCTTCTACAAACAGCTTCACTTTTTAATTAAGAGAAAATCAAAAAAGGATTCTTCCCTAAATGTGAGAGCTATTGTTCGGACTGCCTTTTTAAGTGTCTTTGTTTAGTATGTTGGGTTAGGTTGCTGTGGGGTTACATCAACTCCCTCACCAACTTGTACATTACAATCCGAGTGTCACTTAGTGCACCACGACTGTGTGTGAATAGCTCTGCATATTCTATTTGCATGCTTTAACTCGCAAGGGATCTCATGTTTTTCCTCGTTTGTTCCACTAATTAATATTCTAAAGTGGTCTACTGAAATGTGTGCAACTTTCAGGATGTATTCTAAATGTCTTTAATTTGAATGTTGGGTTGCTCTGGGGTGATGGGGCGTCACTGATATGCAGAGGATAACCTCCTGCAAGCAGCCCAATACCGCATCTGAACCGGTGCAAGGTTTGCACACCTTTTCATATTTTCCGTTTCCCTTCGGATAAAAATGAAAATAAACCCTGATTAGGACACCAAAGTTTATGGGTTTAGTTAAGATGGTACTCTAGGAAACAAACATCTGACTTTTATGTGGCTTGTATACACCTGCCTTCCTCCTGTACTACCACATTTAAAAGGACCCCCTTTTCAAGATGGCAGTACGATTGGTTGTGCATTGACTTTCTTGTACTTTACAATGCCGACAAATCCATAAGGAGCTTTGTGCTGCTGGGTACTCCGTTACAGAAATCCAGTAATGTCTGGTCATTCTTGGGCTTACCCTGAAGGGGTCTAACATCCACCACCACAGCAGTGGGAAATCAGAAAAGAAGAATTAAGCAAGAGGGTGACTAAGTGTTGCACAGTAATGCATCAAGATGAGGTGTGTGGAGTGGTGCAATGTATAGCCATCTCCCAGCTTAATCTACATACTTAATCTGTTGGTTGCCTCTATGACCACCAGTCCGGCTTCAGAGCTGGCAGAAGAACGGAAACCGCTCTCCTGAACACCCGTGAAGACTTGCTCCCCAATCTTGAATCTAATCTCCCTTCTGTGCTCATTCTCCTCGATCTATCCTCTGCTTTTGACACGGTCAACCATGCCATCCTGCTCAATTGTCTCCGTGAAAACCTTGATATTACTGATCAGGCCCTGGCCTGGTTGAGCTTTCTGATCAACCAACCCTCTCAGGTCCAACTAGGGTCTTTCCTCTCTTAGATCTCTCTCTACTCATGCTGTTCCACAGGGGTCTAACCTCTCTCCCTGGCACCTCTTGCCCACTGTATCGCTACTTTCTGCTCCAATTTTCAATATTTTGCAGATGACACTCAGCTATCTTTCAGGCTCCCATCAGCCACCTCTCCTTATATACCAGACTGGCTGGATGCAATTCAGGAGTGGTGCGACGCCAAGGATCTCTGCCTTAAGGCCAATAAAACCGAGATCCTCCTCATTGGGGCACCCGCTCCCTCCTTTCCTCTCTGGCCGCCCACTCTGGGCCCTCTTCCTTCTCCTTCCTGTGAGGCTAAGAACCTTGGTGTCATCTTCGACTCCACCCTCTCCTCTCCTCACATCTCGGACGTCTCTAAGGAGTCAAACTATCAGCTGCACCTCCTCAGAAGTATTCTTCCTTTTCTCACTTCCCCCTAGAAGCTGTCTCCAGAGCTCTGGTTCTCTCTAGGCTCGACTACTGCAATAGCATCTTTCTAAATCTTCCTGCCTCTACTCTTCGACCTTACAACTTATCCAGAACAAGACAGACTTGTCCTTTGCCTCAAGCCCAGGGATCATATCTCTCCAGTTCTGAAATCTCTTCACTGGCTCCTCATGGCTACAAGGATCAACTTCAAGACCCTCTGCATCATCCACAAGGCTTTCTAGGGCCTGGGACCACTCTGCCTGCAACTTTCTCTTCCAAACCATCTTCTTTCTCAAGCTCTCTGCTCATCCACCTCCAACTCTCTGAAGGTCAGAGGCTTCTCCAAGCAGAGTGTTGGGGGAAGATCCATTTCCTCGGCTGGGGCCTCCCTCTGGAACAGCCTCCCTGCTTCTCTCAAACTTGAGCAGAACCCCCTTCGGTTCCGGAAGCAATTTAAGACCTTCCTTTTCGCTTATGCTTTCTCTCTTGCTTTCCCCTGCTGATGCACCCAACTGCTCTGCGCACTGGTCACCCTCTGAACTCGGGCCAAGGCCCCTGCATGTACAGTTGCCCTTGCACTGCCTCCGGGCTCCCTAGCACTTAAGGGTCTGTATCTGCAACCCTACAGTCCCTTATCTCTGCACTTATGAGCCTCCCACTGGCTGGACTTGTGAGTAACTGCAATTCCCCCTTCCCTTTCCCTCCTGGCACCTCTCCCCTTCCCTCTTCACCGCACGATCTGAATAACACAAGGCCTAGTAAGATCATTATTTTGTCCTCCCTTTGTTTCCCCATCCTTGTCACACCGCGCCTAGAAACACTTGTCTACAGGCGCGTTATAAATGCCACATTAATATATGCTTTAGCTGTCGGGGTGCAGATACATGGCAAACATTCATATTTAGGTTAAATGCCTGCCGTTTTGGACCAAAGCAAGTCATCTGGTTCATTTGGCGGATGAGGGTCCATCTAAAAAAGACCAAAAAAATGGTGGATCTGAATACTAACATTGCCCTACATTTGTGTTTTTTTTTTTTTTTTTTTTTTTTTTTTACACCTGTGCAAAATCATTAACTCTTCATTAAGGAAGATGACAAACTGCAAACCAGCTCACATCTCTGCTATCCTCTCATAGGATCAAAGCTGCTCACATGTCATCTACCATGCTCTACAAGACGAGAGGTTGGAATGGCAGACTGTGTTGTGAATCAGACTTTAAAATTGTCCTGGACAGACTTAGGTGGTGTTGGCTCTGGTTGATGCTATGTTTATGTCCAGTGTTTCTACAGTACTCCTGCTGAACAAGCTAACAATCCATTTCATTTCATTTCAATCTGTAGGTGCTTAGCCAGTCCTGGATTTTTCTTTGCATTCTTGGAGTGGTAGTTCAGATATGATAATACAAGAAAGCTGATCTACAAGTCTCAATATGCAAAGAAAAACAGACTGGACAGTACTTCTAGGGTAGCAACTGCCAACATATTGTAACCAGAGGAAGTAAAACAAAAAAAAGCATTCTTCTTTACATTATGTGCTCAGATGTGTGGTGGGGATATAATGGCGCTGTATCCATGAACAGGATGACTCTGGAAAGAGGGCCCCTTCCATTGGCGCACATCTTTGGAAGTGATGCGGAAGTGCGACTTAGCTGCGTGGTGACTTTGCTGTCTGGACACTCCTGGAAGCCTTGCTTTGTGATTTTCCCTACAATTTTGGAGAAGTTGTATTGTACAGAGGGGGTTAGCCCCACCCACTATTACCCAAGCACCTTCTTTAACAGCACTTGCGCGCATCCATGGAGGTGCTCTGGAAGTGCGGCTTAGCTGTGCAGTGGCTTTTGCGACCTTCGTTCTTCCAATTGGGTGGTTTGTAGGCAAGTGCAATGGCTTTTCATAACTTCACTCAACTACTTGTTTAATAGTGTAACTATTAAATGTTACCATATCTGAGGGACTTTATACGCTTAAGTCAGCTATGCCGTTACTCAAAGAAATGACCAGGGTGACGTTGCAATTGAAGAAAACACCTCATAGAACTCCCCCTGCTGAGACGGTGGCGAAAAAAAACATAAGGGAATCTAGCGCAACTGAAGCTAATTTGGCTCATCGGCCCGCAATATTTCCTGTGCCTGGTCCCAGCGGTGTGAGTCCTATCCCCTTACCAAGCTCGCTGATGGCGGCAGGTTACACGAACACTCCGAATTAATCTGCTGGTGCAGGTTTTACTCCAACTCGTGCTTTTTCCGTAGATGAAGGGTTGCCCAACAATTTCAACAGTTCCCAGGTGCAACCTGTATATACCCAGTTCACCGATGTTGACCTTGGATCTTTAAATGATAGAGATATACCTGTCCTTAACCTAACTACTGAGCCAGACACCTTACTTCAACCGAATAGGGAACATCAGACACATGAAGAGCCGATTCAAGCCTCAATTCAATCGATCACGGATACCTCCATATCACAGGTGGCGGTGACGGTGACAAATCAATCAGGAATAATTTTGCACAATGCGCCCCCTCCGACACCAATAATCTCTCTCAATCACCGATTAGGTTTGCTCATTCTTCGCACAATTCATCTGCTCTTTCTATATTGTTTACTTATCCCACGCTGTGCAAGATATGAAGTGTCCCGCAAATACAACCAACCACTATGTGTCAAACAGCGCACTCCCCCCTATTAGATATTACTTTGACTGCCATGAATACAGCTCAGCTCATTGACAAAGCTGTTTGAGACTTTGTATGAGAGAATTAACCACCAGACGTCCCTCATTTCACAACTTCTGCAACATGAGGCGATGGCGAATTTGGAGACTTCCGTCAAGGCAAATTTGTTATCCCCTCAACAGATATTAGCCTTGGTAAGGGCCCATACTCAACTACTAGCTTCGTCTAATATGGCAAAAATAGTATCGTGAAGTGGAAGGGAAGCGTATTGCCGTCCTTCCATCAAGTAATTCGTCCTTTTGAGGCCTATTCTGCTGAGCGGCGTCAAGTGGATCCCCACTTTATCTCAAGCGCCTGCAGCCACAGACTCGCACAAGTAGAACCGAAGACGGTAAAACAGTCTTATTCCATTTTCACTCAAAGTACGAACAAAAACAAAAAACACACCAAACCCCCTTTGCATGAGAAAAAACAAATGAAAATAATACGCCCCCAACCTAGCTTGAGTTCAAGGCATTTTATATAAGCCATTTCCCTCCCCAAAAAACAGTGTGATAGCCAATTCAGCAGTAATTAAGTATGTGAAAACCTCACAAAGTAAAATGGCTAACAAAAGCAGAAATGGTATATCAATCGTGACATATGCGCCCTTGTATGATCTCGTTTTAGCTGTTGCAGAACAGCAAAAGATGGATATTATTCCCTCAACTACTCGACAACCACCGTAGAGTTTGAGCTCTGATATATCCTGCCCCACTCTTCCTATGTCTCTAGACAATGATTTCCTTAAATTAGAACAAAGACGTGTGGAGATACAAAAATCTGTTGTACTATATCTTGCTTCACAACACAAGACAACATTCGCCGGCATTACAGAGTGAAACACACACCAACAGATGAACTTGACTGATCGTACATACAACTTTAGCCGTAACCCAGTAAGAACGTGATCCAACATCCAGAGAGAAGCACATTGACTGTCCCAGTACAATCACATAATAAAATGAAAGGTGGAATGGAATCTTACGGCCAACATAAATTCTGTCAACCGCATTACCATCATCTAATTATGAAATGTCGGTCATCTCTGTATGTGATCTATGATCTTAATAGTTCGAGTGTCCTCAACCTATTCAGTGACATTCCTAGTCTCAAGGATATAACTTTTTCAGATATATCAAGTTGAGTTTGTTGAGGAGACGGATCCATCAGTGACAAGAGTGTGGATCCAGTCAGGCGTTGTCCTGAATGCCATCTGGAAAGCTAAAATGGATTTATTTGTTTTGGGATTTATAATTACTCCATCGACTTCCTCGAACCCCAGGGAAATTGAGGGACCGTTCCTGGCAATTACGATATTGCCGCCTCTTAAAGTCAAATTTTCACACACAAAGTTAAATATCCAGATTCGGTTTCTGGCCATCCAAACCAACATCATATGTGGCGTAACACCCATGCATAACAACTCAAGCTTCAGCCCATGTGTCATGTTCATCTTGCAAGTTGGAATACGCAAGGGTATGTACATTTGATGCACAGATCTAGAAACCTCTTAAATAACCTTTGATAGTGGCTTTGCAGGAAACATGGCTCTCTGAACCTGCTCTCTGGGATGGCAATCACATTGTTTTGCATGCAGTCAAAACATCTGCTAAATGGAAGGTCAACATCAGGTCTTCTTGTTGCGACCAAAATAGGTTCTGGGTTCACGGCCCAGCTATGGGCCCTTTCCAAATCATACAGCTTGTAAAAATTAGGTCAACCTTCAGAGAGATAGCACTTATTACCATCTACTGGAACCAAGATAAAATCTTTCAAGATCTTGAAATGGTTTTAGATCTTGTTATGCAGACCCCCCCTCCATTGTACACACTATTCTAGTACGAGATCTGAATCTTCACGGTTAGTCAAAATGCTCCACACAACTGAAAACCCAGTGCGGCAGAGATGGTGCTCTCTTATGAAGGAGCGACCGCTTATAATGGTAAATGGAGCGCTCCCTGGTGACATACCTCCACAAAGTAAATGAAAAAAAAGATGTCTCCAGGAAGCCATCATTGTCTAAATTTACATAGACCAAGACAGATTTGCAGATGCAATAAGGTTTGAAATCAAGAAACAAACACAGCAATCATGAAATGGTGTGCGAGTTGGTCCGGAGCCTCCAATCTTTTAAATCCCCCCCCCCCATGACCAAATGAGGGACCATTAACATTAACCAGAGGGAGAAACCAGTTTCGCTGGTCCGAGCTTACACTACAACATTTAAATGATTGAATTGTTTACAACCAATGTTTCCCTGACAAGCATGTGACTTACTTGGGAGGGCATTATGTGGCCGTGTTACTACTCTTTAGTCACCGATCAACAATAGTGAGAAAGACGTATACAAATAAAACACCCTTATGACCCAGAGTTGCATGATAGGAAAGCTACTTTTCGTCGAGCTAAGAGCCTTACCTGCTTCCTTTCTCCAACCAAAAGAACACAAGCCCTTAGATGATTAAAAACTAAATATAAAAATTGGATAAGGTCCCATAGGGCCCTATTTAAAAAAAGATGGAGAGCTAATGCTTGTGGCGATTGCTTCCAAGAACTCGGCTCAAACATGGAATTTACTTAATCGAGCCAATCATAACGCAGTCCCCTCTTCAGATCAATGGAGTGTCTGAATGGCAGGATCATTTCGCAATCGTGTATGCTTTGTCTGGTACCACCTCCACAGACCATATTTGAATAACATCGCAAAATGTGCATCTTCAAGTGTCTGAAGAAGTCATCTTATATTATATTCAAAGATCCAGTGGCTCGAGAGCTCTGAGACCCAATGGACTTCACAATGCCATGTTTAAAGAACACCCGGAGGCCTGGGCCACAATTCTTTAAAATATCTTTACATACGTTTTAAAAACATAACTTCTACCAACGTCATGGCTTAAATCTATAATTGTGCCAATCTTTAAGAAAGGCGATCGACAATCGCCTGCCAATTATAGGCCCATTGCTTTGCTCGACGCACCTGGCAAAATATTTGCCCGTTTCATCTCGAGTGATTTCAATGATTGGACAATGAAATTCCAGCGTTGTGACCCTTTCCAAACAGGTTTTATAGCTGGGTTGGGCACAGCGATTAATCTCATGACAATTTGCGCCATAAAGGCTCAATGCCTCGCTCGACAACAGCAACTGTATTTTGCCTTTGTGGACTTTCGATCAGATTTTGACTCGGTCTCCAGACAATTATTGATGAGCAAGTTATGTAAGGTAGAATGTCCATTAGCTCGCTAATTGATTTGCTACACACCAACACCTGAATACAGGTACGAATAACATCGGATGAGTTCTTTCTACACCCATTTTCACACAGAGGTTTAAAGCAGGGCAGTATCCTCCCATCAGCCCTCTTTAACTTCTTCATTTCGAACATGAAAGATTTACTAACATCAAGGCAGATGCACCAAAACTAGGAACTCAACTAATTTCGTGGCTGCTATAATCAGCTGCAAATTAATCTAGATAAGGCGAAAGACATGCATTGTGGTACGACTGGGAGTGGTGGTAAATCTATTAGTTGGTCTCTGCATGGCACTAAACTTAAGTTAGTACATGATTATCACTATCTAGGTTTCAATGTAAATGATCAAGCCCGTGACCTTCCATATCTTGCCAGTAGTAAGATTAAGCTGCTCACAGCAATTTCCCAGGCAAGAGTGATACATGCCAAGTTGTCATGTGTGCCGGTTCTGACTTTTTTCCAATCAGAAGGCCGTTCCGCTGGTGTTGTATGGTGCGGAAACTAAGTATTTTCAGAAGCATTCTGACATAAAATGGAAGGGACGTTCTGAGACGTGTGTTGACCCTTCACCAATGTTTCCCAATCGCTATGATTAGATTTGAACTGGATCCAATATCGCTTTACAGCATGTATGCATAGAAATTATACTCATTATACAGGCAATGTTTGCAGGCACCTAAATCAGACATGCTACTATACATATTTGCTTCATATGCAACATGGTCACATCATAAGTTCGTAACTATTTGGAAGACCACAACCATAAACATACTGACAGCCGCAGATGTAGCTACATAACTTTGCTGGGTAATCCAAAACACGCTAAACAAACATTTAAATATGATTGTATTAAAATGCAACAAGCATGTCTTAAGTATGCCGATTTTAAGAACAACCCTTTCAGTCACAAAAAATAGCGCATCTTGGAGCCTTATCTAGTGCAGTGTCCATTGCCCTTGCTTAGAAATACCTTTTTGCGGTTAAGATTTAATCTGTGGACGACAAATTATATACTAGCAAGATGAAAAATCATCAACAAAGCTGAAAACATATGTCGATTCTGCAAGTTCCCAAGTCAGCCTGAGTCATTGAAACATCTGTTTACAGAATGTCCGAAGCTTTGCAACAAGCGCTCCTTTTAATTGAAAAGATACTTTAAGCACTTTAAAATTGTCAACTCAGATGTTCTTTGACAATATATTTTTTACAAATTGAACATCTGTCAGAATTGCCACAATCAATTGTCTTGGTGCATTACCGTTAAATTGATGAAGGTTGACTTTTGGTGACTGTACTTGGCAGTTTAACAATTTTACGTTTTAATTTTTTACATGTATGATATATATATATTTTTTAATGGACGGTGCAAGAATGTTATGTAATTTGTAAATATGTATTATTTTTTGTGATTTGTAAAACACATCTTTTCTTTTATCTTTTGTATACTTATAAATTGAAAGGTTGATTGTAAAACAGCCAAATCAAAAAAAAAGGGATGGCACCTTCAGTTAACAACAGCCAAAGCACAGAGTACATCTCCAGATCTGGGAGCATCTCCAAGACAGTCACCAGGTCCCATAGTGATATTTGTAGGCATAATGGACACAATCTTTAAGGAGCACATTTTCTGTGAGGCACTGGTGGCACACGTGCAAGGGTTTATCCTTAAAACATCACAAAATAAAGAAAACTGAATACGATCCAAAACATTCTTTGGCTTCAGGATTTAGAGAGTCATTATCTTTGTTGTATCCAAACTTCATTTCAGTCCCCAGACTTCAATCCGATCAAAACGCTGTAAGCTTCCTCAAGGGATATTTGAAGCAGTTTCATAAACTCATGAACAAGGCAAACCAAATCAATACTTTTGGTTTGAAGTATGCTCCCAATTTGCTGCAGGACAATCACCCATATTAAAAAGGTCCTACCAGTGGTCAAGAGGAATGGGGAAGTAACTAATATTAAATACCTCCATTATAATACATGTTCTATAAACTTGAATACTGTAATTTTGAGGAAATACAACAAATATGCAATCCTGTATCATTCTTACTTTGTAACCATATTCAGCGGTTGGGAGGATGGGGGATGGGGCATGGTGGAGCTTTTTTGTCATGCAAAATCTTCTCCTCCAACCCCTCAAGGTGGAAAAGGGTGATCTTGCTAAAATATCGACATTGCAACAAAACAAATTAAACAGATAATGTTGCAACTTAAGCATGATATGTTTGATACATATTTAAAGGGAAAAGAGGATATTAAAGTTTTGAATGTCTTGTCTGATTGTGAAACTACCATCTTACTGTATAGTAACCCATTTTCTTCCAAAGAATTATGAACATAAAGGACATTCAGGTTTAATTTTTTGCAATCAGATGTAGTGTTTGGCGGAAATACAAGAGATAGTTAAAATGAGAGCCATAGGTATATATTTTAGAACCTAAAGTACTGATCCAATAAAACATCTGCCCTCCAAATTACTCTGTGTGGAAAAAGAAAGTCAACGTAGGGAGACAATTATTTGAAATGCACACCTTGTTTATACAGTGCTTTGAAGAGTAGATATCTAATCCAGAGACTGAGATCCTGGTCACAATGGACACTGTATATGTATATTTCCCAACAGAATGCCACTGAATCTTGGACCGAATATAATTTACAGCAAAGAGTCCCAGTGGAATTTATCTTGGATCTTAGGTCTATAGCACTTAATCAAAATTACTTCAGTTTTTACAAGATTTTCTACCGACATATCTGCGTGACTGCGATGGGCGCTGCATTCGCACTGATTCTGGCCACCATATATATGGCCTTGTATGAGGTCTCATCTCTGGATACACCCTACGCCACTAAGAGACACAAATGGCGGAGGTATATCGATGATGTGATTTTGGTTTGGATAGGCACTCAAGGATGTCTGGCAGACTTTGGAGCATGGCTTAATGGGAGGAGTAGCAACATCCAATTTACTGTGACAGTAAGTACAGAGAAAATCCATTTTTGTGGATCTAGTGATTAGTCACTCGGAAGGGAGATTAAACTGCAGCCTGTTTAGAAAGGCAACTGATCGCATTACCTTATTATACTAGTTACCATGCCCGGCCTCTGAAACAGAGGTTGGTCCACAGCCAGTACTTATAGGTGCAACGGAATTGTTCCACATTAGATGGCTTTTATTACCACGTTGGGCAATTGAGTGCCCGCTTGAGGGATGGGGGTTTAAAAAAAAGCTGGTAAATCACTCCTGTAAAAGAGCGCAGTTCACTCCCGTGAGATCCTGTTGAGCCCAGGTGAGCATAGAAATGTAGATGACAGAATGACATGCGTCACAACCTACTGCCCAAATACTTTTAGATTAAGGAAAATCATGAAAATATTCTGGCCCTTGGTCAGACTTGTATTTCCCACAGCCATTCCCAAGGAAGGTTCTTAAAAGATCAAAACATCTGAGGGAGCATCTGGTGCATTCCCAGTTCATTAGAAAATCAGTGAAAGAGACCCTGTGGAATTTGCGCCCTGTGGTAAGTCATCACCGCTGTGGGAATTGTACAGCCTGCCGAGACACGGAAAGTCAGAATTTGACATTGCAGGGAAATCATGTGAATTGAGACACTTCTCCAACTGCAAAACATTGCATGTTCTAAACTGCATTCAATGTCCGTACAGGAAGTAGTATGTGGTCCAGACCGGTGCATAAGAGGATCCTGGAGCATAGATTCCATATCAGGTGCTGGGAATTAGATGCCCCAATGGTTTCCCACTTTGTAGAGTTCCAGCCCTCACAGGAGGGTATCCAATGGTGGGTACTTGACAAAGTAGGCACGACAGTAAATTCATATAGTGCCTTGAAGCACATAGAACAGTAGTGGATACTCTAACACCAGCACACTGAGGGGCTGAACAAAGCTCCCTTTTGAGTAAGGAGGTGTTTTGCCCTACACTTCCCCTGCTTGCCAATGTAAATCAGCAGCATGCTATTTAGTGTTTGAATTAACATAGATTCATTTTCGTTTTTCCAATACATATCGCAGAACAGGAGGCAGATACATTGAGCCTTTTATGTATTTGGATGGTTCCCTGCTGGCCGCTAGGCCATTAATAAGACTTGTTCTGGAAGCATTCATTGCGCACACTCACCCAACATGGCGCTTGTAATATCCTGTGGGCTATATCCCATCGCACTCTGGCCCATGATAGCACTCACATGGTTCTTGGCCCAATAGGGGTCATATATCCCTTACACGCTCCAGGCTGGTCATTCCTAGTTGCTGTAGTGGTTAGCTGCTGCTTGAGCCATGCTGGCCAGTGATGTCAGACCGAAGCAGTAGCTGGCAAACTTGGCACCATCAACCTGTGCTGCTATAATTTTGGCTTATGAATGTTAAAATGGATTTCTAAAATGTGCCCCTGCGGGATGGTTTTAAGAGGTAACACAATTTATGGCAAGCAGGGAAGACACGGATAGGTTAGCCAAAACCCAATCATGGTACAGTGGAAGAGCAGTCAAGCCTTAGTCTCACGAAAGGTGAGAGTGGCCTACACAGAAGAACACCAATCATTTGTCAGTAAGTATATAAAAATACAATTAGGCATTTATGAATACTACGCATAAAGAAAACATGCAGGTAAGTAGTGTAATCAAAAAACATACATAACCCATACATACATTCACCCTTGGAAATAAGATTAAATATGGATTGAATACCAGTGTTCAACATATGAGTAATCAAATGCAAGATTGATAGTTAGATTAGTTTGAATAATCACAAACCCAGATCCCGCTATCTTATAAAGTCCAGCCGTAAGATGTATGTGGCCTTCTACCGTAAACTTTAAAAGTTACATCTATTGTTTCTTCACAGGTTTTTTTATTTGAATGTTCTTATGGTTTACTTAAACCACACATAATCACACATAAAATCCATATCACAAAATAAATAATCAGATTAAAATCAGTTCAAACAGTTCAGAAATAGTTCATGCATAATTTATAGAAAGCAATTTCATGAGGTTGAAGTACCTCCAGGTATATCATATCCACTTTATGAAATAAAATCTATCATTTTTTTAAAATTAATTTGGGTGCAAGTACATTTTAATGAGTCTTCTGAAATTATTTGAGCTTAAAATTTTATTTGAAATTAATTCACCAAAAAATAAGATTCATACATGCATTGAGACAGGACATGACAAGCACGTTATTCAAACTGTGGAACCTGGCTACAAAAAGAATCTGCTCCTTTTCGCTGAGCACGAATGCTCCGAATGTCCTGTGTTTTAATTAAATTCAGTCTACATCGCATCCTAGTATTCCTTTGAAGTAGTGATGGAGATGGGGTCAGGTAGTGACTTCACTCTCCCAACTTTTGGCGTTCCATAGCTATAATGGACTAATTTAATCTGTTTTTATTATTCTCTTAACCTTTTCCAGATCTTCTAAGAAAGACTGAGGTCAAATTATTAGCAGCAAGTATAGATTCCCATTTTTCTATAAAGTTATATTTAGGTCTAGTATATTTTTACTAAATTCATAAAACGAACCCAGAGGAGGCTTAGAATTTTTACAAAGTGTCAGTCTCCTCCAAAGAACGTAACAATTTAGCAAAAGGAGTTCCAACTCTAAACATATGGCACTAATTGGAACACAATTAGGAAGTCCAAGAACCTAACGCCAAATTATACCTTTGATTTTGGAGAAACCAAGGCCCATCAATTCTTGGTAATTTTCGACTCCATACAAAAGTGCTGGGATCCCCTTACTATGCAAAATGTAAATACTGCATTTATCGGAATGTTGCCGTATTTCTTATTCATAAATCTCATCTGTACACAGAAGCGATAAGCCTTCTTCCTAATGTGTAACCCAAACACTTAGGGTACCATGGAGTATATCATAAAACACAAATATTTAAATTTAGTTACAATGTCAATAGTTTTCTCCTGCACACCCCACTGGAAATTCTGTTTTTTTTCTTTTTACTACCAGTGGATATTAAGATCTTAGTCTTGCTTGTAGGAGAAGTTTTGTTAAATCCATTAAAAATCAGATAATCCGCGTATAGTAAGCTATTTGTTTTCACTCCTTTTACTCTGGATGATGCTACGGCGGCCCCTGCCAGGTCAACACCCATTGCCATCAAGATGCAAGTAAAATAACATTGGGGCAGGAATGCAGCCCTGCTTTGAGGCTCTGCGTCTCTATTGGAGAAGAAACTTGGCCTTGTAAATTGAGTCGAACATGAAGGTTAGTATTGGCATGTAATTCGACCAAAATATCTAATAAGTGACAAAGGATTCCCCATTTACCCAGACCATAGTTTTTGTCTATTCACATTATCAAATGCAAGAGACATATCTATCGTAGCTACGTAAACCGGTATGGACGAATTTCTGGTAGATAGTTGATTTCCATTAATACTGTATCCACCCAGCGTAGTACCCAAACTCTCCCGAAACCCAATTTGATGTCCATTTAGAATGTTTTTGTTCTTGGCCTACTCCTCAAGATTTGCAAGCACTATAGAAGAGAAGATCCCGACATCTGGATCGAGCATGGCAATGGGTCAATAATTGGATGGATCGTCCACGATGTCCCTCTTGAACTTTGGGACTATCATAGAATGTTTCCAGTTTTTGTGGAATACATAGTTCTTTTAAAATCTGTGTGAACAGAACAAACAAGATGGTTGCCCACTTAGGAGCATTTTCTTTAAGAAAGATTGCAGAAGTCATTTTGGGCCAGGAGCCCTAAAGTTCTTACTCTTCTTTCTAATTCTTGAAATGCCCTCGCAATCAAAGTTCAGTTTCCAAGATGTTCGTACAATTTAGTTTAATGGGTAATCCACACAGCATCTGCTATAGGATTTTGTAGTACTACTTGTCTAGGCACATTAAAATTTACTAAATCCAAATGTTTTTATCTGATTTCAGTAGGAGGGAAGTTAGCATGGCCTCTGCGTCTTCCTGTTCCAAGGACACCTTGAGGTCTTTGTTTTATGCTTATATTTCTGCCGCAGTTTTTGAATAAATTCTCCTTTAGACACACCCATAAACTCACTCTAACTTCTGAGATCATTAGTCTCATCTTTTTATTTAGCTGCTTCTTCACATTAATTTAACATGTTTTTATTAGCATTTGTTAAACAAAACTTTGTATTTCAAGTACTATACGTACAATACAGATCTTGGTGTTTGCAACAATGCATTGGTAATAACATACAACAGATAAACAACTTCCTTCACTTGTCATGCTTTGTGTCTTACTTAGCCTATAGGTGTGCTTGAGAGAGGACCAGGATTTTATTAGTCTTTTGCTGTCCTCAGGGGCTTCAGAGTGGTTTAAAAGGTCGTATTTGTGCTACGTCAGAATCCAGGCCAATTACTAGGTAATGCAATTGCCACTCTTCAAGTGGGTTTGTCGTCTGATGGGTAGAACATTTGCCTGGCCAGCGCTTCCCAAGCCTCACATTTGTCACTCCCACCCGGTCATGCTCCTCTCACCCCTTTCATCCATACCCTAGTTTCTGCTTCAGCCCAACGCTCAAACTCACCAACATCTTGTGTACTGCAGGCCTCCTGCCGATTTCCAGGCCATCGCGATGGCTCTTTTGGCTAGAATGCATGCCATGTCCATGAACCTCAGGACATTTTTATACTTGCTGATTCTAGGGTATGCACCTAGCAAGCACTCCTTCGGTGACCACTCATATCTAGCTACGCCAGCCTTCCTACAAGATTGTTCAATTCGCATCCAAAACCTTTGCACTAGTCCACACATCCAGAACATATGTATTAAATCAGTTTCCCCCATCCGGCACCATGGACACACTGGCTGCACATTCTTATTGAATGTGGCTATCCTGCACGGGGTAATGTATGTGCGATACAGCACATTCAGTTGTATCAACCTGAAGCAGGGATTCCTGGATACTTCCTTGGGGTACCCCAGTGTCCTTTCCCATTCTCTCTCAGATAGGTCCATGCCCAAATCTTTTTCCCCACAGTTCCTTCAGTGCCGTACCTTTGGGGTTGGAGAGAACTATGAGTGCACTGTAAAATCTGGAGACCAGGTGCCAACCATCGCTTAAGTCATACATTAAAGTTAGTAAAGTATTTGTTGCCGGTTCCTCGGGCCAGCCCTCCCATTTTTCGCTGGCTGCTCTTGTTTTTTGGTATCAGAGGAACTGCCCACCCGGCACCCCTTCTTTTTCTTGCAGTGACCTAAGCTCCCTGAAAACCTCTTCTTCATATAGGTCGGCGCAAATGTATATGCCCCATTCCTCCCATTGTCTCACAATCACCAGGTCTGCTTTGACTCTGCAGGTGTCAGTCGCAATTGGCACCGCAGGTGAGTAGGGATTACTAAATTTCAGTATTGACACTGCTCTTCCATATCTTCCTTTCCAGTACCACCATCATGGGGGAGTGTCCCATGCAATCTAACGGTAGGCATTATATTTCTTTTAGCTTAGCAGGGGCCACTAATCGTTGTAGTCCTGTCTCAGAAGTGCACTCATCCGCTAGCCATTTGACTACATGACCGAGTTGGGCAGCCAAGTAGTATTTTTCTAGATTCGGCATTTGCACCCCACCTTCTGCGAAGGGCATGCACAGTGTGGCGAGTGAAAACTTATGACGAGCCGCTCCCCACAGAAATTTGCAGAGTAATGCTTGCAATAGGCGGAAGAATGAAGCCTTTATGTAACTACATTATTAAAGTAGTATAAGAATCTCAGTAAGAATCATTTTGGTGATAGCCACCCTACCCATTAGAGACAGTGGTAGCTTGGACAAGAATTTCATGGAACCTCTCAAACCCTTCACGACTGCTGCCGTGTTGCTTTCGTGCATTTGCTCTGGTGTGCGTTGTACATTTAGCCGCAGGTATCTAAACAATTCCAGCTCCTGTAGGGGAGGATAGGTCATTAGGACCCCCCCCTTCACATACATCTCCAACCCAGGTGGAGACTCATGACTCGTCGGCGGCCCCCTCGCCATAAGGGCCCAGGAGGCGGGGGGGCTGCAGATCGACACGTGAGGCTGCACGACTACAGGATAAGACATAACATACTCCATTTTGTATTAAGACAACTCCATTTTGTGTAAAAAGGCGCTAAAATCCAGTCCATGCAAAGTTGCTCACACACTCGCACATACAGAAAGATGCGGCCTGACCCCTGCTTGACTGCGCTCACAGGAGCATACACTTCTGCCTCAGCCTCCATCTCATGGTCGATCCGATGAAGGCCCGTTTTCACAAGCAACCAGACACGAACAAACAACAAAATAAACACTGTATCACTTGGCCTTCCGCAGTACATCATTTGCCCCAGTCGTGACCGGGCTTGTTGGAAGGTAACTGAAACCAGCCCAATCCTGCATGCCCTGACCCTGTACTAGCCCTCTAAGTTGGACTGTGTGTGTCCCCTCACCTCACCAACCCCCGAGGCACCTTGCATAATAAAATAAGCAGGTGTGTAATATATGTCGTGTTGACTAACGTTTGCTGCTATTCTGAAGACGTGTGATTTAAAAGTAATATGTGATCACTCCTGTACATGATGTAACAAAGCGCATTTGTAATGCACGATGATCAGCCGAGGCAGTAGAGCCAGATTGTACTGTGATGTAAATATGCAGTGCTCTTTCTTACACACAACCCAACCTAATGCTACCTCATGTTCGAATGTCCACTACTGATGCGAAATACTGTGTTAAATGGCAAAACCCTCTCCAGCCTGTGTTCCCATATTAATGTAAACATATCTGTATAATACCAGAAGCTCCAAGTGTTGTCACCCACCCTTGCTAATAGTGCGGGAAACTGCCCTGTGCAGGGAAACAGGCCCAGAGCTGCAAGGTCATTTCCACCCTCCCCCCCCTCCCAGACCCGCCAGGGGTAGCTGGTGTTCGAACAGCACAGCCTCGCCTCCCCTCCCAATCTTGCTGGACCCGCTTCAAGCATTCACCTCCCCCATGCCAAAAGGCCGCCACACTAACAGATCGTAATACCATCCTTCATTATAGCCACCAGGACAGGGCGACCGAATAACCCCCCCGCCCTCTGTACCCCCGACCCTGCACATGGACTCATGGGACTACCATACCTGAACCCAAATGTCACTACAACAGATGGATAGGAATACCCCCGATCACATATCCATGTCCCTGTCTCCTCCTTCAGCTAAGGTCAATGTGTCACAGGATTTATAAGACACCTGACATTGCAGAATGTGACAAATGAATGCGAATGTGTGGCCACAAGGGCAAGTGGTAGAGCAGCCACCAATCATCAATACAAGTTATGTCCGGCCGGCAGCTCCACCCCGAAGAGCCCAACTGACCCATCTACACCGCGTGGCATCGCACGGACGTCCGCCAATCCTGGAACAGCAACAGTATACATTGTATACTACCTAGCCTTCACCACCCAATCCCTAAGACTGTGTGCCCCCCTATAGCTTGTGTCATGCGTGACGTTAGTTCTGTAATAAGTAGGACTGTCTTTGCTATTGTCAGACAGAGCGCTCTCCGAGTTTGCAGAGTCCTTTGCATGCCCTATATTGATTTAGATAAAACCCTTTTTATCTCACCCGCACTTGGTCCTGGTCTCATTCCCCTCCTGGGATGTGTCCTTTATTGCCTCTCACTAAGGGGGGTGCGTTTTTGGGGGACGCTTACATTCAGTGTTGACCCCATAGACGTGATATATTTTAATAATTGTCCCCTTGGCACGAGACGGCCCGGTCACAGGGGAGACGCATGGCGCGCCCGCTCAACAGAGCCGCCCACCTACGGCAAATGCTACGCAGAGACATGCACACGCAGTTAGGGCGAGAGGGTACGGGTCCCGTTTCAAAAATCCCTTAGTACCGATCGCCGGAGCCGGGTGGGGCCATTGAGTGCGAGGCCACGCTGCTTGGACGGACCAAGTCCGGAGAGTCTCGGATCAAGACGGGCACATGAGTATTAAGTGCGAGCGATACTAAAAGGGGAAAAATTGAGAGGACAAAGGGAAATAAGTGGGGGACATAGAGGGGACTTTCAACTTCTAATACTTTTTCTTTCTTTGCATATGGCTATTAGGATATAAAAGTGAAAAAGGGAGAAGAGGACGGGAACCTAACTCTGCAATGGGGTAGAAGGCGGTGCCGCGTAGTGCTATCTCGACTAGTGCTGGGAATAAGTAAAACAGTGGAAAAATAAATTGAGGGTGTCTGAGTGAAGAGACACGCAAATACGTTACAACTAGCTTTTCTTTCTCTTATTCTTATCTGGGGTAAAACGAGGTCCGCATTAGGAGAAAAATTATTTAAAAGAAATATATATACACACACACACACACACACACACACACACACACACACACACACACACACACAGTATTATTATATAGAGACAATTGATTGCAAAAAACCATAAACACACGATGTGCACAACACACGACAGACATTCATCATACCTCAGCAAACACACATAGCATTTACCCTCCCTGCCTGGCCCTTCGCCTTCTACGGCGACACCCTCTAACCCTCACACATCTTCTTTTGTGAAGCTGTGTGAGGGTTAGAGGGTGTCGCCGTAGAAGGCGAAGGGCCAGGCAGGGAGGGTAAATGCTATGTGTGTATGCTGAGATATGATGAATGTCTGTCGTGTGTTGTTCACATCGTGCGTTTATGGTTTTTTGCAATCAATTGTCTATATAATAATACTGATTTAAGTGATTTCCAGGTGGTGTGGTCAATGTAAGTGTGACCTGGTAAGATTTGACAAAGAAATGTATTTTGTTGAGTAAAAGTACAAGGTGATCATTAGAAACTGACAGTGATTAGAGCCCCACACACACAGCTACACACGCATAGTGATATAAGAGTTTCACCCAAGAGAATAGAATAACACAGGTCTAAAGATGGGGGCAGAGACACCCTTAGCACACATTTGTAAAAGTTTACCAGGACATGCGGAAAGAATAACTAAGTACCATGACCAGTGGGTCACAGAAGTGAAGGGGGAGGGTCTCCCTCAGGTTTGGCCACAGGGAGGGTCCTTTGATAAGTGTTCTGGACATGGTAGCCACCTGCATATTCCTAAAATACAAAGGAAAACATTTTCATAACAGGAGAGAGATACTAGATCTGTAGCGATTATTCGAGGAAATACCCCCACCAAAGAAAATAGACACCACACTCCATCAACCTGTCCTCACTGCTACCCCATCAGCAAGAGCAGGTGGTGGTAAGGACGACGGGGGGAAAGAGGGAGTGGTGGAGGTGACCCGATTGTACCCACTCTTGAATAAGCCCCCACCCGCTGAAGGGTATAGTGATCCCACATACGTGCCCACCAGCACCCTTGCCCCCACCGCAAGACCAATAGCACCACCACCATATGATTGCCCCCGAACAAGTGGGGAGGCGAGTACGCCATCAGTACTCAGTATGCAATATGTAAACTAACAGAAGACTTAGATACACGACTCACTATAGCTAGAGAAGAGCTATCAAGGGTACAAAGCGTATGTGAACAAAGTGAGCCAGGCACGACAAGATCAGAGCGATTGTCCCGATCACACACCCTAGATAAGTCAAATGAGGAGGGGTGGAAAAAGGGGGAAATACTATTCAGGATACATGAGGAGCCCACAAGGATAGCAGAACTGGGAGCACACAACCTTGGAGGGAGTGCAGGGGAGGAAGGAGTGGCAGACGAAGGGAGAGAAGAGCTATGGTGTGATATAGAAGAGGATGAGCAAGAAGCTGGGAGGTTAGGGATGGCCACAGGAGGCGATTCAGTGGAGTTTGGGGAGACACCATTAGGAAGAACAATGGAACAAGAATGGAACAAGAATGGACAGGGAGATTAAGGAACAGGATGGGAAGGATGGCCCTGGTGGAAAAGAAAGGGACAAAGGTGAGTATTGGGAAAGGAAGCAAGGGATGCCTACAACTCCCACTGATACACCGTGGGGCGGGAAGACCAAATACCCTGGGCACAAATGGATAAGACTAATTTACTAAAATCATTGCCCCCGTTATCTGGAGGAGCCAGTAAGTGGATATATGCCTTCGAGAAACAAACAGAGGGAGTACCCCTGGCCATAGGAGATGTCAAGAGTTCACTTGTGTCAGCAGTAGGTGACCAATCAGACCGGGTATGGCCAAAAGCAGGTTTCCCGGGAATAACATTGGACAGTGACATACATGATGGCGCTGCTTTCAATACAGTGCGAGCCCAAGTTTGGGATGCGTTGAGGGAAACCTTCCCGGACACGCCAGATTTACAGTCAGTGATGCAATGCACCATGAATGATGGGGAAGAGGCTATGGATTACATTTTCAGAGTGCAGGAGATGTGGAGAGCTGAAACGGGTACGTTGTATGACCAATCAACATCCTTATTTTACTTCATAATAAAAAGGGGGACCCCGAAAGAAGTCCAAAAAGCGCTTGATAAAATAGCGGGAATCGAGGCGAAGGGATGGCCAGAAATACAGAGCATAATAGTTCACCATTGCAAAAGAATCAAAGAAAGGGAGAAGGAGGTGATACAAAAAAGGCTGGCAGATGAAGCTAAACTAATACAAACAAAACTAGTGAAGGTCGCTGCAGCTGTAGCAGCACTCCCCCACGATAGGGACGCAGAGGAGGGGGGACTGGTAGCGATACAGGGGAGGACGGCTGCAAATTAGGCAGACAACGGGCAAAGGCAGTGGAATGGACAGGAGGAATAGGGAGGGCAGCAGTGGCAAGCGTGGCACCCCAGCAACAGGAGAGGTGGGTACAGGGGGGCGTCGGGGAGGTGGACAGGGATATGGAGGTAATGGTGGAAATGGGCGACCAGGTCCCAGAGGAGGCCAAGGAAACTGTTGGAATTGTGGGAGGTGGGGACATTCCTCACGTGAGTGTAGAAGCAGACCGAACACAGCTTACCAAGATGATCAGTATTGCGGGCACCCCCATCCAGGGAGCCCCTACGGATTGCCCCTGGATGGAGGAAGAGAACAGCCAGAACACAGAGGGCAAGAGCAAAATAGGGAACGACCACATAATGGTCAACAACACCCACAAAGTAGCGAACACCTCCCCTACACACAAAATAACCCCTTCACCACGACACCAAATGGCGCACCTGGCCCATATGGAGGAGTAGCAGTAGTGTCAGGTAATGTTTTCAGTCAAGGGGGAACGACGAGACACCCAGCATAGGACTGCCCACAGGGAGCACTTGCGTGTCCAATCCTATCGACAGCCTTCAATGCAAATGAGGAACCATTGATAGGGGCAGAGATGGGGAATAAGCAGTTCATCTTTATGGTAGATTCCGGAGCCGAGAAATCATGTATACGTGAAGGTTGGTTTCCGCTAGCTAATCGTAAATTAGAGACGCAAGGGTTCTCTGTGGCGGTGGTCGAAGTTCCTTACACAGAAGATTTGGATGTGACAGTGGGGGGAAAAACAGTAAGAGCACCCCTATTGTATTATGAGCAATCCCCTGTCAACCTGCTGGGGAGGGATCTCCTCAGCAAGCTTAACATGACTATTTCGTTTACCAGGAGAGGATGGATTGTTTGCTCAATCCCAGGGATGGGCTCTATGCGTGTGATGCTAGTGATATATTCGCGAGCAATATGCCCAGAGGTGCGCGGCATACCGGATGACCCACATATGTTCATCCATGGGTTAAAAGCATGGTCCCAGAGTTGAAAAAACTGGAGTGGAGGGTGCCAGCAGAATTTGTTTTTCATCCAATAGCCCGCCCAGAAATAGTGCCAGGGACAGTCACGTCACTGGACATACATGCAGTACAAATCTCAGCCAAATGAATAGCTGTAATTGCAATGGACATACACGGTTGTGAGTGGCGTACAGTGTTATGCATAAACGCCGACATTGCACTCCAAGATCTATCCAATGAGGAACTTTTTTCAGATTCAGAGAGTGATGGAGAAATCATAATGGAGAAAGCGATCCCTTGTTAAATAATGATACAGCAAAGACAAGTGCCAGTGCAGCTTATGGCGGTAGTGGGGGCCTCACCGTAATTTTTTAATGACGACATGCAATCAGTAGCCAGGCAGTTCTGGACATCAGAACCCCATAACGTAGGGCTACTGCACGGGACACTCCAGTGAAAATTAACCTTAAGCCTGGAGCCATACTGCCCCGAGTAAAACAATACCTTCTGTCCCGGGAAGCAGAAGAAGGGATAAAAGAAACAATCAACGCACTATTGACACAGGGGATAATAGTACCTTCAAACTCCCCATGTAACACATGCATTTACCCCATCAAAAAAGCAAAAGGAGGGGCATCTCACTTCACCGTGGTGGATTTGAAGAATTCATTCTTTTCCATACCACTCGCAGAAGAGTGTAGATACCTGACAGCATTCACCCTAGGGGGGAGGAGGTACGAACACTGCACATTGCCCCAGGGTTACTGTGAGAGCCCCAGCATATTCAACAGAATATTGCATGAAGACCTCGGAAACATGACAGCAGAGCACGATAATTCAGTACGTGGACGATCTACTGATCTGCAGTAAAAACGAAGCTGAATGTAGAAAAGACTCCATTGCCCTCTTGACATTGCTGGCTCAAAAGGGGTACAAGGCAGACAGAGAAAAATTGCAATACTGTCAAAGTGAAGTACTGTACCTGTGGCAACGGATTTCGAAAGACGGCAAGAAAATACCAGACCGGTGGCAGCCATTTCAGCTGTAGGAAGACCAAAAACAGTGAAGGATATGCAAAAATTCCTAGGCATGTGCAACTACTGTCGTGCATGGATATTAGACTATGCTGCATACACACGCCCATTGCTTCAGGCACTCAAAGAAGCCCAGAAGGAAAATACAGAGATACAGTGGGACTCAGAATTATGTGATGCATTCACCTCACTCAAAGAACTTATTTCAAGCGCACCAGTGCTCGCGAACCCAGACTATGAATGCGAGTTCTACCTGTTCTCGCACTGCAAGGGAACACTCATGACAGCAGTCCTAACAAAAAACATCACTAGGTCACAAGCCTCTGGCATACTACAGCGGACACTAGACGCAGTAATGCAGGGACACTTCGCGTGCGAACAGGCCCTCACAGCTGCCGCATTTGCCATTGAGAAAAGCGCCACTATAGTAATGGGATGTTCAGTGACGCTATACGTGGAACATTCCTTGTTCGCCATACTAGAACGATCGAAAAGCACACTGACCACACAGAAAGCCACTGCATACGAGGTAATTCTATCAAGCGCCAACATACATGTAGTAAGGTGTAAGGTAGTAAACCCTGCAAGATTCATTTCAGAACCATGCACTTTGGAGGATGTACAAGCACATGACTGCAACATATCAAGGGGAGGAACAGGGAGCAACAATAGTGAGTGAAAACGCACTAGCTGAAGGTGAAATATTTTTCATAGATGGGTCAGCTTCCATAAATTCAGAAACAGGAGAAAAACATGTAGGGGTGGCTGTCGTGCGATTGGAAGAAGGTGAGTACGAAGTGCTAATACAACAGCGCCTGCCCGCCCATTTCTCAGCACAAGCGGCAGAGCTCATAGCATTGATTGAAGCACTGTGTGCTGCAAGGGGGTGTGCATTCACAATCTACATGGACTCCGCATACATGACCACAACAGTACATGGTGGACTTGCAAGGTGGGGGAGAAGGGGATTTAACAGGGCTGATGGGTCCCCGGTGCAACATGCAGAATTCTTGAAAGCTCTCAGAAGCCTTGAAAGACCCCACTGCAGTAGCAATAGTCAAATGCCAGGCCCATACTATCAACACCGATTTCGTCTCTTTGGGAAACGCGGCAGCGTACTCACTAAGTGTGCTCAGTACAGGTGAGTACTTAGTGAGGAAGGAAACAGTGGTGGGCCTCCCAGATGGTTACAACACTATGCCCATATCACAAATATTAGAGGAACAAGACGGAGCAACAGAAGAAAAAGAACTGTGGGAAAAGAGGGGATGCAGCCAGTCAGCAACTGATTTATTGTGGCTACAATAAGGGAAGGTGGTCATGCCCACTAAAATACAACACAGGGAAGGTGGTCATGCCCACTAAAATATTAGAAGTGGCCTTCCAGCAACTGCATTTTCCCGCACACAATGCAAAGCAACACATCGCTGCAGAAATACAAGAACATTGGTTCGTACCTGGGTTGCAAGAACAACTTTCAAATTTGGCAATGGAATGTACAACGTGCCAGATATACAATTCAGGGATGACTAAGAACATTAAGAGGGACCATACCCAAGCCAATAGGCCCATTCAGAGAACTGCATATTGACTATGCAGACATGGGGGAAGGTGCAATGGAGCTAGGTACTTGATAGTGGTAGTGTGCCCATTCTCAAGGTGGGTGGAGGCAGGATCATGTGCACGTCCTGATGCGAAGTGCGCTGAAAGGTTTCTGGTGAGAGGTATTCCCCTGCTGGGGAATTTGCGACGTAATTCACTCAGACAACGGCACCCACTTTGTTAATGACCTCTTTAAGGAAGTGACATCGATGTTGGCCATTAAGCACAAACTGTGCTCGATTAATCACCCTCAAAGCAACGGCGTAGTAGAAAAATAAACGGCCTGCTTAAAGGAAGACTCTCCAAGCTTTGCTTCACTCTTAAAAAAGAATTGGGTGCACTGTCTCCCCTTGGCCCTATTGAAGCTGAGAAATCAGCCCAGCAAGGACCACCATCTGTCACCCCATGAGATTGTGACAGGAAGACTAATGCACACAGCAAACTCACCCCTTCGCAGACACTCCGACGCCCACAGGAGCGCAACCGTGCTGGGAGAGGAATTCAATGAGGAATTCAATGAGTATCTGACAAAACCCACTAAAGCAGCCCACAAGATAGCAAGGCAGCTCGCACGACCATTCACAGGCGAGGGAGAAGCAGACACATCAAATACAGAAAAAGAAACACCAACAGGGCAGCTAGAGCCCGGAGAAATGGTGTGTCAGAAGCTTTGTACATAGGTGGAATGCCCAAAGATGTCATGGCCCATATGAGTTAATTTATTGTACGCCGACGGCGGTAAAAGTGAAGGGCCTGAGATATTGGATACATTTAACAGACGTAAGGAAAGCTTATGACAGTGTGAACACAACTAACAGCACTGAAACAGATCAGATTCAGGACACACAAGAATAGGAGGGCCAAGGCATAAGCTGCACGAAAATTCACATAAGTGTGCACATGAAAATAAATGCTGATCTACGATAACGAAAAGTTAAAAAAAAAACAAACAAAAACAATCGCTGAAAAGAAAATCATAAATAAATGTAATAGTTATTGTATGTGTGCCAATCGTTAAGAAAAAAGTAAATAAGTGAAATAATGCGCGCTCTCTCTAGAAATTTAAGTTTTTTATGACAAAATGCTTAATACCCCTTTATGTTTCAATATGTAGTAGAATCCATGGCAACGAACAGGCAGCCTGCAACGACTAGAGATAGGGAACTTAGGAATGGACATGCACAATTCAATCTGCGTACCTATTCATATGAGTGTGGCTTGACTGTTTGTGCAATTATATTTATCACACTAATGTTCGGGCGTGTTGCACATTCGTGCCTTCTGAAGACGCAGATAATGGGACACTATCGCACGTTATCACTGCAGTGCACAACTTGGGGTAACGCATGAAGAAGGAAGGCGGCGCGGAGGCAAGCACATAGTTCGACAACATCTTTTCATGGGTACCTTCCTGGATGGGACTCGCCGTCAAAATGCTGATGCCCCTCATCATGTCTTTTCTCTTGATTTTATGTGTGTGCCAGCTGGGTCTTCGCTGCTGCGCAGGCCCCAAAGGAGCAATGATGGTGACAACGGGCAACGCTAGAGGAGTGGCACGACGCAACAGGAGGCACACCTGCAGACTGGCGAGGACTCTGAGCCAAAGTATAGAATGGTCCCAATGTACTATGATGGGGATATAGTGGATAGGTTATATCACACTATGATAAAGGAGCCTTTGGAACTAGACTGGTACACGGAGGTATGGGTAGGGGGACTGTATATATATGACCTGCACGCCAGATGAATACACTAGAATGGGGGGAAAGCCTCTGGGGAGTCTGCAGAGCCTGGATGCCTATAAAAGGAACACCAGCATCGGAGAAGGCAGTGTTAGATGAGAAGGAACATTGACGGTTGGGGGAGCTGCGTTATTCATTACTTAACTAACGAAAGGGCGGAGATGTAGGGGAGGATAGGTCATTAGGACCCCCCCCCTCACATATATCTCTGACCCAGGTGGAGACTCATGACTCGTCGGCGGCCCCCTCGCCCTAAGGGCCCAGGAGGTGGGGGGCTGCGGATCGACAGGTCAGGCTGCACGACTACAGGATAAGACATAACGGACTCCATTTTGTATTAAGACAACTCCATTTTGTGTAAAAAGGCGCTAAAATCCAGTCCATGCAAAGTTGCTCGCACACACAGAAAGATGCAGCCTGACCCCTGCTTGACTGCCCTCACAGGAGCATACACTTCCCCCTCAGCCTCCACCTCATGGTAGATCCGATGAAGGCCTGTTCTCACGAGCAACCAGACACGAACAAAGAACAAAATAAACACTGTATCACTTGGCCTTCCGCAGTACATCATTTGCCCCAGTCGTGACCGGGCTTGTTAGAAGGTAACTGAAACCAGCCCAATCCTGCATGCCCTGACCCTGTACCAAGCCCTCTAAGTTGGACTGTGTGGCGCCCCTCACCCCCACCAACCCCCGAGGCACCTTGCATAACGAAATAAGCATTTGTGTAATATATGTCGTGTTGACTAACGTTTGCTGCTATTCTGGAGACATGTGATTTAAGAGTAATATGTGATCACTCCTGTACATGATGTAACAAAGCGCATGTGTAATGCACGATGATCAGTAGAGCCAGATTGTACTGTGATGTAAATATGCAGTGCTCTTTCTTACACACAACCCAACCTAATGCTACCTCATGTTCGTATGTCAACTACTGATGCGAAATACTGTGTTAAATGGCAAAACCCTCTCCAGCCTGTGTTCCCATATTAATGTAAACATGTGTATAATACCAGAAGCTCCAAGTGTTGTCACCCACCCTTGCCAATAGTGCGGGAATCTGCCCTGTGCAGGGAAACAGGCCCAGAGCTGCAAGGTCGTCTCCCCCCTCCTCCCTCTCCCAGGCCCGCCAGGGATAGCTGGTGTTCGAACAGCACAGCCTCGCTCCCAATCCTAATCTTGCTGGACCTGCTTCAAGCATTCACCTCCCCCATGCCAAAAGGCCGCCACAGCCAGACTATGAATTACGAGCTACGTGGTCCTAAATCCCACAATCTCCCTGGCACCGGTTACATGCCCCCCACGGCCCATTGGTATTCCCGTTCACCCCAAGTTAATAGCCCTCGATCATAATACAGATCATAATACCGTCCTTCATTATAGCCACCAGGACAGGGCGATCGAATAATCCCCCCCTCTGTACCCCTGACCCTGCACATGGACTCATGGGACTACCATACCTGAACCCAAATGTCACTACAACAGATGGATAGGAATACCCCCTATCACATATCCATGTCCCGGTCTCCTCCTTCAGCTAAGGTCAATGTGTCACAGGATTTATCAGACACCTGACATTGCAGAATGTGACATGATTGCGAATGTGTGGCCACAAGGGCAAGTGTTAGAGCAGCCACCAATCATCAATACAAGTTATGTCCGGCCGGCAGCTCCACCCCAAAGAGCCCAGCTGACCAGTCTACCCCGCGTGGCACCGCACGGACGTCCGCCAATCCTGGAACAGCAACAGTATACATTGTATACCACCTAGCCTTCACCACCCAATCCCTAAGTGTTACGCTCACCTGACTCCCACGGAGGCGCTGGCCAGGATCGTGCTGCTGTGACCTCTTCTAAGGTGTTGCGCGGGGCTCAGAAGATGGACTGGACCGGACTCCCAACTCCTGCTTGTCCGGCTTGCAAAAGTATCCTTCTGTAGGCGAGAATAAGGGATTAACTGTCTGCGGGGAATGCTACCAGCCTCTCCCTTTCCCCTCTCACCCTCCTCGAAACCCTTCTGTGCTTCCCGTGGCGTCTCACCTTAGGGTCTTGAAGGGCGAGCTCTCCTTCCTGCTTCTGATGCAGGGGCGCGTTGGTATCCAGTTACTTCACTGGATTCTTGGTTTTATGAGAACCAAACTTGCTTGGCTTCCAGGTAAGTTCCTTGAAAGGTTCCCCTTTTGTCCTTGCATCAATATGCTAATGTCAATGTCTTTTTCCCCATAGGGGCCGGGGTACGGAATGCCGGGGAAAAGGCACCGACCCGAGATGCGAGGTGCAATCCCTGTAGAAATCAGGTAAGTCTTGATGAGCGTTTTTGGGTAATGTCTTTTCATTCGCTCATTGACGCTAATGTCTTTTTCCCCATAGGGGCCGGGGTCCGGAAACGCCAGGATGCGGCGCGGACCCGAAATGAAAAGGGAATGACCCAACAGGTAAGTCTTAACATGGAGGTTTAGGTTTCCTCATTCCCTTCTCTCTCTCACCTTTGCTCTTGTCTTTTTCTCCCTAGGCGTGGAAGCGTGGATGCGAATCCGGGTGATCGCTGCTGAACATGGAGGCGCCCTGTGAAGGTGAGTGGAATGCGGCGCTGTGGCGGTCGATGCGATGTGCTTTTAAATTAAGTGTCTTCCTTTGCAGGATCGTCGGCGAGCTGACTCTGGAATGCGGATCTTGCAGGTAAAGTCTTTTCCTTCTCCTATTCTCTCTTTCTCTTCCTTTGTAGGTGATCAGGATGCTGGCAGGCGTGGCAGAAGTCCGAATGCAGGAGCAAACACGGTGAGCGTCCAGCTGCTAGATGCAGAACAACGCGAAGCATGTGCTGCTCTTCGGGTGTGGTTTAAATAGCCTGTAAAGTAGTTCCAGGTATGTATCCTTCCACTCAGATATGTATTCTTCCTCAGACCACACCCGAGTGATAAAGTAGTCCAAAAGATAAAGTAGTCCCAATTAGTCCTCAAGGGGGCCTGGATGTAGCAGCACGGTCTGCTTCAGGAAAGTGCACATTAAAACACTTACACACATGTCTTGCTTTATGAGCCTGGCGCCTAAGGCGCCAGGACTGGGGTCCAGAATGAGCCTGGCGCCAAAGGCGCCAGGACTGCGTCCAAAAGGCCCCAACTTGGGCCTGCTGAGACGTCCTTGGGGAAAATGATGTCTGCCTCTGGGGTTGCTGGGCTGGGCCTGGCTCCTTGGAGGTAGGCATCATGACACTAAGACTATGTGCCCCTATAGCTTGTGTCATGCGTGACGTTAGTTAGGACTGTCTTTGCTATTGTCAGACAGCGTGCTCTCGGAGTTTGCAGAGTCCGCTGCATGCCCTATATTGATATAGATAAAACCCTTTTTATCTCACCCGCACTTGGTCCTGGTCTCATTCCCCTCCTGGGGTGTGTCCTTTATTGCCTCTCACTAAGGGGGTGTGCGTTTTTGGGGGACGCTTACATTCACTCCCAACGGTTTAGACTTCCGGTAGTTCCCCCACATCTTTCCCTCTTAGTCCAGCTATCGGGAATATGCAGGATTTGGTTCTGCTAAAGGTAATGCCAGACACACTTGCGTAATTGTTTAGTATATCCAGAACCAATGGAACGTTTAGGTGTGGGTCCCTCAAATACAGAAGCACATCGTCTGCATATAGCGATATCGGGTTCCCCACACCTCTAACCCAAATCCTCACTTCTAGTAGTAGTTTCCTGAAATAGATTGCCATCGGCTCTAGTCCCAACAAGTAGAGCACCGGAGACCGTGGGCAGCCTTGCCTAGTGCCCCTTTGTATGTCCCAGGCTGATGATACCAACCCCCCAGTTTTCACCCTAGCTACTGGAGCTGCGTATAGTATTTACACCCATTTGATAAATTGCTCCCTGAATCCAAACTCCCTCAATGTTGCCTCTAGCCACTCCCAGTATATTGAGTCGAACGCTTTAATTGCGTTTAGGGATAGTATAGCATACAGTGCCATACTGTGCCTGGTAGTTTGCCGTTTGTACCAGCACATGTTGCAGTCTGCGTATGTTTAATGCAGTGCTGCGCCCCAGGGTGAAGCCATTCTTGTCATTGTGGATCAAACTCCCTATTAGCTTGCTTAGTCGATTGGCTAATATCGTGGTCAGGATCTTGACATCGTAATTCAACATCGCTAGTGGGCGGTACGAGTCACATTCGTCAGTTGGTTTCCCTGGTTTGGGTATCTGGATCACTAGGGTCTCCCTCATGGAGTCAGGCAGAACTCCTTTTGCTTTTGCCTCTGTGAATACTTCTAGCAGCACTGGGGTCAGAGTAGACTCCTATGTCTTCTAAAACTCCGGGGGGAGGGCCATCACTCCCGAGTGTTTTACTCTAAGCAAGTGACCTGATCGCCTCAGATATATCTTCGGCAGTTATTTCCATCTCCTCTTTTTGTGTTGTCCTTAGCTTGGGCAAACCTATTTCCTCGAGCTCAGCAAGTCTTCTCGGGGCACCCGGTGGTCGTGCCTATATAGGTGGGAATAAAATTCCTTAAAGTGTCATTAATTGCTTGTTGCGATTTGCGAGTAGTGCCCATATCATTTTTGAGTTCCGTGGTCGGGTGTTTTGGATGTTCTCTCCACGCCAACAGCCTCCCTGGTTTATCCCCTTCAGCATGTGCCCTGGTGGTTTTGACTAAGTCAAATTTTGCTAGTCTTCCCACACTTCCCAGCAGCTACCCCTTAGTTGTGCTAGTTCAAGCTCCTCCTCCCTTGTTCCTAGTATATTTGATTTTTTGTTTTATGTAATTTTCCCATCTTTCTAGCTCCAATCTTAATGTTTTCCTGATGGCACCCACACTGGCAATAACCTCATGCCTTAGCACCACCTTCATAGCTTCCCAAAGTGTGCCCCACCTCGCAACACTGCCCACATTCTTCTCAACATATTCCACCAATTTGCATCTCAGTTCTTCCCTAAAGGCCGGATCTGTTAGTGTCCCCATGGGTATGCGCCACAGTGGTATAGGGGGTCTAGGGCCTAGAATTCTCCAAGTCAGTAGTAGCTGTGAGTGGTCTGATATCGACCTGCAAAGATATTGTGCCGCTTGCATCTGCACTAGGTGCGTTTTAGCCACAAATACATAATCAATCCTAGTGTACAAGTGATGCGGCGAAGAAAAGTAAGAGTACCATCTGTCTGTCGGGTGTAATTCCCTCCACAAATCTAGGGACCCAAGCAGCGCATTTAGTGCCCCGGTTGCAGCCTCATTCAGAGTAGCTGGTTGGCTAGATCTATCAAGCTCCCAGTCACGCACACAATTGAAGTCGCCACCCCAGATGAAGAAACATTCCCGATATGGGGCTACCTTGGCACCCAGCATGTTGAGGTGGGATGGGATTACGTCATTAGGGAGGTAAGAGTTTACTATACAGATGTCCCTCTGTTCAATACAGCCTCTCAGTACCAGTTACTACCCTGCGGGTCCGCCACCCTCTCCAGTAACTTAAGGGGAAGTGCAGAGTTTATCCAAGTGAGAACACATTGGGCGAATTGGGAGTAGGTGGCCCCATAGCATTGAAACCCCCCAATGTTCCACAATCATATCCACTTTTTTTGCGTTGGGTGGTCTCTTGCAGTGGTGCAATAGACACTCATTTTCTACTGAGAAAGGCTTCACCTGGTTCCCGCGCATATTTGTGCCCAGTCCCCTAACATTCCACGTCAGTACCTTGATGTCCGCTGCCATAAGACTTTTGTATCTCCCCCACCAAAAGCACATAACGTCTACATTCCTGTCCCCTGACATGCACACACTCGGCTTTATCTAGGATTCGGGAAACCGTTACCTCCATCTGTTCACTCCTTATTTCCTGTACACACCCCACTTTACATGTTACTTTTCGTGAAGAATTTGTTACATTAGTGACAAACCAAAACAAAACCAAAATACTGCTCTCAGCATCCTTGTAATAAACAAACCATACAGAAACCAAATAACTGCGCTCAGCAGCTGTGTACCAACTGCAGCGCTCGAGCACCCCCGCACTTTGACCCATTCAGGCCATCCTGTGCGGGTCACGTGGTGTCAGCAACAGGCCTACACCCAACTATTTGTGGGGAGGGACTTTTAGTCCTTGGGTGGGAGTTACGGTATTGCTCCTGTCGTTCATGTAATACTTCGGTACGGTAACAACAAATGTAAATCATTCAATTGCAAATGCCTCGCTGGACCTTCAGTCATCCTGTTTACCCCCACTCTCTGCTCCCACTCCTGAGCAGGCAGTATCCAGGTGACCGATTCCTCTCCACGGTCTAGATTATGTTCTAACCACATCGTGGCCGCCGCTGGTGTTTCAAGAAAGACGGGACGTCCCTTGTAGATCACTTTGAGCCTGGATGGGTAAATCAACCTGTATTTAAGCTTGTTGTCGGAGCCTTGCCTTGATTGGTACAAAAGAGTTTCTTTTACGTAGCATAGTCGGTGTGTAGTCTGGGTATATAGCAATGGTAGAGTTATCACGCCAAATCTCCTCACCTTCTCTCGAGAACCTCAGGATGATTTCCCTATCCCGGGGTGGGAGCCCGTTGGAGGCCTTTTTTTCCAAGGATCTGTGGGCCCTCTCTACCACAAAGCCCTGCAAGAGGTTGCCCACCCCAATTTCCTGTAGTAGCACACACATTTTCAACAAAATCCATGGGGTTTGGGCCTTCCATCCTCTGCGGGATTCCCTGGAGGCATACATTATTTCGCCGGGTCCGCCCCTCAGCGTCTTCCGCCCGGGCTTCTAGTGCTGCATTTTTATTCTCTAGTTCCGACAGTCTCTTGACTAGGTCCTTGGTAGTGACCATTGTTTCCTTTAGCTCCGTCTCCGTGGTTGTGACCCTTTCCGTGAGGTTGCGAACATCCTGGCGTATCAATGCATGTCCGATTTAACCTCCTGAATTTTAGTGTCTATAAATGTTCTTCGGGCTGCAATAGCATCTAGCACCCGATTCTCTTTAGCTCCACTCTCTGCAGGAGTTTGACCTTTTTGTGATTCTGTGTTGATCTGTGACTGCCCTTTAGGTTTGGCCGCATTGAAGGAGTCCATAATGGTGGGATCCTTTTTGCCCTTGGTTGCGGGCATTGCTGCGTCATTGGCGTTGAGGTGGCGTAGTGATTATTGGCAGCTCAGTCACCAAACCGTGGTGTTGTATTGTTATCATGCGTGCGTGTCAGGTGGCTCTAGAGGAATTAATGGCCCCTCGGCAGTGGGCACCGGCTGAGCGTCTGTGGGTCTCGTCGCAGAGTAGGGCCAGCGAAAACCCCAAATGTGGGGTGAGTATTGCAACTGGTCGTAACCGGCCTCTGCGACAATTCTATGGCTGTGCCGCGAGGGCCTCCCTGTATGGTGCGTAGGCTTTTGTAGTACAGGTCCATGCAACAGTGTAAGTCGCCTTGGTGTAGTGAACACCCTTTCAGGATGTGTCCCAGTTAGTGTAGCTCTTGAGTGGCCAATTCTCTCAGGGCTGCGGGCAAACGGTAGACCTCAGGCTGGTTTGCACAAGCAGGGGAAGGGAACTCTGAATGACAAAGAAATCTCACCAGCCAGGACAATCCAGTGCACGAGACTCAGTTGCCCCTCTTGGGCGTAAACAGTGTCAGCCTGTTGTACTTACAGGCACCTACACTGTGGCCCAATTTCTTATAATGTTGACTAGTTTGGCTTCTTTAAGCACAAGATGTGTTTAGGGTGCAGCTCTGTGAGCGTTTTTAGGCTGTGGGGTCCTCAATATTGTTGCTTTATTTGTCAAGTCAAAAGGGGTGTCAGGCGGTGCATTGGTGCAGTGTTTATAGTATGTTTCGTGTTAGTGCGCACGCCTCACTGTGCAGTGGCACTCCTAGTTCAAGGGAAGAAATATGGTGTTCTTGTGGAATTATCAGGGGGACACGGGTAGTCCGGGGACCCACAGCATTCATAACCTGTCTCAATTTGACCCGTATTGTGAAACGGGTGGTCCGTCTGTGCCTTCAGTGCACCCTGGGCCAGGAATGTATTTAGTGGGCTAGACAAGGCCCCCCCGCGATACCAGGGCCTTGCCCGCCCCTGTAGCGGGGATCCCAGACGTGACTTGCAACCGTTGTGCTCCAGCTCCCCAGTGGAGCAGCAGTTCCTCTGCGCCCACTGCCACTCATTGTGACAGGCTCCCGAACGTGGCCGACGCCGCAGACCCACTTGTGGTCGCTCCCTCTGCTGGCGCCTATGTTTGCGCTCCAGCCGTGACATTCCTCTCACCGACCAGCTCTTCAAAAAGGTACGCCGCGCACCGCTCCACTGGTGGGTCCCTCCGTCTCCCAGCAGCACGGGAAGGCGTAGGTGGCTGTAGCTTCTGGTGTGCTCCGCTCAGTCTCGCCAGCCCACGCAGGCAGTCCCAGGCCAAGCACGGTTATTCCCTGGTGGTTGTCTCGCCCAGCGATCCAGGTCCAAAAGGGCGGAGTGGCGACTTCCCGCTTTTTTCAATTTGCGCTGTAGTTTTAGCCGTCCGCCATCTTGCTCGCCCAGGCGGGATTCTTCTCCGGTATCGTTCGTAAGCTGCAGGGCTCCAAATTTTGTCGGGCATACGATGCGATCAGGAGCATCGGTTGTGTCCAGCGGTATGTAAAGTTCAGCCCGTAGTCACCAAAACCAGGATTTAGAAGAGGATCACAACGGGAGCTCACAGCAGAAGCCTCCTCACTCCATGGGCTCTAGCCACGGCCCCCCCACCGCTTCTCCACGTTGCACCTGTGCGGTCTACCCCTACCCACCAATCTAGAGGTGGAGAATGTATCCAAAATTACTTTCCCAAAGGTGGCAAATAGAGTTGGGGAGAACATTTGGAATTAAATCCAATTTATTTTTAATTGCCTTATTTACTTTAGCAATACTACTAGCGGACCATTTCTTACTAATTACTAATGCTAATTATTCTGAATTACAAGGTATTTCGGAACTGATGTAGTGGGCTGTGGTGGTGCTTTGAAAAGGTCCTTAAAGTGAAGTATTTACTTCATATCAGGGAAGTATCCCACTCTATCCTATTCCGAAGCCATGTCCTAGGAAGGGATGCTTAGCTCCGATTCCACAACCAGAGGCAAGGCCAGAGGGAGTTTAGGGGCAAGGGCAACACCCACTGTTATCCTATGGGAGACAGCGGGGCAAAAACAGACCTGCTCACTTAAACCCTCCATGCCCCTCTCCCAACGACGCTGATCATTCCAGGTGACACTGAAGATCTTCCAGAATTCATCGAGGACAATATCTATCCTTGCTTCAGGCGAGGGAAGCAGATGGGTCGCGGGTGCAGAAGTAATTTTTCATGTCAGGAGCTGGTCACAGTTCTCACCAAACTGATCCAGGCAATTTCTTGAAGAGCCCCAAATGAAGACAAGATGTAGACTTTGGAGGTGCAGACTCTTCAAGACACTTCACAGATTGCAGAGAGATTGTTCCAGTGGAAGTAACCACAGTCCGATCTTCCAGCAGTGAATATAGAAGCAGCTCCAGCGCAGCTTCCATTGTAGGAAGTTGTGCTGAAAATGCAATGGCAAGCATCTCATGGCATAAGCTGAAGATTTGGCAAGTCCCAACGCTCTGCTTGGAACAGCAGCAACAAGCTCCTCTGGCTAACACACACACAAAACCCACTTGTCTGCAAAGGCAGCAGCTGTCACTGGGAGAGTGGTTACCATATATGACATTTCCTGACCTGGGAAGTCAGGAAGAAAGCCAAAGGACAAGAGGGCCAAAGAACAGGAGTAAATCTCGTGGCATGCCCACTTTAGGGTGCTAGTCTCCTTTCGTAGCCATTTGCGATAAATGTAAACTGTGCACAAGACAAATATCACGAAAATCGGATCACACTGCTACCACCAACTTGTCTGAAGCCCCTTGTCTAAGTAACCAAAAAGCCTTTAGGAAAAAATATATAAGGAACCAAAGTATCCTAACTGCACTACTATAAAAGTTGATCCGTGCTATTGTAAAAATCCAAGCATTCCAAAAGAGTCTCTCAGGAATGAGGCTTTGGGTCTACCCAGTTTCCTGATTAAAATTAGCAAAACAAGCAAGGCCCATCAAAAGTCAGGACAACCTAAACTATGAGGGTTCCCATAGAAATCTATGGAGGGAAAGCCGCAAAAAGAAAATCTTTCCTAACAAATGTCTAATGGGTATCTGGGCAGACCATTTAAAGAATGATTGTCACTTTCCAGCGCATTTTGAGATGGTCATATTGCCACCTCAAAAAAGGCTAGAAAAAAATAAATCTAATTCCTGAAATAGGCACTTAGTTTAAAAAGTAGAAAAATGGGATTGGGGATGAAAGCCTCAGATCCAAATGTTTGAGGGAGAAAAGACTGAAGATTATTTTTACTGAAATAACCTTTGGTCTTTTCTCCCCTGAATATTTTCAACTTGGCCCTGCCCCTACCGACACCCAAACCCACACACCCACCCCACTACTTAGCTTGCGGCCGCTGACTCGCAGTGTCCCTGCAACGCCTGTTCCGGATCACAGAAGTGAAAGGGAACACGCGCCGGGGAGTCCTTTCCTTAATTTTGGGTAAGCTTCAGGGGCGACCCCCCCCCCCGCAACACCAGCTCACGAAATAGTGAATTTTCAAATGGCCGACATTTGGCCAAATCACGCATTTGGTCATTTATTATCGGTAAATTTGGTTGTTTCCGATAAATTTGCACGTTGGCATGAAGAGACTCAGCCGCAGTGCAGTGGACCAAAGTGTGTTTACCAAGTCTAATGGAAAAGCTGTGTGTTTGCAAACACTGCTTGAGCATGATTTCGGGATTTTGAAAGTGCTACTGTATATTCTTTATCATAAGTGATGCAGATTTTTACACTTCTGTAAATTCCATTCAGGAAGACAGCAATTCCTTTACTTGTGGAATTTCTTCTAGTCTCTCACCACCTGCCGGTATTCTCAGCTTCTGGCTCCTAACAATTCTCAGGCTCAGACAGAGCCATTTCTGGATCCACCGGACAGCTCCACGGACGAGGTTTGAGCTCCACAGAATGAGCAAGCAGATGCATTCAGTTCTTTAGCTCGAAGTGCAAAAGTAAGCTATTGTTGCTTTGTTCTCAAAATGCTCCTATGCCGCTTGGCCAACCTTCACCCGTTTAGTTATGCTACACCCATTGATATTTTGTATTTTCTGTGCGGGTTGTGACAGCATACCAAATGTGTCAAATCTTTTCTTTTTTCCCCCCTTTTTATGTAACTGCACACTATTGCAACGCCATCCTGGCAGGCACATCGACTAAAAACCTTAGCAGGCTCCAAATAGTGCAAAATAATGCCCTCCGTGCTGCACTACACATCCCCAAAACTGACCATATCTCTCAGGCCAGAAGACTCGTCCATTGGCTCCCAGTCAAGGAAAGAATCAACTTTAAAATGCTCACTCTCACACACAAATGCATCAATCACACAGCACCCCCATACTTATCTGAAACTATAACTAAGAACTCTTCCACCCGTCCTAGAAGAAGCCATCACGCCAACCAACTCCGAGTACCCACTGTAAGAAGACCCAAAGCCGGCGGCATTGGCTTCCCACACATAGCACCTAAGCTCTGGAATGCCCTCAACTCACTCAGAGCAGAACCTTCGCTGTACTCCTTTCGCAAATCCCTAAAAACTATGCTATTCAACTAACGTCCTCCCTCCTTCGCCTACTCTTGCTCGCATACGTATGCTACGAAATGTTTTATGTAAGAAAATTTGCTTTGTAACCATCTTCCTTCCATTGTAACCAGATTATGTATTCATGTGACAGCGCCACGATGCCCCCGGGCTGACGTGCGCTTTAAATAAATCTGAATAAATAAATAAAATAAATAATACCATTCAAACCAACTCAGGGCCACTGTCACAGCACGTGAGTAATATTGTTACCTGTGGAGTTTTGAGTCACCGCTGGCCATGGAGGATGTTGGTGGGGGATCGCTCTTCTTTTTATCTTCACCTTTCTCTTCCGAACCATCTGTAAGTAAGAACGAGAAGCAAAATGATAGAAAACCAATGTGTTAGGAGCAATGCATTTAACTTTTCTCTTACCTTCAATAAGCTTGCAAAACTCTCACTATAAAGTACAATGCATGTAAGACAAATTCAAATGTGAACCCTTAAAATCATAAACAACCACTTGTAATTAACTACGTTATAACAAGCAAGCGGATCCTGCATTTAGGAATACTGAACTCAAAAACGTGCTGGCTACTTACCAGCGAGTACACAATTTACTTGTACCAGCCCACTCAATTCTATTTTTGCAACCATGTAAGGATACCAATATATTCTTGAGCAATGCCGTCAGGATTTGCAAAGGGCTTTTCCATCCTGAGCCATTCCTGGGATGGAATGTCTACACTATGAGGAACAGGTACGGACCTAAGCACTACCATTACAGGTGGACACATTTTTCTTCTTGTATAATTTGTATAATTTGCTAGACTATTCTTCCCTCTAATTCAAACGAATATTTATGCAATTTGAGGTCTCAATCCCAAAACATACTCTATGACTGCAATTGCACAGAAGAGGATTTAATACATAATCCTACACTCTCCCCATATGACAAACCACAAGGCCTCTTGCTGAGATATTTAAGACTCTTTCCCAACTCAAACGCAGAAACAACTCTCTCAGGTTTCGTTTGAATTTGATGCGCACGCGAGAAATTCTGTTTGTCAGTAAAGTGCTCCGCATATCTGGCAATCTATGCACATTGTGTAAAGGGTCTAGTATTCAAACACTCAGACACATAATGATGGACTGTAGTGGGACCACAAATGTAAGAATTCAGAAATTTGCAAAATACGCATATCATGATTGGTGGATTGAATCAACCTCTTTTTGAGAAAGAATATGTTCAGGACATGAAACACTGAAAACATGGACAGTTGTAAATATGCTAATGGTGCTTAAATGCATTTGAAAATGTACAGACCAAAGTAATCTATGTTTTATTGTAAATTCTATTTTTGTGTTGTGAAAAGTCGGTATTATTGGTTAAAACACAAAAAAATAAAAAAATAATTTGCTACTTACCCTAGGTATCTGGCCACCTCCTCAGTCATCAAACAATGTGACAATCTTGGGTTTGCAAGGCATATATGCTGAACAAAGTATCAGCAGGGCAGATTTCAGAAACAGACATTTAAACAATATGACCCAATGCAGCAGCTTTTTCTCTGGTTGTGCGGGACCATGATCTTTCAGGCAGATGCTGATTTGCTTTAGGTTATCACAGCCGTAAAAACAATTTGTAGTCTTGCTATCTGTTGCTCACATACAAAAGGTCCAGTAGTTGGGACAGCAGAAGAAACAAACGGCTAACTGAACAGCTTAAACTTAACCAGCTGTATCAGCATATCATGTGCTGCTGTAGCTCTATTGTCCCTCGGGGACGGTTTTCACAATGATTTGTTTCGGCCCAGAGCTATGCTCTCCTCTGCTGGCTGGACCTGCGAGATGCATGCGTCAGTGACCTCTTCTCCACTTGCTGGTCCTGAACTCCTCTGCCTCTCTCCACATCACCCTCTCTCTTTGCCCCTGTATTGGAGGACAGGTCAAAGAGACCCCCCCCCTCCCCTGCAGTCCCCTCCTTGTGATGTCCATGACTCATCAGGGCCCCCCCCGCCACAGGGCCCAGGTGGTGGGTGGACCACTGGCCGACACATCGACTAAACATACTGTATTAGGCTAGGCCCAGGAAACCATTTTTGAAAACCAGAACACCATCTTAAGACCTGACTCCTTGTGTATGTATGTATGTATGTATGTATTTAGTTTTTGTAGAGCGCCGGTAGCCCACGGGCATCAGGGCGCTTAAACATACGCAACAGATACTACGTGACATACGACATTTAAAAGGGTCTACTAACCACCGGAAGGCCTCTGAGAGGCATCGTCAACCGATTTCTCATCTGAAAAGGTGAGTCTTCAGCACCTTCCTAAAGGTAGAGTGATTAGTTTCCAACCTCAGGGGTTCAGGGATGCTGTTCCACAATTTGGGAGCCAGTACAAGAAAAGATCTGCCCAGCCCGGTTTTCAGCTTAAACTTGGGCACGATCAATAGGCATTTGCCCCCTGATCGTAGATTTCTCCTGGGATTGTAGGGCACTACACTCGTTTTCAGGTAGGCGGGCGCTGTGCCATAGAGGCACTTGTGAACCAGGCAGAGAGCCTTGAACTTTATACGTTCTTCTACTCTCAGGCAGTGTAAAGAGCCTCTCTTCCGTAACATGATCTTTCCTCTTCAAATTTTTCACTAACCTGACCGCCTTGTTTTGGATCACCTGACAGCTGGAAAGATCCTTGGAAGAGGCCCCCAACAGCAGGGCATTCCCGTAGTCGAATCTAGAGAGGATGATGGCTCTGGCTATCGTTGCCCTATTTCCCTCATTCAGCAGTGGTTTAATGGCTTTCATCAGCCTGAGATAATAAGCTGTGTTTTTATGGAGGAAACTGGTCTGGGCATGCGAGTCGACCGCAGCATCGACCATCATCCCTAATGTCTTCACCTTAGGGACCACCTGAATTGTGGCGTTCTTGATTTGGAATGTGTTATACTCTGCCCCCAATTTTTCCAGCTGACGACTGGAGCCAAACAACATCAGTTCAGTTTTGGAGTCGTTCAAGCACATCCAGTTTACCTGCATCCAGTCATCAATGATCTTATAAACCCTGGTGATCACTTCACTGTCTGTGGTGTGATTCCTACCCCCTAACTCCAGTATGTGTGCTGCAGCACGGCCCACACCTTTAGAGAGTCCTCGTCTACCCTGTTGCCTCCGCTCCCTGGCAGATCCGCTGAAAGCCCGTTCCCACGACCAGTCGGACATGAGCTAGTGTTAGTGCATGTTAGGGAGAATTCTCTCTTTAGGCTGAATTTCCTAACCTAGTGAGTCCCCCAGCAGCTTTGCTGGATTTCTGGAGTTTGTTTTTTTCTCCTGCCAAGAGTGAGACTCTTTTTCTCCCTCCCACTCTTGGACATGATTTATGGTGTTCCTTTGACGGTTTTTGTTTTATGGGCTATGAGGTCCTTTACTCCATAGGGTCTCGTGTTTTTTTTTCGATGTGCGTTACACAGCACCCTCTGTGCAGTAACAAAGGGGTGTCATAGTGACACCCCACCATAGACTCCATACCCTGGGACTGACTACTGTCTCCCAGGGCATGTAAAGTCACCATTGGCTTTACTAGTCCCAAATTATTAACAGAAACCAGTACAAACCATCATATTGTGGACTTACTGGTCGGGGCAATTCGATTGCCCCGGGGTCTGTTAGTCGAGGGGGCACGTCTCCGTCCCCCCTGATCGAGTTTTGGCTGGTGGCAGAGGATACTACTTTTTATATTCAAACGCGAATATTTCCAAATGGGATTTTCCCATTGTTCGAGGCTACCAACTTTTATTATTTAATTCTCATAGCCTCGAACATACCACCGGTTTATTTATTTAATATTAATTCGCCGGTTGGTATTTTTTTGCCAAGACTCGATTCTAAAATGGCGTTTGTGTTCTCTTCTGTGACTCCAACCCAAGTCGAGCCCTTTGTTCCACTTTTTGGCGGGCTTCTCCACAGAAGCCTCCAAAGGTGGCGCCACTTTGTCTGGGTACCACAGGGGGTGTGGGAGGGTGGTATAGGCACCCTGGACTGAGTTACCTTGGTAACTCAAGTCGCACTCGTGTGATTGGCCCAAGTGGTGAGCCGGCCGGCTCACCACTTAGCATGTTTGATTGACAGCTAGGCTGAGTGAATGGGGGTATGCTGCATAAAAGCAGGGCTTTGGGGACTGGAACTTCAGAAGTCGCCACGGGACCTGAGAATCCGATGAGGGAGAAGCGGAGCCGACCTACCACGACGACACCACCGGTGGCGCCCTGAGGAACCGACTCACCACTTCCCGACGACAGAGAAGATCTCCCGGCTGGAGAGGCTTCTTCCCCTGACTGGTGGGCACAACCAGTTTACCTTCTTTCTTCGCACCCCAGACCGGTTTGTGGTCGAACTGCCCGTGCCAAGCACCCCGGCGGCCGGATAGCCACTCACCACTGAACCGCGAATCAACGGACCACTCCTTGTACCTGAGAAACTCTGCGGCTGGTTTCTTCCCTGGCAGTGCAACGGACTCCTGTCTTCCTCCCCTACTAGATCCTCTCTTCCCCCGGACGAAGCACCGACTTGCATCCGCTGCCAGGAACAACTGCCCCCGCTGGAGTGTTCTCACCACTTTAAGATACCGTGTCCGCCAGGGCTCCCTTTCTAAAGATTGCTACAAGGTAATAATAACCCCTTAACCTTCTGGACTGGGCTGGCTGCCTTGACCCTCTAACTGGTCCCTCTCTTTGATCCAACTCCTTTTTGAACCGTTACAAGACTTTTGTGCACTGCAACCGTGTGACCTTGGACACATTTTGTTTGGATCCTCTTAAGCGGATCCTGCCTACTGACTGAATTCCTAGTGTTACTTTGCCTTCCTCCCTTGTTGTGTTCGTGAAAAAAAGTGTTGGGATCTGTTTCAATTTATTCTCTGTTTTTCTCTCCCTTTTTTAAAACGAATTATTAGAGTGCCATCTATGTTAAGCGCTCACCGCTGTCTGAAAATAAGTGGGGCTTTACCGAAGACTTGTCTAATATTCTTTTAAGGGAGTGTATATCTTTTAGTGACCGTGTTTTTGAATTGCTTACTATTAGTGCCTGTGTGTTTTTCTAGATGTGGTTTTAAATAAATAATTGTATCTCTTTTACACCAAGCCCTGGTCAGCGTTTACTTGTTCTATTGTGTTCTCTTGACCTATTGTGAATACCCTGTATACTGCCCAACTCTTCTTGAGGGAAGTCTGACTGCTCAGCCACAGCTACCAAGTGAATCTGTGTGGTACAGACTGCTACCAAGTGGGTTTACTGCCAAACACCTGTAGTCCTAAATCTTTTGCAGTGATCCCAGAGGGAACTGCACACTGTATCTTTCACCTTCCGCAGTGCATCATTATCCTCAGCGTGACCCGGCTTGGAAAATAACTGTAAACCGTCCTCGATGAAACAAAAGCCTTAATCCCACACCAGGAAACTGCTCATACATTTATACATATATTGCATTACAATGATATCCCTTCTGCACAACCTCTGTGTCAAAAATCTACAAACACTGTACGAAACGAAGAATGTGTCATTGTGTGACCACAAACCCCCTCAGTATGCACACACACTCAGGGCCCCTGGCCTCCTACTATGCGCCTCTCTAGGGGTAATGTAAAGTGAATGATACCAAGTCCTTATGCCAGGACTACCCTGATGCTGCTAGAGTGCAAAGGAACACAAGCGCGACAGTATTGTGAGCTCATGTAAATAAGATATATAGAATGCCATCAAGTGCAAATGTACAGGTTTAATGTGTATTACTGCTGTCAACCGTATTGGTCTGTTGCTCCTGCGTGCTCCACCAACCCTAATGCTACCTCACGTATCATATTTACAGTGTGATGCTAAAACTGCTAATATTGCAAATACTTACCCTATAGTGACTAATGGAGCTGTAGATCTAGTTAACGACTTCTGAAATTAATATGAACTGATGTAAATACTATAGATGTGTAACCCCTTAGCCAGTTTACATTATGCGAATCCCTTCGTTTTACAGTTTGCAGCTTGCGAGAAGACTATCATTGTGGGCATATCCAAGGCCACCTCTCCTCCCTTCCCATTGAAGCCTGCCAGAGAAAGCAAAGGCCCGAGCGACACCGCCTCACCTCCCCCAATTCGGCTGGAGCCGTTTCAGGCATTCAGGATTCCCCCGCAGCTCACATGGCTACAAACAGCCACCTGAATTATTTACAGCCCAGCAGCAAAATCCAGCCATAACCAGAGGCCAGAGGTGCCCCCTCATAGGTCCCACGACCCATCAGTTCACCCCAGATTAATGACGCTTGTAAAAGAAGATACCTAATATTGCACCAACATTGTGTAAAAGCATCTGTCATGACTTCTAACGAGACCCAAAGCCCGGACAGCTTACCCCATGCCCTGAGACCCGGCCCTGTGGCCTATGATACCTAGTCAACAGGATAACAGCAACCCTGTATTGATGTATCGCTAAAGTACCCCAACTAATGCGCATTCCTCCTGTGTTATATTAACCTGTAGAATAACCTATTGTAGGATTTACAGGACAACTGACATTGCAGCATTGAATGAATGGGGTGTGCCTGGCCCTTAGGGCAGAAAGCCAAGAAAGACGTCCATCAATGACACTGACCACGCCTGACCGGACAGCGCCTCTCGGATGAGCCCAGCTGACCTGCCCACCCCACGTTGACACCCGGCGGTGTCCGCCAACCACGGAGAGACGCATCACAGCTGCACATAGTCGACGCCACCCAATCCCCATGTACATGTGCCCCCTATAGTGTGTAGGTGCCTATGACACTTTTTGTAAATAAAAACGCATGTCTTTGCTATTGTCAGACAGAGCGCTCTCAGGGCATGCAAAGAACTCTGCAAACTCCATTTTGACTTGGATAAAACTTTCCTTAAGCTCACCCGCACTTGGTCCTAGCCTTATTCCCATTCGTGGGAGAGTCCATTCTTGCCTCTCATTGCGGGGAGGGTCGTGCTATCTGGGGACGCTCGCCTTCACCCCCACCCTACATGCTCCCGGCCTTTTCTGTGCCCCAAGTATTTCCAATGACCCAACTACCTCTACCTTTTAACAATGTAAACTGTTGAGACCTAAAATGGCCCACAAATAAAACACACAATGAAAAGATCAAGTTTTAGTTTTCTTAACAGACTGGCAGAGAAACATTTTTAATAAACACAAAAAATTTAAAACAAGGTGCCCTTTACGGGGTCACACTAAAAAGGATCATCAGTTGGGTTCAAACAAGTGCCCAACTTTGTTTTTCTTGTCTCGTTTTAATGGTTGGTGTGGCGTGCTGTGCTGTCTCAGTCCGTTCTCTTATGGCAGCTATGATAATACTAATTGGGGCATCCACTGATGTGGTGGCCTGCTACCAGTCACAAGGGCGGGCCGCTCCAGATGCTGGGGTCCCCCGGCTTACAAATATTACTGCAGGCACGCAGTACACAAACAGCAGGGGACACCCTGCAACATCCGGATCACCAGACGTGTTACTTTGGCTGGGAGCACGGCACCCAGCCGACAGTGGCCTCGGCTCGGGGGGCACCAGGCAGTGATCACACGGCAAACAAAAAAGAGACGAGTTGCCACTTCCTGGGGCTCTGCTGCACTGCTGCTCAGGTGCCAGCAGAGCCCCTTTTATTGAGGAGTTTTGACACTTTCTAAAAAGGCAACAGGCCCACAGTTAAATGGGCCACACACCACAACTGATATGGAATCATGGTTAACTTCCTACAAAGTGCATAGTACTGCATGGAGGTTGTGTGGCCTCTGACCCCTTGCAAGGTGTGAATTCACACTTTTCAGATGGGCAATTTCTATGTACAGAGGACGCATAAATCAAGTGATTCGTTAATTGAGGCGCTAAGCCTCGATTGTTGTGCTCAATAGTTTTGCTCTATGCAATCCAGACTTTAAAGCGCCTGGTGATCTCCCACCTACTGGCCCACTGGTCCTTTACCTCCTTCAGCATGGCTGTCTTTGAGCATTGCATATTGTGAACTACCTTCAATGATGCACTCTCCAGTTCTCTTGTACGTACTGCAAAATGACAAATGATTGGGGGAGAGAATAAAGTGATTGGGCCACGGGGCAATCTGGCATGCTATACCATTAAAGAAATCCAGATATGGCTCTTAACTCCATTTTCCATGACAAGGTCTTCTATCACCATACTGGGGGGTGGGGCGGCAAGCATTGAGATGAAAGAGTGCTAGAGAGTCGGCCAATGGAGATGGGCGAGCTGTACAATAAAGAAATTGAACGTCTTTAGCATTTCCATTCACTATGCTGCACTTCAAGTGCGAGGCCCTGCATTCCCTTCTTCAAGATGATGATAAAATATCTGCATTACAGCTGAAATCTCCGCTATACTCAATTCATGGGATTTACGTTCCAAAAGGGCAATATACAGCGCTCAGCATGCTAGGGTAAAACTAGGAGGATTGCAAATGAAGTCAGACTTGAGTGTGCTTTGGCACGTAAAAAGAACTCCTTCCCGCTGCAAAATGTAAGTATTCTCATATGTTGGATAGTAATAGGGTCATGGTCTTTCATTCTTTAGTTCATGTTCCACTATTGGAAAATAAAATTAAACGTACTGTATGAATGGTGGCATGTTTAGTAACAGGTTATTGCAGGCCCCAAAATGAGTACTTGCCACTAGCCTTTGATTAATCAGACCCTTTAGGATATTGCGGCATTAAATATTTTGCGGCATACAAAAATGCACATGTGCAGCACAAAATTACATTTATTGCAGCATTTTTGCAGGGCCTTTTAATCTGGCAAAAATGCTGCAATAAATGCATGCGAGTGAGAGACTGACAGAAGAGTTTGTGAGAGATTTGAAAGGGGGAGGCTGAGTGTAGGTGTGAGAGAAACCGGGTATGTGGGAGGGAAGTGAGAGCCAGGAGAGTAGAGAAGGGAGTTAGCGGGCAGAGGCAAGAAACGTGACAGAGCGAGAAACTGCAGTAAGGCCAGGGAGCAGCGAGACGTAAAACGTGATAGAGGGAAGACATCTTTTGGGATTAGAGACTGAAGGGGGCGAGATCCGTAAGACTAGGGGGCAGAGTGTGCATTGAGAAAGAGACCAGTAGGAAGGGAAGAAGAGAGGAGACAGACAAGTGAGAAGGTTAAGAAACTGCCACCAGGAAAAGGGCGCCAGTACAACCAGGCTATCAGAAAGGTCCCTGAGTCCGATAAATAAAGCTATAGCCTTTAGGTCTCCATAGGGCAAGGGAGCGATTTAGATAGTAGGGGTACCCTGATTGTAGACAAACAATTTCGGAACAAACAGTGTTGCAATACGGATTGTGGGTTAGGGTGGTAAGAGCACCCTTCAAGGTTGAGGGCGAAAGTACAGGTAGCACCCCCAGAGACTAGGAACCACAATTGATTAGTGCAACTACTTTAAATATAAGAGTTGAAAATGATTCGTTGAGGTAATGGATTCATTGAGCATCTTGTCACACATGAACTTCAGTCTTGAAAAGTTCTGTATCGTGCTGTTCCTGTTTCATTTGTGTTCAGCTATCTTTTGGGGTACATGTAATCATATTGTATTATATCTCCCTCAGTCTGCTCCAAGATGGTCCAGTACCCTACCGTGATGCCTTTCACAGTAAATAAACAATATGGACTAGTTGGAAACTACACAGGCCAGACCCTGCCACTAATGCTTACATAGAAAGAACACCGAGGGAGCTTGAAAGCTGGCATAGTAAGACATAGAAACAAGACTTAAAGCAGTTTACACCTTGCTATACTGCACCGGCAGTTTTTCCAAAAGTTTTACAAGCAGCATGGGGAAGAGGAAGGGAAATCTGGTTCTGCTTCATACTTACCACTCTGCCTGTAAATGCTCCGATTTATAACCAAATGATTTTTATGTGGCCGTCAAAACGATTCCTCTGCAATCTACCCGCAAATAACACACTTAAAAGCCGGCAGATGCCATCGGAATCCACCGACTTCTGCAAAGAGTCATTTGTAAGCAGCATTTACTTTTTTTTTTTTACAAGACAAGAGTAAACGTAAAAAAGGTGATTTTGTCTTACCTGGTTATGCTCTACAGCTTTGCACGCTGCTTTGTAAATGTTTAACATTATGTGCTGATGGGTGTTCTGCATGCAAGTGCTAACGACATTTTTATAAAATGACTTCACAGGCTTTAATTGTATTCATATTTATTGACACATGAATTTTGAAAAAGACATACATGGATAATGAAAATTACATCTGGACACGGGTATACCATAATTTCAATCAGTGATCTGTCGAGCAAGGGGTAATGTTATTTGTGCTATAGCAGTCATATAGAGGTGGAAGTTGAAGGTGTGAGGCAATCGTGTTGAAAGGAGGTGGAAAAGGCAGAGCTTTGCTTGACCAAGGTGGTTGGGGTTCCTACGAGGGCTGACAAGTTGGAGGGAAAATAAGGATTACATCTTTTCATCCTCAAGAACTCATTTATCCTATTCTAGCAGTGCTGTGTCCTTACTTGTGAATATTGAGTGGACACAGGCTAAAACATTCTCACATTGAAAGGCAGGGATGCCTTCTTGGCCAACCCATAAACATTAACTTTCTAAAACCATTGCTGATGGTGCACGAAATTCAGTGTTTGAACAGTATGTGGACCACCTCACCCAGAGAGAGTTTGCAGTTGCTAACAAAGACCTGCTCATCCACCACATCAACAGCTCTCGCAACAAGGCGCCTGTTCCATGGAGCAACGGTGTGTGAGATTTACGCGACGCGCCTTGCAACACTTGTGTGTAGGCACGTTATAAATGCAATATCATACCACAGGCAGACAATGACGGTGGTGCAAGAAGGAATCTGAAATTAAGGCATGCCCAGAATTGGTGAGAGTGAAGCAGTCATGAACGGTGAGGTCAAGGGCAGAGTTGGGTGCTGTCAGAGGGTTCAAAAGTCATGCCAGGTGGGCAAGGTATCAAAGGGTGGAAGATGACCAGTGATAGTATGTGGGTCAGGGGGTGGTGATTCGACGAAGAAGGCTAACGGCCGAAAATGCAGAGTTATGCCGGCACTGATATTTGCGAGTGCTGGGGTTGAATGTGTAAACAATTGCTTTTCTGGTTCTTCTCCAACGATACAGTGGCAATTGAGAGGTGATCCGCGTCAGCACTCCATGTTTCACCCTAAGCAGTATCACCCACCTTCCATCTGGGAGCCAGTCAGATCTGTATTAACAACACACAGTTATCCGCTTCTCAAACATCCATTAAAGGATAGTTCCGGGACACTTTTTTTTATTGTCCCTACGGTTCGGCCATGTGTTTTTAAGCATAAATCGGTAGATCGTAGAAAACTTTCCTATGGACCTTACCCGACTTTTCGTCCATTAACGCACTCGAAATCAGCCGCCATTTTGTGATAATCCTATCATTTCCCCCCCATCGACCTGGCTCACCTGCGTTTGCGGCACTAAATCATATCCCCCGCCCCTGAAACAGACTTTATCAAAACATTCATATTCCCCGCCTCTCTCCGTGACGTGACTGTGCTGCGTAGGCAAACGCGCCCAGGCGACTTCTACGCGACTCCACACAGAACCCGGAAACCAACACAGATCAGCTCACAACACAGCGCGCCACAATTCGGAATATGAAACTGTACTTTTAAATCAAATCGCAAGATTGTAAATTTGGTAAAGTACATTTATTTGACATCAAATGTTTAGAGAATATTCAGCGATTTGCATTTTTCTTTGCTCTCGATCCAAAATAGTTTGTCTTGATGTACACAAGCGATGTTCGTGTGCAGTACACAGGGTGTTGGTTTACGATAAAATAAGCTCTTCGGTCGCACTGATAATCGCATGGCTGTTCCAACAACGAGGCACTAGGCCACCACAACGGTATGTATGTTGCATCTAGCCATTAGTACCGCATACTTGTACTTGGCGATCGTCCCATAAAATGGTCAGGGTGGTAACGTTGTTCACGCGGAGAAGCAACTGGCGGTTGTAAAAGCCATCCGCCGGTGTCTGGTACTCGTGACACATACAATAATGAAGGATGTACCTGTTTTAAAAACATAAAAAATGAAATTAGTCTCACCATCAGATCTTTATTAAAATTATTCATTTTATATATTAGGTCGGGAAATTATTTCATAGCTAGGACAGTGCAACTGGGTATTGTACGTCATTTCCAGTAACCCACCCCCTCTCCTCCGCCTTTTTCAGAGCTGCCTGAGCGCCAGTGGACCACTTCGTCACTGATATGATATAATATGGCATTTGCAACGCGCCTATACACAAGTGTTTCAAGGCGTGGCGAGGCAGGGAGGGGGGGGGAACAAGGAGAAGACAGACAACGATCCTACTAGGCCAGGTGTCATTCCATTCAGATCGCGCAAGTGCAGGGGTAGGGGGAAGGTAAAAGTGCAAGGGGAAGGGGAGGGGGGAAGTGGAGTACAAGGTAAGTAGCATAAAATAATAAATACATAGGGCCAGCTGGTGGCGAGTGCAAGGTAAGTGCAGAACAAGTGCTGGGAAGGGGGGGCTGTAGGATACTGAGACAGTCCCCCAGTGCAGGGGTTGACAGGGAGGCAGTGCAGGTGGAGAGTGGAAGGGCCCAGGACCGAGGTCGCAGACAGTGGACCAGTTGTAGCAGGGGAGAGGGAGAGAGAAAGCAGAAGCAAAGAGGAAGGTTTTGAGGTGCTTCCGTAAAAGGAGATGGTTCTCCTCAAGATAGTGCGCGGTACAAAACAATATGCCACATAGAACGAACAAGTACAACTTAACCCGTCTTTAAAGCTACTGTATAGTAATTAAATTGCGGTATAAACTCATCTAAAGAGTTACTTACATTATATTTGCATTTTCCATTGTGTCTGTGCGTAGGGCAGCCCCGAAATACCACTCCTTCTATGCCGACGTTATTTCTTCTAATGAACGAACATTTAATGGCTTTAGTTTCTGAAATTATATTCATTATCGTTTCTTACGTTATTGCACCACACCCCCAAAAAGAAGTCTTTCGGGATGGTCCCGGCCTGTCAAGGTCAAATAACAATAGAACCTTATACTGAGTTGTGGGCCATTCCGGCACCCGAGCAAAAAATTAAAGCAGCTGACCTTCACTTTGAACGAGCACACATTCCTAGTTAGCTACATTCAGTGTAAGGCCATCTCACAGGACTTGAAATTTACACTCCATCTTTACATTTTGTCTGCGTGCATTTGCAGCCCCAGAGAACCATAAATACGGAGACATTCTATATTTTTTGAAAAATGATTTATATTACTGTTTGGTTTAATTTAATGCGCAAATGAACAAGGTTGGATAGACACATTGCATGTACACTGAGCAATCACTTTTATTTACACAATACATAGCTACACATATTCAATGGGCCTGCGACATGAGGAGACTCCAGAGCAAAGTCACAGGTGACACCCGGGTGGTTCGCACAACTGCACGGTGAAGGGAGGGGCAAGGGTGGAGAGACACATTGCATGTACACTGAGCAATCACTTTTATTTACACATTACATAGATACACATATTCAATGGGCCTGCAACATGAGGAGACTCGAGAGAACAGACAATCAAATTACAATCATTTAAACCGTGATGTGTATTTCTCAATGAGCTCTGCTTTAGGTGGACATGGAACAGAGGCAATGTTGGGTGGCAATGCAGTTGTCCCCTGCACAGGTTCGTTCACAACTCCATGTATGTGCCTATCTAGGACTTCAACAATAAGTCTCTCAATCTCATATTGCATATCCTCAAACACTGGTTTGATCACCCATTGTTTACTTCTTTTAGTGAAGGCCTTATTGTAGCGAAGCGTCCCTAAAGTTCCGGTCGTCCTACTTTGTTGACGGCCAACATTATGGTTATGTGCCAAGACCGCTAGAAGAGTCCGATTTATCATGCCCTCCATGCCAAAATGCAATCGTTTTGGCCTGTACTTTAGGCACATATTGTGGAACACCTCCAAATCTCCTGTGTGGCAGAATTCTGTGAGTCCCCTCAAATCTCTTGTTATAGTTTTATCAAATACAATCTTTTCAATGGCTTTGTGAGTGGGTGATGAAGGAATCAACCACTTCTTCTTCCGTGCCTCCTCTGTGGACAAATGGCCATGTTCACAATTGTGGAAATGTTGGTTTGTGGTCCAGCGGTGAACGTTGCTACAGTGTAGCATTACTGACCGCCATTTTTCCAGTAGAATTTCCAACGACCCTCCACATGTTTTTGAGCTCCACCAAAGATGGTTGCTGATTGACTTGGACAACTGTGAAATACCTTGCATATCTTTTTTTTTACCTGCAGCCGACATTTTTTTATTGATTGTTTTTGCAAGATGCCATACGTCAAATTGGTGATTTATATTTTTGTACTCTTCTCTCATTGTCTTGGCAATTGAAATGTGTCTGTCCGTGGCTATCAGGTCGATCACCATTCCCCGCGATTGTAGTTCTTGCAATGATGCTACAAAGCCAACTTTCTCCATGGCCACTGAGGATGTACTTTGTGACACCTGCACGACCACCGAACTCACAATTTTCTTACTTTCCATGTCCTGAAAGTGGTAGGTGCAGTACTTGGCTGAAAATCCTGGGCTGTCGCACTGTCCATCACCGGCTAGCCTGAACCGTTTGCCCGCGAATGTACCATCAATAGACATTTTTTCCATTCTCCAAGCTTCGCTAATGGCTGGAAATAGATAATCGATTTGGTATTTGTAGAACTGAGTTTTCGCAATGAAATGGATTCCCACAAACTGAAAGAAATACTCTAACTTTTTAAAACTTGAACCACTAAAAGGTGCGGCCGCTGCACAAAGTAGATTGCCTGCTGGCAGTTGCCCCAGCATGGGTTGTGCTGACCATGAGAAAGGATATTTTATACAGGTGGCATGTATTTTAAGGTTAGTGCCTCGAATTGCACGAGTCACATTAATCAATGGCTCCCCACATACTTCCCCACCAACCGAATGCCCACATTTCATCCTAATAATAATATCAAACAACTATCGAATACAATGAATTTGGCCTCTTTCCTTATACTGTCACTCTGCATCCCAGCTGGTTCGGCCTGTAACGTTGAGGACATGTCACTCACATGAAAGGTAGAATCTCTGATATCGTCTTCCGCTATGTTCAGTGATATTGATGGTGTTTCATTGTCGTCCACTTCATTCTCTTCCATTGCAACATCTGTTCCTTCTCCGGCGATGGGTGAATAAAACAATTTCTTCAACTTTCTCGCGGTCTTAGTTTTTGCGGGTGTGGATTCTGTGAATTGATCTCCGACTGCATCCGAACTACCAGGAGGACATTCACTATCAATGGCTGGTGGTGGTATAGCTCCGTTGTCAATCACTTCATATTCTTCCCATTGGCACGTTGCATCTCCAGTCTCAAGTCCCTGCCAAAAGGTTTGACAAGCAACATCTCTCGTTCGCTTCACTGTCTGTGTAGATCTAGTTCGTACTAGAGGACAGATTGGAAAAGGGATGTTCAGTTTAAACACAACTTACAGTATTGAACTATTAACAGTGAAAAACAACATAATATAGTGACCAGGACACTAACCTTCTTTTGCTTTCTTTTCTTTGAAACTTTCTTGCCTCGAACTTCAACATCAGGACGCTGTTGCTCCGACTCGTGTGTGCATGTCTCCACTTCCTCTTGCGCTGCAACGACTATATTTTCATGATAAGCACATCCATCACGCACTGACGCTCCATCGACTCCCTGAAACATAGAACTTTCATTAGTATGTATAATAATATTGAAAACACAAAATGTACTTGGGGACCAATACCCACGTACATCTCAATAGCAAAACACGAATGAACGCATTGTGTAGAACATTCAAACGACAATTATTCACGCATTGTTGATCTAGTTAGATGGAACTGTTAAGATCCATACCTCGGGCTCCGCATAGACTTCCATTGATAATATTATTGAAGATGACGCTTCAGCAACTCCCTGAAACACAGTAATTGCATTAGTATGGTTTTCTATTTTGTTAAAAAGAACAAACTTTGTGCAGGCGTCAACGGCTCATCTAAATAGACCTAAGTAATGGATATCTAAATATGATTCGATTTGCTCGATCATTGGAAGTGTCACCACCCAGAGATCTGCATCAACTACTAGGGGTGATGTTCTTGTAGAAGAAGCTCCGTCATCTCCCTGAAACATAGTACTTGCGTTAATAAAGAAGGAAGTATAGCGGATGTAATCACATCATATGATCTCGCTTGATCGAACTGTCAGTATCCATACCTCGAAATGCATAAGAACATCAAGGGACGCTGTAAGTGCGGTGCACACTTCTGCAAGCTGTTGCGCCGACCCGTAACTGCATGCTCCCCCTTCTTGGACTAATGCTCCATCGACTCCCTGAAACATAGGACTTTCATTAGTAATGAACACAATATTGAAAAAAGAAGACACATAGGAGGGCGACGACAGAAGGACATATCAATGGCTAAAAACGAAAGAAACATTGTGTGTAACAATCACGCTACAAGAATGCAAGATCTGATGATCTCCATCGATGGAACTGTCCGGAAACGTACCTCGAGCATCTGAGTGACATCAACGGTTGTCGTCAATGCGTTGGACTCCTCAGCATCTCCCTGAAAGACAGTACTTGCATTATTTTGGATAACAATAATTATAACTGAAAACAAAGACTAGAGGACGAGTACTAGGGTGTACCATTAGGTAAAATAATTACACGATAAATTAAAACTATTGATTTACATGCCTAAAACAAGTCAGTGGCAGAATAGCTAAGTAAGATTACCCGATCGGCGCTTGAAGTGGCTGATGACTGCAATAACGACACGGATGGAGAATCTTCCGCCTTCATATTGAGTGGATACATAAATGGGGAAATTATTGTTAGCTAATGCTACACACTACCGCAAGGCCGAGAGCTAAATCCGTAAACTTGACTCACCAGTGGAGGGATGTGGACGAATAGAGTGGGAATAGCGGTTGAGAGCAATTTTCGCTTCGCTCGCGGTGTGTTCTTCTTTATTAGCAATGATGTGGAGTACATGTCTGAGCTAAAGTGCCTGCTGCAGATGCGGTATCGATCACCCCTCTTGTCCGCAAAGACTTCTAGGACTCTACTTTCAAGCTCAGACGGTGGATATCCGTAATATCGGACCCATTCTCTTATCTGATCTATTGTCTTAGGGAAAACATGCATTATAGTACCTTCAGATTTTTTATGGGTCTTCGAAGGGCAACCGCCAATGGAACAGGCAGGCATTGTGGAAAGTTCTGAAAAGTAAAGATCAACAATTCTATATGAATACCAATGTGTTAAAAAATTAAATGACACATAAAAGGTTCAATGCAAGGTTCGTTTTAGTTCTTGGAACTATACACGTTATTCACATGCGGATAAGTATTTGAATAACTTTAAAAAAATAGAAAAATAATTTGACTAAACTCAGAACATGTGACTAGTTCCTTGCATGTACTGTCTTGAGCGAAAAGAAAACATGGATGCAATTTGATGACTACTAGCAAATAGAAATAAATTAAAAAATTGGACGCAAAATGGATTATGGTACATGGCCTTACCTTGACGAACAAACAGTTAGATGCAGGGATCAGAGTAGTTTCTTGTCGTAGAACAGGGAGCAGTTCACAGGTTGCAAACTGACGAGTTTGCTCGAAGTGGTCACGGAAGTTCACAGAGACGAAGAGCAGATAACCAGCACCTTCACGGGTTGACTAGCAAAGCGCAAAGAAGTTCTCATTAGAAATATGAAGTGGGTTATAAAGAATTCGAAACAGGGGTGTGTTTGTGAATGAATGACGTGTATATGTCGTGGCATTATGCGGTTTGCAGGGGGGCGTCCAGCGTGAGGGGGGATGCTTGGCAGGAGACACAGGGTCTGGAGGTAGACATGGGAACAACAACCCATGCTCTATAGACCACTTTGAAGTGTACATGGTCTTTGGCACCTCTTGGCCTTTATCGCTCCCTGACAGCTCCACTTGCCAGCGCAAGTACCCCGGTGCGAACTGCCTTTGATAGGGCGGGGGGTGGATTGGGGCGGTGGTCGTGCAGACAAGACTCGTTTGCCGCAGGGCCTCACCAAGGAGAGGCCATCTAACTGCATGTAAGAGGCAGGCTGCAGGATCTAGTACATGGAAGGCAGGGGGGTGAGTTTATAAATACCTCACCCTCCCAGGAGAATATATGGGTGCAGTTCACCCTGGAGACCCTGGATGCCTAGGCAGTTAGTCAGCAGCAGGCTGGCCTGTGGTGGCAAGGCGGCACGGGCCAGAGGGGGTCATCTCTGTACCCGGTGCCCAAAAGGATGATTTATTATGATCAACCATATTGATTATTTACCTATAACCATGTTTTGTATCAATAAAATCCAACGGCCTTTTATTGCCAACGCTTGAACAAAGTGGTGTGGTAAGTATTTTTGGGGGAGGAGGCAAGGCCGGGAGGCTTGATGCCAACCCGCAAAATAACATATGTATGTCTGCTGCATATGGGTTCAACGGTTATGTGGATTGAAGGTGGGCGGCCAGCGTGAGGGAGGATGCTGGCCGGAGACTTGTGGTGTGACAAGACAAGGCACAGGAAGACTATTCAATGGAGACACACTAGATTCATTTAAAAAATCAAAACAACCATTGTTAAAATATATGTTGGGTTTTATTTTAGATCTTAATTTCAATTGAACATGAATAATAAACATTACACATTGTAAAGTTCCGGTTGCAGCACATCCAGGGAAAATCCGCGGTATTGTCCACTGTCGCTGGGGAAATGTTGTCTAATGGCAAGTACCGCACAGGCAGGCATTACTCTCCGAACGCGGTGTCCGAGCCTCCCGTGAAGCCACCAAGTGAAGCAACGATAGGCCACCAGCCTGTACCACCTGTGAAAAAGAAAGATGCAAACTGTATTAAAATGACAAAACTTTCTCATCAATGTCGATTCAGGTAAAAAATGTCATTCTGCTTTGAAAAAAATTCTATCTAGAAAATGCACAATATGGAACCAATTTACATGCGTTTGAATGATATGTAGATGTAATTTTATATGTGGGAGACGACCATGAAATAGTAGTGGCATCACTGACATCACAACCAGAGTATACTTACTCGTTACTCGGATTAGGCGGACGAACAGTGCCGCGAAGTTCGTGCATAAGCACCATCATCATCCTCAACACGGTCCGTGAGAGGCAGGCTTCCCTGAACTCTGGCAGCTCGGTGATGCATTGCGGACTTGGCTCGCCTTCCGAAATGTAGGTCAAGCACCCGGAATTTTCACGGCAGCAGCAGTTCTCCTCAGTTGGCATTAGCTCGCACCGATTGCACGTGCACCAGGTGGAGACGCCGTCCATGCGACATGGTCCAGGCTCTTCATCCGTTGACTGGTCCTCCCAACTGCCGTCCGAATCCCCATCGTTTTCGCGTGCTTGCCTTTCCAGTAGTTCCTCCTCGGTGTACTCGGGGTCGTACATATACGGCATTATTGTAGCCTTTGTGTGGTAAAGAAAGTAAAATAATTTACAGAGATGGTACAGGTGTTCACAAGGCCTAGAAGCGGCGAAGGTAGCTGACCAGAGCACAGAAACGAGTCACAGAATACTCAAAGTAACACAGAGAGAGTAATGGAATCGAAAATCTGCTGCTGTGTGTTGTGAAACGGTGTGTTTATACTTATTGAGGAAAGAGGCGTCCTGCCATTTCCATGGTGACACTTCATTAGCTGAGGCGCAGCGATTGTTGACACGAAACGTGCTTTGGCGTTGGGAAATGGGCGGTACGCGTCTGCTGATGTCAGGCTCAGGGGCGGGGGATTTGATTTAGTGCCGCAAACGCAGGTGAGCCAGGTCGATGGGGGGAAATGATAGGATTATCACAAAATGGCGGCTGATTTCGAGTGCGTTAATGGACGAAAAGTCGGGTAAGGTCCATAGGAAAGTTTTCTACGATCTACCGATTTATGCTTAAACACATGGCCGAACCGTAGGGACAATAAAAAAAAAAGTCCCGGAGCTATCCTTTAAACACAAGCCACATCACTTGCCTGCCATTTGCTTTCTCTATAAAAAAGCAAAGCTTGAGTAGCTAACGTCCACCAACTCATTTTGATAATCTAAGCTAGCCCCGTTTACATTACCCTCACTATGCAAAGACAACCTCATAAACCTATTGTGTTCTCAAATTATTTTGGGTAGGCATATTTCATGCTCAGCCTCATATACCTCAACAGTGCTAACATTACTCTATAAGGGGAGGTAAACATTGAAATGCAATTTGCTTGGGCTGCAAATCGTTATGAGTATGGAACTATTTCTAGTGCTACTCGCACATAGAATTAGATTAACAGATATTGTAATGTAATGTGTAGTATATTAAATTTGTAGAGTGCGGACTAAGGCCAGAAAAGGCATTTAGGGGCTGTATGGAAGGAAACAGACCAACACGCTGACAGAAAAAAAAAAAAGATACGTTTTCAGAGCCTTGTGAAAGTCAAGATGGACCGTAGTATCGCGCAACCGCATAGGACAGAGAAAGAGCGGCCACCAGTGCGCTTCTGCCGATAGTGGGGGACTTTCAATAGATTTTTAGAGGATGAGCGCAAACACCTAGCTGGGTGGTGGAGGACCAATTTAGATTGCAGATAAGCTGCGCCTGTTTGGTGTATTGCTCGATGTGTTAAACAGTCTTACATTTCATTTGACCACTCACCGGTAACCAGTAGAGCTGCTGGAGCAAAGACTAGGAATGGAAAAGCATGGGAGCATTTACAGCTAACCATGCTGCAGCATTTTGAAGAATTTGCAGATGCTTAATTAAAGAGGCCGGTTGTCCAAGGTATACCCTATTGCAATAGTCCAATGACCCCATGATAGAGGAAGTGACCACCATTGTGCAAAATTCTGATGTAAGAAGAGGCAGATTCTTCCTTAGTACTTTCAATTTGCCAAAACCAGTATTGCACACTGGAGATTTGGGCGTCCCTATAGCCAGGCGGCAAGAGTTTCATGCCCACGACACTATTCTGCAATCTAAAATGTTTTCTAGGCAATCTGCCTACGTTTTCAGAGTTTCATTGGGCAAAGATTTTAAGTGACTGCTACTTTAACTCCGATCTCGCCTATACATTAATGGTTTCATTGTGCACTTCTATAATCCCACAGGACTATATTAGGGGGCAGTGTTGCAAACAATTTTGTTTGCACTGCCAAATAATTGCGTGTATGTAGTAGATTCATGACATTTTCTTTAACTTCCCACGCCACCATGGTGAGGCTCACGATGTAAATATTTTTGCATACAAAGTTGTGGGTATGCAAATGTTTTAGTCTTTTACTACTACAATCCCCAGAGGAGCACACATGGCATTTTACTGAACCCAGTCAACTAGTACTGCAGTTCACCTGAAGGGTGTCACAGGGAAATAAGAGGATACTCCTTGGGGCTGAAAGACAAATGAACCCCTTTCTCAACAAAATCCAAATCCGATATTTCAGCAGTGACAGAAACATGGTGTTTTTTTGGCGCTGAAGGAAGCAAACTCTGCAGCGTAGGAAATGGCACCTGCTGTTTATTTATGTGCTCAGGATCCTTCAATATCATGTATTCTGGGTTTACAGCCTCAGTGATGTTTAACTGAAGACAGAAAAATTGCAGAGAAGGGTACAGGTGAAGGAATGCCATTGGTTATGCCTCCAAGTGGTGATTTAATTAAGCAAACCTATGTGATTTTTTTTTTAACGGGGCTTCTAAAGGAACATCATTGAGACTCCCATCTGTATAATTTGGTTTAGGCTGGGTGATAAAGGGTGGTCAAAAAAACCATAGACTAGATTTTGCACCCAGTCATTTCACTTCTTATGACTGGGTTGGAAGCACAGGATTCGATAAGATTTTACTATACATGTATGGAAGTTAGAAGTGAAGTGATTTTTCCGAAAGAAAAGAAACGTGCCATCAGGAGTACTTTTAGGCAAGTTAAAATATATTTTAACACTAGAATATTTTGAAATCCAAACCACTTGCCACAATGTATTCTATGCTTATTGCGGGATGTTTTCCATTAAAGTTCTTCTTCAGATCAGGAAATATCATTAAGGTCCACCCTGTGCCACTGTGCTGAGAGTACAATAATCCGAATATCCGAATCCCTTGGGTGGAAGCAGGGGGGTTAGCTCATGAGCCATTATTTCATTTTGGGCATATTTTAACTTACAATATTCTTTGTTTGGAGTATTTGACTATTTTCAGGGACACAGACTGGTGGCCTCATATCATTAGGGCAGCTTATGAGTGGTGTCACTGCTCTGCACTTAGTGCAATGTAATGTTGATAGCAGGCAGTGGCACAGTAAGTCCGATTATACTTCCTAGGGTTGCAATTCTGATGCAATTACTTTCCTGACCCACGTTGTGAGGCATGTTCTGCAGGCCCATACATTATTTGAGTCTAGCGGCACATTAACTCTAATAGGCATGTTTTCTGCAACACCACTTTAGATTGCCATTCGTCTGTGCGTAAAATAAATGTTGTCGGAATGTTTTGCTAGGCACAGACGTTCTAAGCAGCTATAGTTGTTGCCAATAGCACAAATAATCTTTTTACCCCAATTGGCATCAAACACGTTTTACGTTGCTACGGAGCACTGTTTGTTAGTAATCAAATGAAAAACAACAATTAAACCCATTGTTATACTAAGAATAGAATCCTTTCTTTTGGAGCATCGATATATTCTTCTCTGCACACGAGTACTTTTGCTAGGTACTGTTGGAGACTTGTAAGTCGTATTGCTTGGAATCCATCTCAGACTTTAATAAATCCGCTACTCGTTTGTGTGACATTCATAATTTCCAGATGGGTCACCCTCACCAGTCAGGCATGCACCGAAAGAAGTGCCACATTTGTTCATCAGGGATAACCAGACCTTTTCCACAGGAGATTCTCAGAGTACCTTAGCACAAGCTTGAACATGTCTGTCTACATTGCTCTTCTTGCATCAAGGAGTAATACATGTTTTACTAGCATCAGCACAACATTGCTGCATAGCAGTGGTCCACTTATAAGTAGTCCTAGCAAAAGGCCTGCCTTAAGCACACAACAAAAGCCACCAAACCCCTTTCATTCACATCACAATTCTCTTAAGATAAATCAGCAGTTTTTATATTCGCCAGTACAAACTAGTTTTCAATTTGGTTGCTCTATACTTTCCAGTTTGGTGGACTCACTTCACCTTTTGCGCTCAACAGGTACATCAACACTTGAGTTCCGCTGTGGTAAACAAACTGTCCCATTATCAAGGTACATACTAAGGACTCCCAATCAATGGCAGTAGTTGCATTTGGCAGAGGTTAAAGTCTTCAATACAAAGAACACCAGTATTTCTGTCTTCACCCGACAGCCTAATGTGAAGGCATCATGAAGCAAGACACAGATGACATTCAGAATTAAATATAAAACACTTTATTACCTTAAAGGTGAGGATGGAGAAAGGCCTAGCTTTCCCAATATGTTAAGGTGGAATTTCCCTACCTAAATGAAACGAAGGAAAGTCTGAATCAAAGAGTTCAATTTAGGAATGTGTCCAAAACCTATACTTGCCATCACACCTAAATCTGTACAATGTGTAGGGATATCAGCCACCCAAAGAAAACCATGTTCAGCAAAGTTCTGAGCTTCTTCCAGCTCGCAGCTTCCTTGTAGCTCACTTCCGCAAGCGTAAAACAGTTCCACAAAAAGTCTCAAAATTACCTTCTTTGGACTCAAGGTGATAGTTTTAGTCAAGACTCTGGGTACCCCTCCCCAAGTTTAAGCAACAAAGTTCAAATACAAGGGATCCTTGAGAAACTTATCACTCAGTAAATGTCTGAAAGCTCAAGAGTTCCCTTTGCCAAGATTGTTTTGTTGAGCAACATTGTTCAAAAGAAAATATCCTTGTTTTTTTAATTCTACTTTCCTAAGTAGAATTACTTCTGCTTTCAAATGTTTGTTTCTGTAGTTTGTAGCTTTCACAGAAGTTGGTATCAATATTCCTTTCGGTCGTTTAATTTTTAAAGTTCCAGTACCACTATAGCTCAAGCTACAGCATCTTTTCATTTGCTTATTCTTTAAAGTCACATTCACTTCAGAACTCTGCATACTGCCATTTGCTTATTCTTAAGTTATATTTTTTTCAAAACTCAGCCTATAGTGGTTTGCTTATCTTTGAGGTTCTGTTTACTTTTTGGATTCAAAAGGTCTTAATTATGTTTGTTAGCAAAGTTTTGATTCAGTTCGGTATTCAATAATGATGGGTTTTGCTTGTGGCTTATTTTCACTTGATTTGTTCAATATTCGTTCACTTTGCTTTAATTGAATTGCCTGGTGTTCGGAGACCTTCGAAAACGTGCTTCATGACACATTCATCCACTCCGATACAATGTATTACTGAATATTAGTACCCGGCGAGAGACAATCTGAATGCAACAAGCATTCTGATTGGCTGTCGTCAGGTCCCTACCCGGCTGGGAATCCCTCCGTCGGGATTCCACGGCCTTTGTCCCCGGCGGCGGGGCGTGCCAAACCCTCATCCAATGAGGAGGCTCGAAGTGGGGCCATTCTGTTACGCTCACCTGGCTCCCACAGGGGTGTCGAGCGGAACTGGACAGCCACGGTCTCCACCAACGTGATGCGTAGTGCAGAGATGACTGACTAGACTGGCCCACCTAGCTTTGTCTGCTTGACCAGTAGAAGTAGTCTCCTAAAGACGAGGACAGGGAATTAGCCACTGTTGGATTTAAGTATCAACACCTCACTGCGTCCCCACTTATCACTTCTGACATTCCCTTTCACAAAGCTCACCTTATAGTTTTGTATGATGAGCTCTCCATTCTGCGAAGAATGCAGGGGCGCGTTGATGGCCAGTTACTTCACTGGCTTGAAGATATTGGAAGAGTTCTGAACAAATCTTGGCTCCAAACCTCCGGGCGAAAGGCCGTAAGTATATAGTTCTAATGAGTTCAAAATGTCCGATTAATCACTCTTGTCCAATTCCTTGTTTCTTTTGCAGCTTAGACCCAAAAGATGATCGTCTTGTGGCAGCTGAAAGCGTTCAGGTAAGAGTCTGTTTTGTAACACTGTCCGGTAAATGATGCCAAGGTTTAACTCGCTGCTTTCTCTTTTCTTGCAGGTGCAGCGTAGGAAGATTTGGCGTGCTGGTGGATAATACCTCCTGCGGTAAAATCAAGTAAGCTAATGGTGGCAAGAGATTGTCCTTGTTTGTTCCCTTGGCTCACCTTGTTGTTTTCTTGTCCCCCTTAGGCGCTGGAATGCGGCAACCAGATGATGGAGACAGCACCGGATCGTAGAGATGCTGCGAGGAACGGTGAGTATGGCGCGGCGCTGCTGCTGGCGATGCAACGCGTTTAAAATGAAGTCTGTTTCTGGTTCGAAGATGTGCTGAATCCGAAATCAGGTAAGAAATCCAGTAAAGTTCTTGTTCTAACCTTTCTTCTTTCTCTTCTTTCTAGGCGCTCTGGACTCGAGGCGGGCGTGGCAGGATGCTGGTTGCTGACTGCAGACACAGTGAGCGTTACGCTGCTGGATGCAGAATAACGCAAAGCATGTGCTGCTCGTCGGTTTAAATAGCCTTCAAAGTAGTCCCAGGTAAGTATTCCTCCACAGCCACACCTGAGTAACAAAATAGTCACCAAGATAAAATAGTCCCTTCAAGCCTCACATGGGCTTGGATGCTTGGATCCCTTGAAGCATGGTCTGCATCAGGTAAGTTTTAACATATGAGCCTGGCGCCTATGGCGCCAGGACTGTACCCAGATAGCCCCTAACAGGGGTTGCTGAGTTTGTTCCAGGTAACATGATGCCTGCTTCCGGGGTTGATGGACTTGGTCTGGATGCCCGGGGGTAGGCATCATGACACCCGCTCTGAGCCTCCCCGCGGCTGAGAGGCTGCCTTCGCCCCCCCGCCGGGGACTCGGGTAAATTATTAATTTTTTTTAAATTCCCTTCCCTCCCACCCACCCCTTCAACTTATCTTCTTGGTCCTGCGTCCCCGGCAGGGGACGAGGGAAGCCTCCAGCCGTGTGGGGACTGAGCGGGGCCATACCCGCTCTGTGCCTCCACACGGCTGGGGGCTTCCCTCGTCCCCCGCCGGGGACGCAGGTACGTTCCCCCCCCCCCCCCTCTTCTCCCTTCCCACTCCCGCCGTCCAAACCCCACTTACCTTCTTTTTGATCCTTTTTGGGAGCGGACACGCTGGGAACACTTGTGTTCCCAGCAGGTCCGCTCCCGATGGCCGCCATGGAAAGGGAAAAAGGACTCAGTTTTCCCTTTCCATGGCGGCGGCATTTTCTTGGTCATTTTTTTTTCTATCCCGAAACGCTGCAGCGTCTCGGGACAGAAAAAAAATGCTTTTAGTGCCCCGGTCACGCAAATAATGTGGGCCGGGGTACTAATAGCAATAGCCTTACCTATGGGCCCCGGGGCATTACCTGTGTCGGTAATGCCCCCGCCACTCGGGTTCTATTGCTTAAATAGAGTCCACACAATCACGCACCTGGTTTCACACATTCATTAGAAACTCACTGGTTGCTTTAATGGTTCGGGCTGCAGCGCCGATCACACAACCTTCTGTATTTGGTGTCAGGGTTCTAGCTGCTGTCCCTCAAGTCACTCCTGTGTTGATCGTTCAACACAGGGGAATGAGCACCTCGAGTATAAGGGAAAGTCACAGTCTCCTTGCTGCTTCTCCTGCCGCTCTCTGCCCTGTTGGACTGGTCTCTTTTTTTTATACCTGCAGCCCCTTTACAGGCTACGAGTGTGACTAATTAGTTCTGCCTCACCACAATCAAAAGGGACATGCCTTACCTTGACTGCTCCTAACAGGCATCTTCCTCGTCCCAGCACCAGAGTGGTAAAAGAGTCTAGTCTTCATTGCTCTTAGTTGCCTCTTCTTCGTCCCTGTACCGTCAAGTGTCAATTGTGGAGAAATGAGGGGAACTGCCTTATAACATGAAGGTTGAGGAAGGGTTGGTGGTCAATAGGAAAGGGAGATCAATGTCTCGCACAAGGGCACCCCACTCCCAGTCCCCAAGGACCCTCCAATCAGGTGGTCCTCCGTTGCTGCTCCTCCTCCAGGTTCAGGGTCCAATAGCGATGGCCTTTCCCTGGCTAACAGAGGATTCAAGGGGTTTAGAAGTGGGAATACCCTCCAGTTTCTCACACCAAGTACAGCACTATAAGCAGCAGCATGAACAATTGCCTTCCACTGGGCATTGGGGTAAAAATACTTAGACCTCCACAATGGTCTTTTTATTTCATCAAGGCCTTAATTCTGATCCGCACACCACACAAGACCAGTACCTATCTGGGACCCTGGGAAATGAAGCAAGTACTTATTAAGAAAACATGAACTTGCGATTGGACAAGTAACCACAACCATCTAGCAACTTAGTGCTCTGCCCATCACCGGCTCTCAGCAGGTTTATATTACTACGTAGGCTTGGTCAGCTTCCCACATTATCTGTGACGTGACCTCAAATAGGCCTCCAGTCGGAGAAAGGAATACGGCAGGTTTGGAATTTTAATGACAACATGGATTCTAGTGTGATGGTGCAGATGCAAGTTTGCACCGAGACCTACCATGCCCCCACCCGTTCCAGAGCATATACAAAAGTAAAAGCTAAGAAATGTCCAGTTAAACACCAATGGTCTCACACACACCATGAAGAGTAGAATAGGTTTTGCGACACAAGTAGGACGAGAAGTAGTATGCATTTACAGAAGTAGGGAAAAGTTGCAGAATACCCAGACAGGGTTACACAAGTAGTATAGAGATGGGCAGGTAAGGAGAAGTTGCAGCATACACGGGCATGGTTAATGAATGGCAACATGCAAGAGACTAAGAAGACTAACATTGCAGAGAAAGAGCAGAAGTATCCCCATTACTTCGATCGACCGCTGCAAAGCCTCAACTCAAAATATTGCAGCTTAACCCAACAATGCTCAGACAGCAGCACAAGCACCAAGGTCAGTGTGCAAAAGGGAGTTTTGCTTAGAAGTCGAAACCACACAAGATAATAACTGTGCTCTGTGCCCTGGGAAATGTTAAGTTAATTTGTTTCTCTTGGAGTGAGAAAACGTTGAATGCCAGGTGCAAGTAGCTACTGTGTCAATGGATCTCATAATGAATGAGCACAGCACCCCAAGTGGCCAACAAATTTAGGCATGCAAATGTTAGGACAGTAGGAAATCCAATACATGAGCGAAATTGGTTTCAGGACAGCAGCCCCTCATCACGTGGTCGGAACAGTGACCATGTATTCCATGACAAATTAGATGGAGCACCTGCTAGACTTATTGTGCATCTAGAGAGGGGGACGACACGCCAAGGCCACAAGCATGTCTGGAAGAGAGAACCTCAGCAAGGGAACGAGATGGGAGTAACTTTCAAGGCAGGGTGTCAGCAGTTCGCCCATCTCTCCTTCCCCCACCACGTACCTTGGCATTGCGTAACAAAGCCCAAGGCTGGATGTCCAAACAATCAACCAACAAGAGTCTTAACCTTAGCGACTAGTGTAGTAGAAAGCTAACCAATGGCAAGTTAGATTGAAACGTTTCATTTTTAGAAATATGAATATAGGAGGAGTTATTAGTTGTGAAAGAAACAATTGAAGTTTTGCATATTCCACTAACCAACTGAATAACCATATAGAAGTTTGTATGATAATTACTAACCATGACATCAGTTGTGACGTTTCTCTAACTTTCAAACATGTTGTTCCTAACGCTGTTTTGAGATTGTCTTTTGTATGCTCGCTCAACAGCCATTTGTATCTGAATAAAGCTGTGTTTTCTCGTGCACTTGGAGTTACTCCATCATTGAGTTTTTCCCTTTATTGGTATACTTGAGCCTATCTTAACATTTGGAGGCAATGCTGAGATCCGCAGAGCCTGCAGAAGGGTCGAATCCACATGCAGAGAGTGGATTTAGTGTGCACCTAAGAGACGGTTGGCAGGAGCCCAGTTCCTGCAAGTCCTGCCCGGCGTTGCAGGTGGCACGCTGGGTGCAGAGGGCGGAGCAGGCAAAGGAGCCTCGACACAGATGGACTTCAGGGTCCTATAGCATCAGTGTATTCGCGTGGGAAAAAAAAATATGTGGAGCAAATATCGGAGGAAGGAATTGTTGATTGTTTTAAGCTTAAAGTATTGAAGAAAGAAGAGATACTTCCGACAGTAGATGGGGGAAGACCGTGCAACAGGGTATAAAGCCCATCCTTCATTGGGGGGGGGGCAATAAAAGAGGATATACCCTGCAGCCCGGCACACATCAATTTGTCAGGGCGCCATTTCTCAATAATCATCCTCTTCTGCCAAAACTAGGTCTTACCCTTTCTTAATACAATTAGTCTCCCCCAGCCGGTTCGGACCAATTTCAATTACCATTCACTATCGAAGACTTTCGAATGTGCACATGGTTTGGCTTGACCCGTTGCAGGACCACTTCGATTTCACAATTCCTTTCCTTTTAACATTTAACACGCCACACACAAGGGAAGGCAATTACAACACAGACTGAGCATATTCGAATTATGGAAGATGTTTTAGGAGGAGGAGGTTAAAATAGGTAAAAGAGAAGATGAAGGAAGTGTCGAGCCCACAGCTCTGCCTGCCCCTAAACCATGTACCCCCTTCTCGACCGAGCCAGGATTATATCTATTGCAAGCAGCCATCACAGGATGCACCAATCCTCAATTTGTGCCCCCGAAGGTGATATTAGGGACAAAGAAACAAAAGGTGGCACAAAAAGCGCACTAGCAATGAGAGTAGAAAATGCTAAAACAGCTAGGTTTAGAGGACAGCTAAAGGAAGCCAAAGAAGAGTGGAGGGTGATGAAAAATATGAAAAGAGGGGGGGCAAGGAGCACAGTTACACCAGGCAAATGGGTGGGAGGACAGATGATATTCAAAATAGACTGACAATGTGAAGGCCTTGGAAAGAGGGGATGAGCAGGAGAGAAGAGTATAGGAGGGAGGTTAATGCTAGCATTAGTAGAATGGCGACAAGAGCATGACAGAGGTTGCCGACAGCATCAGCAGAAACATAGGGATAGAAAGAGGAGTGTATGGGAGGGAAGGTCTTGTAGGTGTGAGCAAAGATATGATGGAAGAGCTAGTGTGAGAGGAAGAAGAGTGGGAAGATGAAGAGGTAGAAGAGGCAACAGGTTCAAGCAATTGAGCCCGAAACACCAGAATTTCCACTAATAGATTAACGGGATAAGATAGTCAAGAGCGTGTGTCCATCGCTCCCAGGGCTTTTCACAATACACTTAAGAAAAAAACGCAGTATGCAAACAAATTAAGGAACTTGCCAGGCCATTTGACGATAGCGTCAAACAGGAAGAAGGCTGGGGTTGTGCCCGTAAACAAGGCAAGCATGACGCAATTACCCTTGCTCGAAAAGGGGAGGGGACTGGCTCATGATATACCGTGGCCACAAACAGATAAGGAAAAGTTAATAGCTAATTTACCATCGGTGACAGCAGGGGCAGGGAAAGTAGATTCATGATTTGAAGTAAAGGACGGCAGGAATGACATTGGCACTAGAGGACGTAAAGAGCAGGGCATCCCAACGTGAGAGCAAAAAATACTGCACATGATGATTCATCTTTTAGCAACTGCAGAGTTAACTTTTGGAGGGCATTGAGGGTGCAATCCCCAGACAGCAACAGACAAGTGTGCTTATGACACATGAGGATTCAGCGGCATATATGCAAGAAATACTAGTGAAGTGGTGTTTGGAAACAAAGGGCTGTTGTGACAAAAATATACCTGTGTTTTACCACATTTTATGCCAGGGTCTTCACCAAGGAGTGCAGAAATGGCTGAAGGAAATTGTAGGAATTGAGATGAAACAATGGCCAGAGATACATTTGAATATTGTCCATTATTGGCGAATAAGAGAAGGAGAGGAACAAGGGAGATGACAGGCAAGGTGAGGAAGCTATTGGTACAAAATACATTGTCAAAATTAAAGGTAGAAGGGGCAATGATAATGAATGTTGGGGAGAAAATTATTAGCAAGAAATTAAACAGCAAGGGGCAAGCGAATATTTGGTAGGGGGGAGAAGAAAGTAACTATTACCCCAGGGGAAGGGTGTATGTACCATGGGGAAGACCCTATGGGTTTGGTGGTGGATGTGGAGGAGGGTTTGATATGATGAGACCACGGTTTGGAGGTTCTGGGGGACAATGGTGGCTGTGTGGGAGGACAGGGCATTATGCACGAGCATGTAGGCACAGAGGGGCAATGAACGAAGGATGAAAACACCCAGGCCCAAGAGGGAGGTCTGCATTTTCCCAGCCATTTAATACACAGACACACCAAGAGCAGAGCACATTCCAATAGATTCAACAGCAACTATTTCCACAACATAATGAGAAGCCAAACACGCAGATGCACCAGACACCACAGCAGCAGAGTCCCCAGATACGGCAGGTGCAGAGGTCACAAGTACAACAACAATCAATTAATCCATTACAAATGTAAACACAACAGTCCGGATAGTGGGACTGGAATATTTTGCCACAAACTCCAATGCCCAAGACGGGGTGGGCAGTGGTGGGAGGGAATCCCTCTATAGGAACAAGGATGAGCCTCTACCCCCAATAGGACAGCCCACAGAGAAGTGTGATGTGTCCAGTGTTATCAGTAACTCCTGACACAGAAGAGGAACCCCGGATGGGGGTGACGATATGGAATAGAACTCTCTTTTTTGGTTGACTCAGGGGCAACGAGATCTTCTGTCAGGGAAGGAGAGGTTCCACTGTTGGACATAACTATGGACATGCAAGTGTTCTCCGGGGCCATGACAAAGGTTCCATTCACAGAAGAGCTACCCATAACAGTGGGATAAGATAAAATTGCTGTATTCTCGAAAGACACCGGTTAACATTTTGGGAAGCGATTTGAGGAATACATTAAATATTACTATTTCATTTACTGTGGAAGGGATAATATGCTCAAAACCAGGCATCCATTATACAAATGCAAGTGAGTTTATACAAGCATTCTATGGTCAGAAAGCATTACAAGGGATGCCTTGAAATTCATAATTATTCCTTTACAGGGTACAGGTGTTGCTAGAATGGCGTCCAAGAATACAGGATACATTGTAACAGTTACCCACAGAGTTTTTGTTCAGAGCTGACGTACCCACAGAGTGGCAGAAGGAGAGATAATACATTTAGAAACAGTGGTCAGAGAGGACATAGTAGTGTTAGACAGGACAGGCGAGGAAGTGGTTAGTTGACGCACAGCAATAGCACTGGGCTCAACGCAGCAGTTGAGAGATATGACAGATGATGAGCTATTCAAAGACAATGATATAGATTAAGTACTTTTTGGAATCTCTATTCCATACTAATTGCAAATACAGTACAGGGAAACAAGTCAGATAATCCTGCTGGCTAAAAAAAGGTACCATCCTTTCCTCACCAAGATTTGGTAAAAGTACCAAGTGCACTATGGACTAGCGGCCCTTACGATGTAGGTCTGCTGAAAGGGATTGGAGCGGCACAAATAAAACTGAAGGAGGGAGCAATATTATCCCGACTTAAACAGTATCCCATGTCAAGGGAGGCAGACAAAGGCATTTATGAAACGATTTCCACCTTGATGCGACATGGCATCATTGTGCCATCTGATTCCCCATGCAACACGGCAGTGTACTGTGAGAAACCCAAGGGCGTTATCAAATAGTCCCCAAAGAGCCTTTGCTCAGGTGGCCTGGGGAGGGCCATTGCTCTTGGATCCCAACCCGAGGGGTCGGAAGGGACAAGCGAGGGAGAATCACCTGAGCAGTGGGTCTTTGGGGGAATGAAGCGAGAGTGCCTGAAGGCGAGAGATGTTACTCCCCCATACCTTGCCCCAATCCATCCTACCCTCCCTCTACTTTCATGGAATAATGTCATTCAGACCCAGTCTTACCCCATGACTTTCCCTCAAAAGGAAGGAAGATAGCGAAACCCAGATCTAAAACGGTAAACCAATCCTTTTTCCAAAACATGACACTTACCTTTCTCTTCCCTAAAAATCTAGAGGGCATTCTGTACCCCAACTTTCTCCTTCCTGGGCATTTTCCTCTAATAACACTCTTAGGAAAGCTGGAGCAAACACCCATTCATTACAACTACCTCAATACTCCCAATCAGAAGAAATTAGTAACACCACTCATTCGATATCATACATCACTCTCCCTCAGCCTTTAAGGGGTATTTTCAATCTCGTCCCATTACCCCCTCAACATTTCCAACTAATACTGGGAAGAAGAGGTAGCTGAAAGTAGTGAGGATTACCCATAGAAACATGGGGAAAGTGAGGGAAACCTACTCGTCACACCCCTGGAGTATCACAACTCCTTTCTAGCCAAGGAAACCAAATGCAGTTGACCCCCTGCCACCTTGGTGGGCACGGGCTCCTGATTTAGATGGGAATAGTTTCTTACCTGTAACTCCATTTCTCCAGCATTGGTATCTTTCATGGATTCACATGCTTAGAATATTCCCCGTCGAAAGAATGGGAACCCTCGGTACGCTTATAAAGCTGTTTCCCATAGGAAAACTTCCGACACTTGTGTCCTATCTACGTCGCTTTTGGGGCCGCCCACGCACGCCCCACTAGGACGTAGTGGTATAAATGCCCCGCCCCCGCGGCTCCCTTCAGATTTCGACCCCTCCAAAGCAGAATGGGGTGAAACCTAGTTATACAAGTAGATTGCATCCCGGGGAGGCCGGCGGGCGCATGTGAATCCATGAAAGATACCAATGCTGGAGAAATGGAGTTACAGGTAAGAAACTAATCCCTTCTCCAGCATTGGATCTTTCATGGATTCACATGCTTAGAATAGAATACACAGCAGTGATCCTGAAAAGGGGAGGTGTGAATGCAATCCGGCACCCCCCTAAGCATACGTATACCGACCTATGCATACGTAAACTGCCAATTTATAAATACGCAAAAGTACATGCATATATATATATATACATACATATGTATATACACACATACACATATATACATATGTTAAAACAAGTACAGACCCTTCTTGAAAAGGGCTTACCTTATTGAAACAGATGGCGTAAGACTGCTCTTCCCATTTGTATCTCGTCCGCATGCTGCCGTTCGAGGCAGTAATGTCGGGTAAACGTGTGAGGCACTGACCATGCCGCCGCCTGGCTAATGTCTGCCAACGGGATTCCTGCCCACAACGCCGTCGGAGACGAAGTTGCCCTCGTGGAATGAGCTCTCAGACGCCCTTGTAGCGGTTTTCCCGCTTTGGAATGACAGAAGGCAATCGTCACGAGACCCATCGGGCCACTCCCTGCTTTGAAATTGCTTTTCCTCTCGTTGACGGATCATATGCAATGAAGAGTTGCTGCGTAGATCTAAGTTGCTGAGTCCGATGAAGGTAACATTTCAGAGCTCTCTTCACGTCCAAGGTATGGAGGACTTTTTCCGCAGCCGATTAGCGGGTCGCGAAAAAGGTAGGCAGGACAATGGATGAGTGTTTATGATAAGCCGTAGGAACATTTGGAATGAAACAAGGATTAGTTGACAGAACAACTTTGTCCTTAAAGAACCTTCGCTACAGCGGGTCCACGACCAACGCTTGCAATTCTGATAGCCGCCTAGCTGATGTTATAGCTATTAGAAAGGCCAATTTCCATGACAAGAACTTAATCGACGATGTGGCCATTGGTTCAAAGGGTGCTTTCACTAACCCTGCTAGCATCACATTCAGACTCCACGTTGGTGGAAACCGTTGAACCAGCGGGAATGTTCGGAACAGACCCCTCATGAAGTATTTCACCAGCCTGTCACTAAACAAGGGAGACGACAGCCTCCTCCCCGTGAACCTAGAGATGGCCGTCAGGTAAAGGATAATCCGCTCTTCGCCAGGTGTAGCAGATACGGTAGAAGTTGCTCCAGAGTTACCCTTAGAGGTTGCACTCCCAGCTGTCCTTGACACCACGTACAAAATCTTCTCCACTTACACACGTACGACTTGTTGGTGGAAGGGGCCCGTGCTGCTTGCAGTCCGACGAAATGCACAAGGCTCCAAATTCTGAAAAGTCAGGAGCCAAGCTGTGAGGTTGAGACTGTCTGGACTGTGATGCCACACTGTTCCTCCGTCCCTGGACAGGAGATTGGGACCCTTCAGAACGATATCGGTTGATCTACTGACAGGTGAAGCAGGTGGAAAACCACGGCTGCCTCGGCCAACATGGTGCCACTAGGATGACCCGGCACCTGTACCTGCGTATCCACTGCAGAGTTCTCCTTATAAGAGGGAACGGAGGGAAGGCATAGAGGAACTTGTCCGTCCTCGGGAAGGAGAATGCTCCCCCCCACCCCTGCCCCCCTCCTCCCCCGAGAACCTTCCTGTGGCCATCTGCTGGCATACATCTCACTTCATGTTCCTCTTCGTTGCAAAGAGATCCAGCGGAGCCCATCCCCATTTCTCGAAGACCTTCGACAACTGAACGCTGTCTATCTCCCATTCGTGTATTTGGTCCATTTTTCGGCTTAGTGAGTCCGCTTGCTCGTTCCTTTCTCCCGGGAGATGATGAGCTACGATGGATAGATCGTGTTTCAGAGCCCAATGCCACACCTTCTGAGCCTCGGTGGAAAGGGTTCTGGACCGCGTGCCTCCTTGCTTCCTTAAGTAAAACATTGCCGTCGTGTTGTCTGTCAATATTCTCACTATGGACCCTCTGATATGCGGCAGGAAAGACTTCAAGGCCCAGCGCACTGCTCTCAGTTCCAGAATGTTGATGTGCAGGAGTGACTCCCTTCAAGACCAACGACCTTGCGTTTGTAGGGTGCCCATGTGCGCACCCCAGCCTGTCAGGGATGCGTCTGTCACTATGGTTAGCCGAAACTCTGGCTCCTGCAGGGGTACCCCTCTGGATAGATTCCGAAAGCTCTGCCACCACTGAAGTGCTAGTAGGAGCTCGTCGTCTGTCAGTTTGTCCGACCAGAGTCCTTGGGCCTGCGTCCACCGGTCCGCCAGAAACTCTTGAACCGGCCTCATGAACAGGCAGCAGTTGGCCACCAGAGGAATGCAGGACGCCATAGCGCCCAGAATCGACACATTTTCTCACTGATAGTCTGGTATTGATTCTCAGCCGACCTGCCAATCGATTGAGTTTGGTGATTCTGTCGAGGGATGGCTTCACTAACCCTGACTGAGTCTCGAATTGCGCGCCCAGGGATACCAAGCTTCTCGACGGCATCAACGAAGATTTCTGGAAGTTTACCACAAACCCCAGCCGTTGTAAGAGTTGCATGGTGGCCTGCAAACTTGTGCGAGTCGATATAGGGGATGACCCCCCCCCTCACCAACCAGTCGTCGAGATACAGGTACACATGATGGCCTTGCCTTCTCAGCCAGGCCGCCACCGGGGCCAAACATTTCGTGAACGTTCTGGGAGGGGATTTTAGCCCAAAAGGAAGTACTGTGAACTGGTAGTGAGTTCGTTCTACCACAAACCTTAGGAACTTTGTGTCACCGACACATTGGAATGTGGAAGGACGCGTCCTGCAGGTCCAGAGACGCCAGAAAGTCCCCTTGCTGAACTGACCGGATCACTTCCTGGAGCGTGAGCATCTTGAATTTTAGGCTTTTCGACGTCTTGTTGAGATTGCGCAGGTCTAGAATGGGACGCCACTTTCCGTTTGGGTTTTTTCACCACAAAGTATCGGGAATAAACCCCTTGACACCTCTGTGACGACGGAACAAATTCTATAGCACCTTTTTGTAGCATAAGTGGTACTTCCTGCTGCAACACGCTCAGATGGGGTTGAGCTACAAACGCCGGTGGAATGTGTGGAGGGTTGCTTTTAAATTGCAGTGAATGTCCGTATCTTACTGTATCCAACACCCACTGATCCGTTGTTATTTGCTCCCATTCGTCGATGTAGCACGATACTCTGCCTCCCAGAACGTTCCGATGCCCGTCATTGCTGGTCCTTGGTCTGCTTATTCCTCGTCCACGAGTAACCTGTTCTCTTCCTGGCGGTCTGGTAGTCCCGGCTTCGTTTTGCCGCTTGAGAAGCCCATCTGTATCCATGGGAGGGGTACGCCGGCCTACTGAAGGATCTGTCTCTCGATGCCGAGAATATGGAGTTTCCCGATGCTCCCCTAAAGGGACGAAAAAACCTGAAACTCCGACCACTCTGGAGGGCACCCAAGGAACAGGCCTTGTCAGAGTCCTCTTTCTTAACCTTCAGGGCCTCGTTCACCTTCTCGCCGAACAGAAGGTCTCCCTCAAAGGGCATATCCAGCACCTTGTATTGCACCTCTGTTCTAAAGTTGGTGCATTTAAGCCATGCTTGCCTCCGTAGAACCACCCCGTTCACTTGTTTAAACCCCGATTCTGCAAGGTCCACAGGGATGTTAATAGCTGTCATGATCACTGCTTCCAAGGAGCCAGGACCAGCCCAATGTCCTTGGAAGCAGGCCCCTGACCCTAATGCTAGGCACCAGCCGGTCCCCACAGGGACCTTTTGGCCCTTGTCCTGGCGCCGGTGGCACCAGGCTCATCAGAATCATCGGTCCCGGCACTGGAAGCGCCGGGCTCATCATTGGTGTGAAAGTGCTTGGGTGGACTTACCTGCGGCAGACCATGCTGCTTACTTACCAGCCTCTTAGAAGCCCTCGGTGAACAGGGACTACTTTCTTACCTGGGTGGGGCAGCTCCACTCCCTGGATACAGCACTGGAACTCTTCTGGAAGCAGGAACTCTTTTCTTACCTAGGCGGGGCCGTGGAAGAAGACGCCTCATCACTCCAAGGCTATTTAAACCACACCCGATTGATGAAACATGCTTCGCGTTATTCTGCATCTGCAGCAGAACGCTCACCGAGTCTGTTCCAGCTCTTCTTCTTTTGATCCTGAACCTGCAAGAATTATACTTACCATTCCTGTACCCGATCAACATCAGCACCTGCAAAAGACCAGAAACAACAGGTTAGCAAGACGAACTTTACACGCAGTGCTTACTCACCTGATCCATCGGCAGCGGCCGTGTCTCACGCTGCACCTTCGCCTGCAAAGATCAACAGCATTGTTATACTTACCGGTACGCTGTGCATTCCGGATTCTTCACGCTGCATCGTCGCCTGTAAAGACAAAGAAAGACATTAAGCAGGTACTTACTCACGCCCTTCACGCTCGTCGCCATCAAACGCCTGCGAATACTCCGGCGTCTCTTCAACACGAACTAATCTGCAAGGAAAGAGACAGTTAGAGCGCTTGCCATACTTACGAATTTCCAGGCGCTTCACTGCCACGCATTAAAAGACTATAAAGACGAAAGGTGTCCAGAAACTTACCGGTCGTGCAGACAACGGCGGTAATCATCCTCTGAAGTCAAGAGGCCAATGTTTCACCAGTGAAGGAACTGGCAACGGCACCCTGCACTAGATGCAGATGGAGAGCCCAGCATTCACCTATCTAAGGTGAGCACGTCGACCTGGGAGGGGGGGGCTCTACAGACAAGCTGGAAAGAGAGAGAGATAGGGACATTCAACAACCCAGACCTTTAATCCCCATATTCTTTCACCTGCAGAAACTTCACCCTTCGAGTTCGACACACAGTGCGAAGAGGTTCGACCCCAGAAGCCAATCGAGTCCTGCACATCACTTTGAGTCACAGACACCTTCCTGCCAAGACCCGCGCCTCCGTGGGAATCAGGTGAGCGTTACAGAACGCGAAGCCCACCACAAAACTCCTACCCAGGCGCAATGGAAACCTCAGACACTGATCAACTAGCCCAGTTGCTTGGGGAATTAAGAGCAGAAGTACATGCAGCTCGTCAGGAAACGAACTCTCTAAGAAGAGAACTGATAATTTCCAAGGAGCGAACAGAGGACCTTGCTAGGCAGTTGTTACAAACGCAGGCAGGACAGACACCTTTGCCCGTTCCAGGAGGGAGTTATCCTTCTGCATCAGCTTCAAATCCAGTGCAAATCAATCTGCCCGATAATGTGCCCTTGGCTCCGCCCGAACGCTTTTCTGGTGATCCAAAGAAATTCGCAGTGTTCATCAACCAGTGCCGCCTGCACTTCTTATGTCGACCAGCTGCATTTCCAACAGACCAGGCCAAGGTGGCTTTCGTGCTTTCTTATCTCAGTGGCAGCGCTGCAGATTGGTCGATCCCTTTAGTCACCCAGGATGATCCGGTTTTACATGATTTTCAGGCCTTCCAGTCCAGCATGGAGAAACTGTTCGCAAGACATGCACAAGGGCAGGCCTTGGACAATGAACGTCTCTCATTACGACAGGGTAATCAAGACCTCTTGACTTATATAGCCTCTTTCAATAGACTCATAGTGGAAACACAATGGCCTGAGGACAAGAGAATAACGCTTTTCTACAGAGGCCTGCGTGGAGAGCTCAAGGATGTGCTAGCGCAAGTTGTGAATCCTCCACAAGAATGTTCTGACTATATTGACTTAGTTGTCCAATTGGACCATAGACTACAGAACAGGAAGGCAGATCGTTCCAGATTTGATACCCGAGTGTTTTCTAAACCACAGACCTCGAATAAGGGAGCTGACACTGTGGAACCCATGCAAATAGGGGGCATGAAAGGACCTTTAACCCAGAAAGAGCGGGAAAGAAGAAGGCAGCTGCAATTATGCCTCTATTGCAGAAACTCAGGACACTTTCTTCGGGACTGTCCAGTGAAACCATCTAAGAAGACTGTAGGAGCCGCGGATACCTGTACCACAAATTCTGAGCACGGAAACGACCTCGCCCGACAAGAGTAGAGGTCCTCTTGCCGAGCGTTAAGATCTGTCCCGTGACCTCGCATCTCGTGATACCCATGGTCCTCATTAGTCCTGAACGTCCGGATCGTTTGCATGCAATTGAAGCTTACATTGACAGCGGAGCAATCGGTAACTATGTGGACCGTGAAATGGTATCAAGGATGAATCTACCCCTTGTTCCTAAGGCAGTAAAAGACGTCATCACTACTGTGGATGGCACGGAGATAGCCTCCGGACCAGTAACGCATGCCACCCAAGAAGTGACGCTAGTGAGTCAAGATGGACACCGGGAGAGAATCGTGTTCAATGTAATCAAGGCCCCTCAGTTCCTGTAACGCTCACCTGATTCCCGTAGAGGCGCCTGTCTTGACTGGGTGTATACCGTATCTTCAAAGGTGATGTGTAACACAAGGCTGGCTCTTTGGGCTGGACCTCTGTGCACTGTATGTCTGACTCGAAGGGTAAGATGTCTGCAGATAGAAAATATGGGATTAAGGAACTGGGTTATTGAATGTCTCTCTCTTCTTCCCTTTCTCTTCTCCTGTAGAACCCCAAAGGTTAACGCTCTCATCTTAGGTAAGTGAACGCTGTGCTCTCCATCTGCCTCGGGGCAGGGTGCTGTAACCAGTTTCTTCACTGGATAAGGGGAGCAGGCCTCTTGACTTCAGAGGACTGCTGTCCGTCGTTTACTGCACGAACGGTAAGTTTCGAGTAATTCTAATGTCTTTAAAGTCTTTAGTAATGATGTCTCTTGTTTTGCAGGGTTCCGGCGATGGCGGATGACGGGCTGAAGTGAGTTGAAGATGGAGCCCGTGTGATGAATAGAAGCGCCTGGAAGCACGTAAGTAAGCGCTTGTTGCCTGCTTCACGATGCGCTCTAACTGTCTTTTTATTTTGCAGGTACAAGTTGGGAGCGGCTGCAGGGTGCCGGAATACCCACTGGGTTAGATGTGGAAAGGAGTAATGGCACGTGAGTATTAAAGTTCCCCAATGTCTTTAAACGCACCTTGTTTTGTCTTTCAGATGCGGGATGCAGCGCCGAAGGCCTCCGGAGCGTGCGAAGAGTTGGTAAGCTTTTGTCTTTCAGATGCCGGAATGCAGTGTGAAGACCTCCGGAGCGCACGAAGAGTAGGTAAGCCTTTGTCTTTCAGATGCCGGAATGCAGCGCGAGGCGTTGGTGACAGCCGATGGACCAGGTAAGTGAAGAGCTGTCACTGAAGACCGTAATGCTAACCTGTTCTTTCTTGTCTTTATAGGTGTTGCTGAAGACTGGATTCAGGATGGTAAGCCTTTTTCCTTAGGCCCAGGATCAGATGCAGAAGACACGATGAGCGTTCTGCTGAAGAGGATGCAGAATAACGCAAAGCAAGATTCATCCATCGGGTGTGGTTTAAATAGCCTCCTGTAGTGCTTAGGTGTCTCCTTCCACAGCCACGCCTAGGTAAGAAAAGAGTTCCTGCTTTCCAGAAGAGTTCCAGTGTTCTGAATCTAGGGAGTGGCTCCTGCCCCACCCAACAGGAAAAGTAGTTCCAAACAGAAGAGGATCAGAGGCTCAACTGGCAGGCAAGTAAGCAGCATGGTCTGCTGCAGGTAAGTCCACCCAAGCATTATGAGCCCGGCGCTTCCAGCGCTGGGACTGGGCATATTTATGAGCCTGGTGCCACTGGCGCCAGGACTGGGTCCAAAAGGTCCCAATTGGGACTGGTTGGCACTCGGAACCTGGGTTATGGATCTGCTTCCAAGGGAGTTGGGAAAACCCTGACCTTTTGGAAGCAGAGATCATGACAGTTCCAGATCATTCTGGGAATCCCTTGGTTAGAGAAGCACAATCCTCAGATCGATTGGCGAGCAAAGACGGTTCAGTTTCCAGAGTGTTTTACCACTTGTTATCTTCGGCCTGATGTTTCACTGGCGGCGATCTCTTCTGAGGAGGTACCCAAATTACCTCCTGAATACCAGGAATTTCAAGACATCTTCCGGAAGGATCAAGCTAACACCCTGCCTCCTCATAGGTCTTACGACTGTCAAATAAATCTGATACCCGGAACAACTCCTCCTTGCAGCAGGATCTATGCCCTCACCGAGCCAGAGAACCTTCACCTCAGACAGTACCTGGACCAATACCTAGCTAACGGGTTTATCCGTCCTTCAAAATCTCCAGCTTCATCGGCTTTGTTCTTCGTTCCGAAAAAGGAAGGAGACCTTAGGACTTGCATAGATTACCGCGCCCTGAATCAGATCACTGTTAAAAACAGATACCCGTTACCTTTGATCCCTGAACTCCTGGACCAAGTCAAAGATGCATGTATATACACAAAGCTGGATCTCAGAGGAGCCTACCACTTGGTACGGATAAAAGAGGGCGATGAATGGAAAACGGCCTTCCGCACCAAGTACGGGCTATTTGAATATCAAGTGATGCCCTTTGGACTGTGTAATGCTCCTGCGGCTTTCCAATATTTTATGAACGATGTCCTTAGAGAACTCATAGACGTGTGTGTTGTTGTCTACATTGACGACATCCTCGTCTATTCATCATCTGAGGAAGAACATCAGAGACACGTTAAAAAGGTTCGAGAGATTGCGTCAACATAATCTTTTTGCTAAGCTTGAGAAATGCGTTTTCAACGTAACGGAAGTCGAGTTCCTGGGATTCATATCGTCACCCAACGGAGTCCATATGGATTCAAAGAAAGTTGATGCAATTATCAAGTGGCCATCACCAACCTCTGTAAAAGGAGTTCAAAGCATGTTAGGATTCGCTAACTTTTACCGCAGATTCATTCCTGAATTTTCTCGGATAGTCCAGCCCATCACCGCTCTGTTGAAAAAGAACAAACGTTTTGGGTGGTCTTCTGAAGGAGAACAAGCTTTTCAAGACTTAAAAGCTAAATTCATTTCTGCACCTGTTTTAAAACATCCTCGCCCAGAACTTCCTTACATCGTGGAAACGGATGCTTCTAGTCTTGCTATGGGAGCAGTGTTATCACAAAGAGATCCGGTCACACACCAACTACATCCTGTTGCCTTTTGGTCCCGCAAGTTTTCGCCTCCCGAGATCAACTATTCAATTACAGACAAGGAACTTTTGGCCATCAGATCGGCCTTTAAAGCCTGGCGGCATTATCTCTAGGAGCCAGACACACAGTCACCGTAATGACTGACCACCGCAATTTACAATATCTAAAGACAGCCAAAGCTCAGTCTTCCAGACAGCTTCGCTGGGCTCTGTTTCTAGCAGAATTTGACTTTATAATTACTTATCGACCAGGCAGTAAGAACGGAAAAGCGGATGCCCTCTCCCGGATGGGAGTAGATGAACATTTGATCAATCCAGATCCAATACCCATAATCCCAGAACAAAGGATTTTGGGTTTGGTCAGCACTCAATCTTTTGAAGACATCAAGACCACGGTTAAATCACTCCTAACTCCGACCGATTTGCAGGACTGGCAATTAAAGGGAAAAGAATTCTCAGTAGATCAAGACCTACCATATTTCCGAGGACGATTGCACTTGCCCTGTGAGAAACTACAAAAACAAGTAATCTCCTGTTATCACGGTTCTCTAATGGAGGGGCACCCTGGCATTACCAAAACCATGGAAAAGATTAAAAGACATTTCTGGTGGCCATCGTGGAAAAAGGATATTAGAAACTTTGTAATCTCCTGCGGTGTGTGTGCCCAGAATAAAAGTCAAAAGCTGAAACCAGCCGGCCTATTACAGCCACTTGACATCCCTCCCTGTCCATGGCATACCCTGTCCATGGATTTTATCACGGACTTACCTCCATGCTTGGGGTATACTACCATCTTAGTAGTCGTGGATCTATTCTCCAAGATGGCTCACTTCATACCCCTGAAGGGTCTACCTTCAGCCTCAGTATTGGCCCGAGAATTCTTGGCAAACATCGTTCGCTTACACGGTTTTCCTTCGGTTTTAGTCTCCGATAGGGGAAGTCAATTCATCTCCCACTTCTGGCGCAGTTGCTGTCGTCTAGCCCAAGTTGATGTAAGACTTTCGACCAGTCACCATCCCCAAACTGACGGACAAACCGAAAGGACAAATCAGACACTAGAACAATATCTACGTTGCATGCTCCAACAAACAGAAAACCCCTGGAAGGACATTCTTTGGATCGCTGAATACGCTTACAACAATTCGACTCATTCTAGAACCGGGAAGACTCCTTTTTTCCTATTATACGGACACCATCCTAGAACCTCCAACCTGGATCCTCCCCAAGAAATTGAAGCACCTGCTGTGGATCACTTGCATTCGGAGATCACCTGTGCTTTTAAGGAAGCCACTGCCCAACTGCAAAGAGCTAAAGCTCAATTCAAAAAGGCAGCCGATCGGCACCGTAAAGAGGCCCCTCACTACGCTGTAGGAGATCAAGTCTAGTTATCCACTAAGCACCTGCCTTTAAGAGGACCCCGCACCTTCATCCCGAGATACCTTGGACCCTACCTCATATCTGCCGTAATTAATCCGGTGGCTGTCAAATTGGAATTACCTACGCATATGAAAATACATCCAGTATTCCATGTCTCCTTATTAAAACCAGTACAACCAGAAACCCGATTGACTGAACTCCCAGAACCCGTTTTGGTAGACGGAGAACTCGAATTCGAAGTAAAGAACATCCTAGACTCCAAAATCTCCAGATCTAAATTATACTATCTGGTTGATTGGAAAGGATACGGTCCCCAGGAAAGGTCTTGGGAACCCTCAGAACATGTCCACGCACCTCGTCTGGTCAGGAGATTCCATCTGAATCACCCCGACAAGCCAAAGTCCCCGGAGAAGACACGCTTAGGAGGGGCCTTTGGGGGGGGGGGGGGGTACTGTCATGATCACTGCTTCCAAGGAGCCAGGACCAGCCCAACGTCCTTGGAAGCAGGCCCCTGACCCTAATCCTAGGCACCAGCCGGTCCCCACAGGGACCTTTTGGACCTTGGTCTGGCGCCGGTGGCACCAGGCTCATCAGAACCATCGGTCCCGGCACTGGAAGCGCCGGGCTCATCATTGGTATGAAAGTGCTTGGGTGGACTTTCCTGCGGCAGACCATGCTGCTTACTTACCAGCCTCTTAGAAGCCCTCGTGAACAGGGACTACTTTCTTACCTGGGTGGGGCAGCTCCACTCCCTGGATACAGCACTGGAACTCTTCTGGAAGCAGGAACTCTTTTCTTACCTAGGCGGGGCCGTGGAAGAAGACGCCTCATCACTCCAAGGCTATTTAAACCACACCCGATTGATGAAACATGCTTCGCATTATTCTGCATCTGCAGCAGAAGGCTCACCGAGTCTGTTCCAGCTCTTCTTCTTTTGATCCTGAACCTGCAAGAATTATACTTACCATTCCTGTACCCGATCAACATCAGCACCTGCAAAAGACCAGAAACAACAGGTTAGCAAGACGAACTTTACACGCAGTGCTTACTCACCTGATCCATCGGCAGCGGCCGTGTCTCACGCTGCACCTTCGCCTGCAAAGATCAACAGCATTGTTATACTTACCGGTACGCTGTGCATTCCGGATTCTTCACGCTGTATCTTCACCTGCAAAGACAACAGCATTGTTACACTTACCGGCACGCGGCGAATTCCGGATTTCTTCATTCTGCATCGTCGCCTGTAAAGACAAAGAAAGAGACATTAAGCAGGTACTTCCTCACGCCCTTCACGCTCGTCGCCATCAAACGCCTGCGAATACTCCGGCGTCTCTTCAACACGAACTAATCTGCAAGGAAAGAGACAGAGCGCTTGCCATACTTACGAATTTCCAGGCGCTTCACTGCCACGCATTCAAAGACTATAAAGACAAAAGGTGTCCAGAAACTTACCGGTCGTGCAGACAACGGCGGTAACCATCCTCTGAAGTCAAGAGGCCAATGTTTCACCAGTGAAGGAACTGGCAACGGCACCCTGCACTAGACGCAGATGTAGAGCCCAGCATTCACCTATCTAAGGTGAGCACGTCGACCTGGGAGGGGGGGGCTCTACAGACAAGCTGGAAAGAGAGAGAGAGAGATAGGGACATTCAACAACCCAGACCTTTAATCCCCATATTCTTTCACCTGCAGAAACTTCACCCTTCGTGTTCGACACACAGTGCGAAGAGGTTCGACCCCAGAAGCCAATCGAGTCCTGCACATCACTTTGAGTCACAGACACCTTCCTGCCAAGACCCGCGCCTCCGTGGGAATCAGGTGAGCGTTACAATAGCATGATTGGAAGCCTCTTCACCTTCCCGGACGAGTTACATCGCCGCCTTCCGATGTTCTTCTGGAAGATGCTCCAGCATAGGTGCCAGTCGGTGCCACATCTCTCCGTCATATCTGGCTACTATAGCCAGAGAGTTGGCAGCTTTCACTGTGGTTGCTCCTACCGACAGCACTTTTTTGCCAAAGGCATCTTGTCTTTTGGCCTCATTTTCCGGGGGGTTCGTGCACTTGTGCTGGGCCCTCGCCTTTCTCGCCGCCGACACCACCGAGTCAGGGGTCGGTTGGGAGGACAGACACTTGGGGGTAGCTTCTGGGGCCTTACATTTTTTCTCCAGGCAACCTTTTATTGCCGGTTCCGAGAAAGGGTGACGCATGTTCTGTAACCCCTCCTGCCACACATGATCCAGGATGGCTACCGAAAACACCGACCTTCTCTTTCCCATGTGGTCGAAAAGAAAGCAGTCCTTTTTCTCCTCTTCCTGGGCCAACCTGAATTCTGTACACGCTTTGGCCATCATGGTGTGAAATGACCCAATGTCGTCCGGGGGAGACGGCTGAGCCGGGCTTCTCGGGGTTTCTAATTCCACCTCAGACTCCCAGGTTGGATCCCTGGAGGTGGAAAGTGAGACATCCGATAAGGTTCTCCTGTTCGAGTCCGAATCTATCAGTTCTCCTTCCTCATGGCGTGGAGCTGAGAGGTCTCCACCCGCTGGCACTGCCATGGGGGTTGACGGAGGTGGTTCGTCGATGGCCAACCTGGCTGGAGTTGCTTGAGGTAGCCTCTCGTCCAGTGTCTTCAGCAACATTTGTAACGTGGATAAAACCTCCAGCGACAAGAGTGACTGCAGATTGAGAAGAGGGGTAGACCCCGGAATGCTCCCGGAGAGAGGCCTGGTAATCCCTCGTAACCCGAGGTCTGCAGGGCCAGCTACTCTCACATCCTCATCTCCCGAGGACACCGACAAGGCCTCTTGCTGCAGTAGGGTCTCCGGCAAAACCGGGTCGAATACTTCTGGTCGCCAGGCCTCTTGCGGGATCTCCGTCGACGAGACTAAAGCTGGTCCCGTCGTAGTCGTCGCCATCTGCGGCCCAAGAACAGTTGAGACCAATTTTGTCAGTGGCATAGAGGTGGTCAACGACTGCCCTGCCGTCGATGACTGTGGTGGTCGTGTAGGTCCCCTGAGGCGTTCCCGCCTTTTCTGAACTTGACCTACGCTTCTCCATTCGAGGTCGATCTATGATGATCGCCCGAGGAGGATTTTGACTTTTCTTTTCTGTCTTTCTTCGTCGAAGATGAGGATGACGAGGCTTTCTTCGACGGAGACTCCTTAGAATGGCTGCTCGATGATTCCTTTTCCGCCGGTCGTGATTTCTTCACCGGGGGTTCAGACGATGTCTAGCGGCGCAGGGCCCCTGAAGATTTTGACGCGGAGGCCACGCTGCGTGTGGAGCCTACCTCCGAAGGCGGGTACGCCCCCGCTCCATCGTTTAACCATGCCACTAGTCGACTTCGATCTTTAAGAGTCTTCTGTGAGAAGCCCTTACATTTGTCGCACTTGTCTGCCGAATGATGCGGGTGTATACAATATATGCAATCCATATGTCCGTCCCCCTCGTGCACCTTCAACCCGCACGTAGCGCACGGGCGGAACAGCGCTTTTCCTGACATCAGGACAAAACTCCAACAGCACAACCTAGACAAAATAGTAGACTACACGACGTGCTCCCACTACTTTGGAGACGGTTGAAATCTGAAGGGAGCCGCGGGGCCGGGCCATTTATACCGCTACGTCCTAGTGGGTCGTGCGTGGGCGGCCCCAAAAACGACAGATAGGACACAAGTGTCGGAAGTTTTCCTATGGGCAACGGCTTTATAAGCGTACCGAGGGTTCCCAGTCTGTCGACGGGGAATATTCTAAGCATGTGAATCCATGAAAGATCCAATGCTGGAGAAATATAAAAACGGCGCCTCAAGGCAGCCAAAGGTGGGAAGAGGGTTAGGGAGAGGTTGTGGATAGGAAGGGGATATTTAGGGTAACCGGAAAAAGGATTAGGGAAAACTTGAATTTGGATAGGACTGGGGGAAACAGCAAAAAAAACCTGTAACCTGATTGTACTGTACGTACTTGTTTCAACCCTAGAGTTTTCTTAATAGCCCCTACTCTTCTTAATTAGAGTATAGACTACTTCATGCATACATACTCATCCCTTGAATAAGCAACAAACATAAGCACAGAGGCATGAATGAAAGCCATGAATAGGTATGACAACATACACATGTGGGCAAGGCAAACAATATCCTCCATAGATAGTACTGCCCTAAAGACGTAATTCCACTTCTCCTAATTGGTACCAAAAACATGTTTTGCATTAGGAGCGGATTCTGAACATAAATGACACAAAACATGAAATGAACACAGCGAGCTGCACAAACCTAGCGTTACTTCACGTTATGCATACTGATTACTCCCCCAAACACTCCGATTTACAGTGTTCTGAGAAATGCCAAAGTTTGTGTTCTGTTGTAAAGAAAATACGTGTGGTCAAAACAGCACGCGAGAGAGGAGTTCAAAAGAATATTCTAGCGGTGCCTTCCGCGCCCAACAAAACAAGCACTCTTGCACCATATTCATGAGAATCACTTATCTGAGGACTGGGGGGCTCGCCAGTACCTCCCCAGGCAGAAAGTTTCTCTGCGTTGAACCAGACTCCTGCCATGCTGTTCTCCGTTCCGGCGGGGAGAACAGAACACTGCTCACAATGCAGCGTTTCACCGCCAGGCCCGGGTCCTGCTGACCTCCAACCGCATACTCTGCACACCTGCTCTCTCAGGCCCAGGCCTGCCATGCCAAGAATCAGCAACAGGGCCGAGCGATGCCTTTAATAGCAAATGAGAACACCTGCCTCCCTCCGGACTAACGGCAAACCAGAGGATCATGGTAATTGTAGTTTCTTCCCCCAATTTTGACCAAAACCACCTCTTTGGACTGAGTTTCAGGCCCTTTTTGCTCACACTACTGTAGGAACTCCTCAAGCTGTCCCACTAAGAGTCAGGCAGGGTCAGGCATTTAATAATGACCACTTACACCGGCCTCAACTTGACTATTTTAGGACTGAAGTGCAAACATGTCCTGTTAATTGGAGTATTGAAGGTCAGGCAACCCCAGCCCGAGTACACACCTGCAGCCCATTGATACGACGGAGGTGTAAAAAGGAGACGGCTGAGAGAACAGGGAGAGCAGCAGTTGGGAGAGCAGAAGGGAGGCTGTGTGGCTGAGTCCAGCAGGGGTTCCCTTCTCCGTCACAGTCCAGTTTTTGACGGAAGCAGAGAGCGAGCTGGGGATGCTGTCTGGACCACAGAAGCCAAGGAGCAGAGAGTGGCAGGAGCTGAAGGCTGGAGGAGAATAGTGTGCCGATATGCTGGCCCGGTGTCTGAGGAGCTGCAGCGTGGCGAGGGAGTTGTTTCTCCAAGGAGCCATAGCGAGTCTGCCTGCATCCTGCTGGCGGTGTTCAGTGGAATGCTCGTTCCCTTGGGACCTGTGCCGGCCCGGAGGGTGACTGAGGAGCACGTAGTAAGACCTCGACCTCAACCCTGTGTACCCTGAAGGGACCGCCTGTCAACGCGACACTTCCCGGTGATTTTCGTGAAAGTCAATGAGAGAGAAACTGTGCCTGCAGTAGAGCAGAAGAAAGGCACAAACTGTAAAGCGTCACAAAATGAAAAGCAAGTGACAGATTGCAAAGAGGAATGAAAGAGAAAGCAACACTAAGCAGGAAAGTGAGAGAAAATAATAATTTTGGGAACTTAAAGTCCACTATTGTCCATAGGGAGAGGGACATTGTGGAACTTGCTGTGAGAAGTCAAGTTATATGAAAAAGCCAAAGGGGTCTGGGATCTGCATATATGAGAAGGGTAAAGGGGTTTGCTTCAAGGAAAGGCATAAAGGTGAATAGAAGGGTATGAGTGACCCAAAAGTAAAGGAAAGGTGCAAGAGTGAAATAAGTGCGCAATAAACACGATAAGGAAATGGACAGGTGCAAGGGTGCACGAAAGTAAAGTGAATCAAAGGAAGGAGCCAGGGGCACAACAAGGTGATAGAAGAGAACCAAAGAAGGTGCCAGTGGGCACAGTGAAATGAAGGATAACAAAGGGGTACAGGAAGGACCTGAAGATGAAAGGATAGAAGAAAAACAGTACAGGAAATACAGCGGGGCCAAAGATCAGAGTGGTTGCACTTAGGAGGATGAAAGGAACCTGCCATTTTCTAAAGTCTCTGATTCTACCCCATGAGAAGGTCATTTGAGAAAGGAACTGTATATAGAGGAAAAGTTAAATCCTGACAAGTTCAATTTTGTATTTGAAAGTAAAGCGGCCTAAGCTTGGGGACGGGAACCCTGAGAAGCCTAACAATTTAGATATTGAAGGAATTGAAGCTTGGGGAGGGGGAACCCAGAGAAGTTGAAAGAGGAACTGTGTTATATTTCTTTTGTTCTGTTGAACTTGGATAGGTTTTGAAGCTTGGGGAGGGGCCTCCTAATGCACTAAAGACGTTACAAGGGCATCGTGGAGTAGGTCTTGCAAACAGCGCTTTTTTGGATTGAACTCATTTTTGTGACATTGACTAAACTACACCTGGTGAGAAGACCACCTGTAACCAACCTTGGTTTCCTATTTTCTGATGAACCACTATTATTTCTTTCCTTTTTAAAGACTTTGTGACACAGGGAAAGCATGGGTTTAGATACAGGTGGATTATTGTTTTGGACTTTCAGACATCGACTGCCCTTAGAAACATCAGTTGAGGGAACCATCCCTTTCGAGTTAGGGCCAGTTAGGCAATACACCGAAGCAGGAACCTTAGTAAATAAAGGTTTTGAAACAAACATCCGAGCCGGTGTGTCTCTTGATAACATGCCTGTATCACAGTAACCAGTGAAAAAATCAAAAAGGAGGATCATGGAGATTTATACAAGATTTCCGCCCCTTAAACAATATTGTGAAGGCGGAATATACATTTGTGCTCAATCCGGCTACTATTTTGTGTACCATACCGCCTAATGCTACACATTTTACAGTGATTGACCTATGATCTAAAGAAAGCTTTCTTTTCCTTTCCATTGCATTTAGAGTCCCAATTTCCCACAGCGTTTACGTATCACAGGATTAGGCTCCAAGACACAAGGCTCCCACAGGGGTACCGCGAGTCCCCCAGTCTCTTCAATAGGGAGCCACAGATGGACTTGGGAAATATACAGGCACCCAGTGCAATTATACAGTATGCAGACCATTTGATAGTGTGTAGCACCACAGAGGAAGAGTGCAGAACAGACTCCATAAGGTTAACATTATTGGCAGAGAAGCGATACAAGGTGGACAAGGAGAAATTGCAATATTGTCAGGAAGGGAAGTACTACAATATTTTGGCCAGATAATATAAGAGGAACGAACGCCTAACACAGCAGAGGCAATTGCAAATACACTCCGCCAAGAGACAGTAAAACACATGCATCAATTCCTGGGTCAATGTAACTTTTGTCGTGAGTGGTTCTTCAACTAGAGCATGTACGTTCAGGGCCTTTTAGAAGGATCGAAGGAAGCACAGAAAGACAAGGAGACCCATAATGTGGGCAGACAAGATGATCAATGTTTTTAAGGAACTGAACTAAGCAATACCTACGGCCACTGTGCTAGGAATACCAAGTTGCAAGGAGGAATTATATTTATTCCCACATTCAAATGGATACGCGATGACAGCTGTCCTTGCGCAAAAAACAAACCATTGGCATATTACAGTGGGATCTTAGATTAGTGATGAGAGTGAATTTTCCATATGAAGAAGCACTGGCTGCAGTGGCTTTTGAAACACAGAAATCATCCACTATAACGATGGGCTGTGCAGTAACACTGTACATAAAGCATGCCTGTTTGCCATTCTTGAAAAACCAAAGCCCACGCTCACTACTGTGAGAAACCGGAGGGTATTATCCCAAGGGAACCTCAAGGAGCCCTTATTCAGGTGACCAAAGGAAGCTTGACACGCTCAGATCCCAGCCAAGGGGCCGAAAGAGTGAAAGGGAATCTAGATAGGGGAACCCAGGGTTATGCTCAGGAGATTGCCCCAAGGGAGATGCAGTATGTTACCATGGGAGAAGGTGAGGAGAGTGAGATCACTTAAATTGGTTGTCACACCTGCCCCCCTGCTTCCCATCAGATCTCTCTGGCTGAGATGCAACAACCCCTCTGTGCAGAATAAATCCTCAAAAGTTCCAATTTCCATTTCAGCCAAAAAGTAGAACTCCCAGAATTATGGTTTCACTGGTCTTAGAGTACTCTCCTGTCCCTCGGATTATTATTTTCTGTATTCCCAACCTGATCAGACAAAATACTATGATTCCCACGATCCCCTATGTTCTGTTTTTCATTTCGGTAATTCTCGTCCATTTAACAAATCCTCCAAAACCTACCCTTCCGAAAGCACCCCAACCAAAAATATAAAGGATATGATCCCATACAACACCTCTTTCCCTTTCGACTCCTTAGGATGCTCTGATGTTCAAACATTCCCCTTTTCCGATACAAACACTTGCACACACCAGAAGCAAGGGACTAATGTTAAGCCTGTGTACTCGACATGTCCCAACCCGAGGGTCAGGCAAAGTCAGGCGATTAACTTGAACCACACACCGGACGGCCCTTCCTTTTCCCCACAGGGATAAAAGGTGGAGAAAGCGAGCGCATCGAGAGGATGGGGTGGAAAGAAGTGACCTTGCTCTCTTCGTCCCAGACCTGCAGAGCCTTTGTGGAAAAGGGCCTAAGACCACAAACAATACCACAAGTGTCCTGCAGCAGATGTCAACTGTACACCGTGCAAACCTATGCCGATAAGCAGGAGCTAGGGAAGCTCCTGTGCCAGTGGTACAGGCTTTGACTCCAAAGAGGCAACAGCCAAGCGGTTCATCACAGCCGGTGAATCGAGGGGAGAATCGATAAGACCCGGGCTGCATTGAATGAGAAGTGCAAAGTGGCAAGTTTGAACCTAGTTTGATGAACTTTGAATGAACTGTTAAAGTGTGACAGGGAGACCAACTGCAAAGGGAAAGCAGCACCACGTGGGTGCTAAAGAAAGACTGGTTGAGCCCCATATGAGACAAACTACAAGTACCAGAAGGCCGTAGGAGGGCCAGCAACATAGGTCGAAGTGGTCATACAGAGGGTCGAGCAAATTCCCTAAAATCGAAAGAGTTTGATCTACAAGCACTTTTAAAGCAAGGGAAGTGAATCCCGCATAAGAGAAAGCAAGGGATGTGAAATCTGCATCGAGGGAAAACAAGGGAACTGAATCATGTATTACTTGAGAGTAAAGTGAATATGAAGCCAAGAGGAGTCCGAGGGAGATCCAGGAGGGGAAGCCATCATCCAAGAAATAGACCTTAAAAAATAGAGGGCGGAGAAATCCTGCAAGAACCGAAGGAGATCCAGGGGTGAAACCATCACCCACAGTTGTTTGATAAGGGAACTTTGATATATTTGTGGAGTACGATATAAGAAGGGTTCTCATACCTATCAGGTGGTAAACTAGAAAGTAATTTCACCAAGCAAGACATAACCCTTTGTTTCACACTGCAGGCCCATGTAATCTGAAAGGCATGTGAACCGCGAAGCGCAGGTAGGGTTAGGACTGTCCCTTAAGGGCAATCTCGTGGGAGGCAGGGCAGTGGTCTGGAGCTGGCCAAATATGTATTCCCCCCACTGCCCTCCCCCTCTCTCAAACCCCCCCCCCCCCCCCCCCCCCCCCCCCAAGTCCCCGATCATTCTATTTGAACTACCACGATCTGAACTCAGCTAAGGTGAAACAATCTGATGTAACAAAACCTTTGAAATTCAGTGGACAAAAAAGAAAAAAAAACTTTAGTTCAAGTGATGTTAAGGTGTCAATTTAAACCAACAAACCCTCAGAAATTCAGCAGGAGTTTGAAGCTATGCCACCTTAACTATGAGGGGCCCCATTACACAGCCACTAAGCACACTGATGACATCACGTATGACAACACTTATGATATGCCAGATATCATAAGTGATGATATTTGAGTAATCAGGTAGGACACCACCCATGCCCTCCTCTGTGACCTTACTGATAAATACCACACATTGGGAAACATGTTGGACTGCATTTGAAGATATAGCACAGATGCAATATACTCATCTTTTATGAAGGTCCAAAAACATTTGCCAAGCATTGTAAAAAATGGTTGGGGGGAACTACAGAAAATTGTATATTGCTATGTGCAATACCAATTTCAGATTCTATACAGCGATAGTCTGCAAGCTTTGGATCTCCAGAGGTTTTGCATTACAACCTCCACTAGTCCTACCCAGCATACGCAATTAGGGAATCACGAGGGGTGTGGCTTGGCAGCCATGGAATAGGCTGCTCTTCCTGGGAGCTCCTGCGGATCTGTAAATTATCCTGGCACTAAAACTATAAAAGGCCTCAAACTTCATAAAAACAGACCGGTGGCTGTCGGAAGGTGTGGGGCTCAAGGAGCACATGATCAGCAGTAGATTGATTGTACAAGGCGGCAACGACAGGGACCAAATTGGAAGACCCGGCCCGCAGATCTGCTGACAAGATGGTAGACACCGCCGAACAAAGGGCCATGCCAAGATGCGGCTGGCGTTTAGGCATGCACTGAAACGAGAGCTGTGACCGCTCTGAGAAAAGGAGCGCGGTGCTTCCTCACAGCAAGCACCTCTGTGACTGTTTGCTCTGGCAAGATACTTTGTTGCATAGCGCAAACGTGGTGGCGGATTTGGAGAGAGCTGCAAACCCCTTGGTTCCAGTGTGAGATCCGGAAACATTGTGGCACTGGATGAGCAGAGCACGGAGCGCAACATAGTAACAAGGACCACGAAAACCCATTGCTGACGGATTGGAACGTGAAGGGCTGCAGCAAGGCCACCCAAGCGTTGGGGTGCTGCGTGCATGGTGAGGACCGGGGGCCGTGTGCGCCCCCACTAACATGACGCGGCCAGCGAGGCACACTGCCCGTGGCACCTGGAGCACAGGGGTGTCACGGGGAAGGATCAGAGGCCGCGCACACCCCTACAAGTATAACTCGTACTGGGGAGCGGGCGGACCTCGTGCGTGCATACAGGAGATAGCGCCAAGGCGCACCAACAAGGGCCATGGAGACAGCACACGTGTAATGAATACGCTCGCAACTGAGCCTACGGCGAGCACCGGTGAGTCATCCTGCAAAGCCGGTCTGCACAACGGTGCTAGAAAACATAATACGAGGCCGCATTCACCTTTTAAATGCTGACCCAGCCACTCAAGACACAGTTGGGCACAGGCAGAGACACAGGGACTCATGGGGGCCTGAAGCAGGTATGGCGCAACACACATAATGTGCTTGATGGGGCTGTAAATAGCATATGGGGCACAGCGTCTCCAGCTCGAATGTGGGGACTGGACAGTGGTACCACCAGAAAACGCAGTGAGTTAGCGTGGTGGTGAGAATGGATCGTGCCGCAGGCAACCCCACGAAAGTGGATTGGTAGTAAACCAGGCGGCTGATGCCTGTTACTACACAAAGACGTGGTGTGGGAGGCACACTCCAGTTCGCCTACAATAAAGAACTAGCCTAGACCGGCAGCAACCTCCCCTCCTAAAATAAAGCTGCCGAGGCATACTAATCCCCACAGACCGTGGCCCAGAAGCGTGGAAGGCATCCACAAATCCATGATGCAACAAAAGGAAGGTGCGCGCAGCACACCCAGCAGTAAGGACCACTGAGGACCCCATAAACAGACGGCACTAGCGACCAGACGACGCCACGTGGGCAGGAATTGCCAGAGGGAGAGCAAGGCCCAAAGCAGACTGGCCCCGGCCGCAAGCGGATAACGGGCTGTAGGCTCACATTAACTAGGTCTCACTGCACGGATCATATAAGCCTGGCATCCAGCAGAAGAAGAGCGAGAAGGGCAACTAAATACTCCAAGAGACACATGGGGTGGCCACCGGAAATCAGGGCAGCAGAGACACCGCGCGAAGTGGCAAATCAGACCATAGTTGGTGACTATAGGGTCTACAGTAACATCAACAGGCCCCCTAACCTTCCTGACGTTGCTGACAGCGACAGGCCCCACTAAGAGACAGAGTGCAAAAACTGAAAGAAACAGCAGCGGCCGAGGACATGGGAGGACATAACCCATTTGTGACACAAAACAAACAGTACACGAGAACTCTCACCATAGCCCCCTGTAAGCATCATACCCTAAGGCGCTAAAGGCCCTATTCCTGAGCACCTGAAGAGAAACATATGGCAACGTCAAGATGGCGAATAAACAGACCAAGGGAAAGGGCAAACAACCTGCGTTGGAAGAATACGCTAAAACACTGCAAATGTCAGAAGGGGCTAGAAGTAAGGAGAAAACCCTGCCACAGATAGCGCCATGGGGAGCAAAGACCAGCAGATCCTGGAAGTGATTGCAGACCTGAAATTAGCATGGGAAACCAAACTGGAATCGGCCATGGTCGAACTGAAGGCGGCACTGGAACTTCAAGTGGGCGCAGTATAGGAAGAGGTGAATCTCCTTAGGCAAGATGTCAGAACGCTGGCAGAACGCACAGGCGAATTGGAAGAAGAGATGGCCCCGAACACAGCTGCATGTGCGTCTCGCAAATCAGAGATTCACATCTTAGAACAACGCGTGAGTAATCTGGAAAATATGGCAGAAGAAGCGGAGGGACGCGCCCGGAGAAACAACGTATCCATTGTGGGATTGCCGGAAGGAGCAGAAGGATCAAACCCCACGGACTACATTGAAACAATACTGCTGCAGGAAATAACGGGATGGGTGTTGACCCAAGGATTTGCGGAGGAACGGGCACATACGGCCTTAACGATTAGGCCACCACCAGGGGCCCCAATCGAGGCCAATTATCGCCAAAATCCTGAACTATAGAGACAGGGAAAGAAGAGAATTTTTTCGGAAAAGAGGAACGATACAAAGGGCATCGGCGAATATCACGGCATACCCGGATTACACACTGATGGTACAAAGACGGCGCATGAACTATGCTACAGTGAAAAGACAGTTGCAGGAAGCAGGTTATAAGTACATGCCGATATGCAAAACTGAAGGTGTCCCACAAAAACACAACATTGTTCTTTGAAACCCCAGAAGAGGCGTCAGATTGGCTTGACACACAGAACTGCCCATCGGAGACTGGTATCCAAAAGGAAGACGGCACAGATAAGTAACAGAGGCTGCAGAACCTACGGTGCTGCAGACTCAGACACTGACTAGAATAGAAGTCAGGGCGAAGGCCGTTGTGACTTGCTACCTGGGCCACATCGATAAGGATGCTTAGGCACGGTGATCTAGTGCAAACTGCAGGAGCCTCATGGAACCTGCTCTAACACCCCCGCAAATAGATTAGTTAGGATACCAATAGATCTGTAACACCCTGCTGGGTTCCTGATCTAGGCAACCTGAGATAGGACCAAATGCGGGAGAGCCTGAGATCCAGGGATGGAGCTGGGCACCAGTTGGGGATGGGTAGGGAGGGGGGAGGGACGGGAATGTGTGCAGTGAACATAGTTGGGGGAAATGGGATGAGGGAGGTTAGTTGGGGAGTTAATGTTGAATTTAGATGGGGAACAAGCCTACATTCATGCCAAACGAAGGTGGAGAGAGGAACAGAGAGGGGATGAGGGGGAACAAAATATGGATGGCAATGGGAAGTCTCAGGATCGTAACTTGGAACGTGAGGGGCCTTAATAGCTACTTTAAGAGGAAAAAGGTAATGATGTATTTGAGGAGGCAGAAAGTGGACATAGCATTACTACAGGAAACCCACCTCACCAAAGAGAAACTAGAGGTGGTCAAGAAAGTGGAGAGGGACCACCGTGGGAGCGACATTCAGCTTATGCCAGGGGGGTGGTTACCTGGGTAGCACCTCATGTGCTATTTCAGATGCTCCAAGCCACGGTGGAGCCAGACGGAGGATGACAGTAATACGAGGGCTGTTGGAGAACCGAGAATTGAGCCTCATAAATACTTATGCCCCCAACCAAGACACAGCGGCCTACTTCAGGACCCTATATGGCAAAATTAGCCCCCTCTTGGGAGGTGCGTGAGGGGATTTCAACTGCACGCTATGACAGGTCAGATACGAAACTAGATAAACCCACCCCCGCCACAAAAGCATTACAGGCCTTGCTGAGAGACTTTTGGCTAGAGGATATCTGGAGACAGCAACACCCGAATGATAGGCACTACCCAGACTAGCCGCCCCACAAAACCTATATACGAGACTGGACTATATGTTCGTTGCCTCTGAACTCTTAGGTGAAATGATGGGCTCAGAATATAAGGCAAGAACGCCATCAGACCACTCCCCCTGGTCGTGGAGTTGAGACACCAGCCCCCCAGAGCAAGAATCCCAACATGGAAGATTAGAGCCGAGGCCCTGTGGGACTCGGCTTTTCGAGAGGATTTAAGGGAGGAGATCGAGTACTTTGACACCAACGCAGGGAGTGTGAAGTCAGGAGAAACTTTATGGGAAGCGTTTAAAGTGGTAGTAAGAGGTGCAGCCATATCCAAATCTAGAGGGCTCCAAGGGGGCATAGAGCAAGAGCTACAAGAGACAGAAGAAATTGGAAGCAATGATGCGGAAGGGGGGGGGTACCTCACAGGACAACACTGAACAAGTGAACTAATTACAGCAAGCCAATAGGGAGCTCTGGGAACGATTATGCAAATTGAATTATAATAAATACATCGAAAGGCAACACGCAGGGGGGGGGGACAAAGCGGGGAGGCTGTTGGCATGGCTATATAAAAATGAGACACCGTGAACAGTAACCAGGGAGATAACGGGAGAAAGGCAGATCTGGAACACCCAGGAGGGAGTGAACGAGGGGTTCCTTAGATTTTACAAATGCCTCTATGAAGATACAGGGGAGGAAGCAGGGCGGGAGACGCTAGAAACACTGGAAGACATAGGATTACCCAAATTAAATGAGGAGGAAAGGGAGAACCTGTAGGCCCCAATTACAATAGAGGAACTTGAGACAGTGTTCCTGCACTTACCCACCTGTTAAGCCCCAGGACCAGACGGGCTCCCCAGCTTATTTTTCAAAACCTTTAGGCAAGCAGTACTGCCCCCCCCCCTTTGGCCATGCTAAATGAGGTGTTCGAAAGGGGAAGGCTGCCAGAATCCCTAAGAGAAGCGTCGATTGTTCTGCTTCTAAAACCCGGTAAGCCAAGCACAGAATGCAGGTCATACAGACCCCTATCCTTGTTAAATCAAGATAGCAAAATCCTCACAGCAGTGCTGGCAAACAGACTAAAAAGGGTAAATAATAAACTCAAACCCTGATCAAACCGGCTATGCTCCGGGAAGGAGCATAACCGACTACCATAGGAGACTCCACCATATAATATAACAGCTTGTCGAAATAGCAATAGTCTTGCTGGATGCAATAAAAGCCTTCTACTCTGTGAGGTGGCCGTGGATGATGGCGGCCTTTAAAGAATATGGGATAGGACCTGGGTATCTGAGGTGGGTTAAGATGGTATACAGCTCCCGAATAGCTAAAGTCAAAACAGGTGCGATAATCTCGGATAAATGGCAACTCAGCAGGGGCACAAGGCAGGGCTGCTCCTGGTCCCCTATGCTATACATACTGGCACTAGAACCATTAGCAATCAGCCTCAGACAACAATACGGGGAGATAGGAATCCACACAAAGGGGGGACCGTACTTGATATAACTGTACGCCAATGGTATGTTGCTATACCTGCGCTTCCCAGAGGAAAACTTTCAGTATGTTCTGGAAGTGATGGAACACTACACAACCCTTTCGGGCATAGCAGTAAGCCCCAAAAACATCAAGCATGTTCCACCTGGTAAGATATAGGGGGTGCCCACAGGGAGACCTACCTGTCTTGCAGATACCCTGGCAAACTAGAACATTCAGATACTTGGGGATCGATATATATCATAAGGCCGCAGACAAATATAAATACAATACGGAGAGGGCCATGGAAGGCATTGAGAATAGCATGGGGTTCTGGGCGAAACTCCCCCTGGCCATGGTGGGCAGGGCGGCCTTGCTCAAGATGGTGGTTCTGCCCAGGCTGTTACACTTTCTGATTCTGTTTTAGGAAGATGAACAAGTTACTTACCCCTGGTAACGTTCTTTCAACTTGATGTTCCGTCAACATATTCCTCATCCTTGACATGTAATGTCCAGCTTCGGAAACATTTTCGGCAGAGGGCGCCTGCGTCAATGTTGGTGTCCCTTGGAGGCCTCCGTCGCGGGTGATGTCATTGGATGTTAGAAGTAGCATGCATGGTGCCCATTGGCCTCAGTTCTGTTTTTCCCCTCCTCGTGAAGCAGATATGCCCATAACACAGGCCTGTTAGTACTCAGCTTTGTTCGAACGAAAGCTGTAATAGCATGGGAAATGCTACAGAGGGGTAGGATGGGCAGGCGGTGAGGAATACGTTGGAGGAACATCCAGTCGAAAGAACGTTACCAGGGGTAAGTAACTTGTTCTTCAAATGGATTCTGTCCTCCAACGTGTTCCTCATCTTTGACAGACTCCCAAAGCATTATCCAAGATAGGAGGAGGGTGAAGAATTTAGACAAGCAGAATTTCTTTTTAAATGTTTCTTTTTAAAAGGCAGCGTAAAGGACTGCATTACCAAAAGCAACATCCTGAGCATGGGAGGTATCCAGAGAATAATGCTTAGTAAACATGTGCATTGAGGACCACGTTGCAGCACCACAGATTTTTTAAATAGGGACACCTCTTTGCAGGGCAGTCGATGTGGCCATGCCTCTGGTGGAATGAGCACGCAGCCCTCAGGAGGGTCCTTGCCCACCAGTCTATAGCATTCAGAACTAGTGATGATGATCCACCTAGACAAGGTCTGTTTACAAACAGCCTGCCCAGTTTGTGTCCTGTATACCCAACAAAGAGCTAGTCTACTCTCACTTTGGACATTCTGGAAACAAAAGCTTAATGCTCTCCTAGGGTCCAACCTATGGAGCCTTTCCTCTTCCTTACTAGGATGCGGAGGAGGATAGAAGGCTGGCAGCACAATTCTCGGACTTAATTGAAAATCCGAAACTACCTTAGGCAAAGAGGAGGGTTTCACCCTCAACACAACCCTGTCCTTGCAGAATATAACAAAGGGTGGCTTGGACGAAAGTGCCTGCAACTGGCTCACTCTACGTGCAGATGTAATAGCAACCAATGGAATTGTCTTAAAGGTTAACAACCTCAACAGACATGTGTGCAAGGGTTCAAATGGGGCACACATCAGAAATTTCAAAACCAGCTTGAGGTCTCAAACTGGAACCTGAAAAGTAGAAGGCAGGAACACATTTGTGAGCCCTTTAAGAAACTGAGTGACCAGTGGGATCTTCAAATAGGAGCATTCCTCTGATGAGCACTTAAAGATTGAAAGCGCTGCCAGGTAACCCTTAATGGTTCCAACTTGAAGACGTTTGTGTGCTAATGAAAGCAAAAAGGATAGAACATCCTGAGTTGTACACTGAAAAGGATCAACATTCTTTTCCCTGCACCAGTCGCAAAACTTATTCCAGCAGCAACAGTACAGAGACTTTGTTGCTGGCATTCTGGCTGAAAGCGACACCTCCATCACATCATCCGGGAGGTCCCAATCCTTGTACCGTAACCTTCCAGAAACCAAGCGTGATGGTTGAGCGTCTTTACCTCGGGATGGAGAACCCAACCCTCCTCTCGTGAGAGAAGATCCTCTCTTTGTGGAAGACGTATCAGAAGACAGATGGGCATATCCAGGTGGTTGGGTACCAGGTTCTCCTGGCCCAATCCAGGGCAATGAGGATCATGTGGGTCCCGAATCATAATCTCCAGAGTACCTGAGGAATGACGGGCACTGGCAGAAACGCGTACAGTAGCGGGAATTCGCAATCCACCACAAGCCCGTCTCCTAAAGCTCCTCTGAGGAAATTCCCTTGAGCAGTACAGCTCGCCCTTTCGGTTGACACCGGTCGCGAACAGATCCACTGGAGGGGTTCCCCAAAGGGCGTAGATCTCTTGAAGGACTTCCTGAGCTAGTTCCCACTCGTGGGAGACTTTGCCCTGCCTGCTCAGAGCATTCGCTGCTGTGTTCTTCTCGGCCAGATGAACTGCCAATAGGGAGATTCCTTCTTGTATTGTCCAGTAAAAGAGCTGCATTGCCTATCTGCACAGTGGTAGTGACCCTACGCCTCCTCTTTTTGAGGTAGTGCATGGCAACTGGTTTTTCATTATCAGGACATTCTTTCCCCATACAGACGGCAGAAAAGCCTTCAGCGCTAGTCTGATTGCTCTCAGCTCCGAAAGATTTATGTGTAGCCTGGACTCCGATGGAGAACACGGATTACGGATTGTCAGATCGTTGGCGTGAGCTCCTCATCCCGTGAGTGATGCGTCCATCACTCCCGTGACATCCGGCCATGATTGACAAAGTTCTCCCTTCAAAATATTTGCCTCACAGGCCCACCACAGAAGAACCTGGGAGAGTCTGGCTGGAATCTGAAGCCGGTCCGACATCTTGCTGGAGAACTGGGACCATCATGTTCTGAGAGGCCACTGAAGGGATCTCATTCTCAGACAGGCCTCTGGCACCAGAAAAATGCAGGATGCCATGAGGCCGAGCAACCTCAAGAATTCGAAAGCCGGAAGACTCTGGAATTTTGTTACCATCTGGAGAATGTCTTGAGCCCTCACCTTGGGTGGTCAGCACTTTCCCCCAAGGATGTGTCTAATACAGCCCCTATGTAATGGAGCTGCTGTGAAGGTTTCATATGGGACTTCTTGAAATTGAGGGAGACGCCCAGCCTGTGAAGGGAGTGGCAGGTAACGTTGAGATGATCCAAGGCTTGTTCGGGAGAACGCGCCTTGATCAGCCAATCGTCCAGGTAAGGGTAGACGTGAATCCCCTTCTCCCGAGATGCGCTGCCACCACCAGTTTGGTGAAGACCCTCGGTCGAACCTCAGGTATTTCCTATGCTGAAGATGGATTGGCACATGCAAATAAGCATCTTGTAGGTGCAATGGCACCAACCAATCCCAAAGTTGGAGGGCCTGAAGGATCTGGGAAAGTGTGACCATCTTGAATTTATACTTCCTGAGGATCTTGTTCAAGTATCTCAAGTCCAAGATGGGTATACGTCCCCTGCCCTACTTGGCAATCAAAAAATATGGGGAGTACCAACCCTTGTTCCTCTCAGCTACAGGCACTGGTTCTATTGCACCTCTCTCTAGCAGGGTCAAGATTTCCTGCACAAGGAGCGGATCCGGAATCCTCAAAGAGTGCCTCCCTGGTGGATTGGTCAGGTTTTTTTTTTTTTTAATAAAAGGAAGGCAGTAACTGTGGGCTATTGTTTCCAGAGCCCAATCATCTGAAGTAATGTCTCACCACTCTTCTAGATGCTGAGACAGTCTACCCCCCCCACTGGTGAGCTGTGACTCAAGCCCTCAGATCGGTTTTGAAGCGGCTGTAGCAGAGACTGGTGGTAAAGAGGCTGCAGCTTGGCACCTCTACATAGTCCACCACAAAGAAACTTTCGTTGGCCTCTTTGACTGGCCAGTCCTCTCGCACTTCCAAATGACGAGTAGTAGCGAAAAGATCTACTCTCCAAGGTTGTCCGCTAGGACGAAAAGGCCGAGGTTGCCTAACAGCAGTGCCTAAAGATTTGACTGCCGCCTTTGAGGTCTCAACTTCTCAAAGCTCTCGTCAGCCTGGCTGTCAAAAAAATGAGTCCCGTCAAATGGCACGTTGAGAAGTCGAGCCTTCACATCAGGTGCAAAACCAGACTTTCGCAACCACGCAAACCGGCGTACCACAGTGCTTGAAGCCATGGACCTGCTGATGCTGTCTGCAGAATCCAACCCAGACTGAAGGGACTCGCACATGGCTTCCTTGCTGTCCTTAATAGCCAGGAAGCCATCCCTTTCATCCCCCTCGGGAATATGCTCCGCCACCATAGAGATGCACTCCCACAGAGCGTAAAAACATTTTGCCAGGGCACAAGGGAAGTTGGCAGATTTCAATACCATACTCCCAGCCGAAAATACCTTTCGCGTCCACCCATCTATGCGCTTATCGTCCCAATCAGGAGGGATGGTAGGGTATCCTGCCTGTTTCGAGGTAGCCGTAGCTGCCTGGACCACCAGAGTCTCAGGAGTGGGGTGTGTTGACAGGTAGTCTGGGTTGCTACTGGAGGGGCAGTATTTTCTTGTAAGAGATTTGTTAACCGCAGGATTAGTCTCCAGGGTTCCCCAATTTCTGGCCAACTTTTTTGCAGTCACACATGGAAAGGTAACACGGGATCCGTAGGTGGACCCTTGTCCAAAATGTCTGCTAAACCAGCCTGATCATAACGCAGAGGAGGTCTAGACCAGCCCAAATATTCAACAACTCTAGACAGAAGTTGTCTGTACGAGGTATCAGGTAAAATTATCCCCACCAATAATATCACCATATATATATGGTCGTGGGGTAAGGCCATAGGCGATATTAGTGGGGATAATTTATGGGGTAAATGGACCCAGGGGTTGTGGGGGTGTCCCCCGCTCCCTTTAAAAATATAGGAGTTGCGGGGAGGGGAGGGGGACAGGTCCCCCGCAAGTTCCATGGGTAAATATCGCTGCACAAATATAGTGATATTCTTGTATGGCAATATTTTTGCAGGCATATTAACATATGGAACCCTGTACGAGGAGTCTGCATGCTTCCCTGGATCCGGCTTGCCGAACTCCAGTAGAGGAGAGTTGTCTATACCACGTGCATTATGCAAGGTATCACAGAGATCCTGCATCCTACTCTCCTCTTAAATGAGGCAGACACATTAGGAGTCCCAAACTGGAGACCAAAAGGTGCATCATCCTCATCCAAACACTTCTCCTGCTCAAAAATGGAATTGAGGGACTTTAAAAAAAAAAAAAAAAGCTTTTCTGTTTCGGGCAGAGGGGCATAGCTTTTCTATGGTGTGGTACCCAGAGGCTTCGAAGTTTTCGAAGGCGTCATCTTTGACTTAGTTACTGCCCTCTTAGGAGGATCAACAGTCACTGGGGGCTGCGCCGGTAAAATTGGCACAGATGGCGTTGATGACGTTGACAGTGGCTTTGGCAGCATCAAAGGCCTGACAGGGGTCCAGGACCCGATGGGCGTTACCGACGGCACTGGCGCCGAGGGCTTAGAAGGAGTCGACGACCTTGACCTCTCATCACGTCTCGAGTGATCCTTCGATACCTTGTCCAAACGAGGCCTCGATGTGGATCATGCCGTTAACTCGGGCTCGAGGGCGCACAAGTATCTAGCCGCAACCGCTCCTTGCCAGCATCCACAGTAGGCGCAGTCGGAGCGCGGTCCTGGTTATCAAAGATGTTAAGCATTTCCACACAGAAAGCCTCTCATTCTGCCAGTGTCAACTTTTTAGACTGGCATTTCACCCGCTCGTGGGAGTCGCCGGACGAAGACTAGGAAGGCGACTGGCAGTGCCTTCAGCACGATCTCGTCGAAGACAGAGTGGTGGGAACCACTCCTAGATCTAGTGCGCTTGGCCGCCTTCCTCCGAGGAGAGTCCCCTCTCGACTCATCGGTTGAAGGCCCAGCAGGTCGGGACTTATGGGGTTTGGAAACCTTACCTACCTTGAGTTTCCCTTTAGTTCCCCTAAGGCCTTTCCTGTCATGGATTGACCTGGAGCACGTATCCGTATCGTGGCACTCACCGAGGCAACACAGACAGACTTGATGCAGGTCCGTGAAGGACATCTTGGAGTCGCAGTCCTGGCATTATTTGAATCTGGACCGAGGTGTCGTCGGAGTAGAAGACGAAGACATATTCGAAGAACCAACAGCAAATACCTTCATAAGTACAAGGCGTGCCGAGTTTCTCATGAAGCAAACGCGTTTGAAGAAAAATGTCACTGAGACCAACGGGTATCGTGCGTGCTACTTATAACATCCAATGACGTCACGGAGGCCTCCCAGCAACATCGACTCAATGCCATCGACGTAGGGCGCCCTCTGCCGAAAAAATTTACGAAGGAGCCGAAGCTGGACATTACATGTCAAATATGAGGAATACATTGAAGGACACAATCCATGCGAAACAATGATTTTATGAGCTGTTCCTTCTCATGTATTGTATTCTTTGGCAGTCTGGTGCAAAGTTATAATTGTACTACGCAAATGTCATCTTTGCATAGGAGAATGCTTTTAGAACATAAGTGATAAAAGGCACTAGACTAGAGTATCTTATCATGGTAAATGCTCACTCTATACGAAGTAACTCTGGTGTGCAAGAATACCATGGTTGTAAATTGAAAATACTTTTAAATGCAAACTTTTGACTTGAATCCACCATTCCATGCAGAAACACGTTCAAATGTCGCTCTTACTTGCTTGATCTGCTGTACCAGTAATATCATTGATGCCTTACATGACGTCGTCAGTCTGCTTAAGGGCTGTGCAATGGGGCCTCTGATTAGGCGACGTAGCTTCCAAGTCCCGACAAATTTCCGGTTTGGTTTAATTAAATTGGCACCGTAATGTCACTTCAACTAAAGTTTATTCACTGAATTTCAGGGGTTTTAATATTCTTTACTTCCCATCACCTATAATTCTCTTTTTTTCTGATAATGTCATATCATTTGTCCCATCCCATATCTGTTCTTCAACTACGCAACATCAGGTTTATTAAGTATTACATTTTTTCTGTGTCCACTAGATAAGGATTAGTAATGGTGTACTGTGAAGAGGAAGAAAGATGTGGTGATAGTTGGCTACTGTATTGAGGAAGAGTGAGATGTTGGGATACTGTGACCAGGAATAGTGAGATGTGGTAGCAAAGATAAAGTGATGTTGTGGCAATGGGGGATTAATGAGAAGAACAAGTTACTTCTTACCTGGTAACGTTCATTTGATGGGATGTTCCTCCGACGTATTCCTTATCTTTGATAGATCATCTCCCAGCTCGCTGGCCTCGGAAAAAAATTTCAGTAGAGGGCGCTGCGCGTCAATGTCCCTCGACAGCTTCCGTATCGGCGCCGACGTCATCACGCGTATAGACTCACGCAGCGTCTGTTGCTCAGTTCCGTTTTGACGTTAAATGTTTTACATGAATTGGTTCTTGACCTTGAAGGAGCGTAAGCTGCAACCACAAGGGAAGTATTACTGCGGGGATGGATGGGAGGGGCGATAAGGAATACGTCGGAGGAACATCCCATCGAAAGAACGTTACCTGGTAAGAAGTAACTTGTTCTTCGAAGGGATTGTGTCCTCCGACGTATTCCTCATCTTTGATAGACTCCCATAGCAGTGGTGTGTAATTGGAGGTGGGAGTAAAATGCCATGTTTCCTTTTAGGAATGAACAGAATGTAATACGGCTTTACCAAACCTAGTCTCTTGACTAGAGGAGGAATCCAGGTTGTAAAATCTTGTGAAGGTATGTGCGGACAACCATGTGGCAGCCGCACATATGTCTCGAACCGGAACCCCTCTTTGGAGGGCCGAGGAGGCTGCGATACCCCTGGTTGAATGAGCCCTAAGATTTTGAGGAGGCTCTTTCCCTGCTATTTTGTACCATTCCAGAATGGCCAAAATAATCCATCTGGAAATGGTTTGTTTTGTTATCGGTAGTCCCAATTTGTGTCCTGAGTAACCTACAAACAGTTGGTCTGCTTGCTTAATCCTAGCAAGTCTGCTGATGTAAAAGCTTAAAGCCTGCCTTGGGTCCAGCCTATGTAGCCTTTCTTCCTCTATCCCCGGAAGGGGAGGCGGATAGAATGAAGGTAAGGTAATTTTCTGAGTGATGTGGAATTCAGAAACCACCTTTGGGAGGAAATTAGGCTTCACCTGTAGGAAAACTTTGTCTTTATGAAAAAGTGTATGAGGGGGATTTACAAGATAGAGCTTGTAATTCGCTCACCCTTCTAGCAGATGTTGAAGGCACTAATAAGACAGTTTTAAGGGTGAGAAATCTTAGCGAACAAGAGAGGAGTGGTTCGAAAGGAGTACCCATCAGGAAATTTAAGACTAAATTTAAGTCCCATAAAGGAACCTGGAAAGGTCTTGGAGAGTAGACATTAGTTAATCCCTTTAGAAAGTGTATTACTAAGGGTAATTTGAAATACAAAGGCTCCTCTGCAGTGCGCTTGAAGATCGATAGCGCTGCGAGATAGCCCTTGATAGTGCCAACTTGAAGGCCTGAATTTGCCAAGTAGAGTAGAAAGGATAACACCGTTGGTGTACCACATGAAAATGGGTCGATATTCTCTTCTCTACACCAGCTGCAAAATGTGTTCCAACGGCAGCGGTATAAAGACTTTGTTGCTGGCCTTCTGGCCGAAAGCAACACCTCCATGACGTCATCAGGGAGGTCCCAATCCTTGTATCTCAACCTTTCAGAAGCCAGGCGTGAAGGTTGAGGGTTCTGATGTCTGGATGGAAAACCTGACCTCCCTTCTGTGAGAGAAGATTCTCCTTGAGTGGAAGACGAATTGGAGGGCAGATGGACATGTCCAGAAGGTCCGGATACCACGTTCTCCTGGCCCAGTCTGGGGCAATTAGGATCATGGTCCTCTGGAATCTTCTCAACCTCCTGATCATTTGAGGAATGACGGGGACTGGTGGAAACGCGTACAGGAGTGGAAACTCCCAGTCCACTACGAACGCGTCCCCTAGAACTCCTCTCGGGGGAAATTCCCTTGAACAAAACAGATTGCACTTCCTGTTGGTACTGGTGGCGAACAGATCCACTTGAGGGGTTCCCCAAAGGGCGAAGATCTTCTGAAGGACTTCCTAAGCTAGTTCCCACTCGTGGGAGACTGTGCCCTGCCTGCTCAGAGGGTCCGCCGTCAAGTTCTTCTCTCCGGCTAGGTGAACTGCCGATAGAGAGATTCCTTCTTGAATTGCCCAAACCCAGAGCTGCATTGCCTCTCTGCACAGTGGCAGTGATCCTACGCCTCCTCTTGTTGAGGTAGTGCATGGCCACTGTGTTGTCCGTCATTATCAGGACATTTTTCCCCTGTACAGATGGCAGAAAAGCTTTCAGCGCTAGTCTGATTGCTCTCAGCTCTAACAGGTTGATATGTAGTCTGGACTCCGATGGAGACCAACGACCGCTGATGGTCAAGTCGTTGGTATGGGCTCCCCACCCCGTGAGTGAGGCATCTGTGACTACCGTTATCTCCGGCCATGGTTGCCAAAACAGTTCTCCCTTCAAGATGTTTTTCTGGCAGGCCCACAACTGAAGGTCTCGAGCCACCTTGTCCGGAACCTGAAGGAGGTCTGTCATTCTCCCTGAGAATTGCGACCACTGAGTTCTCAGTGCCCACTGAAGAGATCTCATTCTCAGGCGAGCCTCTGGCACAAGGAAGATGTAGGATGCCATGAGGCCTAGCAACCTCAAAAAGTCTTAGGCTGGGAGACGTTGGGCATTTTGAAACTTAGTGACCATCTGCAGAATATCTTGAGCCCTCACCTCTGGAGGGGAGGCTTTTCCCAGGGAAGTGTCCAGGACCGCTCCAATGAACTGGAGTCTCTGTGATGGTATCATCTGTGACTTCTTTAAATTGAGGGAGAAGCCCAGTTTGTGAAGGAAGTGGCAGACATAATCTAGTTGAATCGAAGCTTGATCCAGAGATACAGCTCTGATCAGCCAATCGTCCAGGTAGGGGTAGACTTGAATCCCTTCCCTCCTTACACTTGCAGCCACGGCCGACATTAGCTTGGTGAAGACCCTCGGGGCGGAGGTCAGCCCAAATGGCAGAACTCGAAATTGATGAGAGCCGCCAATTGCAAACCTCAGGTATTTCCTGTGTTTGAGATGGATTGGCACATGTAAATAAGCATCTTGGAGGTCCAGAGATACCAGCCAGTCCTGGAGCTGGAGGGCCTGAAGGATCAGAGAGAGTTACCATCTTGAACTTGTCCTTCCTGAGGAACTTGTTCAATACTCGTAAGTCCAAGATAGGTCTCAGTCCTCCCGCTTTCTTCGGTATGAGAAAGTAGCGGGGAGTACCAGCCCTAGTTCCTCTCCGCTACAGGTACCGGTTCTATGGCACCTTTCTCTAGCAGGTCCACAATTTCCTGCAAGAGGAGCGGATCTGGAACTTTCAGAGAGCTGTTCCCCGGTGGATGACTGAGGGATGCATAGAAAAGGCAGGCAGTAACCTTGGGCAACTGTCTCCAATGCCCAAGCATCGGACGTAATAGCCTGCCATTCCGTCAGATGTTGAGTTAACCTGCCCCCTACTGGTGTCTTGTGAGGAGAGTCCTCAGAGCGGTTTGGAGGCGGCTGATGCAGATGCCGAGGGTAAAGAGGCACCTGCGGCTTTTGTATTTTTACCCCGTCCACCTCGGGTCAATTTTTTCTGACTCCTTTGATCCGGCTGTCCTCTGCCTCTTCCGAATGCGGAATAGAAGCAAAAGGACTTACCTCTCCAAGAGGTTCCTGAGGGGCGATATGGTGTCTGACGGATTGCAGCTCCTAGGGATTTTGCTGCTGCCTTTGATGTTTGTAGTTTTTCTAAACTGTCATCCGCCTTCTTACCAAACAAAGAAGAGCCGTCAAAGGGCATATTCAAAAGTCTGCTTTGCACATCTGGAGCAAAACCAGACTTTCGCAACCAAGCAAATCTCCGGGTTGTTGTACTTGCCGCCATGGCCCTGCTAATGCTGTCAGCAGAATCAATGCCAGTTTGAAGGGATTCGCGCATAGCGTCTTTACCATCCTTGATGATGTTTAGGAACGCTTCCCTTTCTTCTCCCTCCGGGGGGCAGTCAACCGCTGATGAAGCACACTCCCAAAGTGTGTGGCTGAACCTTGCGAGCGTACTAGTAGCATTGATGTATTTCAACGCCATGCTACAAGCAGAAAATACTTTTTTGGCCATAGAGTCAGATCTCTTATCATCCCTGTCCTGTGGAACAGTAGGGTAAGCTGATTTACTACCTGATGAAGTAGCTGCCTGAACAACCAGACTCTCTGGAGATGGGTGTTTGGATAAATATTCAGGGTCAGCAGAAAACACCCTATATTTAGCTGATAATTTGTTAACCGCCGGGATTACCTCAGGCGTTTCCCAGTTTGCCAATATTCTCCTTTGTAATGCCGCATGAAATGGCACCACAGGATCCTCCTGTGGACCTTTGACCAAGATGTCTGTGAGGTAGTCTTGCTGAAAAGCAGGTGAGGGTGTGGACCACTCCATAAACTCTATTATCCTTGCCATCAAGGTTCTATAAGGGGTTTCAGCATGTTCCCCTGGGTCTGGTCTGGCAAATTCCACTTCTGGGGAAGTGTTCAACCCACTTGCTTCCTGTAAGGATTCTTGGAGGTCTTTCAACCAACCTTCCTCAGAGGTAAATTCCTCTGATACAGGAGTTGCAGATCCCTGCAACTCAAAAGGTCTTTCCTGATCCGAATTCTCCCCTTCTTCATAAATAGATAAGACTCTGGCGTGATCAGGTCTTGAAAATGGTATAAATCCCATTTCCAGAGCAGAAGGGGTCAAATTCGTCATGATTGGCTGAGAAAACGTCAACGTCGTCGACGCGGACGTTAAAGGCTTCGAAGTCATCGAAAAAGGCATCGAGAAAGATGGTAGAGGCCTTGATGAACTAGAGATTATTGGGATTCTACTCGAGGTTGTCGACGACTTTCTCGTGATCGAGGCTCTGGCTATGGCCACTGGCTGTGAGGTGGCTGTGGGTTTGTCCTTTCTCGGCGTCGACGTTGAAGACAGCGTCGACTCGACTGACCTGTGCGTCGAAGAACCCTTCGATAACAGCGTCGAAGATGCCAATCTATGCGTCGAAAGGATCTCGACGACGGTGGCGAAGACGCGACTTTGCCTTTACTCGAGGGTTCGTGATGCTCTCGAGTGGCTTCTTTCGCCGGGTGCTGCGACTCGCAGCGTTTTGATTTTTCGGGTCTTTTACCCAGGGTATCACCCTCAGCAGTCTTCGAGGGGGTCGAGGCCGCTTTCTCGAAGACGCTCAGCATCTTTTTCCTGAATTCCTCCCACTCAGCCTGAGAGCTATGGTTTGTGGGGCAGGAGACCCCTTTTTGGGGAAATGGAAGAAGACGACGAGGAAGGGGATCTTCGACATCTCTTTTTTGAATGCTTAGATCCCGAAGAGTGATGGGAACTGCTTCGAGACCTAGAACGAGAATGTCTTTTGTGATGGCGAGGAGACGAATGTCTCGACTCCGCCGATGAAACTTTCAAAGAAGTTTTAACCGCCTTAACATTCTCGAGCTTCCCCTTACGCTCCTTCAAGGCTTTCACCGTCATGGACATGCAGTCCTCGCACTCCGAACAATGGTGCTCGATTCCCAGGCACCACAAACAGATCCTGTGAGGATCCGTCAACATTTTCTTTCCACAGTCTCGACATTTTTTGAAGCCGGACCGTGGAGTCGTCGGTTCGGGTGAGGAAGCCATCGAGTACGAGTCAGTATTCACAAGGAATAATGAAGTATATTTGACTGAAGAACTGAGCAACGATATTCCGAGGCCCCACGAAGCGCGGAAAAATGGAACTGAGCAACGGACGCTGCGCGAGTCTACGTATACGCGTGATGACGTCGGCGCCGATACGGAGGCCGATACGGAGGCTGTCGAGGGACATCGGCTCGAGGGACATCGACGTAAAATTTGCTAGAGCCCGTGCCAAAAATTTGGGACCAAAACCAAACCCTGTCGACACCTTAGACAAATATATCCAATCCACCCAATGGTCAATTCATAATACTGCCATCGCTTTCTTGCACTGTCTGGGCAGCGTTATTACGTCTATTGTTCTGCAGATGTTAACATGCATGTGCCGACCCGGCAAAAAACCAATTTGGTCTGCCTCCATCACTACTGGGAGCACAGAAGCCAGCCAGGGGGCCAAGATCTTAGAATAGATGCAAGCATCTTAGTTAAGAACTGCGATTGGCCGGTATGAGGAGTATTGTGTAGGAACTTTGTCTGGATTACCAATTCAAGTTAAGACCGATTCTCCCATAGTGGAGGTGATGGTGCCTCTATCCATGAAGGAGCTGAAAAGGTGTTCTATCTGGGGTGCAAGTGGATCAACAAACGTTTTATGGAAAAGGGCCATAAAGCTGTTGGGGCCTGGGGATTTATTAGCAGGGAGGGCTCAAATTGCTCAAATTGCTTGGGTGATCTCTTCCATCCTGACAGAAGCTCAAGCCACCTCAACTCAACCTCGGGTATCATTGGGAGGTGGACGTCTCTGATAAAGTTTTCTTGAGCAGTATTATCTAATGTTTCATCAGTGAATAGGGTTTTATAATATTGTGATATACTTGATTTCTCGGGTTCCCCTACAGATAATTTGCCCTTCCCATCCCTTAAACACTTGATCATGTTCCTTTTTCCACCCGTGAGCATTGAGTTTATATGCCAGGATAAATGAAGCCTTGTCGGAAGTGCTAAAGTAGAAGTGTCTTGTTTTAAGCATTTTATGGGCAAGGTCAGCGGCCCATAGGGCTTTCACCTCTGCTGTAGCCGTCTGCAGCTGTCTATACACCCTTCGAGTGCCCTCAGCCTTATTGTTAGTTTCCCATTCCTGTACCTTCTTTTCCACCTGCTTCCTTTGGGCCATCAATGTACGCTTGCCCGCTGAGGCTAGGCTAATAATTTCCCCCCTTAGTGTAGGTTTCAGAGTCCCATAAGGTCGCTATAGGTACTGTCGTTTAGATTTTCTTGAAAATAGTGTGCGATTGTTTCAGAAATGGCACCCATAAGCACCAGGTCCGTTTGCAATGAGTCATTTAGTTTCCATATTGTGGTCTTCCTGATCCCCTGCGGCCAGAGGTTCCCGCAGTAAAGTAATTGGGGCGTGATCCGAGACCAGTGCCAGCTCTATACTGGCTGAGTTAGTTAACTTTAGTAAGGGCTGGGAGATCAACAGATAATCCATCCTAGAATAGCTCTGGTGTACATGGGAAAAGTGTGTGTAATCGCAGGACTGTGGATGTAAACAGCGCCATACTTCTAGTAACTGCACATTGTTCATGGCTTGTTTGAGTGAGATACTTTCATATCGTCCGACCCAGACACTGGGTCTGACCCATTGATTGCTGAATCCAGAACCACGTTCTAGTCCCCCAGACCACTAGGTCCCCTCTCTGAAAATGCGCTCTTGTGGGAACACTCAAGCATAAGAGTCATTGTGTTGCTGATTTGGGCCATAGATCGAGACCAGGGTCAGGTCTCTGCCCCCCCACATAGCGGCCTAAGTGTCACGTAAAACATGTTTATCAAAACCAATGAATCCCCTGAACTTTCATGGACACAATCTTTAACCCGGCCATTTCTGGGTTATTGTCCAGCCTGTGCGGCCTCAACAACCATTGATGCTGCTATTGATGAACATAATCGTCCCGATTCGGTAATACTGCTTGGGCCATCCCTACGAAATATCCAACCCATTCCACAATCCCACCACTTGTGCAACATCTAAATTTACAAACAGCATACGAAACGAATAATAACAGAACAAAGATTAGAGTACACCCCCCTTGGGCTAAGCCACAGGTTAAAACTATCTAAATGGGGAAGGGAAGATGCTCCCAATGCCCCTATAAACAGTTGCTAGCATATGAGACGTGGCCATGGAAGTCTGTGCAGTGTCATACGCTATGCCTAAAACAGTTCAAATGATACCTTTCAGGTTTGGTTTCCTGATCGGGATAGTCTGTTTTTCTGGTCATTGCGAGGACCTTCAGGCCTGGTCATACGGGGTCTGCTCTTCTCCCTTCTGTCCATGGATGGGCATCTACGATATCCGTTTATTCTTCCTCTAGCGCGATGTAGTCCACCATGCTGGGGAACCACCCTTTCCTTCATCGTTTGGGATCTTTATGTCCTGGGATGAGATGTTCATCGTCTCAACCGCCGTCTAGAGAGTAGTGTATTGATGTTGGTGCCCATCATTTGAAACGATGCGAAACAGGCATCCCAGCGATATTGGACCATTTTAGTTGCGAGCCATGCGGTGAGTGGCTGCATCTCCCTTAGTTTCTGAATAGCCGCCTGGGATCGATCCTGGAACAGGTGAAAAGCGCTACCTCTGAAGTGAATCGATTCCTGGGTCCTAGCTTTTTGAAAGAAAAGTTCCTTGGTTTTAAAGAAATGGATCCTTGTCAGCACATCTGGTAGGAGGTTCAACGCTGCTGTGCGTCCGTCCAATCAAGTGTAAGATCCAACTCTGCCTCCCCTAGTAGCTCCATAAACAATGCTCGTACATAGCTGTTGAAGGCAAGCGTCCCCAACCAGCACGATCCTCCCCGCAATGAGAGACAATGAAGGACTCTCCCAAGTCGGGAATAAAGCCAAGACAGAGTGCGGGTGAGCTTAAATGGGAGTTTTTCAATCAGAATAGGGCATGCAAAGAACTCTGCAAACTCCGAGAGCGCTCTGTCTGACAATAGCAAAGACAGGCGTATATATTTACAAAACACGTCATCAGAACCTACATACTATAAGGGGCACAAGTTCACTGGGATTGGGTGGTGATGACTAGCTATAGGCGCTGCTGCGATGTGGTTGGCCTTGGCTGGAGGACGTCACTGGTCAGCCTCGTGGGTTGGGCTGGGCCTGGCGGGTCGGCTGAGTTCATCCGGGCGGTGTTGTTGTGCCATCGTGGCCAGTGTCAGAGATGAATGTCTTTTCCTGACTTATTTGCCCTACGCCATGCACACCGCAGTCATTACAATGTTATATTCCTTAGTAAATCTTCCAATAGGTTATTCTACAGGTTAATGCAACACAGGAGGAATGCACCTTGTGAGGGGTCTGATGGTCATTCGTCAGGGCATGGTTACCAGTGTCCTGTTGACCGGAGCCATAGGTTGAGGGGCTAAGCTTCAGGGCATGGGACGGGCGGTACATGCCTCCCTGTCTTGTTAGATGTTGTTATGAATGTGCCGCTGTGTGTTGCCACAGTATTGGGTATCCTAATTGCACAGGGCCATAAGTCTAAGATGATCCGGTGGGTTGTGGGGTTTACGAGGGGGCGCCTTTGGAATTGTGTATTCAGGCAGAGGTTTACTGCTGTGCTGTAAATAATGCAGGTGGCGGGCCGTGGCCTTGGGTGCTGCAGAGGGGACTACAAATCTTTGAAGCGGCTCCAGTCTGGTTGGGGGAGATGGAGCAGCGCGGCGCGGGCCTCCGTTCTCTTGTTTGGCAGTCTTTGCAGGGTGGGAGGGGGAATGGCCTTGCACATATTCACAAAAAGGTATCTTCCTCATGTGTTGCCGACTTTAGGAGAAAACATCAAACATTTGAACACTCTATAGTACTTATTTGAATCACTCGGAAACGTACATTTCAATTTTACTAAATGTGTCTCAAATATAGCCAGTCTGAGCACCTTATTCGTACACTATGTTTTACTAATCACAACATTTAGTTATATGCATATACATTTTGCAGTAAGTGAGGTAGTAGCGAGGTTGGTGGAGCACATAGAAAATGGCTCGCCACCGTACGTGGCGGTAGTAGCACATAAAGGGCTTAGACATATACGCATGACAAGTGTATTTGCGCGCGTCCTTCACATGAGCCCTCTGTATGATTACATTCGCCTTCCCTTGTACTCTAGCAGCATTAGTTCGGTTGATTGTGCGGGTCCACGGGGTGTAAACTTCTCATAGATGCACATAATGAACAGTCCCCTGGAAGGCTTCTTAATTGTTAGCACCCAACTGCAGTGGTGGGGGTTCTTTATTGCTATCAGGTGAGCATGCATTCTACCATGTTTATATGTTTTACAGGCATCCTTAATGAAAGAAGCTTTGTGGAGAAATACACACTTTACAAATAGTCCTGGCATTAATATTTGGGAATTTTCTGCTTTCATCCGATGACCATGTTACAGTTCTCTCCATCACCCAGGCCTTGCTGACCGGGTTATGCTGGGGGCAATGATGCACTGCGGAAGGTGAAATGTTACAATGTTAATGTCTTACGTTAGCTCATGTCCGTCTTGTTCGTGGGAACGGGCTCACAGCGGATCTGCCAGGGTGCTGCGGCAACAGGGATAACAAACTCTCCGAGGGTGGGGGCCGCGCTACAGTGCGCTAAGCTCACACCATCTTTATTAGACAAAATGGTTTCTGAGGCCTAGCTAAATTCAATACGTGTGGGCAATGTCTTCAGCAGGTGAGCCATCCACCACCTGGGCCCTGGTGGTATGGAGGGGACGCCCGATGAGCCATGGCCCTCACCTGGGGTGGGTCTTTTGGACCACTCCTCTCCTACACTGTCTAAGACTGACTTATGTGGGAATACCGCTTATGCAAATGTTATTCCGTCGTGAGCAGTTTTGGGTCTCTTCCTGCTTCTCATCCACGGACATTCTATGGGCTTCCATGCTTCTTTTCAGCTGATAGTATGAGTTCACCTGATCGCAGAAGACTGATTCCAAGTCTCCCAATCTGGCTTCAGTTTGTGGGACACTTTACGCTAATTCCTGAAACAAACCTTCCATCTCTTTGGAGGGCGGAGGCCATCCCCTGGATTTCATTGGAGCAGTAGCGTTACATCGACCTTTGTGGCTGGTTGTGTGTCCAAATCACAGGCAGCGGATGAGTTTGAATTGTTAGTCTGGTGCCTGCTGTTAAATGGGGTCCTCGCATGTAGAGAATGGGGAGCTGTAAGGTTGCACCCCAGGCAGTCCACTATTACCACTCCTGCTGCAATTGACTGGCTTCCCCATCTGATGGAGCTTGCGAGGGATCTAATGCACACGTTTCTGATGAGCTCCTCTGTGTGGGGGCTCCTTGTGCTGCTTAGCTGTCGCGTCCAGCTCACCGCTTTATAGAGGTTCCTGGATGGGGGCTCTGCCCAGGTCCGGTTCTCCACCTTCGGGCCGCACCGTCTCGAGGGGCCCCTGCCAACCCTCAATCCGGCGCAGCTCACAAGGCAAGGAGAGGTTTCAAGCCACGCCTTGGAGCAGGCACTGCTTTCGGTGGGGATGCGGGCTCCCCGTCCGGTCCCCTGCTAATGCTTCACTACAAAAACTGGTGCTGTGCGCTTAAACCACTGTCAGCAAGAAGAGGCAATTATGGGCGATCCAGCAGCCATGTTTCTGCGTGGCCCGAGACGGGTAGGCTTATCCTCCGGGTTAGCGTTTTGCTAAGTGAGATCATACAAGATCCTGGAAAATCACTTCTCTCGATTACCGAAATATTCCGGTCCAGGAATCTATCGATATGATCTCATCATCTGCATTGATAGTGGCCGCATCTGAAAATGATTTCAGACTGCGGAGCTTAAAGGGCCAAGCCGCCATCAGTCTCCAGCCAGGCCACACCCCCCACTCCCTTAATCATTTTAAAGGCACTTCCCAAAATCGATTTGAGAACTTCGAATCATGTACTGGCAGATTTTCGGAAATGAAAAAGTTTGGCAGCAGCAATGCATCCTGGGAGAGAACTAACATTTTGGGTACAGATACAAACCGCTATATATCACTGAAACGTATACACTAATGAAGTTGGTGTGGGTTTAAAAAGGCTTGAAAAACCCCTTCACCTGAAATGTAAAGTAGAATAGTCCACTTGAGCCAAGGTTGTTGTCAAGCCTTTTTAAATCCACCATAACTTTCTTGGTGTTTTGAAAACGTGGCCCAATGCTCCAACCACAGGCTGTCAGGACCGTACTGCACGCATGATCCCTAATAAGGGTGAAACCAGGTATGTAGTTGTTCTGATTGCGTTGTAAAATGTCTGTGTTGAGAGCAATGAGAGTAAAAACGAAAACAAAAACTAGTGTATATGCGGGTTTCCCAAAGATGCATTTGAAGGTTGTGTGAATGTTTTGAGCACTAGTGAGCTGGATTACTGACAGTGCAGAGTGTGTGGAAGCCCAAGAAACGCTCCCACCCTTGGCCCAAGCGACTTTGACATTGCAATGTAAAATACTGATTTAGGAGCGTGAAAAAACAAGCATAACCAAAAAGGTAAAGAATTCCATTTGAGGAGCTGTATTAAAGGCAGAGTTTAGTGCGTGGGTAATGAACATTTTAAATACATTAGAATTATTCCTTACTTTAGCAAAAAGAGATGGATGCTTTCAAAGTGTAATTAGAATAATGTACTTGAGGTGGGTAGGGGATTGTCATGATTTGGGCCTGGTAAATGGTTCTTAAAACAGGGTGAAGGCGAGTCATTTAAAATAAGGGAGCAGAAGTGCAAGCATAACCAGCGAGTTAAACAATTATGGGTCTTTCAAAATGGGAACACGTGTTAGGTTGAGAAAACATTGCGTTGTCCTCCACGTTAAACATATCGATGTAACATTAATTGAACATTTTTAAGTTTATATTGCTAGTGTGTGCAGAGATAATTTGACTATTTGGGGAGACAGATTTATCAGCAGAAAATCGCAATGTTTGCATATAGTATGTACATGAAAATATCTATAATGTAGCTGTTTGAGTTTAGAGGATGCATGGGAAGATGGGAGGACGAGAAGCAAAAGAAATATGGCACCTTTAAAGTAAATTGCAACTAGATGTAGGGAGAAAATTACAGCCTACTTCCTGAAAACAAAATCTCAAAGTTAAAGATTACACTTCAAAGTTTATATCCAAGGTTTTTAAACAATAGGGGTATGTGATAAATGAAAAAGTGGGAAGCAAAAAGAATTACCTTTGTGGCGTTTCCGGTACGCCTTACTCTCCCTCCTTCAGATATGGTTGAGATTGCTTGCATCGCAGGCTGAATTTGAACTAAGTTCGCCAAACGAAGGCACGCTAAGGTTTTTCGAATGGGGCTCGGTACATGCAAACATCCCTCTGCACATCAGTCCCATTCCCACCGGTGCACCACCAACCGTCACCTACCAGTTCTGTGTGGAGGTTGAGGTACGGCATATGCGCAGAGGCAGACATCTGGGAAGGCATTGTGACGGCCTGAGAGCAATGCCTAAGAGTACCAGAAACACCAGGAAGGCAATTTCTTCATACTCCAGCACCCCGTTCCCGCCTCATCGCCAACTGGTTGGGAACCTAGACAGTGCAGATCTATTAAATGGGTCGTGGAAATAGCATATGCCCGGCCAGGGTTCAAGCAAAAAGGTAGTGCATACTTGCTGGCCAGAGCCTGCATCCCTACAGGAGACGGCACCCCAAGAATAGTGGATCACAAAAGGCATGAGTATTGGCCCAGGTACCAGCCCTACAGAGGTCAACAACAGACACATTCTTCTGTAAGGCCACCGATGCTGCATTAACTCTGTCAGAAGGAGCAAATAGTCTTTCAGGAACCTGGAGACCAGTAAGAAATTCAAGATACTATCCATGGAGAGATGGCAGCTCTTCTTGCATTGTTCCCAGTGGAAAGACCCTATTAAGTAATGAACAAGCAGTCAGATTTATTTATTTCCAGGTAGAACTTCAACAACATTGTGGAAAGTATCTTGTTAAGGAAGTGCAAGGTCTAGGTTGATAGACCCACAAAACAATCTCCTGATTTAAATGAAAATTAGACAACATTTTGAGAGTGATACGAAGGCAGAATCCCAAGTACAGCCTTGTCTCTAATGTAATTGGATATTTAAAATGCGCTTAATACCCAGAGGTTTCTAAGCGCAGACATGGCGATCCAACCTGTGTTGCTCCGCATCGTCTTACTTCCAAGGCGAGTGTGTTGCATATGAGCTATCCTCCCTGTTGAGGATTTTCTGTCTGAAGAAAGCCTGAAGCTCACTTACCCTGCTTGTGGACGTAACTGCCATCAAAAAGGTTGTTTTCCGCACAAGAAGGTCTAAGTCGCAAGAACTGAGAGGCTCAAAAGGCCTATGCATAATGGCAGCCAGAACCACATTAAGGTCCCAAAATGGGGGAGGCTCTCTGAAACCTGAGCAACATTAAGGGGCTTCAAAGAATCTCAGGTCATGGGGAGGATATGAAATAATACTCCTCTCGCAAGCAGTTGGAGGTCCGAGAACCACATATGTCCAACCCCTGACGGGAGGCGTACTCCCAACAGACGGTTGCACTCATTAGCAAACAAGTACACTGAAAAAGGACCCCATTTCCGTAAAGATGGAATGCCAGGCAACCTTTCTGGGCTCCCATTCATTAGTGCCATGAAAGAGCCTGCTTAAAGAGTCCGCTTTCACATTCTCGCTTTGAAAATGGAATGCAACAGGAAGGCAACACTCCCAAAGATAACAGGCTAAGAGGCAAAAGATGGGAATTTCATTCCACCCTGCATGTTCGTGTGGTTGTCTATGAACACCTGGACCATTTTCCTCTGGATCAGAGGGAGGGAAAAGGTTGCATAAAATGGCTGACCGTTCCAAATAGTTCATGCGAAGACTCCTTGTCTTGAGGTTCCACAAATTGAATCAGATGAGCTTCACTGTAGCCTCCGCACCCCGGGAGCGAGGAGCCTGTCACAGATATGAGGAGAGGGAGAAAAGCAAGGCACTCTGAGGTTTTCATTCAAAGTCCACCACTTGGGATAACTCTGGATTTCCTTTGTGGTGGTAATCTTCATGGACTGAGGGTCCCATTTTGCTAGTAAAACCAACTTCAAGGGTCTGAATTCGGAGTTGGGCCAGAGGCACAACTAGAATGCACAAGGCCATCATTGCCAGAAGCCTCTAGAACCACCAGCAGATGTTTGATGTTGAAATGGTGAGTCGTTTGCTTTAAAGTCTAAGGTCGATGGTCAGGGGGGAATAGGGGAGGGGGGGCCATACCTAAAGTGGGGTGCAGAATCAACCCTATGAATACGATGTTCTGGGCTAAAACAAAGGAGGACTTGTGCATGTTGATTGAAGAACACCATCATGCGGGGTGGTGCACGTGACAGTCTCCACAGATTTTACTCCCGAAAAGGAGCCATGATCAACAACTCATCCAGGTCAGGGTACATGTGGATCTTCAGGAGCTGGCGATGAGCTGACACTTTGACTAGGTCTCAAGCAGCAGGGTTCTCAAGAGGAAGTAAGTCTAAAGCCTGCATTGCCTTGGACATTACCATATGCAAATGCTTCGCAGAATGAGCAGCGGTTTCCTCCTCATCTGAAGTAGGAATTTCATCAACTCCAACCACTCTCTAACCACTTTGAGGAGGGGGGGTCCACTGGCACCTACATTGGTAACAGTGGAGTGAGAAATGATTGTTCCGGTGATAGGCACCCATCAGAACGCTTACTGGTTCTGAATCTGTCTTGCCACTAAGATGCCAGGTATACATTGGCTTGTGGTACCTGACCCTTCTTCCGCATGGAGACTAAGCGGTTACTCTGCGACCTAGGTTTTATGCCTACACAGAACTGACTGGAACTCACTGAGCGGATGTTCCAGAGACAGGTGATAAAGGTTCTGTAAGAGTCCACAATCAGGAAGTGCTACTGCATCCAATGCATCACTTGAACCCTGTCGTCAGAGGCATCCACACGTCCAACCGCATAGGTGGACAAACAGGGAGGTGTTGGTTGGTGACGCACAGGAGGGGGCGCAGGGCACGCAAAGCAATGTTCATGCATTTTAGGGTGCAGGCTGTGCCAACCATTTAGGACCTTTGAGTACCTTTATTTGGTACGGAAGTGTCAAGCTCAAAAGACTGCTCCTGTTGAAATCTTTCCAGAAAGAGTCATGCACATCTGAGATTTGACAAAAAAAAGAATTCCTTTGATGTGTATTCAGTTTTAAACCCCTTTTTACATTTTAAAGTTACAACTTATAGGTGCAAAGCAGCATCAATTATTAATTTGGGTAGAGGGCTAAGCGAAATGAGAATGTGTTGGATCATTATCAGGAACAGAATACCCCCGCCCATACTGTGCAGCTCTACAAGAAAAGAGGAACATCCAGTCGAAAGAACGTTACAGTTGGTAAGTAACTTGTTCTTCAAATGGATTGTGTCCTCCCACGTATTCCTCATCTTGTGATAGGCTCCCATAGCAGTATCAATTTTTGGAGGTGGGAATACTAATTTCAGTTTGTGGACAGAATGCAGAACTGCCTTTCCAAATAAACCCTCGTTAGAGGAGGCAGTGTCCAAACAATAATGTTTAACAAAAGTATGCATGGTTTTCCAGGTTGCAGCTGCACAAATATCTGCTGCCGGAACTCCCCTCTTTAGAGCCACAGAAGTAGCCATTCCCCTTGTAGAATGGGCACGAAGCCCATCTGGTGGTTCTTTTCCTGATAATCTGTAGCATTCAACTATGGCTAATATGATCCAGCGGGAAATGGTCTGTTTTGTTACAGATAAGCCTAATTTATGACTAGTATAACCCACAAATAGTTGGTCATCTTGTCTCAATTTAGCCATCCTTGAGATGTAAAAACTAAGAGCCCTCTTGGGATCTAGTCTGTGTAATCTCTCCTCTTCCTTGCCCAGATGAGGAGGAGGATAAAAAGTTGGTAGTACTATTTTTTTGTGACAAATGGAAGTCCGAGACTACTTTTGGCAAGAACGAAGTTTTAACTTGAAGGACTACCTTATCCTTATAAAAAATAGTATATGGTGGTTTGCATGAGAGAGCCTGAAGTTCGCTAACCCTGCGGGCTGATGAAAGGGTACAAGGAGGACAGTTTTTAGAGTCAGAAGCCTCAATGGACATGAGTGCAGAGGCTCAAAGGGTATGCAAGTCAAGAATTTTAATACTAAGTCCCAAGTTGGGACATGAAAAGGTATTGGAGGGTATACATTAGTAAGCCCCTTTAAGAATTGAATTATTAACGGTATTTTGAAATATGAAACCTCTTCCGAGGAGCGCTTGAAAATGGACAGCGCATCAAGTTATCCTTTGATTGTTCCCATCTGGAGCCCCAACCTCTCAGAAACCATGCGTGAAGGTTGAGTGTCTTGACCTCTGGATGGAGAACCCGACCTTCCTCTTGCGAGAGAAGATCCTCTCTTTGCGGAAGACGTATTGGAGGGCAGATGGACATGTCTAGAAGGTCTGGGTACCACGTTCTCCTGGCCCAATCCGGGGAAATTAGGAACATGGTTTTCCTGAACTTTCTCAACCTCCTGATTACTTGAGGAATTACGGGGACTGGGGGAAACGCGTATAGCAGTGGAAACTTCCACTCCACTACAAATGCGTCTCCCAGAGCTCCTCTGAGGAAAATCCCTTGAGCAGTACTGATCGCACTTCCGGTTGATCTCGGTGGCAAACAGATCCACTTGAGGGGTTCCCCAAAGGGCGAAGATCTCCAGAAGGACTTCCTGAGCCAGCTCCCACTTGTGAGAGACCGTGCTCTGCCTGCTCAGAGCGTCTGCCGCCGTGTTCTTCTCTCCGGCTAGGTGAATTGCCGACAGAGATTCCTTCTCGTATTGCCCAGAACCAGAGTTGCATTGCTTCTCTGCACAGTGGCAGTGACCCTACACCTCCTCTCTTGTTGAGATAGCACATGGCCACTGTATTGTCCGTCATTATCAGGACATTCTTTCCCTGTACAGAGGGCAGAAAGGCCTTCAGAGCTAGTCTGATTGCCCTCAGCTCCAACAGGTTGAAATGTAGTTTGGACTCCGATGGAGACCAACGACCGCTGATTGTCAGATCGTTGGTGTGTGCTCCCCACCCCGTGAGTGAGGCGTCCGTCACTACCGTTATCTCCGGCCATGGTTGCCAAAAGGACTCTCCCCTGAGAATGTTGTTGTTGCAAGCCCACCATAGAAGATCCTGAGCAACTGCGCTCGGGACTTGCAGAAGATCCAACATATTCCCTGAGAACTGGGACCACTGAGTTCTGAGAGCCCATTGAAGGGATCTCATTCTCAACCTGGCCTCTGGTACTAGGAAAATGCAGGATGCCATGAGGCCGAGCAAACTAAGAAAATCGAAGGGCGGTACATATTGGGCATTCTGAAACTTCGTTACCATCTGCTGGTTGTGGAGAGCTCTCACTTCGGGAGGCGAGGCTTTTCCCGATGAAGGGTCCAAGACTGCTCCGATAAATTGGAGTTTCTGGGATGGTATCATGTGGGACTTCTTGAAATTGAGGGAGAAGCACAGTTTGTGGAGGAAGTGGCAGGTGATCGACCGATGTTCTTGAGCTTGTTCTGGCGAACTTGCTCTGATCAACCAGTCGTCCAGGTAGGGATATATGTGAATACCTCCTCTCCTGAAACTTGTGCCCCAACCGCCAACAGTTTGGTGAAAACCCTCGGGGCGGAGGTCAACCCGAATGGCAGAACTCGAAACTGATAATGAGAATTGCCAATCGCGAATCTCAGGTACTTTCTGTGCTTTGGATGGATTGGCACATGAAAGTAAGCATCCTGAAGGTCCAATGATACCAACCAATCTTGGAGTTGGAGAGCCTGAAGGATCTGAGAGCGAGTCACCATCTTGAACTTGTCCTTCCTGAGGAACTTGTTCAAGTTTCTCAAGTCCAAGATGGTCTCAGTCCTCAGTCCTTTTTTTTTCCCTCTCCGCTACAGGTACCGGTTCTATGGCACCTTTCTCTAGCAGGGTTAAAATTTCCTGCAACAGGAGCGGATCCGGAATTTTGACGGAGTTGACTCCCGGTGGATGATTCTGAGGCCTTTTTTGGAAGGGGAGGCAGTAACCTTGGGCTACTGTTTCCAGTGCCCAAGCATCTGAGGTAATGCCCCGCCATTCCTTCAGATGCTGAGAGATCCTGCCTCCCACTGGTGTTGTGTGTAACAAGGTCTCAGAGGCATTTGGAGGCGGCTGCAGGAGTGGCTGAGGGTACAGATGCCGCTCCCGAGGCTGATTTTGCACCTCTTCCTCGTGCCCCACAAGGGAAGTTTCTTTTGCCCCTTTGAGAAGCCGGTCCTCTTCCTCTACCAAAAGAAGAGTAGTAGCGAAAAGAACGACCCCTCCAGGAAGATGAGCCGGACTAGGGTTTTAGAGGCTGGCGCAAAGAGGCGCTAAGTGATTTAGCTGCCGCTTTCGAGGTCTGAAGTTTTTCTAGGCTTTCATCAGCCTTTCTGCCAAAGAGCCTCGAGCCATCAAAGGGCATGTTGAGGAGTCTAGATTGCACGTCTGGTGCAAATCCCGACTTCAACCACGCAAATCTGCGTAGCACAACGCTTGCAGCCATGGATCTGCTGATGCTATCCGCAGTATCCAGTCCAGACTGGAGACATTCCCCCATTGCCTCCTTCCCGTCCTTGACTATATTTAGGAAGCCTTCCCTTTCCTCGCCTTCCAGAATATGATCAGCCGCCGCCGAAATACAGTCCCACAGGGTATGGGTAAACCTGGCTAGGGTACAGGTGACATTTGCCCACTTGAGTGCCATACTGCCTGACGTGAAAACTTTACGTGCCCAGACATCAATTTTTTTATCCTCTCTATCTGGAGGAATAGTAGGATAAGCAGTTTGTTTTGAAGTAGATGCTGCCTGAATGACTAAACTCTCTGGAGTGGGATGTTTATTCAAATATTCAGGATCCATTCCAGCTGGTCTATATTTTCTTGGAAAAGTGCTGTCTGCAGCATCAATAGTTTCTGGCTTCTCCCAGTTTTTCTCTACAGTCCTTTGAAGGGCCCTGTGAAAAGGGAGAACAGGATCTTTCTGAGGTCCCTTGACGATTATATCAGTCATGTCATCTTGTTCAAAAATGGGTGAAGTATTACCCCAACCCATATATTCAACTACTCTGGTCATAAGACCCCTGTACCCAGCATCTGCATGTTCTGCAGGATAAGGTTTGGCGAACTCTAATTCTGGGGATGTGTCAACTCCACTGGCAGAATGTAGAGAATCACTCAGGTCTCTCATTCTAGATTCCTGGTCAATTAGTTCTTCAGGAACTTGTCTTGTACCATAAGTAACTCCCAAGGAGAAACATCGTCCTCTTCTGAAGCAGACCCTTCATAGATTGCGGACATAGATTTGAAAAAATCCGATCTTGGTAAAGGAGTGAATCTCCCTTCTTCCTCTTCCATCTGCTTTGAAGAAAATTGTAAATCTCTCGAAGTTTTCGAGGTTGTCTTCGAAGATGACTTTGATAATGGCGTTGATGACGCATCTGGCTTTGGCGTCAAAATTATCGACGTCGAGGGCGTCGACGGAATTGTCGAAGTCTTCGACGACTTGTGTTTCTTATACGGCACTGGAGATGTGCTCGACTCTCGAAGAGTGACGGTTTTACGTCGACTCAAGGTTTTTTTGGATTCCTCGACGCTACTGGTTTTAGCCATGGTAGCCTTGGAATTCCCTTTGTCGTCCAATGGAGCAACTTTAGAGGTAAGGCTTTTTCGAGGGTCGAGGGGGTCGTCCCGCATTCTCAAAAACCTCCATCTTTTAGCGGAATTCTTCCCACTTACTGGGAGAATCCCATTTAGTCTGACAACGAATTTCTTCGGTCGACTCTGAAGAAGATAAGAGATCTATGTCTCCTCTTCATTTTCTTCGATGACGAAGAGTGTCTCGATCTACTCCTAGATCGAGATGTCTTTGAGTGCCTATGTCGATCAGATTCCTTAGAATCAGTCGTCTTATGTCTTTTAGATGAAACCTTTTTTGAAGCCTCCCTCCCCACCGACAGTTTACCTCTCCTCTCACGAAGAACTTTTTCGGTCATCGATTGGCAGGACCCGCAGTCGTCGGTTCGGTGACTGGAACCGAGACACCAGAGACAAATCCGGTGGAGATCGGTGATCGTCATCTTAGATCCACAATCTGCACACTTTTTAAACCCAGTCCTGGGTGTCGAAGGTGTCGAAGATGACTACATTTTCTTCACAGAAAATAGAAGCGCGCCGTTCTCGATAGAGAAGCGATCGGAAAAACGGAACTGAAGCAACGGGCGCGGCTCGAGGTATTTATACCATCGGTGACATCGACAGAGTACGGAGTACGTCGAGGGACAATCGATGCCACGACCTCGAGTACAGCGCCCTCTGCCGAGAAATTTTTTTTCCAAAGCAGCGAAGCTGGAGATATCGAATTATCACAAGATGAGGAATACGTGGGAGGACACAATCCATTTGAATGAAAAGTTTACAGAAACTGGCAATGCACCCGTTTTACGTTCGAAATGGTAGGGGCTACAGATGCCTCGAGATAGCATCACAAAAGCCTTGAAATTCAGTGAAACAACTTTAGTTGAAGTGAAGTTAAGGTGCCGGTTTAATGCAACAAAATACTTGAAATTTGGCAGGTGTTGGAAGCTACATAACCTTAACTTCAAGCACCCATGACGACAACATAGATGACATCATCGATATCACACATGGTTATATCACTTCTGACATCAGTGACATCACAGGACACAACAGCACTCTGAGGACATCATGATGTCCCTTATGCCATCATTTATGACGTTGCTCATGACTTCAGACATCACATTTCTTATGACATCACCAACAAGATCACTTAAGAAATCAATGGAATGTATTAGTCATTCTAATAAGTGTTTTGCTCTTGCAAGACTCGATAAACATACTATAGGTGCAGGTATGGTACATACCGACACAAATGTCAAACTTTGTTATATGTCATAGATGCGTAATGTAAAAAGATTTTTACAGCATCGAAAATATTTATACAACTTCTAGAAAGGACTTCTTCATGCCAAAGTTAGTCTTAATATTTCATAGGGCTGAGCGAAATCGATATTTTTGGGCTGAATGGCAATAAACAATATCTCAATATTGTTTGTGAGTTAAATGCTCCATTGTAAACTGCCAACTACATGTGAGATGTGAGAAACACCTTTATTTAGAAGGATGATCAAAATAAAGTGCAAATGCAGAGTTACTCTTCCAGTTTGAGAATACAGACAGCTGTGTAAATATCAAATGTAAAAAATAAATAGTATATGTAATGTGTATATATATATATATATATATATATATATATATATATCTCGATATTAACAATATTCTCATCCTATATCGAGTATCGATGTATCTCCAAAACTCAAAATATAGGCCTGCCCTAATATTTTATATATATAATGGACTTTCATCTTTGTAGTGCTAAAGTTTTGTCCTCGAAACATGCAGCTGTATTTTATTGTAATTCAACGTTAGAAGTCACCAAACCTAAGCATTACCTTTTCCTAGGCTTAAAGTCTAACCTCTCCTTTATCAAAGTAACAATTATTTAGTTGTTAATTGAAAAAGAATTTGTGAAACTGTACCATCTAATTGTCTATGCATTTGTGGACTCCTGCATATTGTCAGTTATACTATCTACAACGTATAACAGGCTTGTCACCAGGATGTGTAAGACTAATGTAGACACAGTTGGATGCATCTGCAAGAATACACATGGTCAACATATACTAAAGTTACAACTTCAACACAACTTAGTCTGCATTTACATGAAAAATAAACCAACTAGGATCAGAGCTATAAATGATGTTGGATACCCTTTGACTGTAAATACTCAATATATAATGCCTGTCTCATATCCATTATAATATCCTTCTTGAAAATAGGGAGATCTTTAAAGGAGTACTCCATACAAACACTGTTCCTGACACTGACTTTTACCTGTTGGTATGCGTGTTACATTTTCAGAGTTCATCCACTCTTTTAGCGATACTCTTGATAATCAGTGACTTCATCAGTGTGCTTTAGTTTCCAGTGATCACAGAACACACACCGGGTGCAGTCACCCGATCGCCCTATGCTGCACTCCTCTTGGGATAAAATCCCAGGTATTTAAATTGTTTCAAAACTCACCCAGTGGGGTACATATGTAGATATATACTGTATTCTTCCCTCTAATTAGGAGGTGATGCCTATCAATCTTAGTACTATCAAGAAGCCATCGAGACCATACCAAATGTGGGTAGACAGCAGATATATTTGTGTAGCAAAAATTAAACATTAAATAGTAAACAACTAGCAATCACACTGTATAGTCCCAGTGTGTATACACCATAATAATACGGGTGTCATATACATTTATTGAATGTGTATTCTAAACACTCAAAGCAACAGGTTGCAATGAAGCATTAAACAAATTAATCAGTTCATAATTTTAACAATTTTAACAACATAACATATGTATTTGCACGAGCAGTGTAATTCCTTCTGCTCTATGTTTTGTCCTAAAACACTCCTAAAGGTGCCAACGCGTTTCGGATTCCGATGAATCCATCTTCAGGGCAGGATGTGTCAAGTTTCCTAAACGCGTTTCGGATTCCGATGAATCCATCTTCAGGGTAGGATGTGTCAAGTTTCCTAAGGTACTACCTACAAATAACAGAGATACACTAATTAGCTCAGTGATGTGTACCATTCTCTCAATAGGGTAAATATTGAAGTAAGTCACTAACCTTATAATTCAAGACGTGAGAACGCCCCAACCTGCATTAAGAGCAAAAAATGACATTTCTCAGCTCTTAGTTGCATATATTTCTAGGCTCTTGGGAAGTCAAAAGTTACATATGACAAGAACTCACCCGGTCCAAAGGCAAAAGCAGCGCCCCGGCTCTGGGTAAGCTGTTGAGGTTAGTCACGAAAAAATCTGCACTGTAAGGGTCAGAGAAAGGACACCGTACTGAGTTTGTTGGAAAGGGAAGGTCGTATCTATTAAAATCAGAAAATTAACTGAGCAGAGTGTGTAAATATAGATATAATTACTAAGTCTTATATGTCACATGTGTGCACCCAGGGGGCATGAGTATTTATGTCAGAACAGCGGCGCCACCCGCGATTGTGATTAGGCGGGAGATAATTTTCTATGAGTGAGCCGTGGCGTGCCGCCTAGTGCTCGGTTGTCGCTATCGGTAAGTTTATGAATACTTACAGTACACAATCATCTCATGTGGTGCGTATGCTATTGCGAAAAACTAACCTGTAGTCTGGGACAGAGCACAGCTCACGAGACGCCAGTCAGGAGGACATGCCGCTCGGGACTGTGAAATCTTATTGTGTTGTCATGACGGCGGCGCGCATGCGCGCTACCTGTATCTGCGCCATATTGGTATGGGCATAACTTAGATTGGGTGTCAATTATAGTCAGTGCGCATATCGCTATGGCCATCCCCTGAGTCGTATATTTGTGTTACACATGGATCACTAGGTCATATCATGGTTGGAGTAATACCGTAATTAAAAGGTGAAAAAACAGTGTGAGGCGGGGCCACGAAGCAGACCACGCGGTGTCCCACCTCTCACTGACCATTCAGTGTGTCGACTAAACCGGAGCTGGACATGTAAAGGGGGAGACCCCTACGTCCTAGCCGGTATAGTGTGACCTCTAATAGGGATGTGTGTAAATACTGTGTTCTACATATTCCTGTATCGCAGCCCTTAATGAATCCTTGATCCACCTACAAGCAATGCAATATCTCTAGCGTTTGTCCATCACTATATTACAAGCAGGATATAATTGATCTCCTCCTTCGTAAATTGGTAAATCCATATTTCAGCAATCCCATAGCAAGTCATGTGCTCATATACAGCCATAGTCGCCTGAAAGAACATATAAGTAAAGCATAACAGCCTGATCAGGCATATAGTGTTCAATAGTGCCATGTTTGAACCACATCTTTCCTCAGTAGATACACTATCTCCCCCATAGTACATGTTGCAAATTGTACATTTTTAGATCCGGATAATACAACCAAGTGAATCTGTAGTTCTCCATTTCACAAGATACAACCTGATCATGTCAGCAATGATTCCATAGTGTGTTTACCCCTCCACAAACTAGACAGTACCTTCCTCTGACCACTATTTCTCAATTTGAAAACAATTTAAACAGCAGAGTGGAAGAACATGTATAACTTTCATACAAAACACATGAGATCAAACTCGCAGTTCATGCCTCTTGGGCTCAAACAGTCCAATAGGTCGATGCAGAAGATTTCCCTCTGTAACAATCGTTTGTGTATATCACCACCTCTCGAACCTACTTGTACATGTTCTAAAATGATGCATCTCAATTGTGCAATTGAATGTCTTGCTTCCACAAAATGCATAGATACTGGTGATCTCAAACTTTTAGTACGAATGTTCGACTTATGCTCAGTCCATCTTAGCTTTGCTTTCCTCATGGTGATCCCTACATAATAGAGACCACAAGGGCATTTGAGAGCATAAACCACATTGGTCGAATCACAAGTTCAAGAGTGTTCGAGTGTAATGGGTTTTCCTGTATGGGGATGTGAGATTGTATTTCCTGGTAGAATGTTACTGCAGTGCTGGCAATTGTGACAGGGTTGTGTCCCTCTGTACCGCGCGGCCACTGCATGGTCAGTTGGTGTTTCTGCTCGAATCAAGCTGTTTCTCAGGGAGCTACTATTTCGATATGCAAAGATAGGTGGCTCTTTGAAGAGAATTTGTGTTTCAGGGTCCATCTGTAACATAGGCCAGTTCCTCTGAATGATGCTCCTGATCTTTCTACTCTGGTTGGAATGCGTGGTCACATATACCATACAGTCGTCCTTGTTCTTGACCTTGGGGGTAAGTAAGGTATCTCTTTCAGTGTTGGCCACCTTTTCTTCAATTCTCAAAATGGAGGCTAGATCGTATCCCCTCTTTCTGAATTTCTGACGCAGGGTCACTGATTGTCTTGCAAATTCGGACTCCTCTGATATATTCCTCCGATAGCGCAAAAACTGACTTAAAGGCACACTCTCTATTGTCCGATGTGGATGGAAGCTCGTCACCAATAGGAGACTGTTTCTATCCGTTGATTTGGAGAATATCCTGGTTTCAAGATTTGTTCCTTTAGCGTAGATTTCTACAACCAGGAAATTGATCCTAGATTTGCTGGTCTGTTGATGACATGTGATGGCATAAAGGATGTCCTATGTAGCATTGATAGTAATCTGTGATGTCATGATAGTTTGCAAAGGCTGCATGAGGAGGGCTCTGAGTTAAGGTAGCATAGCTTCCAACACCTGTCGAATTGCAAGGTTTGTGTTGCATTAAATCAGCACCTTATCGCTCACTTCAACTAAAGTTTTTTCAATTAATTTCAAAAGGCATGTTTTCCATTGAGCCGTTTCACCTCAACTCTGTCTTCACCAAAGTTTTCAGAAATATAATATATTGCTTGTTTGCTGCTCAGAATTGAATGAAACCATTAAGCCTGCCCTATATTACATCAACAAAGAAGTTGGTGACACAGATTAACCTATGTTGTGTGATTTATAAATGAAGGGCATATATATCATTTCAGTCATTGTTTAAAGGTTCCCATTGGCCCTGCAAAATGGTAGGAGGAAGCATTTTATTCATTTCATGTCCAAGTACTCAGAACGTGAGTTGTGGCAACTCCAGAACACCAGCAGGTTAGCACTATAGTATTTTCCCACCAATGAGGAATCTGCACCCATATTAAATACACAGAACTGGATTCCATATAGTATTCAAACTATCCAAAGACAATGTTAAGTTGTTACTTAGATGTGGTGAGCATGGCCTGCACAATATCAGATACCAGAGGTTGGTTTAGGTCTCGCCATATTTCCGCAATGATATAACCCAGATTCTCTTTTTTTTCTCTCCTGGACACTTTCCTTTTCTGAGAGTCAGTTTCCAGGTTTTATGTGCCAAACACTAGACGACCTTTTGTTATGCTCTGAGGCAGTTTCCCATACTCCACGATGCCATTCTGCAAAGCCAACCATTCTGGGATGCTTCCAAACAACTGATGCGCACCCTTTGAAATTACAGTTGAAGCCAGCGGCAGTCCAAACCACATGCAGTCATAAAGATACCTACAGGCTTAAAAAATGTGGTTAGAGTTCAGAACTCCTTGCGAAGTGGTATGCTGCTGAGCGGTTGCAATGTATAGAGAAACACTGATCCTGAAATGTGGGCAGACTACCCATATATTCATATTGACATTGCGCAATTTCATGTACAAACTGTCTGCTGCTGTAATGTTTCTCAACTGATGTGGACAGGACTGGCTAAGTGGATTCAAGCATCTGTTTTCACATGCCCTTTCAAATTTGCGACATCTTTTCTCATACTAATAACATCCCAAATCCTAAGCTGCTGATTGGCTCTGCTGGTAATCTTAAATGTCCTTTGTGTTGCCCTAAAGCATCCAAGATTGCACCCTTGTGCTTTTCTGGAAATCCCCCAATGTTCACAGTGCCATCAGATAACGGGCATTGCTGCGTTTGAACATACGTCTGTCTACCTTAATTCCAAACCTCTGTTTGAACCATTCTAGGATGTCCAGACCTTTTTCTGGCTACTGTCACAAGTTTAACAAATGGGCACAAGTCAAGTCAGGTGTGTGAGAGTTTTTAAAGTGTTTTATTATGCGAAACCAAAACAACGAGTCAGGTAATTGCTGATAGGGATTTTCAGACGGGGTATTAGGAAGGGTGGAAACAATCAAGAAGGTTCTTTTCATCAGCTGTTAAACAATGCGAGTTGGTGTTATAACAAAAAGCGGCTTAGGATAACAACAAGGTTTTTGGGGGTTTGTCGTCTCTGCACCTGGAACTATAGGTTTACTATTCCGTTAAGGGAATGGGACATTCGGCAACAATAGTTCTTCCAGTCGAGAATTCGGTCGTCTGGTTTGGGGTCTCTATGTAGCAGAGGTCCGAAACCAGTCTTTGCAAAAATGTCCTTTTTTGTTCTCTGTATTAACCTCCCCAAGTTCTCCTAGGGAGTGACCGTTCAATGAGAACAGTTAGAATAAGGAGTGTCTTACCAAGTTTTGAAGGTAGCTCTAATTCCAGACTTTGTCCTAAACTTTGTAAATGGAATAAACACCCTGGTATTGGTCTTCGGTTTGCAGGTTTTGGTATTCCTGAATCATTGTGTCCTAGGGTGGGTGGGGGTTCATACCACTGGAATTTCACAGCTTAGGGGTCTGATTATGGATCATTCTCGGGCCGTTGGTTAAGCACTCTGCAGGTTCCAGTCATATGCTGCGCTTTCTAGGCAGATGCCTAGTTCCTTCGATCTGGGGGGGCGGGAGGGGGAGTCTTGGGACTGGGGGTAGGCTCAGCATTGACAGGTGGTTGTTTTTTATCACTTGGAAAAATCAACGCTACATGTCTTCCTTGTCATTAAGCAGATCAACAAGCCACTAACTTGTGAGGATTGACGTTCATCCATTTAAGGGCTGCCTGACGCTTCTCTAGGGGCAGCGTGATAGCAGTAAACCTACAAACCTTTTTCTAAAGATTTGATTTCGCCAAATAAGCTGATTTTCAGGTCACACAGTGCCGAGATTGTTGTCGATCTTACCAGATACCTCTACCCAAAAGGACTCTACTTTTGGGCAGTGCCAGGTGAAATGAGTGAAGTCAGCATTCGAGACATGACACTTCGGGCAAGCTTAAGCAGGTAATTAACATGCTTGGTTTAAGAAATTAAGTGTAAAGTTCTATGTGTGTAGTTTAAGGCGACCCTCTTGGTTTGTTTGAATGCATTATGCCAGGTCCTATCCAAGAACGGGCAGCCCAGAGATTACCCCCCCCCCCCCCCATCTCTCCCTTGAGCTAGGAGCAATTACCCATTCAGTAGCCAGCATTTTGTATGGTATGGCAATGCATTCTCTGTGTGAGGGGCGCTGTTATGAGGTAAGTCGGTAAAGGTTTTTTTTGGAGGCACTCTGGAAGGAGGTGGGACAGCTCCTCTTGGACACAAAAATGAAAAACCCATCGCACACTCAGACTCTGCAAACTCAGCCTAGTTATGAAACAACCAACTCTAAATCTCTAAATAGATCTTGGAGTTTAATCTAGGTATGGCCAGTTTTCTCAAACCTCCATGAGCCAAAATATATATATTAAGGCATAGGTGGGGGCAAGCCCCATGCGTTTCAACAGATTGCATAGTGAGTGAATAGCTAACTGTACCATATTAACAGAAGGTCACGGCATTTGGAGAAAGCCTAGGATGGCCCAGTCAGACTCACTTGAGATACCACTGCCCTCTCTATTGCCACCTGTTGTACATACCAAGCCTTACCATATCATGGAATGATGTGGCTTCCTTGTGCAATAAGATCGTATATATCCAGGTTTGGATCCCAACACACCTTTATTCATGAGTCCTCATCCCCCACGTCACCATAGGTGTCCACCAGCCCATACTAATTTCAAGAGTAACTTCTTCAGTGTTGTGAAATAAAAACTAGTATTGGCAACTGATAAAGGTATAAAACAGTGTGGGAAGGATTAACATTTCGATCATTGAAATTCTGGCCATCACTGGAAAAGGAAGCCCAATCCATTTTCCAATGTTTGCTTCAACAGTGTCCAGAACTGCCATGTTATTTCTCTAGAGGATTACTTCAGAAACTGTGGCTACTCATACCTAGGTATTGGACTTCCCTTGGGAACCACCGGACATCGAAATTATGATCTGTGATGAATCCAGGGTATTTGTCCCTTCTCCCCAGGGGGAGCCACACTCTTTAAGGCTAGGGGAGGTGAGCTCGCTAGGCAGGTGGGAACCTTATTGGGAGCGACTCCTCTCTAGGGGACAAGGTCTCCCATGGATCTCCCTATGAGAGAAACACTGTCCTCTTATATGGGGATTCATGTGCCTGCACTTAATACAGCATTGCCTTCAACAACCAGTAATACGATTCCCATCTCCTTGGCTTTATATAATGTTGGATTTCAGATAAAGTAAGGCACCAAAATACTTTCCCCAAATATTCTAGGAGCGGTGTAATTTCCAATGATTAACTCAAAACTTAGAATATTTGGGTAAAGTGTTCGATTTTACGGAGGGTGCATATTTGAGGAAATGTCACCCCTGGCAGCATTTTCCTTGACGAGATATATACTCGGTACCTTTTAGAATTGTAATCGCATCGCTGTGTTAGCACTCACTGTAGCCACCTGTGGGAACTACAATTCCTGAAAGTATTGGTCTGGCGCATTGCACCAGTCATTACCCGCTGTGATTAATCTTGTGGATCCCTCACTAAAGTCTCCTCCCATTTGGCCAGGAAAAAGCAGACCCTTCCTGATCCCGACCTTGCGATTGGTGTTCTACGGGAGGATCCCCAAGGAGGAGACATGACCCAGGGTGGTGAGGCGATCCCGTGGGATGAGAAACAGTATTGGTCTTTAAAAAGGAACAAACCTTTTACCAAGGCATGTAATGGCTTATTGTCGTTATGATGTACCTAAAATACACATTTAATCTTTTGATTTGGGTAAAGATTAAGATGAAATCCCTAAACATCACAAGAAAGGAAATTCCGTTTGAGATTTCCAAAGTTGAAACTCTCATACTTCCAAAGGTACAGTGAAATTGAATCGATAAACAATGGCTTAAACTAATTGCCTTCTCCTTTTCAAATGAACCTTTGTGATCTTTCCTTAAAAACATTTAGGAGAAATAAGCTGGCATTTAAAAAAGTGAAAGCTGATCAAAATGCCTAATTCTGGTGTTGGGGGCCACAAGTCCCAGAATCCCCCCCAAGTAGTGGGAAGAGGGCTCAAGAGTAATGTTGCAGGAGTGGTCAGCTTGTTAAGCATAATGACCCACACCCGAGAGAGGCAGAGAGGCTTAAAAGGCCCCCTTAGGTGCAGGCCATTAGACAGATTGAGGTGAAGCTGGAGTAGTAGCAGATGGAGAGCACATAGCTGGCAGCCCAAGCAGATGTCGGTGGAAAGAGGGCACCTGGGACCACTGTGAAGCAGATTTCAGCTGCCAGTCCCGATAGGGTCCTGTTCCCCCAGAATCTGAAGTGCAGAGGTTGCGCAGCGAGAAGAGTTAAGGAAGACGGCTTTTTCCCATGTAAACCCCATTGGCAAGATTGCACAGTAGAAGGGGTGTCGGAGACCGAGGCTGGAAGTTGGTGTGCAGCAGAGGGTCCGAGGAGCGAGACAAGGTCTGTAACTGCGTAGTGGGAATGAAGACACCTTCACAGAGTAAGAGTATGTTCAAAGAGGCCAGCAGCAGTCAACGTCCTTCAAAACGCAAAGGAAACGAAGACAGAAGTCGGTGAGTGTTACTGAGAAGTCTGATCCCTTGCGCGAACAAAGGCAGGCAACTGTAGCCAAGGAGAATCACCTGTGGGCGAGTGAAAGCCTTGTAAACCCGACTGTTAATTGTCAGACAAAGCAATGCAACAAGAGTGGCACTCGCATACAAGTAAAAGCGAGGCAAACTTTATTGTTGAACAGTGAAGATGCCTGAAGTAGCAATCACATAAAAGTGAAATTGCCTGAATAGTTTTAATTGAATACTAAACTATTGAAAAAGGTTGAAATACTAATCGTGTGTGATTAAAACCGACCCTGAAAGGGAAGCCTAACAAGGATGATTTATGAAGCAGAAGAACATTGTAGCACTGTAACAAAGGGACTGAACTTTATATTGTGAGTTGGCGGGAACAAGCATTGCCCAGAGTCAAGAGTGGTGCAAGCATTTTCCTAAGCCAAGAGTGGTGCAAGCATTGTCAAAGACTAATGAATGGTACAAGCATTCGCCAATGCCAAAAGAGACTAACAAAAATGCATACCAGAAAAAAAATGCATAAGCTGCTCGGTTTGGCAGGAAGTGAAGGGGTGAATGCAAGATTGTAGAAGGGTGAAGCTTAGTTGATTATAATTGCTCCCTAAAAGTTGGTTTACATTGCAAAATCCAAAAGGTAGAAAAGGGGGAAACGGAGAGACGCAGTCTTAATAGCCTTTTGGTTGTTGGTGTGGCAGAAAGACAAGGGTGGCAAAGAGGCTGCCCTTCTGGAAGGATACTGTTCAGAAGAGTGCCTTGCTTACTTGGATGTGCTGAGGGGCAATAAAGTGAATCTTGTTTCTGAAAAGTTGTTGGAAGGCACAAAGTTGCAAATTGTTGAAGCTGTGGTAAACATTGATGTGGCAGAAAGACAAGTGTCAAAGAGGCTGCCATTCTGGAAGGTGAATTTCCAGAAGAGTGCCTTGCCTTATTTATTTTATTTGCATTTATAGAGCGCGCAAAACAGCCCGGAGGCATCGTGTCACTGATGAAGGTGTTGAGGCACGCGGAATGTGAATATTGTCTTTTTTTCAAGGTCACACATTTCAAACTGCCAAAGCTGTGGTAAAGTCGATTTAAGACTTCAGAAGCACTGTTGAGTAGTTGTGTTCCTTTAACCCTTGCCAGAACCTTTGTTCCTTTGAATTTGACAAGGACTTTTTTTTTCCTTCGGCATTTATAAAGTGTGGCAAAGCACCTTGATCGAGATCATCAATGGTGCCATTTGGTGAAGTGTAAATTATTTCTCAAAGAAGAAGAGGAATTGTTCTTTTGGCTGAACATTGATTTAACAGCTTTCTTTTGACAAAGTGAAGGAGTCCAGAACTGTGTTGGAACTTAGTTGCAAACACGTATTTCCTGGTTTCTTTTTGTTGAACATTGGAACTGAATCTAACCTAACACCTGGGGGATGAGGAGTTCACCCAGATTGCAAGGAAGGACTGAATAATGTATAAATGCAGTTTCTGATGTTGAGAATTGCCATATTTTCTTGTGTATTTTATCTATAAGTGTGAGGGCCAGATATCCTATATTGGAGTGTTTACTTTATTTTATGATAGGCAGGGAAATACTCATCAGGGTAGGGATAGTGAGGAGTTTATTGAAATGTATACTTTAATAAAATGGCATATTTTGAGGATTCATCCAAAAGTGGTCCGCCTTACATTTCTGACCCTCACACTGCATCACAGGGCATAAAAGGCTCGCGTAAGTGCTTTAGGCTAGTTATACAATTTCAGGAATCTTTATTGGCACGAAGACAGTTTTTTTAGTTGGTGAGTGGACTTATTCAGTTTCCCTCCTGCTTTTTCTTGAAAATATATACTTAGTAGTCCTTACTCCCAAGTCAAAAGGAAAACACATTAAGTTACTTAATCCTTAAAGGAGTGTACACTCAAAAGATCCTCCATCTAAATAGGATTATCTACACCAACGATTGGCTGCTAGCAAATGAACCTAAACTAAGTTCAATTAATCTCATAACCTTGAATAAAATGAGGCCAAATAAAATGCAAAGCAAGCCACAAGCAACTATTACACATCACATAAGCAACAACAAATATTGTGTGCGTATGGCTCTGGTCAATGCCAGATCGGCGGTAGCCAACACTTCCACTCTATGTAACTTGATTGAAGACCAAAATCTAGATTTTCCTATACATCACTAAAATCTGGTTCACAGACCATTCCCCCTCAAGTTTCATAATCTAGTTCTACATCATTGTTTAATTAAATGGTTGAATCGGTCCATCCTAAAAGTGGGTGGAATTGCCATCATCTATAAATCATGCTGAACCATTTTTAACCTTGAACAATTCATTTTGGACAAGGTTTCCCACATTGGACTTACAAAAAATTGTTCTTACCTAATCTATTTTACAATACGGTATTATGTTACCGCCTACCAGGTGCAGCAAGGTTTTCCTTCACTATGTAAACAACTTTGTGGCGACCACAGAGCTAAAATGTTCTCGTCTGCTGTTAGCAGGAGATTTCACTATCTGGTTGGAATCGGATCCACCACAAAAATAGTCTACACTATCAGATATCCTTCCAAGTCCTGGCTTAACACCTTTGATGACTTCCCTAGCATTAGATGGGCCCTTGCCGTGATACATTAGCAGTGAGAGGAACTGGGTTTGCCATGCTCGATACCATACCGGTATCCTGGTGCGATCATTTTGTAACAATGTTCCTTGCACATTGCACAGTTCAATAACGAAGAAACGCCATTTTTTGGCATGGATCCAGGCGAGATCTGGACAAAATATCAGGTGATAAGATTACCTTGGTCTTGGCTGCTGAAACAGATGGCTCTTGAGGTGAGGATCTATTTGCAACTGGCTTCAGAAAACTGGAAAAAATGTGCAATATTATTGCTGCATGAAAATGTAAACACCCCAATACAACTTTCAATTTCTGGTTTACTCCCGATCTCAAAATATCACAAAAAGATTACAGAAAAAAAAAAGAAAACAATGGAAGAAACCGATGCAAATGTAGCTTTATAAACTTCGATGGAAGCCATCTTTACAGCTAAATTATCTTTCGTACAGAATAACATCGCATCAGCCTTAAGTAGACCTTGTGAACTTTTCCTAAATAATGTATGAATCCTCAAGAGTACATCCTCTAATTTGGTCCCTTCTAGCACTCTGGCTGATGACGTCAATATCTTTTTTTAAACGCAACATAGAAGCTATCCAACAAGATATTGATCAGAAAGCAACTAAATGAAAACTGAAGCCTATACAGGGATCGAAATTGATACTAGATAAGCAGGAGTTAAAAGCAGTTCCTTGGTATCCGGCATTAACCAGTGAGCACGAGCTACCACTCGGGAACCATGAACTAATACATAGTGTTCTGCAAATCTACTTCAACAAGATGCAAAATGAACATTTTGCCTATTTTATATGACCCCTGATGCTTTAAATGTCAAATAGATGACTTTTTTTTAGATTATCCCAATTACGCTAACTTTTCATAGGTGAGTTTGGCATCAGTTGGCCTGGGGAGCCAAAGGTGGCTCCTGATCACTGTTGGTGCAAAGCTATCCAGGCTCTTTTGGCTAACAGCAGGGGCTAAACTGGCCTTTAAGGTCTCAGTTTAGTTCGCTGTCAAACCTCTTTACATAGGCAAGTCTTACGTCTAATATACAAATCTGTTAATGGACTACCTCCCTAGTATCTTGCAAACAGGATCTCTCATCAGCCAACGAGATCACTTAGATCGGAGGACAAAAACCTATTACAGATAGCCTAATCCCACTGTGTCCAAAGAGGGCACAGGCATTTGTTTATGGACCACATGTGTGGAATTCCCTGCCTATGGAACCAAGAAATATCACCTCCCTACTTTTGTTCCGTAAAGCTCTAAAAACCTATTTATCTACTCCAATGACCCATCTAGGACCACTCCTTTAGTATTTCTTTTAAGATCAGTGCCCAAATGCAGTTCACTCTGCCCAGTGTGCCAGACAACATACACAACCAAACATTAGATAATTGGCACAACTCCTGGATTGGAGTAAATTAAATAAAGTCCAACAATAATCCAGCTAGGATGGCTGACAAACCCACAGGTAAAACGCCAGTATATCCTAGCAGAGCCACATCAAGCGTGTATGTGCACAAAAACCATCAGCCCCATAATACTGAAGAATAACTGACATTCTATACTACTTGAATATAATTATTCACTTCAGGGTCCTGCAGGCATTGGGGGTCATTGCGAGGATCAAAGCCAAACATCAACGCCAATCACAACCTCTTCTGTGGAAAGTCCTTGCTACAAGTCAAAGGGCTGCTTGCTGCATGAATGCACACACAGATGCTCCCAGCAAGACTTCATCCAGTACCTAACCAGGGTCATCATTCATTTTGCAGTCCTTGTCCGTAGCCTTCCTACACCTCTGAGCATCAGGGCATTTTCTAACCGACTTCTCGAAAACTGCATGCAGAATCAGGGCCTAATGCACTGCGTCATCCAAAGCCCACACTTCTAGTTGCACCTGGTGAACTCTCCATGAATGGTTCTCACGCCAAGTGGGACACAGTATTGTGCAGCACCAACGCTCTATACGAACAGAGGGGACAAAGTAATGGCCATTGGCTGGAACACACCAGCATTCCAAGGAAGGATTGTGAGAAGGAGAGTGGATGGTGCAGACCTTCGGGAGCTCCAGAACTAGCACTGTTGTACTGGAGGTATCTGCGTCCATTTTCTGCTGTGCTACAGAGTTCTGCTACAGGGACCTGGGCTCATGGGTTAGTGGGACCTGCAGCACCTGATGCACGCCATCAAAGAACATAGGGCTCAGCCATCAATGGTGGTATTCATAACTGTCTCTCAGTCTAACCACATTATAATCTGCCATGCAGGTGCCACTCCTCTCCGAGTGTGCCTATAGTCATTGAAATTGACAAAATTACTCCAGAAAGTACGTCAGGACATCATGAAAGGGGTAGGAAGGCATTAAAGTAGAACAACATATCTATGAGAGGAATAAGTTATTCCTTTGGTACTGTCAAGCAGATCAGAGTGCTTGCGCACCTGTACGGAAGGTCTGTTGAGCAGAAGTTGCCACGTTGTAAACAATAGTTTCCGAGCAGAGCAGCCAATTACTGAAAACCCACTCTACACCTGCTGACTGGTCAAAAAACATGCAGTAGCAGAAAGCATGGTAAATTTTCTTGTACCAAGAAGTAAGTGCCCCTGGATTAGCGCAAGGCAGAAACAGTGCGAGGCACTGGACAGGGGCACCAGATAGTAGGAGAAGAGATCAACAGGGGAGATGATGCAAAGGCTGGTAAAGACCAGAGGCTAATAATGGACAGAGTAAATGAAAGCTGGGCAGCATGCAAGAATAGGGAAATACCTAGGGATTGGAGCAGACACAACAGGGCCAGAGCAGAAAGGAGCGTAGACAAGAAAGTTGACACACCAAGGTAGTGTTTCACTCCCCTTTTATGCCTCAGAGCGAAAACAAGGCTGTTTAAGTCTGGCTGCTTAGCAACCCAGCACCAGTGTACCAGAGTGGCTGCCGGAACATAGCGACACACCTGGTGCTGCGTGAGGTAGATGGCAGCTCCCATTCACCATGAGAAACCGGAGACCAGCTGCCCAACGTCACTGCCGTGGGCCCAGGAGGCAAAAGCCCAGTGTGAAACAGGTAAGCCCTCCGCCTGTGTGGGAGGCACCAGCACGCATGCCCCCGCCTGCCACCTGGTCCGTGAATGCAGGACCTGGAGGCACGCTGATGCGCGACAGGTGCTTGGACCAAACGACTAAGCCAACCATGTATCAATATTGGCATATCTTCTTTACCTGGCAAAATTGTAACTTTCCGATTCTGTCACAAAGTTAAATATACCATGATCAAAGCTTATAGAAAACACTCACTGATGAGTAGTTTTCTTTACCATTCCAATGACCTGGGATAGTTAGAGGAACTTAAAATGCATCCTGCAGTTAGAAATCTTGTGCCACCAAAATCAACTGTCTTGTGCCACACTGCAGAAGGATCAATGAAGACTTGAGGTTCGGTCAATCACTGTATAACTTATTTACTTTTACAAACGACTGGGCTTGGTGCAAGACCCACAGTGTCTAATGTTAGGGAAACTAGAGCACAGGAAGGATCACACTAAATCCATCACTGCATAGGTGCATGAGAAGATGAACACAAACGTTTCAGATGTCTAGTTATCCTAATCTAGATAGGAACCATAGCCCTATGTCTAGGTTCCCAAGTCTACACCAGTTCTTAGTTCAGGGCTGTATCACACTGGCCTTGCTCCCAGTGTCACTCAAAGTCCAGGTTAGCTTAATTCCACTGAACATGCTTTGGACCTTCAGACGATGACGGATTCCTGGGCGTGATGCTTGGCAAACTCCAAAAGCTGGAAGTTGACAGGATTTCTCCCAATGCTGCACCCACCAATCTTAGGTCGATTTTAAGGCTGCAGTCATTCTCTCACTCTCCAACCAAGGGCAGTGGTTCAGCACAAGCAACTTGCATGCATATGCCATGTACCCACCGCAGGCTCAGGTTTTCTGTGAACGCACAAGACATGATTAGTGGTTACTGGCCCCAAGCCAGGAAATGGTTATTTGATTCCCCACAGCCTTTGCAAATCATCTCTACCTTTGAGTGGTCTTCTCCCCCACCTCCACCTTGGACAGTTTTCACTGACAATCTGAGCTACAGTTTGGTGTGCAGAGGGACAAACGCAGGCACTCCTGCATGAGGCGATTGGCAAACTGCAACGTATGCAAAATGCTTAATTGATAGATCGCTATTAGAGCAGCCGAAAGTAGATCTTTCTGTGACTTGTATGGCAAGTGTTGTGAAACAATTAAGGATCTATGTGTTGGGTGAAAGTAAAATGTATCTGAGTATTTTAGCTGGTTCAACATCCTTGAAATGTTCATATTGAGGGTGGGCATTGTACTTTCCCCTTTTATTCAGAGCAGCCAAATATTTATGAAATTTCGTTTCAACCAACTATGAATTAATTCTTGTTCCCTGGACCATAATATGAGCAGCAGATCTGTAAATTTCTTTGGAGCTCGGTCTCCAGTAGAAACATCAAATAATGCAATGTACCCGTTTGGAAGGAATATGCCAACATTAGTTAAAAGGCGTAACAAATTGAAGATGAGAATTTCTATTGTGCTTTTGTGTGGAGGTCGACATTTCGCAGCGATTGTGACCAGTTTCGCTGTTTGGAAACCCAGTGTAAATTGTGTTACAAAGACTGGTGAATCTGACATTTGAGTTTAAGAGAAATAGCGGGCATGTTAATCACCACAACAATTTCACTTCTCAACACACTGCATACCTAACAAATTGCTAAAATGTCACTCTTTGTAATTACCCGCATACCAAGCACATGGCCACCTAGACTCTGTTGGTGTGCACATACACACAACACACAGCTGGTTTGAAACATTGCCACTTTTATGGCTTTTTACACAGCAACCACGTATATCTGGCATGAAACTTAATTATAGTAACCTACTACTGCACAGACTCTCTGTTGTGCCTGCTACCAAGCACATCGCTAGATTAACTCGATTGTATGTATACAGGTGTCTTAACAACTGTGTAACTTAATATGAGCACCTAGCGCACAGCCAGATTTTTTTCTTTTTACTTAACTGTATACAAAATACATTAGGAGCTTTCTCATAGTGTTTTACTCATAACATCTGCATGATAGACTTACTGACTTCTACACCTGCCTAGCTACTGCATAGCTCCATCAATCATGTACCTGCATCCCTAGTAATTAGTGCAATTGAATCAGTGTTTGTGCCTCCACAATTACTGCAGTCCTATTTCTGCTGCCTATACACCTAGTAGATAACTAGCTTACTTTTAGCTGTGCCTACATACCAAATACATACAGGCTTTGCATACCAATCACCTACAAACCTTACCTCAGTATACTATCCCCATAATAACTGTGTAGCTCATGGTATTTCAACTACACCCACAATTCATAACTGGTTGGAACCACTGTATCTGCATGAAAAAGCAGCACCAAGTTAAATAAACACACCTATTATACCTATTCTATTGTAATCAGTCCTATCTCACTGTAACTAGTCTCCCCTCAGAGTATTCAACACAAAATGCCTAAAATGCTGGAATCCTTACAAACATACCTATAGCCGCATTCACTGCTACACACCGAAGGAATCCTTTCCATAACCTTACCCTTGAAAAATCATCCCATCTGCATAATCTACAAGACAACTGGCCTATAACATGCTTGGATCAGTTCCATAATTCCCAACTAAACATCGTCACAGAAGGATAAGGAAATCCTTAAACAAACTAACCACAAATGCAGGCCCAAAGAAAATCAAAAAGTAAATATGACCTCTCAAATCTCTCCCTACCGTACTTCCTCCCCCCCCTATTCCTGATCCTCCTCAACTACTGGGTGGAAAGATTCCTAGAAACCGCAAAGATATCAGAATAGGATAGGAATGACGAAGGAACCAGCCCCCAACTACCCCTCCAGATCAGGCATCTAGAGGCTCTACAGGTTTCCCAGTACCTCGCCTCAAGAGACCATCGACTGCTTCCAACACCAGATAACTCCTGAAGCATTCAGCTAAACATTCCTATGACCGAACATCACTGTCTGCTCCCGAGTGCAACTCCCCTGAGGGGCGGTGGGGGAATCACTTATCTATCCCATTCACAATATACACAGATGCCACGCCTAGCAGGACCTTCAAAGGACCACGACTAGACCATAGAACGAAATACACATCAACTCCCGACTGGAAAGAATAGAAGCAACCAGATCTACTGTATCCGCAGATGAACCAACAACCACATTGGATGCAAAACTCCACCACATTCACAAATGGATTAGTTCCTCATTGGACTGCACTGGCCATAAAAAAAACCGCTTTCAATTTGGTAGAAGCCCAGGTTTATTTGGGCCCGGAGGCCGAGAGGGATCCCTCAGCATTTGCCACAAAGTCTGATCTCCTGCAAATCTATGAACGTAAGGATATAGAGGGCCCGGTGGCAGAACTCACAAAATTGGACAAACAAGTGTGTTCAACGGAGGCACGCACGGATGATCTGGAAAACACTACCTGCAAATGAGGTGTCGCAACTAACCACCAGAGTGGAGGAGTCCGAAGCCCAACAAGCTATGCTGTTTGAGGCAGGACGACTCTGAGAACAAGAAAATATTTGCCTTCAAGTCCTCCCTTCGCAGATCCAGACTCTGACTTGAGAGCCGATGTCGCGGATTTCTTTAAATCCTTGCTCCAATGGTCAAAGGACAAGGACATTGAACTCGATCGGGCCCATAGTGTATTCCACTGTTCAGCTGAACAACAGGTGGCTTCCGGAGGTGCTGACCAGAGGCCACTATTACCGCGTGAAAGAGGTTATCGTGGTTTCAGCCAGGAAGTAGTCTTCTGGGGCTCAAAATAGCATAGGGTCCTCCGTGACTTTACATCCTGGCTGTGAGAGAAGGGTGTTATTTATCAATGGGGATTTCTTTGCGCAGTGATTTTTAACACTTGATGGTAAACAGGATACGGTTACATCCATGCAGGAGGGTATGCAACTCATGGCCCCTGATAAAAGGCCCCCCTCGTCCACCGGATCAACCAGGGATCAATATGAATGTCATCTACACCAGAGGAGGGCCTGGAATAAGGACACAAGATCTCGGGGTCGGAGGAAGCCGAATGGGATAGGTGGGGCATCTACACCCCATGTGAGACTGCTTCCTAATGTCAGATCTGGCATTGTTCCTTATTGCTTGGACTGGGGGGCTGTGAAGCTGGGGCGCCGCTATATTTTTTCATTTCGTTTTGCTGGAGGGTTGGACTTTGAATGCTTGCAGTTCGGCCACAGCAGGGGACGAGTTCTCTTTTTTTTTTTTAAATGGAAGGGCGTGGGGCGGTTGACCATCCTACTCCCGTAGCCAGAGTTGGTGGGAGGGGACTGCTGGTTTGTTGGTTGAAAATTGGGATTAGGGATGGGTCGGGGTTGATGGTATTTGTTGTGAAAATTGTTATTTTGTTTGTTTTCTTGTTTTTCTCAGTTGTGCAGGGTGTATGTTGTTAAGAGCACTGTTATTTGGGCGCTGGTGAGGTCATGCAAGGGCAAGTGGGAACTTTCGTTTTGTACACTGTATATTGCTTTGTACCTTTTCTCTGCCTTCTGTGCTTGGATGACAGGGTGTGTAGACTTATAAACTCTCATTTGGCAGGGGCCCCTTTGCTTTAGAGGTCATGTCCCCCTCAACATTTTCAGCAAAGTTACTCCACTGGATGTTGGCATAGCTATGATTCAGGAGATTCATTTGGCATCACAAGATGAGCACAGGGCGAGGCGCGTCAGGCTTATTCCATGCAATATTTTGTCTCAGCTGTCTCAAAAACAAAAAAAAAAAGTAACTACAATTTTGATAGCAAGAGGTCTCCCCTTTATTAAAAAGGGTATCTTCAAGAATCCTGGTGGGCGGTATCCCCTATTAAAGGGAACCCTGTTGGGCCATCCCGTCATGCTGGCCTCTCTGCATTTTGTGAATGACCCTCAACATGATAATTTGTCAGTGCTCCTCCCAACAGCGTTTGTGGAGGGTGACCTTATAAATGGGGGTGATTTCAATGTGCACTAGAGTTTTCCTGTTTCCCTAGAGCGATAGGTCAAACAATCAGTAGCGAACCAGGTCATGTTAGGAGTACCAGATTGTTTCAATTAAAAGTTCAGTCCGTTACTTGACTATTTAAGTGCTTTAATAGTCCTGTGCATTACAGAATAGAAAAACGAATGCCAGCCATCGCAGGTTTCAACCCGTAGGGTCTTTCTCAAGGCCAAGATGTAAACCTGCCCTAGGGACACGGGAACCTTTGGTGCAATATTTACCAGGTGGTGTTCGGCATGGCCACCTAATCCCCTGTGCCTGAACAGTTTAGCCACTAACAGTTAATTTAAAAAAGACTGAACGCGGTTTGAGATTAGTTGTTATGCCCCCTTTTTGTACGAGATTTTAATTTGGTCCCAGTCCCAGAGACAAATAAGATGCTCGCACCCTCTCACACATTACAGAAACACCCTTACTTTTTTGGGGCTCCTGCGGAAGCTGGGCATGGTTGATGGCGAGAGGTTTCTTCATGGAACTGATAAGGAATATACCCATTACTCATGTGCACAGGGGCTCTTCTCGGATCGACTTCTTGTTCTCCACCTTCCTGGGTCCCTTTGTATCAGGTTCTGATATTGGTCCGCGTTAGTTCTCGTATCATTCTATGGTTTCAGATGAGTTGCATATAAGTAGGGATTGACAAACAGAGGCATAACTGGAAGCTTTATGACGCGCTCCTTCAAAATCTGGTTATTCATAGGGAAATTGCAGCAGATATTGGTAACTATTTCGCTAATAATGATGTCGCGGGGACCAGGGCTGGCATGCTTTGTGATGCCATGAAGGCCATCGTAAGGGGTAGCAGTTTCTCCCAAATGTGCATGCATACTTTCTCTAATACTATCCAAACAGCCTCTATTTAGGACTCCCAGATTACCTAACGAAGAAACTTCAGAGTTCAAAATACAGCAGCAAGATTACATCACAGAATGAAGCCATTTGAACACATCACAACAGCATTAAATACTCTCCATGGGCTACTGTGACAAATCCAGCACCTTAAATATTTTTTAGCAAGGGAACACCCCATAACAATAGGGGTAGCTAGGCCTCTCCGACTAGTATTTAATAAAACATACCTAAAATGTCCTTAAAGAGTCTGCATCGTCCTTCCGACCCATCACACTAACCATCAAAAAAGGGTTCATTTAAAAAAAAACAAAAAAAAAAAAAGTGTCCACTGTTCCTACCAGAGGAGGCCCTTCCTCCTTCATAAGTAAGCTTTAACACTACACTCCTTCCAGAATATGTAGGTGCAGCTATGCTGCACTAGTACAATAATATCAAGGAGGATCCTCTTCCAGTTCTGGACACGAAACCGTGGAACACCCTACCCAAACTGCTCTGCCTAGATAAGAACCACATGATTTTCAGAAAACAGCTCAAGACTTGGCTTTTCAGCCAAACACTTTGAAAGAAAAGAAAAATAATGGCAACCGACTAAAAACTGCACCAGAACCTTTGGCTAATTTACAATTTTTCAAAACTCTTAGTACCACCATCTGTGGAAAATCCAAGCTGACTCATGAAACCTCTCCTGTGTGGCAGTGGTCTGCACCTTTAATCTCAGTAAAATCACCACAAAGAGCAAGGTAGTGACGACACAGTCAATCCCACTCTGCACAACCCTCATCCCTCAATTAACTCCTCACTACTAACCTTGCATCCTTAAGCCTCCCACACTCGACCTCCTAGCTCTAGTGTTCTTAACAGATTCAGACCATATACATCTTTCAACAACCACCATGCTGTTAATATTTGCACTCCACAATCCAGGGGCTGCTCATATGGCTACCCTGTCCATTGATACTGTTACATCAGGGGCCTCGCACAATGATTAATTCCATTTGCAAGATGACACAAATGCGGACATATAGCTTTCCTTTAAACTTCCCTCTTCTACCTATTCCCTCCCACTCTCTCATCCCGACTGACCGCCATCCAGGCATGCTGTGCAGCTAAAAATCTCTCTTAATGCCAGTAAGACGAAGACCTTTCTCATTGGGACACTTGCACTCAGTTTTCCTCCTACACTCGGGCCAGCCTCTTTGGGACCACTACCCTCCCCATCTTTTGTGGCCAAAAACCTGATGGTTATCTTCGACTGCTCTCTCGTTCACCCCTCACATCTTGGACCTTGCCTAGAAGGCCCACCTCCAGCTTCACCTTTTCAGAGGCATTCTCCCTTTCCTTAACCGTACCCCAGAAGTTCTATGCCTCCAGTCCAGAGCTCTGGTCCTATCTACGCTAGACTACTGCAACAGCCTCTTCCTCATCTCCCACTCTCCTCCCTACGCCCCCATCAGCTAATCCAGAATAGGGCTGTAAGACTTATTGGCTTCAAGCTCAGGGACTGTACATCTCCTGCCCTAAAATCTCTCTGCTGGCTCCCTGTGGCTGCGAGGATCAAATTAAAGACCCTCTGCATCATCCACAAGGATTTCTGGGGACTGGGACCATGCTATCTCCACTTTCCCTCCCTAAATACTACCCTGCTAGAGCCCTCCGCTCCTCTAATTCCAACTCTGATTGCCAAACGCTTCTCCAAGCAGAGAGTTGGAGGCAGGGCTCTCTCTTCGGCTGGTGCCGCCCTTTGGAACATCCTCCCTGCCGCTATCAGACTTCAGCTGGACCTCCAAGTTACAGAAACCTCAAAACTCTGCTCCTCTTTCCCTCTCTTGCCAATTACCCCACTGCAACTTTGACTTGTGGCCTGGTCCTCCGGCATCTCACAGGTTACTAGGCCCTCTACCCAGTCGATACCAGCATCGCCCCCATACACCACTGCACTGCCCCCTGCGGGCCCCTACTTGGCAGCTGTACACCCAAACCTTGGGATTCGCCTGCCATAGCACTTAGCCTGAGGCCTCCTCATTGGTTCTGATTGGCACTTCCCTCCCGGGTACCCACCCGCACTTGTCCATGCCATCCCTCACACCCCACACCTCCTTATCTCTTGCAATTCTCTTCACTGCACTTGCACGTCCTAATGCCACAAGGCCTAGTAAGACAACAAATATACATTTATGGTCGTTTTGCCATGGGTATTCATTCCCCTTGTTGCCTCCCCATTTAGCTTTGTGGCACTTGAAACAATTCTGTTGTATAGGCGCCTAACAAATGTACAATAAATAAAAATAAAATTACTATCATGGAAATTAATATTTGTATTGAAACCGCTCATTTTTCTACATTTTAACTATTCAATTAAGTGAATTTGTCAGTTCCAATTTGTAGAGAGATGTGAATTGGCTAATGGTAAGCATCTCAATCAAACTTGTGTGCCCAGCCCATAAGTGTTTCGAGTATCCGCTCTTCTTCGGGGCTGTGCCAATTGTTCAAGCCATTAATACATCATGCCACGATCATATGAATAAGTTGAAATAAAATTGAACAAATGGGAAACCATGTAACAATGGCAACAGGGACCAAAAACAAAACAAGAGCATTTGAGAGACAGCAGCAAGAGCTACAATTAGTAAGAATAGGATATACAAATTGCAATTTGATTATATAATAATTCCAAAATGCAATGAATGGATTATATCCATGCTGCAAATTATGCTGGTAGCAATTTGCATGGTAAGTAATTGAATGATTGAGCCGTGGGTATGGTGAATTCCATGTGCAGTCAAGCGGGTGAGCAAACAAATGTAATTGCAATTGTATAGTGTTGTGCCACAACCTGATTTGGGGGCGTGGAAAGCCATTAGCTGAGGTGAGCAAGTGCTGGCCCACACCCATAAAATGTTAGGTTCATGCATATCAAGTACAGTTTTGGGTAGTGTTGTGAGAAACCTGAAAGTGTCTCCCTAACTAGTCCCCAGGGATCTGTCATCCAGGTGGACAGGACATGGCCATCGCTATTGGATCCAGTTCCTAGGGGTGGACCAGTGGGGGGGGGATGATCACCTGGATGAGGGGTACTCAGGGAGTGGATGTGAGATACAGTATCCCCCTTCTTAGAACACCTTTTCCCCATCCTACCATGTAGGCTACTCAAACACTCTACCCCACCACCCCCCTTTTCCGACACAAACACTTTCGCAAACCACAAAAGACGACTGACATGCCCCAACACAAGGGTCAGCCAAAGATAGGCAATTGACCAGAATCGCACACACCCGACGGCAGTTTCCCTTCCACACAGGAATAAAAGGTGGAGCATGAGAGCACACTACAAGCAAGGCAGACCACACGATGAAAGAGCTATCCAAGCACAAGAGGAGGAGAAAGTGTCAGGAGTAGGGATGGCCTTAAGCCAAGTACTGTTGGAGCTGTGGGGCCAGGGACCATGAAGAAACCCATATCCAGAAAGGTACTGTACTTTAAAGGCCTGTTATGGCCTTTCTGTAGACAAAATGTGGCTACAAACTACAAATCCCAGCGTTTGGCTCGCCAGGACTACAATTCCCAGCATGCTTCGCGGGCTTGCGAGCCAATGGGAAGCCGCGCTGGGTGTGGCACACGAATGCGCATGCACAAGCCCCAAGGCACGGGGCTTGTGCTCGAGACACCGAGGAGAGAGGACGTGAGCGCAGCTGCTCCCCGGAATCCATACGCGTGGGGCCCAGAGCCACTGGAACAACGATCCAGCCCCTCGCTGATTAAAGATAAGTGCCGCTCAGTCCAAGCAGTTCCTGGGATCCTTAGGGGAAGCGCAGGGGGCATTGCCAGACCCCCTCCAGAGCCCCTGTGCATCACGTAGAAGCTAAGTGGGCGGGTTCACGGGAAATTCATAGTTTTGGTACCGCTTCAGTGAATGTGTGAAAGTGAAGGAAGGAAGTGTTTATAGTTTCACGTGCATTCGTCTCGTGGAGAACACGCCGGAAAGGCGCATGAGATGGAAGAGCATTAAGTTACGGCACCCGGTCTGAAGAAAGACCGTGTTTTGGCAAAACCGTAAAACTTGTGGGTTAATAAGCCATGTGCGGCAGCGCACCCATTCCAACTTGAGATTCGTGGAATACACAAAGCACTGAATGCGTGTTGAGTGAGTTTGTGAGAGTGAGAGACCGACAGAACTAAAAGGCATACGCTAATGCTTGTCCTTTGTTTTCTTTTAGTTTGAACCTGATTTGATCCTGAACCTCAGACTGCAAGGACGTGGCACAGGAATCGACAGCCTTTGCAGGACAGGACTTCAAAGACTGAAGCAAAAGCTAAGTGTGCTAGTGCATGTGACTGTGCTCATGAAAATGTAAATGGGCTCATGCCAACAATTGTTTGTTGTCAATCCTAGTATGCTTACCTTCGTGTTCATGGGAGCACCTACATGTTTGTTCTGAAGGGTAAGGTGAAGGGAAAACACCTTTACATGTAAAGGTGTTAAGGCAGTTCCATCAGCCAGTTTGAGGAAAGTGTGCAGACATCGTTTACCCTAAAAACCCCCAGTCCCATCCATAACCTCTCCCTAACCCTCAATCCGGTTATCCTAAAATCCCTCTACCTATCCACTCATCGAGATCCTAACCCTCCTTTACCGCTCTGGTTAAAGAGGTCTGTGTAAGCTTTGACTTGCAGGCACTGAGACCATTGAGGGGGTGGTTGGTACTGCGTCGCTCCTGCGCCTTGGACCTGGGCACCCTGACAGAAAGGCAGCGAGAACAGAGGCGGCGACAAGGAGTGTAGCGACCTTGCCCTTTCCAACCTAGACGTGCAAAACCTCATGGAAGGAATCTTAAGAACACAAACAATAGCTGGCGTGTGTTGCAGCAGATGCAGACGGTACACAGAGCCCTCCTCCGCTGATAACCAAGCCAGGGAGACACTCTTGCTACTGTGGTGGTACCGTCCTGGACTCCAGAGACAAGTAAAGCCAAGCGGTTCATCAAAGTCGGTGTGGCGTTGCCCCGTGAGGGTATGCGCACGCGGCGGCGTGACGTTGCACGTCGCCGCGTGCGGCTTAAATAAACGGGGCGTGCCCGGCCGCGACAGAGCGACCGGGGAGCCCGAAACACACGGACGTGTCCTGCGTGAGGTCTGTGGGTGGAGGGGCTCATGGGCACGCATGGGGGCATCCTGAGACCCCCAACAGTGGCGACGAGTGTTCTGGATGCCCGGGCCCGGTTGCGGAACTTCCAGGAGCTCCGGTTTGGAGTCGGAAGGTGATCCGAGCCAAATTTTTGGATATGCTGACTGCGGGCAGCCTAACCTGCAGGCCCATGCCTGGGTTTTGATGTTTTGGCCAATTTTGGGTCTCTGACGTTGTGTAGTAGCTGGGAGACGGACTGAGGTGGCTGGGCCTTCTCAGCCCACTCCAATTTTCAAGCTCAATTTTTGGAACCTCTGGCTCGAGAAAGCTTCTTTAACCCCTTCATCATCACGAGGGTGGTGGCAGTGTGGGGAGAGGTCCAAGTTGCGGCCCTCAGGACTGGAATGAGGGTGCCTGTGCGCTTGGGCCTATGAGTGATATCGGCGCCCTGGAGGGTGCGGCCGCCACAACCTCGGAGGATTCACAGGACGAAGGCTTGGCAGATCTATTTCGGCAGAATCCCCCCGCGGTAGGTGCCGCTCAACAACCCCCTCTGGCCATGGCCCAGGCCAGGGCGCAAGCGGCCCTGCAGCCCATTCCAGAATTTGACACTGCGGGTCCCCCATCCAGCCTGGGCCCCCGGTGGAGAAGATGGATCGGACGCCTGGACATGTACTTCCGGGCCGCCCAGGTGACGGACAATGATAGTATGGTGGCTACTATGTTATATTCAGCCGGAGTCGCCGTCCAAGAGATATTTGAATCACTGACTCCGGTGGACAACTCCTATGACCAAGCCAAAGCCGCTCTCCTCGCACACTTCATTCCCCTTGCCAACGTGGATTACGAGAGATTCGTCATGCTGTCGGCCAGGCAAAAGGAGGATGAGACTCTCGACACCTTCTATGGTCGCCTGCGCCGCCTCTCCCAAGGGTGTGCTTGGGGGGGATGCGGAGGACATGATGCGGACCATGCTAATCCAGGCTTGTTCATCGGGCAAACTGAGGCGGCAGGTCCTGAGAGAGCCCGGCCTTACCCTACCCCGCATTCTGGAGCTGGGGCGGTGTCATGAGGTGGCCGAGGCCCGTGCCAACAAAATGGAAGCCGGATCCTGCGCCGCGCGGCTGGAAGAGGTGTGTACCATCTGGCGGGGCGGCAGAGGGGTGCGAAGGCCCGGTGGAGCTCCCAGAGACAGAGCAGGAAAACCCGTGGAGTCATGCCAAAAGTGCGGCTATGACCTCCCCCACTCATCTGAGTGTATGGCAATGGGGAAGATCTGTGGACGCTGCGGGTTACCCGACCATTTCTCGAGGGTGTGTAGGGCGACCCTACCTGTACTGATTCCGAGAGGGCAACCTCGACTGTGGACTCCTCGCCAGAATCGCCCGCCCAATGTAGCTCAGGTGGCGCAGGCGGAAGAGGATGCGCCGGCGGAGGAAGCTGAGGAGGAGGACGAGGAAAACATTTTCTTCATCTCCAGCGTGGAAGTCCTAAAAGGGAGGAGCAGGAGACAGCCGAGATGCGTCATGGAGGTGAACTGCTCGCCTGTCCCGGTGCTGGTCGACACTGGGGCATCAGTCAATGTAATGGCGAGAGGACATTATGCCGCGCTCAAACCACCACCGAGTCTGGCGACGCCGAGAGCCCGCATTTTTGCATTTGGGGGGCAGGAGCCCTTGCCACTGGACGGTGCGTTCGTTGCAAAGGTGGAGCATGACGGGTCCATGATCAAAGCCCGCTTCTACGTGACTCCAGTGAGCAGCAACACCCTGTTGAGTTGTGCGGCAGCGGAGGCTCTTGGCATCGTGAGTTTCGCATACTCAGTCTACCTAGAGGACAAACAACCTGCTGGACAAGTATGCTGCCATCTTTAAGGGGATTGGGAGAATGAATGGTGACCCGGTGAGGCTCCACATTGATGAGTCGGTGCAGCCGGTGGCTCTGAAACATAGGAGGATCCCTTTTCATCTGAGGGACCAGGTTGACAAGGAACTAGACAACCTGGTGAACCTGGACATCATCGAGAAGGTGGAGGGCCCGACACCATGGGTGTCCATCGTAGTGGCGAGGAAACCGAAACAGCCGGACTCTGTCCGGATCTGTGTGGACATGAGGTTGCCCAACAAGGCCATCAGGAGAGAACGGCACTTGACCCCGACCATCGATGACATAATTGCAGAAGTGCAGGGGGCCAGGTTCTTCTCCAAATTGGACCTGCGAGCCGGATACCATCAAGTTGTCCTCCACCCAGAGTCCCGCTACATCACGACCTTCACTACTCACAGGGGGCTCTATCGATACAAGCGGCTGAGCTTCGGAGTATCATCAGCAGCCGAAGTGTTTCAAAACATAATTCGAGGCGCCCTCGCAGATCTGGAGGGCGTCCTCAACATTAGTGACGATATTCTGGTCTTTGCCAAGACTGAGCTGGACCATCTGAAACGTCTTGCCAAGACCCTTGAGAGGCTGCAGTCGCTGGGGCTCACCCTCCACAAGGACAAGTGCGAATTCCTCCGCCCGACCATTGAGTTCTTTGGGTTCATATTCAAGGAGGGCGGTGTATCGCCGGACCCGAAGAAGGTCCGTGACATCAAGACGGCGCGACCGCCTGAGTCGGCATCGGACGTGCGAAGCTTCCTGGGTATGGTGACATACTGCGGGCGCTTCATCCGGAACCTGGCCTCGAGGTCGGAGCCACTCAGGGCCCTGACAAAGAAGGATACAGCCTGGCAGTGGGGCCCGTTGGAGCAGTCGGCGTTCGAGGACCTCAAGGGCGCCCTGACAGCAGATGATACCGTGGCCTTCTTTGACCCGGCCCTTGAGTCTGAAATTGTGGTGGACGCGAGCCCGTTCGGTCTGGGAGCTGTGCTCACTCAAGTGGGCCGAGATGGAGGGATCAGACCTGTGGCCTACGCCAGCAAAGCCCTCTCCGAAACCGAACAGAGATACTCCCAGATAGAACGCGAAGCCCTGGCCGTCCTGTGGGGCTGTCGGCACTTTCGGCTGTATGTGCTGGGAAGACCTGTAACGGTGGTGACGGACCATAAGCCGCTGCTCCCGATAATGGCCGGATCATCATCGAAGCCGCCGGCCACAATCGAGAGGTGGATGCTTGCCCTCTTGGAATATGGCGTCACCCTGATCTACCGGCCGGGTGCCAACAATGCGGCTGACTACCTGTCCCGACACCCGGAAGGTGGTGGAGGATCAGTGCGAGACTCCTGCGCCGAGGAAGCCGACGACCACATCAGAATGGTGGTAGAGGGTGCCACTCCCAACGCAATGCCGCTACCCGAACTGGAGGCTGCCGCGGCCAACGACGAGTGCTTCCGCATATTGAGAAGCTCAATGCGATCGGGATCCTGGAAATCCGTGCTGGAGCTGGTGGCGGGGCGCACTCAAGAGGCCAAAGTGACACTCTAGCAACTCTGGAAAGTGAAGGACAAGCTGTCCTTCTCGGAGTCAGGCCTTCTGCTGCGGGGCAATCGCCTGGTGGTGCCGGGCTCCAAAGTCAATGAGGTCATCAATCTGGCACACCAGGGACACCAAGGAGCCGCCAAGACGAAGGCGAGACTGAGGCTGATGGTGTGGTTTCCAGAGCTAGAAAGGAAGGTGGACGACTTCGTGGCGGCCTGCGTGTGGTGCCAGGCGGCCTCCCCGGTCCAGCGGGAACCTGAGATCGAGGTAATGCCACGAGGGACCCGGCCGTGGGAGATCGTACATGCGGACTTTGGATCCACAGCTGTGGGCACCCACTTCCTGGCCATTGTGGATGAATACTCCCGATACCCCGAGGTAGAGTTCGTCGAGTCAGTGGCGTTTGAGCACGTGGTGGGAGCAGTGGAGAAGATCTTTGCCACCCATGGGTTTCCAATAACCCTATGCTCGGACAATGGGTCCCCATTCCAGAGCGCACGGTTCTCGGAGTTCCTGGAGAGCTGCGGAGTGACACACAGGAAGGTATCCCCGCTGTGGCCCCGTGCGAACGGGGACGCAGAGCGGCTGATGAGAACACTGAATAAAACATTCCGAATAGCCCAAGGGCAGGGCCAGCCCCTCCAGCGGGCACTATACCAATTCCTCAGGGTATACCGCACCACCCCACATGCCTCGACGGGGGTTGCCCCGGCGGAAGTCTTATTCCGACGATGCCCCCGAGGCCTCCTGCCGGAGGTACGAGAAAAGGAGCCCGGCGTGATAGACGATCAACGGGTGGATGCGGAGCGACAGATGAGGACACTCCAAGAAAATATCCGGCGGGGTCTCTGTCCACAGCGGCTGGAACCGGGTGACGAAGTACTGATCCGGAACCGGCATCCTCATGGCAAGCTCTCGCTCCCGTATGAACCGGAGCCACTCAATGTGGTTGCAGTAAAGGGTTCAATGGTGACGGCCTCGGATGGGAAATCGGCCGTCACTCGGAATGTGAGTTTCTTTAAGAAGCTGGGTGACTCTCGAGCCGAGCTCCCGCCGGACCCGGATGAGACGGACCTCCCGGGTGAAGACACCCCCCGGGGGGAACTCTCGGGGTCGCCAGATCGAGGGACTGGAACCAAAGGAAGTCCTGCGGTGGAGGTAGGCGGGAGGTACCCCCAGAGGGCTGGGCGAGGGAAACCTGCCTACCTCGGGGACTATGTGCTGGGACCGATTGATTGTGTTCCGGAGTGAGGGGACTCAGGTGGCTGACATTAAAGGGGCATGGGCTCTGAGTTTTCAATTGTTGTTTTGTGTGCAGTGCAATATCTAGAAGTGTGTGCTATTGTTGTTCCTCCCGGAAAAAGGAGGAGTGTGGCGTTGCCCCGTGAGGGTATGCGCACGCGACGGCGTGACGTTGCCGCGTGCGGCTTAAATAAACGGGGCGTGCCCGGCCGCGACAGAGCGACCGGGGAGCCCGAAACACACGGACGTGTCCTGCGTGAGGTCTGTGGGTGGAGGGGCTCACGGGCACGCATGGGGGCATCCTGAGACCCCCAACAGTCGGTGAGTTGAGGGGAGACACAATAAGAAACCAAACTGTGATAAATGAAAACCGTTACATGCCAAAATAAAGGAAGTTCAAAGACCTGATGACATTAATTGAACACCAGCTACAGAGGGGTCCGGCACCACCTGGGTGCTCATTCAAGGGACTCTGGTTGATCCTATGCTTGTTGAAATGACTGATACCAGAAGGCGCTAGGAGAGCCGCAAGTAGAAAGTCATACACAGGGGTCTAGCAAAATCCCATGCACTGATCGACAAACCAGTGAAAACCCAAGGGAAGTGAACCCCACAGTATAAGGAAATGTAAAGTTGGCAAGAGTGAACCAGACTGAGGAATGCCGATAGAAAGGGGCAAAGCCTAAAGTCCCAATAAACAGTGTATTGACAAAAGGTTAAACCGACAGAGGGATGCCCACAGTGAATTGTTTAAAAAGACATTAAGATTTGTGAATACCAGAAGTGAAAAGTCATCACCCACCAAAACATGAATATAGCAGAGGAAATCTTTTGAATACAAGCTAGAGTGAACCTGACAGAGGGACGCTGATATTCGAGAGGGGTCAGAGCCCGGAAGAGGGGGACCCAGGTGTGAAGAATCACCATCTAACGGCAATTTTGTTTACTATTTTTGGAACACATCAGATCTTCTGAGGCTAGAAACTTTTTGTAGAAGAGAGACTTCACCACTGAAGGTCCCGATAACTGAAAACGCAACTGTAGTCTTGTGCTGGGAAAGCTCGAGCGTGTGCTGTGCTCCAGAGTCCCGCCTTGTCCCATGCTCAAAACGTGGGGGAAGGGGGACCCTGGCTACCGCATCCTGACTTATCATTTGTGAACACTTTTGCTTTCCTGTGAATCCTATCCCACACCCTTTTGTATTTAGTTGTAATGACTGGCAATATGTTTTTATTAGTATATGCCCTTTTATTTTGTCAAGACGCCACTAGGACTGCCTTATCATTTGATGGTTGTAACTTGCTCCCATCTTAGATTTAGGTTTAGATTGGGCATTTTTCCAACCTTCATATACAGTTTAATAAACACCCTTGGACTGTGATCACTTGTGTCTGTCTTTACTGTGGCCACCATGAGATGGGCGTTTATTGGTGAATGCCCTGTATCTGTGGTGTGGGCTGCTTTCCAAAACCTGTGTGTGGGACAGCACAATGTAACAGATTTTCAGAAATTGAGGCTCTATGTAGCGACAGCTATGGTACCTGAGATCCAAAAATCCTACTCCGGCGCTGACCAAGAAGTGCTTGGTTTTAATAAGTTTAAATTCCAAGCTTTGTAAGTTTTTCCAATATAGGTTGCTTTATTGTTTGTCAATTGTTTTATACAATGATTGTGATTCTTGTGACATACATCCTAGTAATTCCAAACTTCCATAGTGTACGGAGTAGGTAATTGACTAGGCTTTCTTGGTGCCGACACAGGTTTCAACCTTAGGGTTTTTCTCAAGGCAGTAATGTCAGAATCTTGGTCCTGGTTAGTCGGAGCTTGTGTCAGTTTCAATGATTGGACTGGATAGTCACTAATCCCAGTTGGGTGTGAGCGCTGTACGTGGTCCCGCAGTGATCAGCTCTGTGTAGTGACATCCTCAAATGGGCAGAGAAATTCATACTCACTGGGTAGATTAATACATCTTGTGCAGTGAGCTGGATGGTGATGACTTGTTAGGCATCCTGCGAGAAAGCCGCTACCTGGGTCAGTAGCCTGCTGGAAGGAGCGAGGGCATGTGCATGCTTAATCAAATAATTCTTCAATTCTCACAGTGAAGTCTATTGTAGGAGCAAAATGACTGACCTGGTAGTGATTGTGGAACTTTTGCCAGTAAGCCGCGCACGCTGAATAGAATGCGAACAAGGAAATATCAGAAGTTAAGCGTGATTGTCACTGCAATCCGCTGTGAAGGGAATGTACAGCGAGTCCTGATAAATTGTGCAGCCTAATGTATATACTAGAACCAAATGCGAACATGGTAACATCAAGCATGTATCTTAACTTGGATGTAAATGCAGACGGCACGTAATTGCGTGCTAGTACTTCGGCAGGGAGACGTTCCGATAGCCGCATCGGGCATAGTAGGTGGTTGCTAGGTAACTTTTGTTTCTGCGTACTCTGAAGGACTAATCTGCCATGTAATGGCTCGTAACTGAAAAACAGAGCGCCATCTTGGCACGACTCCAGTGTGACATTTGCTTGGTCCAGAGAAAATGCAGGTAAAGCAATGCCCCAATGCAGCATTTAACTAAATGTGCCAATTACTCTGCAATTCCTACTGGCCACCGATATTTAACGTGATGCTTAATATGTGGAGAAAGGGTTTGTTGTAAAGCACTCAACCTCATTTGTAGCATACAGGCGAAATCGGGCTCAAGAAAATATTAGTAAACAAAAACTGACGCTGTTCCTGTCATGTAACAACGTGTCTGTCGTCTCGAACCATTAAAGCAGACGCGGGAAGCGCCTGTAACTTTGCTTTATGTTTTAATGTCTTAATGTTCGTACAGTTGTACCAGGGGTCGCCACGTAAAACGCATAAAAAAATTACAAAAGTAGTCAAAAAGGAGTGTATGGCGGTGCAAGAAGTAACCCAGTTTTATTCAGGGCCACAGACTCGCAGATCAGAGGACAGAACTGTATGAAAATGCACGGTAAAAGAAACGCCCCTAAAATAAAGCCTTATACAAAGTGAAGCAAAATAATTTGCATTTGCAATCGTGTGACACAAAATCTCCCCACACAAGTGATTGGACTTAGCCCTTTGGACCCTTATAGACCAGGAGAACTTTATTCAACTGCCTTGGTCGCCTCATCCAGATTCCCATGAGAATGGCCCTACACCACGACACCATTAGAGCCTTGAACCACAGACATAGTACTACACAAATGTTGTATATCGGGTCACTAACTCAAACCCAGTGCTGCATTAGAAAAATTGCATTTCATAAATGATTTTGAATTATAAAAATGGTCATGTATTCATTATTCGCTGGCGGAACCTGTGAGCTCTAATCTATTGACCTAAAAATATAACCACTGTGTACTTATCTTAACGCTGGCCTGGGATCGCAGACTCTGCACTAATTCACCAGCTGCAGCGGCCTTTGCCACAAACAAAATTATCACACAGGTTTAAAGCAGAAGCAAGCTTTTAGGGCCTATTTACCGCATTTCATTCTACCACTAAGTTTGATTATACTTACCTGTGCGTGCTCCTGTATTAATTTGTATTAAGAATTTTATTTCACAGGTATGAGAAAGAGCCCCCTCCCCTTTTACAGTGCAACTCTCGCAGCTAAGTGCGTTCCTTCACACCGTGATGAACTTGCATGTTATTACATTATGACCCCCTTTTATTAATATATTAATAACTAAATCTTTTTGGGCCTCTCGTTCCTTTTTAGCACTTCATCTTTATGTATTCATATTTTCTTAAACCGTCTCACATCTCCCCCAGTTTCTTCCCAAGCGTTTAAATCTTGCCCAACCCATACACACCCTCTCCCATCCTTTAGACATCGAATCCAGAACTATTATTTTCAACACCAGAAGGTTGTGTAAAAACCCATACATCAGGATCCTCTCCCTCACTTTCCCCTATTACTTTCTTCCTGCGCTTCATTTCCAAACTATTTTTGTCAACACTCAAGGGTAACAAAATGTCCTTTTTGCTTGTTAAAATATGCTTTAAAAATGAAAGGTGATGAGAATCAGTACTAATACAGGGACAGTCACTCGAAACAATCCAGAAAGCCAGGTAGGTATCCATGCAAATTCTCCGTCCAGCCAGTCTTTTTCCATGTACTCCATTAACCTTGCTTGTCATCTTTCCCATGAAGTGTCCATTTCTCTTGAATAGCTGCAATTAGGTTCCACTGGAGGCATCACCATCAGTTATTGCGGTGCAGCAGCTTGTCCCGAATTTTGCACAGAGACCTCCTTCGACAACTGTTAGGAGGTCCAGAACAAATCTGTTTTGAAGGACCACCAAGCGCAAGGCCCTCAACTCCTCCAATCACATTTAATCCTTTCGCTGTTGAATTAGCCAGCTGTAAAAAAAAGTGGCAGCCGTGGAAAATAGCTGGTGCTCATTAGGGATAGCAGCCAGGTTCTCTGCACTTCTCCTTGAGAAATAATTGTTTTCTTGCTTTCTCATTTTTTGCTGCTCATTTTGCTGTGCCATTTTTCCCTGCAGTGCAATCTTCATGGCAGTGCTATTTTGGGGCACCACAAGTGCAGGGCTGTGCAAAGTGACCAGAGTGCAAACTCCACTCCAGGCAGGCGGAAGGTGGTCATATGCTTTGGATCCGCAAGCCAACCAAATATCCATTACCGCTGCTGTTCCCCACATCAGCGCTGCATTCTTCATCACCTTGGCGCATCCTCAATTAGTCCCGAGGAAAATTGAGCCACTTGACCGCAAACACAAAGGTAATCGTGTAAAGCTCCTTATGCCAACTAGTTGATGTTTCATGTAACCACGTTAAAACATGAACATACACCCCCCCACCCCCAAGTTGCTCGGCAGTTGTCATTAACCTCGGCTACCACGTTTTGCTCAAAGCCCACCAATCCTTCAGAACGACACTGCATTATATTCCCCCCTCCTATTTGTCCCCACACCAAACTGCTCCTTCTATTCTCAGTGGCCTTGTGCGACACCAGGGGACACTTCTTTAGTTGTGCATTGCAATCTTATGGTCTCTTATTGGCAATTCTCCCTCGTTAAGTCCTTCAGTGACATACTCCTTTACCTTATGCCTCATTTACTGCATGTGCGTCAATTTTACATAGTTGTCTTCATATACGTTCTCCCCTTCATTCGCACAGTGAACTGCTACCTTTTTCCCCCTGCAATAAACTTCAAGTTCTACAGAGAAACATGTGCATTAGGCTTCCTGCCTCCTTATAGGACACAGCTTGGGGTAAGAAAATCCTATATTACACCGACTACATGTGGAATGAGAGAGCACACATAGCATGTGACATGTACTCCCTCCCTTCCCCCACACATTTCATTATACCAAATATAGCCTGTCAATGAGATATGCTCTTCATCAGTGCCATGGTGGAAGCCTTCCCCATTGATCACATTTCTCTTTCCCATTTTTCTTTTTGCATTCAACTGCGTTTCACTTTTTTCTTAAAAAAAACAAAACAAAAGCATTAAAAACACTAAAACATATTATCATAACACTCCAAAAACCAGAAAATGTCTTTCTTTGCCAAATATTTTGCATTATAAACTTCTTCAGCACCATCCTTCGCTGGCTTTTATAAAGTCTAAGGGCAGTTAGAAAGTGAAAAGAAAGTTCTGTCATACTTCCCAATATGTTGTGCTTTGGGAGACTGTGCTCTTGTCTTTTTTTGCAAACGTCGTCTACGTGGACCCATCCGCATTGTCCCTCTATGTGTACTGCAGTTGGTGTTGAATAGAGGACGACGTGTGGGCCTCTGAAGCGTTCCCTCTTTCCACTTCATGTGGATGCCCACAATTGTGAATTTTGAAGATTATTTATGCATCACACTTGGATAGAATTGTGAAGTTTAGCCATGTGTCAGCCTTGGATAGAATTGTGGAGATTAACCATGTATCACACCTAGAATGATCTGTGAAGATGAACCATGCATCACACAAATAGCATTGTGAAGTTTAGCCATGCGTCACATTTAGATAGAATTGAGACGACTAACCATGCATATCACTAGATAGAATTGGTGTTGATTGGTCATGTGACACAGCAGATAGGACTGTGTAGATTAGCTACATAGATGAACTTAGTGAGCAGCTAAAGCACCAATCACTATGCTTTGACTTCCTCAAACACCACCCAAACATTATAAATGCTCAGAGCTAGCCAACCTTTAGCATAACACACACTCTACACAAGTAACACACATACTTACAAACAAACAAACCCGGACACTGGACCTTACCGGACACAAGCCAGTGCATGCAACCTTAAACACTTGCCAATCTACACATAAAACACAGTGACACACCCCAACACAACAAACAGCCACACAAAAAACATCCCAGGCATTGGACTTTATATGTACGGAAACAAGCAGGTGCACGCAACCTACCACCTGCAAGCCAACACACAGATGCAAGGTTCTCCTGGTTCTGGACCTACCCTATCATTCTTCCCTCACTGACCAACCCCGCCCTCTTTCCTGCAGAGCCACGTGAGCGCCTGGAGACTACCTTTGAGTGGTATCGGTGCGCAGTATAAATCAACATAACAGACGTGGTCACCCGAATAAAGAGGTCCTGCTGGTGGGAAATGTCAGTTTGGATCACATGATTGTCCAGATTGGTTTTTAGGCCTCCTCTGCAAGGAGATTGATTTAAGGGACTGAATAAGTTCTTTGAGGTACAGATCAAATCCCCCCCAGAATAGCAGAGGTAGAGTGAGCATCAGAGATTGTACACAATAGCGGAATTGGCGCATGCATTCTCCGCCCTTTAACAATCTCATGACGAGTCAGATGGTGAGCTCCTCCAGGCATGGTTCTTAGAGCAAACAGCAAGCAATGCACCCACAATTTTTCAAGCGTTTGAATAAGCTTAGTCAATCACATTCATTTTCAGTAGCCATTCATCTTCTGTACCAAACCGTTGGCTTGAGGATGGTAAACTGTGCATAGTTTATGCTTTATCCCCAGGAGTGTTGGGATTTCTTTTATTAAATCATTGGCAAAGTGCTGCCCGTTAGCACGAATTTCATCTAGAATCCTCCAACTCGGAAACACCTCCCTGACCAGAAATAGGCTGCGGACTGGGCATCACTGTGGGTACAGGGAAATGCCTCAAGGCAACTTGAAAATGGAAAAATGGACACAACTACAAGCATGTACTTGTTAGAAGTACATCTCTCTTGCATATCAATGTCATCAATATGCAAGTGCTGAAAGGGGCTTTGCGGTCGCGGCAATGTTCCCTGTACAACTCTCAATGTGTGACATGGCAGAAACTTCTGAAAGATCATACGGTTACTTACATATTCAGAAACACTTATCCAGATTTGGCACAAACCAGTCTTCACTTATCCCTGCAGCCACATGCTCTTTCGATACGTGGACAGGATAGTGAAACTGTTCCAATGCCAATTTTAACAATTTCTTTAGCATGACAACCTTTCATGTGCTATCATTTTTCCACAACTCTTTTTTAACCATGTGATGCTTCTCCCTGCAACTCAATTATCTGCAATATTGGGATTACATTAAAACATTCTGACAGTGCATTTTTCTTTTTGCTCACTTTCAGTACTGCCAGTGGGGATATTTTTTCTTCCTCGCCAGGGAACAGCACATGCGATCCTCTGGCATATACGCTGCTTCTTTTGATGCTTTGTCTGCCCCTTCATTTCCTAGTGAGAAATAAATCTTGCCCTCCTCTGTGTGCTAATTCTATTGGGAGTCTTAACATCTCTAGTAATTTACTCAGTAATGCTGCATGATGAACGGAAGTGACATCACTTCTTTTGAACCCTCTCCTTTCCCCACCGTGCTAATCCTGAGTGGACTGTAGAGGTAACATATGCCGAATCAGAGAAGATGTCCACTGCTTGGCCTTCAGACATGTTTAGTGCTTCAATCAAGGCCACTAGGTTCTGCTGCTTGTACAGAGTAATGGTTTGGTAGTCATGTCTGCAAGTACACTCTACTCCTCCCCTTTGTGCACTCCTCGTCCATACCCCACCATTGCGCACCCAGAGTGCCTTTGCCCCGTGGTCAGATCAATGCTGGAAGTCCCATCAATGAAAATTATGCCCCCAGCCTTCTGATCACTTTGTTAGGGAGATTTATCATTGTTGTGCTTCATCCCCTCTCCTAGTGAGAGCCCCAGCACTTTATGCAGGACTTCTGGACCTTTTTCTTTCAATGCTGAATTTCTTTCAATCCTGAATGAGTGGACTCGTTTTTCTTCTAGGCTCCGGCGATCTTTTGCAGCTGGTGCACACCCTGATTGAGGTAAGCCTTGCGGCTCACATTTCATGCCCCAGACCCCTTTAATCACTTCAAGCATCATAAGGCGAAAATAAAACCACCTTTAGTCATTTTGGGCATTTTACTTCACCGTGTGTATTACGCAGCTGCATTTCATATGCTACACATGCGCTGAAGCACGCGTTTTGGATCCACTCTGCTGCGTGTGCCCCGAAGTTGTGCAATTGTGCGGACTGTGCATTGTTTGAGCAGTCCTCTCCCCCTTCCAAGATGGCTGTTCCTCTGTGATGCTCCCTGTGCACCTGCCCCCCACCCCCCACCTTTGGCTACCTGGGGCTAAAATAGCCAATCGGCAGGCTCAGGAGGCGGGAGCCGGCCCACTTCCAAGGTCCCGGTCTGCTTCCCTGTCCGCTGCCTGGACACTACATGATTCTACTACTGCAACTCGACCCTCCCTGGGGCTGCCAGCTCACTCAGCAAATTGGAACTGGACTACCATGGCTCTTACTTCCCTCTCCACGAGTTTATTTTCCTTGCTTCCGTGACCCTTTCTTTTCCCTTTACTGACCTTCACTTTCCCCTCTGCCTTTTCCAACTGGTTTCCATGTTAAGCTCTCTAATGCTCAGCACTCACCCCCAACTCATACCTCATTTCATATTCCTATGGTACCTTAGCATTGGCCTTTGATACTCAAATCTGGGTGCGTTTTACCTGGGTGCGTTTTGGAAAGTCAAATTTGGATGTGTTTAACTGGTTCTGTTTTTCGTTTCACCTCAATTGAAACATGCCAGCCCAGTGACTGTTCCATACTGCTGTATTTGCATATTTCTCCTACTGCCTCCTCTCTCTACCTGCCCATGGCGCCATCTGTTTCTCTTATCTACTCTGTTTCTCTATAAACTATCCTTCCCTTCTCACTAAGCCTGGTAAGAAGAAATTTAAAAAGGATATCTTGGCCTCCAAACGAGGTCTCCCCATCAGTGACACCTATTCCAGTGCCTCTGTCAGACAAACCCTCACTGATTTCTTCTTTGTTGTTCCTTCGGGAGATCTCTGTACCTCTCATATGATCTCTGTGCTCTGTCTGGTCTCCTCCTCTCCCATTAATGGCGGCAACCGCTGGGAAGTCCTCATTAATTTGACTCCTCCAGAGTCATCATTAATGTCTACCTAAACGGCACTGTCATGGTGCAAGGTTCTCAGGCCAATCTCCTCTTCGATAGGCGGCTCCCCGCCTCAACAACTTCCTCTCATCTCCAGCTGTCCTTTGCTCTCCTCCTCGGCTACCTTGCCCTCTATCCCTTCCTCCTCTGCCTCTCAAGCCTCCTCCACACCTCCGCAGGGTTTACCACTGATTTGTACCCCTCCCCAGAAAGTCTTTAAGGTTGGCAACCTTCTCAATCTTGCCACTCCACTTTCGCTCGGCTGTCAAACACTCCTCTGACATCTGCGACCTCTTAGAAGAACTTGACCTTGAGGTCCTCGTTCTTACCGAGACATGGTTCACGGCCAGCTCTGTCAAGAGCTTTGACACTCCTCCCTGACAGCTACAACATCCTCCCCGCCCTCAGATCCACCCGGCCCGGAGGGGGTTTGGCCCTGATTGATCTTCCCCGAGTGGATTCCTGCTTCTATCATCCCCACTCAGACTTGCTCTTCCTTTGAAAGCCTTATCTGCAGGCTCTCTCTCCTAGCCACTCTCTTACTGTTGCTACTCTCTACTGGCCCCCTCGTCAAATCACCTCCTTTCTCTCCGAGTGGGCTGACCTTTCCTCCTCCCTCCTGGCCTCAACCACTCAAGTCCTCCTCCTTGGAGACCTCAACATCCATCTTGATACTGCATGTTCCTCATTTGTGCTCTTTCGCGACCTCTGCAACTCCCTCTCTATCCTCCCCTGCGGCCCGACTCACCATGCCAGTCACACATTTGATGTCTTGATTTCCTCTGGCCTCCCTCTCTCTGCTCCCCTCACCACTCCCCTCTACTCGAGTGATCACTGCCTCCTCTTGTCATCTTTCCATCTCATCTCCTCAAGCCTACCCCAAGATTGCCACCCACCTTCTCGGACATCTCCCCCCTCCTGCACCCCTGGCTGACTCACACTCTGACACAGCCCTTCTCTGCTCTACTCCATTTCTGCTACTCTTGATGCTCTTGCCCATGTCATGAGGATCCGCTTAAAGCTCAAAGCCAAGTGCAAGTGCTGGTTTGACTCTGACCTAGCTACACTTCAACGTAAGTGTAGAGCAGCTGAGAGGAAATTGAGGGCTTCTTGCTTATCCTCCGACAAACTGGACTGCTGCCTGCTCCAAAGGCAATACAGTCTCTCGGTCCGCACCAAGGAAAGAGTCCACATTCAAGCCCGTGTCTCTGCTGCATCTAACAACTTGGCCGAACTCTTTAAAATATGTAATGGAGCTGGCCAACCCTGCTGCAGTATCCACCCCTCCTCTTGCCTCCCAGGCTCTCTGAAATGCCCTTGCCTCTCACTTGCTCTCTAAAACCCAGGATATCCTGTCCACCCTCTCTTCCCCTACCCCTCCCCTCCCCTCACCTTCTCTGCTTGACCCTCTTTCAGCTTGCCCCCTTCCTCTTTCACCTACTTTTCTCTTTTCTCCCCAAATGAGGTCACTAGACAAGTCCATTCTATGAAAGCCTTATCAAAACAGGCTCATCCCTGTTCCTCTAAAACCATTAAGAACCACATAGATACCCTTGCTCCGGCCCTTGCCGATTTCTGCAACCCCTCCTTCGCTTCTGGATCTTTCCCTTCCCCTCTGAAGCACTCCCTTGTGCATCCTATCCTCAAGAAACCCACAGCTGATCCTTCTTGTCCGGCTAACTATCGCCCAATTTCCATTACTCCCTTTTTGGGTAAGCTCCTGGAGAGGCTAGCCATCTCTCAGCTTAACCTTCATTCCAATTCGGTTGGCTCTCTCCATGATCACCAATCTGACTTCAGGGCTGCCAGAAGCACGGAACTGCTCTCCTGAACATCTGTGAAAACCTGCTCTCTAATCTTAACTCCAATTTCCCTCTGTCCTCATCCTACCCAATCTCTCCTCTGCTTTCGACACAGTCAACTATATCGCCCTGCTCAATAGTCTTCGTGGCAACCTGGGTATCACCAATCAGGCTCTGACCTGGATGGCATCTTTCCTCTCTGGTCGACACTCCCAGGTACAACTTGGGTCCTTCCCATCTTCCATCTCCCTCTCTACCTGTGGTGTTCCCCAGGGTTCTAACCTCTTGCCCTAGCTGTTCAACCAATACCCGGCAACTCTTGACCATTGCATTTCCATTTTATGCTCAAATGTCCAGTGCTATGCTGATGACACCCAACTCATTTTCAGGCTTACTTCAGCCACCTCCTCTCCTTACCTCATCTCTGATTGCCTGAACTCCATTCAAAATTGGTGCGCCACCAACAATCTTTGTATAAATGCCAACAAGATGGAAATTCTCATTGGCACACCATCTTTTCCCCTCACTCTCTGGCCGGCCTCCCTTGGTCGTCCTCCTACCCCTATCTGCGAGGCTAAGAACCTCAGGGTCATCTTTGATTCCACGCTTTCCTTTTCCGCACACATCTCCGACGTGTCTAAAAAGTCAAACTTCTCACTGCATCTCCTTCGAATTACTCTGACTTTCCTCTCCTTCCTCAGAAGCGAATTGTCTCCCAAGCTCTGATTCTCTCTAGATTGGACTACTGTAACAGACTCTTTCTAAATCTACCCGCCTCCAGTTTCCACCCTTTACAACTAATCCAGCACAGAACTGCGAGACTTGTCCCTGGCCTCAAGCCCTCGGATCGCATCTCTCCAGCTCTGAAATCCCTTCATTGGCTCCCAGTAGATGAAAGGATTACATTTAAAATCCTCTGCATTGTCCACTAGGCTTTCTGGGGCCTGGGTCCAAAATATGGTAAACTATCTCTCCGTAAATACCTCCCCTCTCGAGCACTTCGTTCCTCTACCTCTAACTCCCTTCAAAGAAGCAAGCTGGGGGTAGATCTGTCTTTGGCTGGGTCCTCCCTTTGGAACTGCCTCCCTGCCAGCTTGAAACTTGAGAACCATCTCCTGTTCCGGAAGCAGCTCATCCCCTCTTCTCCCCTGCTGATCTGCTTTGATCTCTCGGCACCGTGCACCTGCCCCCCCCCCCTGTCCTTCGGGCTCAGGTACCTGCTCATCCTGCCTCCGGGCCACCCCTTGCACTGGGTTCTGTATCTGTACCCATACAGTCCCCCCACCCACTTTTCTTCTGTACTTATCAGATACACCTTATCTGACTAACCTAGCACTTTTCCACTTGCTGGCTGCACTACCACCTTCCATCGCCTTTATTTATTGTACTTATTATTTATTCTATTCTCTCCTCTGCTCCGCACTTTCCACTTCTCCCCCCTTCCATGCACTTTCCCCTTTCCCATGCACTTGCGCGCTCTTAATGTCACTGGGCCTAGTCAGATGGTTTTTGTTCTCCTCTGTTCTCCCTTTGTCTGGTCGCACTCAAACACTCGTGTATGAGCGCGATCTAAATAAAATATATCATAAATGCATAAAAGGTGAGGCTTCTTGAGTGAAAAGCAAGTCGACCCCTGCAAGCTGAAGTAACCGAAGACAACGACCAGAGATGCCTGTAGCACCTTTGCAACACTGAAGCGACCACTGCTGTTCTGACCCGATCTTCTGTGCGACAGAAGAATGGATGACTCCTTCCCTTTGGCTGGTTGGAACAACCAGTCCTAAACTGAACTTTGAATTGAGCCATCTCCTGAGGTCCTAGGAGTTTCCAGAGCTGCAGAACCCCAATACCAGGGGACCTGCTGCCCATTTTGAGTGCATCGTTGTTAAGACGGATTTCTGAACTCTGTCCTGGTGGCGCAGAAGTTCAGAAGGCCAACCTAATTACTTGGAACAGGGTAACCTCTGGACAAGCCAGACCAATCAAGGTAGCGATCGCGGCGGTCAAGACTAGGTCTCAAGAGGGGTGAGGGTGACTGAAAGCCCGCAATGAGCACACAAAGCAAGAGCGCTTACAAACTACTCCAAACAGTTGTTATATCAAAAATAGATACACATTTATTTTAAGGCCTTTAAAATAATGACCGTAGCGAGAAAATCACAATATCACAATACTAAGCCAACACATACCATATCAACACAATATATATACAAATACAACAGTCGCTAGCGTTATAAGCACGAAATGTGTAGTCCACCTGCAAGGGAAGGAAAACAGGCAGTGCGATAACGCTTTAGACTCAGTTCGCCTTAAGAGGCACCTAACTAGATGGAAGTCCGAGCCCTGCGAAGAGTGGAGCCTTGTGCTCAAAGTACCTGCCACGCCGGTGCCAACGGGCAAAAGGGGAAGCTCTTCGGAGGAAGTCAGGCAGTTCGGGTTAGTGCCCAGCAGAAGAACAGGTTCCGCAACTCAAGCGCAGCCTCCACAGCGAGCAGAAGCAGAGCGCGAGTACGGCCAAAAGGGTGCTGTTTTTACACAGCGGGGAAAAGCAATGGGCTACTGCAGGAGGGCGACCAGATCCTAGCTAAACTACTCACCGGTCCCCGAAGCAAGCAGACCCAGGCTTCTCCACGTTAGTTTCAGCAGCTGGCAGGTTCGGAAGAGCAGGGAACGCCTCGTAGTCGTGTAGAGCAAAAAGACGTCCCAATCGACGAAACCAGCACAGTTTGTTGCCGCAGCAGGACAACGGAGCGGCCGTGTGTATTCGAGCCAAATGTACACTCCTCCCTTCAGACTTGGGAACGCCAAGTGTACGAAGCGTGGGAGAATGACCAGGACTCGTAATACAACACAACCTGGCGGCGGTTACAGAGCAGGACTCCCTTGTAAGCTGGTCAGTCAACTGGATGGCCCAGAGACACTTCCGAAGGCTTACTTGGCAGGAGATGATGAAGTCGCCGGGAATAGCTGTTCCTGCTATTCCAAAGGTCGAAGCACCAGTACAGGCCTTCTGGTTCGATCAAAGGAGGAAAGGGTTTCACAGGACGACAGCAGTGCAAAGGAGGATTCCTTCAGCAGGTCACCAGCGATTCCTCGGTCCAGCCTCGTGGTTGCAGGATACTTGGCTCCTGTATTCCTTCGTTCGTGAGAACTCAGGAGATCGACATGGTAGTGGTGTTTCCAGCCCCCTTTTATCCACGGTTCCCTTCGCGCCAAAACGGAGGGGAGCCAATGGGTGATCCGCTCATCAACACACATACCATACGTGGACCAATCACGGACCACGGTGGTCCCAGGCATTCACACCACCCTAGACTCTCTGGCACCCAGGATGTGTATTGGGACCAGACATCCCAGCCCACACCCTGGAGGCACACAAACGACATGTAGAAGCCCGCGAAAGCAACCACGTTTCGCGGGAAAGTACATGCCCAAATAAGGAAGGCCCCGGGTCGCTCGACCTGGGGAAGGTGAAGGGAGCAAGACGGTCAGTGGACAAGACAAAGGAGCCTCGTGGTCTGGCCATTTTGGGAGCCAGGCCACCATTTTGGGTTCAGTGCGAAAAACGTGCTCAGAACGCCAAAAGGAGCTCAAAATAAACAAAACGATTGCTGCCACCATTCGAGTCCCTGAATGACTTGCACCGATCAAATACCATCCTAAAAGAGTATCTAGGGCCTGTAGAAGGCTAGAGACCCAAGAGAGCTGTAACTTAGCTTACAGTGCCCTCTTGTGTCATGTTGCACTAAAGCCGCAACATGATAAAAGAAACTACGGGAAACAGCGTTCCCCGGTACTGACTGTCTTAAGGGCATGTAAGTTTCCCCATAAGAAAAGGAGCGAAAGCCCAGAGGAGTGCGGCAGAAGGCTGCACTTCTCTGGCAAAGTCAAGAACAAGGTGAAAAACAACATCAAAAAGTTTAGGGGTTGCCACATGGAAGGAAAATTACCTACAATTAGGAAATCTTTCCTAACAATCGTTGTGGACATGCCGAATCTGTGCAAATCTTTGCTGAGCCTGCAAAAACACTCCAGAGATGATATCCGATCCAGCTCACCCAGACCCCCCTCACCAGAGCGTGGGTCTGCAGGAAGTGAAGAAGTTTGACCAGGCAATCTGTGTCCTTCATTGGTGCTGCAGAAAAGGTGCCAAAACTGCAGAGTGAACCAAGAGGTTGCCAAAAGTCATGCCCCAGGTCCTCCCTCAACAAAGATCCTGTCCATTATCCTGCCTTCAGTCATCAGACCAAGGAATCCGGATGTCGGGTCAGAGCTGCAACATCGCAGAGCATCCAGAATGAAAATGTTTTTCTAACCTAAGGCACTGAAGGAAAAAAGGTATTGCTTACCTGATTCCAAGCAGTTGCTCCAGAGCGTTGGAGTGCACGTAGTGGTGCCCAGGGTAACCCCACTCCCCCTTACCTCCAACTCAAGCTGCTGCTTGTGTCCCTTCATCAAGTCCTTTAAAAGGTCTCACTTAGTTGTTAACTTGCTGCTCCCATAACAGTAGGGACTGGAAGAAATCCACAGGAACTCTTCATATTCTTGTGCTCGTCAAGAGTTTGAACCCTCTCCAAACTGCCCATCGCTAAGGTTGCGTTTTAGGACTTCAACGACTTATTGGGCAAAGAAACCCTCTCTAAAACCTTGAACCAGACTAATGTTACACAAACTAACCATTGCCCTCCCTTTAAGTGAATTTACTATATGTGTTTGCAGAGTAAATGCATTACCGTAAGAACCGCTAAGAACCGCAGGTGCGTGTAGTAACTGATAATACGATAACATTGTAATTTCCCTTTCTAACGTTGCTACACATATAACTGAACAAACACAAAAGTGAAAGTGTCCTTTAAAGTGTATTCTCAAGTATTCCGAAGTTTTATAGTGTAAACGTCTAAAGTATTTAAAGTGATTCTGGTGTGCATAAATAGTAAAAAATCATTTTATATAAATAAGAGTTTCTTTGGTGTGCATGTCTAACTAGGTTCACTGTACTTACATACAGCTCACAGCTTCCCCTTAAGATAAGCATGACTGCTCTGCCACTCTACCAATGTCCTGAGTTAGTACAGACTGATACTAAGAGTTACAAAACACTGGGATAGCTTACTAAAGTCTTACTACCAATAGGACCTGAAGAAAACTCCCCTAACACACTTCTTCCTTAACTAGGGGGTTAGCCTTGTCCAGTCAATGCATGCTACACCGTCATGCACATCATCCCCTTCTACTTTTTCTGTAATTAACTCTGATGGGTTTATTGTCCAGCACCTCACCACTACTATTGTGGGGTTGGTTAGTATTACCTCGTACCATGAAGACCTCTGAGTTGTCAGTGTTGATTTTGTTTTCTCCAGTACGGCAAACAATACAGGTTACACATACAAAACTACTGGACACCCCATGGTTATTGTGGAAGCCTTCTTGATAGCGAACGCAGCAGAATCAAGTGCCTGCTCACATGGGAAATGTCCCTGCCTAACTGCATCCAGTGACCCACTGTAATATGCAAGTGGCTTGCATCCCTGTCCCTTTTTCCTGCGTCAGTACTGCGGTCATTACTTTTTCATTTGAATGTGAAAACAGGTGAAACTTTTCTAATTGGGAGTTGCCAACACTGGTGAGTGTGCCAACTCGTGTTTTAGTTCATCAAAGCTTTTGCCCATCTCAGCTGTCCATTTTATGTGCGTTTTGTTTTTCTGTCCTTCCTTTAGTGCTTGCAACAATGGCCTGGTGTATATAGAATAAAGAACCATGCTCTGCAATAGTTCACAAGCCCAATAATTGCTGCATCACTCACTGTTTTTGGTCGTGGGGTCTTGTATATGGCCTCTACTCTTTCTGGTGTTCTTTTTCTCCCATCTGCTGACACAATCTGAACGAAGTACACCACCTCTTTCTCTGTCCACTTTGTATCCTTTGTCTACTAGCAAAGTTAGTAGTGTCACTGAGTTTAGTCTACACTCCTCTTCGGTCTTGCTGTACTCCAATAAGTCATCAAAGTAGTGTATTACTGTTCTAGCAACCTGCTCAAGTCTTTTGAAGATGCTGGACCTTTCGCAGTACACCCGAGGCATTCTAATATTTTCCAACTGCGCACCGAAATATGTAAAGGTGGTGAGATACCTGTAGCCTGGGTGTAGTGTAATGGAGAGAAAGGCATTCTTTAAGTCAACCACTGTGAAACAATGCGTCTCTGTGGGAACGCTGCAAAGAAATCATCGCAGGGTTGGGAACCAATGGATACTCTGCCTCAATGTCATTCAGAGGGCGTAAATCCTGAACAAAATGCCATGCCCCACCCTTTGCCTTTTTAAATCGGATAGATAGCAGTGTTTCAAGGTTATGAGCTCACCTGTATTATGCCTTGCTGCCATAGGGCATGCAGTGTCTCATATATGCCCTCATGGGCTTCTCGTGAAAGTGGGTACTGCTTTACTCGTAGCAATAGTGCTCCCTCTTAACTTGATGTGTACTGTCCCTGTGAGTATTCCTGCATCAGGGGGTCCTGTTGTCCACAAATTCTTGGGCACCTTTTCCAAATCTTTCTGTAAATATTGTGCTTTGTTTCTTTATCTGTGTCATCTGGGGCACTGACCTTTCTGTTATGTTTACTGGGCAAGGGAGGCACAGTTGGAACACTACCTCTCCTCCTTCATTATCTTTTTCTGCAAACAACTCTGTCACTTACTCCGTCAATGTCAGTGTGGGGTCCATACATAATATTGAGTGCCATTCCATGTTGCTCTCATCAGTGGCAACTAGTATAATCATGTCTTTTCGTACCACTTTTTCCTCCAAGTACAGTAGAGTATGTGCCTGAGCTCAGGAGGGACACTGCGGCCTGAACAAAAAGCCATTGGACAGCCAAAACACCTTCCCTTCAATGCCTGGCAACCATCCCAACAACACGTATACCCCATACACAAACAACTCTGTGTGTGGGTATCCCTCTCATTGTGCTGTGGGGTATAGTATGCCTGAATCAGTACTGCCACCCAAGCTGGATGCATCCAGGGAGTGGTGAACACCATCCCTTTCTCTGAAAATGAAATTGTGGCATTCAGTTTGCTGAGTAGAGAGTGGAATGCGGATAGGAGTGTCTTTTGAATACAGCAAAGGTGCGACAATGTTCTGCATCCCTATGGTCAAGCGTAAATCTTTTGTCAGAGGAATTTTCAAAATTAACCCCGAAAAGCCCCGTCTCTCCAAACCTTTATCAGATAATGAAAATCCTCCTTCCTTGATGAATGATCTAGTTGCTCCAGTATCTATAAGAAAGGAAAAACCCCTTTGTCCCATCTGAACTGCTACCTACGGTTCCTCCCGAGGGTCTTCAGCTACTGCTAGAACAGGACACACTCACACTCACCCTCTCCGTGGGCACCCCTATCGGGAAAATGTGTTTGCAGATGACTTAAATGGGTTACTACCCACCACGGTCACACCTGTGTATTGGGGCACGGTATTCTGTGCCAAAATGATTACCCCCTTCTGGGATGTGTGTCTGTACTGGTGCCTGGAGTACCTTCACTGTACCTAGAGTTCCTGCCATTTCCCCACTTTGTACTTGCACTTGTCCCTGGGTAGTAATACCCTGTGTTTTTGCGGGCTGTTTCTGTAATTGCGGTTAATGAGCCATTACCTGCACCTCTGCATGCGTGTCTGCCCTGCCTGTGCAATGAGTGGGAATGTTTGTGCAAAATATCCAATATTCCCACGTGCGAAGTACTGCACTACGAAATGTGGAGTAATTCCCCTGTATCCCACTCCATCACCTGCATCGTACCGCACCCAGTCTGGTGCTGTCCCATGTATGCACTTCCGCCTGCCTGCATAACCCCTGGCTGCTGCACGTTTATGAATGCGGGTTGCTGCTGCATCGGTACTGTTCCCCATTGCTGGTTGGGTGGCACCAAAGTAACCTCCTGGCTGCATTACTGAGGCCACTGCAAGACCCCATTGCTGAGCTTGCAGAACGACCACTGGCCTGAGTAGTGCTCCCTCCATGTGTCTTTTCACCAGTTATTCCTGAACTAATTTGTTTTCTGCCTTAGTAGCATTATCGACTGTCTCCTTACTCTTCTCCTACTTTCTTTTGCAATAGTGTACAATTGTCGCCTGCATCTCCGCCCCCCCCCTTTGCCTCGATTCCCACCATCTTTTCTAAAGAGACCTGCACATCTGCAGGGAACCCCATCACTAGAATGTGGTACAACAAAGGTATTTTCTCATCCCATGACTTGTTTATTTTCCTGCGTCCACATTTCCTTTATAGATCTATGTATTCCGTGGGATCCTCATCAGGCTTCATTTTGCGAGTCGAGATGGAACCCATGTCTGACGTGTCTGGCTACAGCTCCCTTAGAGAATTCCAAACACGTGCTTGAAGGGTGCTCCATTGTTTATATTAGAGCTTAATGTTACCCCAGAGTATCTGGCCTGTTGCCAAATGTTGCCACTTCTCTCCCCGACCAATACTGCCAATAAACTTTGTATTTCTCCTATGGCCAATGGAATTCCTGCTGTCTTTCTAATACATAAATCCACTTGCTTGCCCCCGTTATCAACGAAGGTACACTAAATTGTCCCCGTCCATTGTCTGCCATGGTATGTAGTGAACCTCGCCCCTCGCTTTCTGCAAAAAGGGGCATTGGCGTGCACGTTCAGCGTTTATTGCCATGCTGTAGTCTTTTTCGCTACTGCTATTCTGGTTTTCTTGCTTCGGAGCCTGTTTCCCCAGTCACCCAGTGTTTCTGGTCTTTCTTCCTCTTCCGTCTCATGTCTGTCAAATTGTTTTCATCAGTCTTGTCACCTCCCTCAACACTGACCACACTGTCTTCCCAGTCTGATATGGTGTGCCTTTCTTCTGCCATATCAGTTTCACTATGGTCAGAGTTTTGTCCCCACTGATCTATTTTAAACTTTATGCATCCTGCTGTCGACCCCTGTTCATAGGATCCCTTCTCGAGCTCCCTGCCTTTTTCCTCTATTTCGTTTTCCATTGCTTTTTCCACCCCTGCAACACAGTCAAGTTGTTGCTGCACGCACTTTATGTAATTTAAATATTTCCTCCTTTCTCGTCTTTGTTTATAATGCATGCGTCACTCTTCCTTTTTGTCTGTCCCTTCCTTATTTTAAGATACTCATTTAGGTTTTGTATACCTCGCAGCTGGCTTCAACAATAGGTATATTATATAGCAAAGTGGTGGTGCACTTCCCTGCGCCTCTTCCTCCTCCTCCTCCTCTTTCCCTTTCTACATCTCCTTTTCCTTTCCTTCCTACAATTTCCAAAGCCCCAGAATGTCCGGTCCCTTTTTATGTTTTGCTCCTTTGTATGTAGCAGCCAAATAAGAGTACATACTTTTTATAATATCTTTATCTAACATTCCCACTTTGCGCAATTGCTCCAATTTCATTCACACCGGACTTCTCTGCAGGGCCCACCCTTTCACACCTTGCACTCAATGCTTGCACATAATGACCCTCTCCACAGGCCCGCCTTGTTATATCGTATTAGTTCAGAAATGGCCTTCTCAGGCCTACCACCTTAACAACGAGGACGATATTAGTATGTTAGAAAAAGAGATTGCTCTTCTTGCTCAACTGCACCAGTTACTTGCGCTATGAGGCTTTGGGCTATTTACAAGTTAATTTGGCTCTGGCTCTTCCATTCTTTCCAGAGCCACATAGAACGAACACTATGACCACGCTCCATGACACAATCAAAACTGCTGCTACTCACAATCCTGTGCGCGCCTTTATCCCAAATAAACTCTTCCCCAAAGAAAAGAAAATGACTTAACTATACCAATTGCCTGCACTACACGCAACTCTTGTTTAACAAGATCCGCTACTTACTACGCAACCCTCTGCTCTAGCGCAGATTTGCCACGTCCACCTGCTCCCTATCGGAACGGCAGACATCTAATACTACTACGGCCAATCGCACACTTAACCACTAATGAGGGTGAGCCTAGCGCTTTTAATGCACAGTACACCCAACTACCCTCTTGAAGAATATTTACTTCTTTCGACCTCCGAGTCTCCCTTTAAAGGTCTGCACTTCAGTCGGAGTGAAGGCAGCACCGGATGGGGCGGACCTTTGGGAAATGGAATCCATGGACCTCTTCTGGCGCAACCTCTTAGTACTGGCCAAAGGACGCTATCCTGCACTCCTCCCCCGGAGTACGGCTGGACTACTCACGCCTCAGTCGAACAGCAGAGATGTCTTGCTGGGCCCACCAAAAAATGTATTGGGGATCGCTTTGTAAAACTCAGCAAATAATTACAAAACTAGTCAAAAAGTAGTGTATGTTGGTGCAAGAAGTAACTCACTTTTATTCAGGGGCCTTATGTTTTCCTCTACCAGAAATGTCGTCAGGCCTAGTACGGTAGTCGCCTGTCTGTTTCCATTTCCTTCCCACTGTCCCCCTCCCTTCCTTATCTATGTCTTAGCACTTGCACTATATGAAATGTCATCAGGCCGAGTACGATAGTTAATTTCACATCCTTAATGGTCATGGCCTGTAAGAATGTTGTATTTTCCCTTGTTCCCTCCCTTGCCTTGAAGCGCTTTGAAACAACTTGTGTATAGGCGCTATATAAATAAACTATCATATCATAACAGAACTGCATGAAAAGGCGCTGTCAAAGAAACGCCCCTAAAATAAGGACTTTTATACAAAGCAAAATAATTACTATTTGCGATCATGTGACACGAAACAATCTCCCCACACAGAAGTGATTAGACTTCGCACTTTGGACCCTCATATAAAAACATACATTGCGATCAACTATTGGGTCCACGAACATTCCCACACCGCCCTCAATTATACCTTGTGACGTCATAATCCACCTTCAATTCTCATAACACAAAGTTAAGTCATTGAAAAATTTGTACGACCAGTGGAACTTTGTTCAACTGTCTTGTTCACCTCATCCAGATTCCCATGAGAACGGCCATTCATCATGACACAATCAGAGCCTTGAACCACGGACATACTACTGCACAAATGTTGCATATCAGGGACACCAACTTTTTCCCCAGGGAAAACGTTCTACGGGGAAATTTGAAACTGCTGTGGTTCTTGCTGTCTTCATTAGAAAATCGCATTTCATAAAGGATTTTGAATTATAAAATGGTCCTGTGTTCATTATTCGCTGGTGGAACATGTGAGCTGTAATCTGTTGACATCGAAAAACAACAACCACTGTGTACTTCTCTTAATACTAGCCTGGGATTGCAGACTCTGCACTAATTCACCAGCTGCAGCAGCCATTAGGGTGAACAAAATGCTTGCACAGGTTTAAAGCACAAGCAAGATTTTAGGGCCCATTTACCGTGTTTCATTCTACCACCAAGTTTAATTATGCTTACCTGTGCTCCTGTATTTATGAAAACGTTTTAGTAAGAATTTTTTTTCACAGGTATCAGAAAGAGCCCCCTTCCCTTTTATAGTGATACTCTCGCAGCTGATAACATCGTTATTTCATACCGTGCTGAACGGTTTTATTACACAGGGATCGTTACAAGCTGAAGTGTGTAGCTGGAAAAAGAGTGCAAGTTGCCTTGACTGTAATTTCTTTCCCTAAAGCTAGACCACTTTACATAATATTACTCTTTCCCCTCAAATTCCTCAAGATTTTGGACCTCTCTTGGGCAGTCTGTACCCCTGACTCGCCTTTATTTTATTTTTTACATTTATATAGCACACAGACAGCCCGGGGGCATTGTGGCACTGTTACTTGTAAGAGACTTAGTTACAGTAGGTACACGTTCAAAGCATTAGACAGCATGGAGGTTCTACATATCATGCATTGGGAGGGGAGGGGATGGTAGACACGTCAGAAAGTAGGGTCGATCAGGCGAACAAGGTAGTTTTCATGCCTTCAACTGCTCATTGATTTTCTTTCCTACATCCTCAAACCTTACTTTCATCACTGTACAAATTAATATCTAGGAATGCTGTTGTAACCCCCCCCCCCTCAACAGCATTGCGCACCCCTTTATCGTGCAGCTTATTTTATTATTTTTATTTATATATTTATATCACGGCGAACAGCCTGCAGGCATCGGGGCATGTACATTTAGACACAGACATACAAAATTAGAAGGGACATCAGATTCCTAGTACAAGTTACTCCTAACTATATTTAAAAATAGTGTTTTGTTTTTTTCTGAAACTTGTGTAGTTCTCCTCTAATATGAGTTTAAGCGATAGACTGTTCCAGGTCTGGGCTGCTCTCACAGGGAAGGATCTTCCTAATCCGTTTGCTCTTTTAGCTGTAATGCATGCAATTTGTCCCTGCGTCACCGATCTTCGAGATCTACTCGGGGTATAAGGAACATTCTGTTCCTTTAAGTAGGCAGGTGCCTGTCCAAATAGGCATCGATGTACCAGGGTCATAGTTTTGAAGGGGATCCTGTCTTCTAGTGCTAGCCAGAGCAGGGCTTTCACCCAAGTGATGGCTTCTTTAGAGCAATTACCTAAATGGTCTAAGGCCCGTTGGAGCGGTTGATGTTCCAGCAGATCGAAAGTGGCTGATAGATCCAACAACATCAGCATGGCCACTTTACCCTTACCCAGAATACTGAGCATGTATGATTGAAGGTCTAACAAAGCAGTTTCGGTACTATGTAACCTTCTGAAGCCAGATTGTTGTTTATGAAAGAGGTCATTGGTTTCTACAAATGATTGTAGCTGATGGGCTGCCAACCTTATCCATGACTTTCAATAGAAAATTGCAATTTGTGACCGGGCGGAGATTGCCTGGGACTTTCTGCTCCAGCCCTGTTTTTTGAGTTTTTTTTTTACCAGCGGTGTGACCGTAACCATTTTCATAGTCTCTAGTCTCTGGAATCGTATGGTCTCTGAAGGATGCATTCACCATCCTAGTAAGAAATGGACAAAAGATGTCCTTATTTTTCAAGAATCACTTTGGATGGCAAAATATTTTCTGCACAGGAAGTCTGCTTCATGCTAAGTAGGAGTGCTTTCATGTCTTCCGTGGTGATAAGGATGAATGTGGATGTGTCTCTTTCTGCATTTGGTGAGTTTGTCAAGTTTTGTTGGTCAGGCAGGATCACCTGGGTCGCACTTCTCTCTCTGGCCCTCCAAATTGTGTTACTGAAAGCCTTCTGCGCCACTCTGCAGTCTTTTTGAGATGGTTGAAAATGGGGCAGGGGAGAGAAGAGGACAGGGTTTTTTTGCTATAGACTTTAGGATCGGAAACAATTTGGTAGTAGAGTTAGGGGCTGATATCTGATCATTAAAACGTTTTTCTTTGATTCTTTGATGTTTTCTTTGCATTGTTTCTCCAACTCCTTCCATTTGATCCTATTAGCTTCTGAGGGTTGTTTTATCCACCTTGTCCCCATTTATCTCTTCTTTCTTTTTAGTCTAGGTGTCTCTGGGGTAAACCAATTTTTGATGGTTTATAATGGCCCTTACGAATGTGTCTCTCAAAGGTGCGTTCTGGTCAACCAGCTCTTGTATATGTGTGTTGTAAATTCGTACTAGATTGTCGCAAGAATCATTCTCTGACTTAATTGACATAATGTTACCTACACATTGCTCAAGCAATTCTAGTGTAAGCCATGTCTCTGTAAGACAAAAGATAGAGGTTTTCCTCAATAATGTAGTCATATGCATTGTGCATGTTTAATTAAAGACATAGTGTTAAGCAGACTCAATTTTATCTCTGGGCTATTGATTACCCCTTTTTTGTCATCTCCTCTTTTGCTTCATTGGCCTGTTCCCCGATTCTCCTGTCTTTCTCTTGTGGTTTGACTATAGCAGTTATTAAATCCACAGGATGTTGAACTCCTGCTCCTTAATTCTCCATCTGAGCTGTTTGTTCCCCCTCTGTCTGTACTGTTGAACGGTGTACTATGTGCATTAAGCTATTATCAGATACTAAGGCACTGCCTTCTGTTTGTACAGATTGCACATACTGTTGTACCTTGCTCAAGCGTGTTAATCTTTCAATATCCCTTAAAAGTTTCACATTCTTAACCGATCACTTTTGCAAGGCACAGCCATGTCAGGACGAATGGATCAGAGTAACTGGACTTTAACGTCGATAATGGTGAGGACAGAGCAGACCAGCTTGACGTTTCAGAATAAAGGCTGCAAGTGCTCTTGGGAGCTGTAGTTCCTGTTAGCAGAGGGTAAGTAAACAAAATCAAATTCCGAGTGCTTTCTTGTTGCTGCTCCCCAGTATCCTCACTACTGATCAGTGCTGAGCAAACAATATTTATAAATGATATAGTCTAATTACAAGTACCCTGCTCTGGCTACAAATTCTGCAGTTACTCAAGTTTACTCGATGCAACTCTGCCTATACAATCAAACAGCTTGTGTAAACCGATCACAAGTGGAGTCAACAGTATCACCTACAGCTGTGTCACTCTGGGATTATTTGATCGGTCCTCTGTCTTTTCACTCATTCATCCCTCATGTGGCCCAGAATGTATTTACGAAAGACAGCAAGCTCATAAAAAGGCCCCTGTGCCATCTTAAGGTCAAACTAACAAATGCTGTCCGCCTAACCTTGCCATTGATCCTCTATGTGCCATGGTCCTCTTCTTTTGCATGCCCAGTTTGTGGTCTGCAGTTCATGTTATGGATTCCCATAAATAAGCTGGTCTGAGCCCCAAATATAGTGAGTGGTCCCACCAATAGACTTGCAGACCGCAGACCACAGACCACAGACTACAGACTACCATTTTGTCTTCAATATAACCAAGTCTTCAGTCTTGGTTTACTGACAGTGATGCAGGCGCCAATGTCTCCATCTGATCTTCATATGTGCGTGTGGTGTGACATAGGTCAGCCGGAAAATGGGGATATTGGGACTCCACATTTATCACCATCACTTAGCAGCCGGCTTCTCCTGCCTCCCAGAATTTCCTAAAACACCTGCCTCAACATCACACTTGGTAGAATTGATGGCCTCCACCTTTAAGTAGAGGCACAAGTCGGAGTTGCAGAACATTTCCAAAAAGGTTGCCTTACTAGCGGCTAGTTCAGGACATTCAGGCCATCTGTACTCTGAAGCCTTATTTGGTATGCTGCAATACTCCTATAATAATAACCAGTCTCATGGGAAGGTGTGGTTCCAGAATTTGATATGCAGTGGCATAGATCTGAGCATGTACAACTGTGACTACACCACCAATATAGATCTTGCTCATTCATGCTCCCCGTCAAATCAGTCTTTCTACATGAGCCCATACATTAGATCTACATGTCAGCTGCACTTTTCTGTACCAACATTTTTATTTCTTTTGGGACTGGCCTGTAATTATGTCCTGTACCACAGGGTTTAAGCATTGCACGTCATGCAGACCTTTTTTCCATCAAAGACAAACATTCTTTTTGCCCAGGGTCCCTTGGACCAAGCCAAGTCTGGGTACACTTCTCTCACATGTTCTTCAAAGCACTTGGGTAGATGGCTCAGAAGTTTGGAGGACATCTTTTAACATGTAGCCCCTCCTTCGCTGAAGGAGTTTGACGAAAGGAAAGTCAGACTCCTTTTCGACGACCACCCTGACTTAATCTTTCATTTCCTGCAGGTCTCAGAACTAGGTGGGGTTGCCAGATCCCTTCCCTTGGTACACATGCACTTACTGGGGCTCGCCAGTGGTGCCCTCTACTACAGTCTCATGGGGTTATATCCTCCATAGATGACCCTTGTGGTTGCCTTCTAGCCACAAGGCTGAGGACACGCTCCTTACCCCAAAGACCCAACTAAATGCTTAATTCAAGGGTCTTTTTGAACCTATACATAATGCCTGTGCTCCATCTATAGGTCCTGTGCAGTGCTTGGAGGACTCTTTAGGTGCACAAAGGACCAATAGTATCTCTCCTACCTTAGCATATTGCTGCAGTACCACCGGACATCTGTGATTTCGCACCTTGCTAATAGCCTTCTCCATATCATGGTGTGTCACAGCATGGGGACACAACAAGGAGGACCTCCTAGCCATCAGGTACCTCAGAAAGAAGAATGCAGTCATATCGCCTCTTCTCCAAGATGCAAGATTCTTTGTCCAAAGAATAAGCTAGATCGCCCATTCCATTATGAGCTCTGAAGGGCTTGCCCCCTCGGAATGACTTGCACAAGTAATATTTCCTCCTTTCGAAGGGCTTCAGAACTGCCTTTTACACAGACATTGCCAGGAGATCCCATCCGTACAGCTACAAGTCGACATGAAGCCAGGAGTAGTGCTTGATATCCAGGTTACATTCCTTCATGACCTTCCATGAGAACCCAAGGATAGAGTCATGGTTGTTACCTCAGGTCACCCTCAATCTCCTTCACCACTAGTACTTAGTGCAGTTATAATGGCCATCACCACTGGAATGTTGAAAATTACCTCAGTCATTGTCACATGGACCTGGAGATGACAATTCATGTCCCCAAAACCAGTTGTATGCCCAGGCCAATTCATCCGACCATTTTGGAAAGATTGGCAAACGACAACTGGCAGAATTATTATTTGAAACCAGAGAATTGTCAGTTACCCGAGGATAGCTTATTAAATGGAAAGGAGAGGCCATCCTTTACAAGTCTGGGGAAGACAAAACCACCCACCAGCCTAACAAAGAAAATAAAACCATTTACTGTTTGAACTGTATTTGTGTAATATGCAGATTTGGTTATAAGCCCCTCCTGCAGTTCTAAATGGTTTCTTCATCCAGTGGTCCGACAGTCACAGGACTCTTGAAACCCTTGGGCTCCACCTGCTCCTACAGCGCCTCCTGCACAGGTATTGCCCCAAAATAATGCAAATAAAATGTGGGATTCACTTTTTCTGCGCATTGGGCATGCAATAAAATCATGAATGTCAAACTAGGTGAGCAGGGATTGCGGGGGTGTCTCTCTCTCACCTAGTTCAGCATTATGGGCTCTGGGGGTTGCAGGGGTGTACCCTGCATACATTAAATGCAAAGCGGGGGACGAATGCACAGAATGCCAAAAGCTTGAGTTTCAAAATGCTACCAAATCGGCATCACAATTTTGAAATTAGAGCTATTAGGGATGCAGTGTATTAACGTAGATCCCCTCCACGCCAGACAGTACAGTGTATCCTACCAATTACCTGCCCAAAGGATATGGTAATGAGAGGCTCAAGGGAGTATTTTACTATTTGGTGCTCCAGGCACCTCCACCCTGCAGTAGACTGGCGTCCTGGCCACTGTTCTTTCCTCTAAATTGCAGAAGAGATGAAGTTGAATGCAGCAGATGAACGATTGGACCCATCTAAACTGAATAGTCCGTTTTTTTACAAGCATTTAGACATAACTCCTGCAAATGAAAAGTAGGGCAAGGGGTTTTAACTGTCTTGCATACTGTACTGTTGTGTCAGGGGCTTTGGCAGAGAGCAAAAGGCCATGTTTTATCATACCCTTAGCCCTCCTTGACACCTTCTAAGAATAAAGCCCTACATTAAAAGGTCTGCAACCTGTGTCAGTTTTGATGTTTTGGACTCGACAAAGGATTCTTCGCCATTTACTAAGCCACTTAGGACTGATGGGATGCACAGTTCAGAACAGCTGGAGAGCCAAAGTTTGCAGTCCCCTGCGCTAGATGCTTGCGATAAGCAAGTGTACCTTTAGAGTGGCTTGCATCTTTATTGTAATGCATGGAATGAATAGAAGATATGTCATTTTTAAGGTGTGAGTATTCAATTTGTAGTGTATGGATAACGGTTTCATTCCATATCTCAATCATGACACAAAACAAACATGTGGTGGCTGATCATAGAAGAAACTCCAGAGACTATAGGCAGCAAACATGGAGGTTGCGAGGAGGTAGGTATTAGGATAAAGAAAAATGTCAGAAGGAAGTTGAGAGGGCCGTTATGTAGTTCAATTGAATCAAAGCCTCCATCCTGCCACATACCAAATGCCATAGTATAGCTTCCCAGAGAAACGTCTCGGTTTGGGTAATAGCGTCCATGACCACTTCACTTGGTGTATAGATAGTTCCCCACATGCCAAAAAGATGCCAGTGTGAAAGTGGCATTCTGTTCAATAGAGAACCAGTGTTTGGGTTTATGCAGCCACGTGTTAGCCTACCTTTCACAAGGTCTCTAATGTACTTTGCAAAAAATACAGCATTACAATATGGTACAGGGAGACAACTCAGTCTTCGTGAACAGGTCAAAACAGGTCAATACTGTTGATATCCTAGGATTCTATGGGCCCTGGTAAAACAGAACATCCGTGCCTGAATTGCTCTCCAAAAAACATCTAGAAGGGAGTTTAATTTGGAGGTCCTGAAGGGCGTAGAACAGATGCAGAAGATTCTTATCCTACCTAAACCATTAGAAAGGCCATTCCATCTCTCTGAGGTGGGAACTGGGCGTCTATGAAGCCAGGGATCCTGGCTTTATATAAGGTGAGGTAAGAGCTGGTAAGATTTGGTGAGTTCGAAAGCCAAGTACGTAACTGAATTGGTTTCTTATACAATTTGTACACATTCCTTTAAAGAAACGTGAATATCAGATTAGGGATCATAAATGTTCATTGCAACAGATGGATAGTTCATTTTAAAGCCTTCAACATCTCCAAAGACATTAAGAGGGTTTGTCAATGTAAGGACTAATATTCTTGAATTACATAGTGTGCATACAAGGTCATTGGCGAATAGGGTGATTTTGTACTCAATGGCCCACCACCAGCCCAGTGATGTCAGGGTCCCTGCTCAATTTCTGTGCCAATGTTTCTACGGCTAGTGCAAACAGTAACAAACAGGGGCCACCACTTCTCCCGAGTAGTATAGTGGAAGACAGGATATTAATCATGGGAGGTTCTGTGGATGGGTGTTAAGTTTTCAAATACGAGTTTAATGAATCTGTGTTCCAAGCCAAATTTAGCTGGGACCTAATGGAGGAAGACCCAAGGAACCCAGTTTAATGTCTTTTGCTCATCGAGTAGTAGAAGTTATGGCTGCACGGGCATAACAGACAGCCATATCAGTATTTCAGCCCCGTTAGCTTCCTAAAACATGTTTTCCTGTTGTGTGGTATTTCAATGATTGCTACTAATAACATTTACAATGTTATATTTTGGTTCTATGTTTCAAGACTGTCTCCCTTTTCACCTTTCTTTACATTCCTTCTTTCCATACTTCTATTCTTTTCTTTCGTTTCTTTATTTAGAGGTAGTTGGATAACCGTTCGATTAGTATGCTCAGATTTAAGTTAATTCGATGTAAAGTTAATTGGTTGTCATTGTATTATGTTCTTATTCGTTGTTTTGAAAATAAAAATGTTGAATCTCCCAAATATTGTCCAAGGTTTGCCAGCCACACATGAATCACACCTGGTCTTGGTGAATCTACGGTAGGAGAAAATTGTCCAGTCTGCTGGCCAATACTTTGAAAAACTGTTCGCAACAGAGCTTAATAGTGCTTTTGGACGTTACGTGGCACATGGCTATGGGTCCTTGTTTGGCTTGGTCAAAAATGATACTGTAAACTCCATCATATTGTTTCGGGTGGTGCCGGACAATGTGAAAACTGCTAAACAATGTGACCAGGTGTGGGGCTAATTCAGTGACAACTTTCTTATAAAAAAGCATGTGTAAAACTATCCAGCACCGGGGTTTTCGAATTAGAAAACTACTATTGCTTTAACCCCTTCTGCAGCCATGATGGGAGCCTCCAAAATATTCATATGATCATCAGATAATGTATTTAATCAAGCAATGGCAGGTAGTTTACTATAGAGGGTTAGGGTTGTCTGCCTTTATAATAATGATCTATAAAAGTGAGTAAAGAGCGTAATCTTCTTCGTTACCGTGTGGCTGGGACTTGCAGACATTATGTGCTACAAATCGGTGGACATTATTCCCTGAATCGCAATAGAATGGCTTTGTTTTTAATAGAGCAGGTTCAGACTTTTCATATTGAAAATTTGTAAACCTACACTGCACTGCCTTTTAAATGTCCTAGTGGACCTGGTTAACTTCCGCTCGGCTTCTAGGATCAGCAATTGGTTTTCCAAGTTCATAAATTCCACCCTCACAACTCACCGCCTAGTAGTAAAGAGGCCAAAAACTCCCTGCTTAAGGTCGCCTTAGCCCTATCCTACACTGTCCCCCACTTCAGGGCATTGCTCAGATGTACACTAATATATACTGCTATTGCTGCCTCATGTATATGGTGGTTTTGTGCAGCCTACAGGTGTGACTAAAGAAAGCCAGGGCAGGGTCAGTTGGCACATTGTTAAATAGCATCACCAGTTAGAGGGATGATTACAGGTGTGACCTGTAAATTGACCAAAGAGTAATAGACCCAACGTACATTAGAAGAGAATATCATGCTCACCAGAGTGCCTCTAAAACCAAAAGTCAGTGAAGCACAAGTCTTGCAAACCTGCTTCAAGGAGAGAGCGCTAGTGTTAAGAGGTCACAGGGTAAAGGGGGGGTTACAGTGTTCTTTGGTCAAATCCAGCACTATTTTTATATCACCTCCCAAGACTAATCTGCCCTCCGTAAAGTGGGAAATTGATGAAGAGCTTGAAAAATGTCTCTTTAGTGTCATTTGGCCAATAAATGCCATAAGCGAGAAAACGGTCAAGCACAAATCACCCAATGTGCCCTTAATCCCCAGTAGGACCGCATCAGTATTGCCACACTGCATTTCTTTTCTGGGCAGAGGAAAAAACGTGCCAGGAATTCGTTTTGACCGGAAACAAACCTTTGTAGCCTCTTTTAAGCAGGATTTCTGATGTAGAACAATGTCTGGACCTAATCTGTAGAGGCCCAATAATATATGTGTACGTCCTAGGAATATTGAGACCCTGTACATTTAAAGAAAGCGCCTTCATCATCTGGTTTAAAAGCGCATGCAATACATTCCACAGCCCCCTTGTGAACAGTGCAGCCCCATATCCTACTGCAATAGTAGGACATGTAAAATGCTTCCCCACCCATGAAGTCAGGGATATAGGGGTGTTTGCCCTTTTCTGCCAGCTCCGAAACCAACAAGAAAGCTCTATCACGCCTGACAGCACCTATTCCAGGGATTGTGCATACGTTGACAGAGCCCACAAAATACAGGCATCTCAGCGAAAGTAAGGCAGAGGTGACTTAAGAAAAACTAGGCAGCAACAGCCAATATAGTGAAACAGATGAAGTGTGACAGCAGTGGGCAAACCAAACAAAATCTAAGATTAGAGAGTCCCAGAATGTCACCCATCAGAGATGGCAAGTAAGAAACCAGCGGTCCAGAGGTTATCATGCCAAGGTTCTCATGTTTATTTTATTAGAATGTTTGCCCTACAGTGGCTCAAACCAGAGGGTCGTAGAGCGTCTTACAAAAATAAAAAGGAGGTGAAAATGTTCTGAAAATGTAAGGACATGAAGACCAGAATGGGTGTGGAGGTACTCTTGCTGGATTGTGTGTGGGAAAAGAACAATTTACTTACCAACTGTAACGTTCTTTCGACTGGATGTTCCTCCCATGTATTCCTCATCTTATGATAACTCGTCCCAGCTTTGCTGTTTCGGCAAAAAAAATTCTCTCGGCAGAGGGCGCGGTGCTCGAGGTCGTGGCGTCGATTGTCCCTCAACGGACTCCGTACTCTGTCGATGTCACCGATGGTATAAATAGCTCGAGCCGCGCCTGTTGCTTCAGTTCTGTTTTTTCGATGAAACATATAGGAGGAACACCCAGGCGTGCCCCATGACAGATACATTCTTCGTGAGAGGAAAGTGTAAGAAAACGTAAACTGTACTGTGGGGTAGGATGGGAGGGTCTATGAGGAATATGTGGGAGGAACATCCAGTCGAAAGAACGTTACAGTTGGTAAGTAACTTGTTCTTCGAATGGATTGTGTCCTCCCACGTATTCCTCATCTTATGATAGACTCCCATAGCAGTGGCAATTTTGGAGGCGGGAGTACTAGTTTCAGTTTTTGTGGACAGAATGCAGAACTGCCTTGGTAATGCTTGACAAAAGTATGCATTGTTTTCCAAGTTGCAGCTGCACAAATATCTGCTGCCGGGACTCCCCTCTTTAGAGCCACAGAAGTAGCCATTCCCCCCTTGTAGAATGGGCACAAAGCCCATCTGGTGGGTCTTTTCCCGCTAATCTGTAGCATTCAATTATGGCTAAAATGATCCAGCGGGATATGGTCTGTTTTGTTACAGATAAGCCTAGTTTATGACTAGTATAACCCACGAATAGTTGGTCATCTTGTCTCAATTTAGACATCCTTGAGATGTAAAAACTAAGAGCCCTCTTGGCATCTAGTCTGTGCAGTCTCTCCTCTTCCTTGCCCAAATGAGGAGGATGATAAAAAGTTGGCAATACTATTATTTTTTGTGACAAATTGAAGTCTGAAACTACCTTTGGTAAGAATGAAGGTTTAACTTTAAGGACTACCTTCCTTATCCTTATAAAAATAGTATATGGTGGTTTGCATGAGAGAGCCTGAAGTTCGCTAAACCTGCGGGCTGATGATAGGGCCACAAGAAGGACAGTTTTTAGTGTTAAAAGCCTCAATGGACATGAGTGCAGAGGCTCAAAAGGTATGCAAGTCAAGAATTTTAATACTAAATTTAAGTCCCAAGTTGGGACATGAAAAGGTATTGGAGGGTATACGTTAGTAAGTCCTTTTAAGAATTGAATTATTAGTGGTATCTTGAAATATGAAACCTCTTCCGAGGTGCGCTTGAAAATGGACAGTGCAGCAAGGTATCCTTTGATTGTTCCTATATGGAGCCCCAGATCGGCTAGATGTAATAGAAAAGAGAGCACTACTGGAGTGACACATTGAAAAGGGTCCACATCCTTATCTTTGCACCAGTTACTAAACCTGTTCCAGCGACATCGATACAAAGATTTTGTTGCTGGCCTTCTGACCGAAAGCAAGAATTCCATTACGTCATCCGGAACATCCCAATCCTTGTATCTCAACCTCTCAGAAACCATGCGTGAAGGTTGAGTGTCTTGACCTCTGGATGGGGAACCCGACCTTCCGCTTGCGAGAGAAGATCCTCTCTTTGCGGAAGACGTATTGTAGGGCAGATAGACGGGTCTAGAAGGCCCGGGTACCACGTCCTCCTGGCCCAATCCGGGGCAATTGGGATCATGGTTTTCCTGAACTTTCTCAACCTCCTGATTACTTGAGGAATCACGGGGACTGGGGAAACACGTACAGCAGTGGAAACTTCCACTCCACTACAAATGTGTCTCCCAGAGCTCCTCTGAGGAAATTCCCTTGAGCAGTACTGATCACACATCGGGTTGATCGCGGTGTCGAACAGATCCACTTCAGGGGTTCCCCAAAGGGCAAAGATCTCCAGAAGGACTTCCTAAGCCAGCTCCCACTCGTGAGAGACTGTGCTTTGCCTGCTCAGAGCTTCTGCCGCTATGTTCTTCTCTCCGGCTAGGTGAATTGCCGATAGAGAGATTCCTTCTCATATTGCCCAGAACCACAGCTGCATCGCCTCTCTGCACAGTGGTAGTGACCCTACTCCTCCTCTATTGTTGAGGTAGTACATGGTCACTGTGTTGTCCGTCATTATCAAGACATTCTTTCTCTGTACAGAGGGCAGAAAGGCCTTCAGCGCTAGTCTGATTGCCCTCAGCTCCAAAAGGTTGATGTGTAGTTTGGACTCCGATGGAGACCAACGACCGCTGATAGTCAGATCGTTGGTGTGTGCTCCCCACCCTGTGAGTGAGGCGTCCGTCACTACTGTTATCTCCGGCCATGGTTGCCAAAAAGACTCTCCCTTGAGAATGTTGTCGTTGCAAGCCCACCATAGAAGATCCTGAGCAACTGCGCTCGGGACTTGCAGAAGATCTGACATATTCCCTGAGAACTGGGACCACTGAGTTCTGAGCGCCCATTGAAGGATCTCATTCTCAACCTGGCCTCTGGTACTAGGAAAATGCAGGATGCCATGAGGCGGAGCAACCTGAGAAAATCGAAGGCCGGTAGACGTTGGGCATTCTGGAATTTTGTTACCATCTGCTGGATGTGGAGAGCTCTCACTTCGGGAGGTGAGGCTTTTCCCCCCCCGAGGAAGTGTCCAAGACTGCTCTGATAAACTGGAGCTTCTGGGATGGTATCATGTGGGACTTCTTGAAATTGAGGGAGAAGCCCAATTTGTGGAGGAAGTGGCAGGTGATCGAAAGATGTTCCTGAGCTTGTTCTGGCGAACTTGCTCTGATCAACCAGTCGTCCAGGTAGGGATATATGTGAATACCTCCTCTCCCGAGACTCGCTGCCACAACTGCCAACAGCTTGGTGAAAACCCTCGGGGCGGAGGTCAACCCAAATGGCAGAACTCAAAACTGATAATGAGAATTGCCAATCGCGAACCTCAGGTACTCTCTGCTTTGGATGGATTGGCACATGAAAGTAAGCATCTTGAAGGCCCAATGATACCAACCAATCTTGGAGTTGGAGAGCCTGAAGGATCTGAGAAAGAGTCACCATCTTGAACTTGTCCTTCCTGAGGAACAAGTTCAAGTTTCTCAAGTCCAAGATGGGTCTCAGTCCTCCGTCCTTATTTGGAATGAGAAAATATGGGGAGTACCAACCCCTGTTCCTCTCTGCTACATGTACCAGTTCTATGGCACCTTTTTCTAGCAGGGTTAAAATTTCCTGCAACAGGAGCGAATCTGGAATTCTGACGGAGTTGGCTCCCGGTGGATGATTGAGGGCTTTTTAGAAAGGGGAGACAGTAACCTTGGGCTACTGTTTCCAGTGCCCAAGCATATGAGGTAATGCCCCGCCATTCCTTCAGATGCTGAGTGATCCTGCCTCCCACTGGTGTTTTGTGCAACAAGGTCTCAGAGGGATTTGGAGGCGGTGCAGGAGTGGCTGAGGGTACAGATGCCGCTCCTGGGGCTGATTTTGCACCTCTTCCTCGTGCTCCACGAGGGAAGTTTCTTTTGCCTCTTTGAGAAGCCTGTCCTCTTCCTCTACCAAAAGAGGAGTAGTATCGAAAAGAACGACCCCTCCAGGCAGATGAGCCGGAATAGGGTTTTAGAGGCTGGCGCATAGAGGCGCTAAGCGATTTAGCTGCCGCTTTCGAGGTCTGAAGTTTTTCTAGGCTTTCATCAGCCTTGCTGCCAAACAGCCTCGAGCCATAAGGGCATGTTAAGGAGTCTGGCTTGCACATCTGGTGCAAACCCCGACTTCCTCAACCACGCAAATCTGCATAGCACAACGCTTGCAGCCATGGATCTGCTGATACTATCAGCAGTATCCAGTCCAGACTGGAGACATGCCCCCATTGCCGCCTTCCCGTCTTTGACTATATTCAGGAAGCCTTCCCTTTCCTCACCTTCCGGAATATGATCACCCGCCACCGAAATACAGTCCCACAGGGTATGGGTAAACCTGGCCAGGGTACAGGCGACATTTGTCGATTTAAGGGCCATACTGCCTGATGTGAAAACTTTACGTGCCCATGCGTCAACTTTTTTATCCTCTCTATCTGGAGGAATAGTGGGATATGCAGTTTGTTTTGATGTAGATGCTGCCTGAATGACTAGACTTTCTGGAGTCGGATGCTTATTTAAGTATTCAGGATCCGTTCCAGCTGGTCTATATTTTTTTGGAAAAGTGCTATCTGGAGCAGCAATACTCTCTGGTTTATCCCAGTTTTTCTCCACCATCCTTTGAAGAGCCCTGTGAAAGGGGAGAACTGGATCTTTTTGAGGCCCTCTGACAATTATATCCGTCATGTCATCCTGTTCAAAAACGGGTGAAGTGTTACCCCCCCAACCCATATATTATATTACTCTGGTCATAAGACCCCTGTACCCAGCATCTGCATTTCTTTTGCAGGATCAGGTCTGGCAAACTAATTCTGGGGAGGTGTCAATTCCACTGGCAGAATGTAGAGTATCACTCAGGTCTCTCATTCTAGATTCCTGGTCAATAAGTTCCTCAGGAACTTGCTTTGTGCCCTAAGAAACTCCAAAAGGAGTAACTTCGTCTTCTTCTGAGCCAGATTCCTCATAAATTGAGGACATGGACTTAAAAAGGTCTGATCTGGGCAAAGGAGTGAATCTCCTTTCTTCTTCTACCATACACGTCGAAGGGATTGATAAATCCTTCGAAGTTGTCGAAGGAGTCTTCGATTACTTCGAAGAGTACTTCGACACGGGCGTTGAGGATGATTTTGGTTTTGGTGCCGAAATGGTTGACGCCGCTGGCGTCGAAGTCGTCGAAGCCTTCGACGACTTATGTTTTTGTATGGCACCGGAGAAGTGCTCGACTCGAAGAGTCTTCGACGGCTTGGCGTCGACTCAAGTTTTTTTAGTATCCTCGACACTACTGGTCTTTACCATTGTAGTCTTGGACTTCCCTTTGTCATCCAATGGAGCGACCCTGGGGGTTTGTCTTTTTCGAGGGGGTCGGGCCACGTTCTCGAAAACCATCTTTTTACGGATTTCTTCCCATTTACTGGGAGATTCGGATTTTGTCGGACATCGAATTTCTTCGGTCGACTCTGAAGAAGATGAGGGAGATCTATGTCTCCTCTTCATTTTTTTAGATGACGAAGAGTGTCTCGATCCACTCCTAGATCGAGATCTCTTGGAGTGCCTAGGGCGATCCGATTCCTTCGAATCAGCTGCTTTCTTATGTTTTTTAGATGTAGCCGTCTTAGAGGCTTACCTCCCCACCGACAGTTTACCTCTACTCTCACGAAGAGGAGCTTTCTCTGTCATGGATTGGCAGGAACCGCAGTCATCGGTTCGGTGACTGAAACCGAGACACCAGAGACAAACCCGGTGCGGATCCGTAATCAACATTTTTGATCAACACTCGACACTTCTTGAACCCAGTCTTGGGTGTCGAAGGAGTTGAAGATGACGACATTTTCTTCACAGAAAATCTGAAGCGCGCCGTTCTCGATAGCGAAGCGATTGGAAAAACAGAACTGAAGCAACGGGCACGGCTCGAGCTATTTATACCATCAGTGACGTCGACAGAGTACGGAGTCCGTCGAGGGACAATCGACGCCACGACCTCGGGCACAGCGCCCTCTGCCGAGAGACACTTTTTTCCAAACAGCGAAGCTGGGACAACGAGTTATCATAAGATGAGGAATACGTGGGAGGACACAATCCATTCAAAGTAGTGTGTTTTGAGGCTTTTTCGGAAGGTGATTAACGGTGGAGGGTGGATGGTGGATGTGGAGTGGCAGGGCGTTCCAGGCTCTGGGTCCCCACTGGATGAATTCTTGTTTTTGTGTTCAGGTTACTTCGTGGACTGGAATGCACAGGATATTTTGGTTGGCTTGTCTGGTGTTTGCGTGGGTGATGGATTTCAGTTTATTGTAAAGGTAGGATGGGGTTTTGAGGCGTGTGGCTTTTTATACGATGTAAAGACCTGTCTAAGCAATTATCTGGTGTTTGGGGAGCCAGTGGAGCAGTGAGAGCTGGGTTAATGTGTAGTGTTTGGGGAGGCACAGAATGAGTCTTGCTGCTGCACTCTGAATGGCTTTTAGAGAGGAGAGCCTGGTGTTGGCGAGTCCAGTGAGGAGAGTTTCGGAATACTAATTAAGCGCATCTTGGGGTTCCAAGTTCTTTTGCAGACAGTAATTACCTCGTGGTACTTTACTACAAAAGTAATTACTTCACATTTTTTCAAATTGTGGGGTGTGGGATTTCCCTCCTAGCCCCTTTCCTCTTGTTAACTTCCCCTAACCCAAACTCCCCCCCACCCCATTTTTACCACTTACCCCACAATTCCCTAAAGAATACGATTACTTTGTGGTAAAGTATCACAAAGTAATTAGTGTCGGCAAAAGGACACGATGGCCATCTTGGAAAAAACAAGTGGCATAGATTGTGGTGGGAAAGTGGTCAGGGTGGAGAATGAGTTATCTTGAAGAGGAGGTGTAGTTGTAGGTTGTCTGTTTTGGTAAACGTAGCTATTTGCTGTGGGATGAAAAGCCTGGAATTTAAAGTTTAAGGTACTCCCTTAGCATACTGCTACATTATAAGAGAGAGTAGTTACCACCCTGTTTAAACACATGTTTCTTGCCTATGCAAAGCGAGGCTTTAGACTTTACTGTGCATGTCTTTGCGATGAAGGCTCTTGGCCTAGTGTGTAGCTATGCTTACCTCCATATCTCTCGCTTCTGACAGGTTTCCCTTTTGGCATATGTAAGCGTTTTAGGCTACTGCTTTCTTATAAAAAGTGGCTTTAGATCAGGACAATAGAGAAAAGTGCTCATAAATGCATGGCAAACAGCCCAGTAGAAGCAAAGGGTGTGAACCAAACACTCCAATACATGGAATTGTTTCCGTGCAAAATTCTAAGGAGGTACTAACTGAGATTCAGATTGAATCTCTTTCACTTTTGATAGTCCAAGAAGATCCAGTGAATGCTATCCAGCAGGATGTCAGCAGGTTCTGCAAATATTTCAGCCAAAAAGTCTTTAACATAACATTCTAGATCTGTACTGGGGATATCAGATGGTATCCGATGAATGCGCAGGTGGTTATTGAAGTAGCAATTCTCCTGGTCCTACGGACACAAGAGGATTGCATTTTGTGTTTTGATACTGTACACAATGTTTGCGACCACCGCATGGAGGAAAGTTGTCTGTGTAGGGAGCTTCCAGGTCAGGTATCCGAAAGTCCAGAGTGAGGATTTTTATTGTACAGCTCAGTGATACAAAATGTACAATCCGCTCCGTTGCCAATTCAGATTTGGGCTTGTTGGATCTCTCCTGCTGCAGAAGGTAGGAGAGGCAGGCAGAAAGGAGCAGGACACCACACAAGAAGTCAAGCACCAGTCCTAAGTGCTGGGGTGGGGCAACACAAATGAAATGGGTCAGAGCAACATTGGCAGGCAGAAGCAAATCTCATTGGCCAACAATCAGAAAGCAGGCTTTCGGGAGCCCTTCCTGCACATCAATCACCCCTGACATCCAGCCTAACTGTGCCATAGTGGCAACTTCAGAACCCAGCTCCATGTCAGGCCAAGGTCAGAAACAGACCCACCAGGCCTCCATGCTCCAGTTTCTTCAGCCCGCAGAGCCAGCTCAGTTACTGTCATCTCTACATTGACCAAAATACACAATACAGCGAGTACTTCTACAGGTAGGGCCCACAGGCAAGCAGGCTGGCGATGGCCCATGCTGCCATCTTAATCTATGCTGCCGCTCAATGCTGCCAGTCTTCCTCGGGCTGTCTGTCCACTCAGGGGGTCCTGGAGAATGGTAGCTCCACCAAAGGTAAATCACTGCTCCGCTCCGTCTGGTCACCCCCACCACATTCATGGGCAGATGGCACTTGTGAATGTCATTCACAGGTGAGCAGAGGGGGCAAAGCAGAAGCTCACAAGGAAGGAGTTTTTTTTCCATGGTTTGGCTCGCTGCTCTCCATTCACCTCCCACGTCCCCAAGGATCTCACCTAAATGAAATTAAGCACATGGAAGGCATTACAGAAGACAGAGCCTCTGGGTAGAATGCCTTTGCGATATAAGATTGATGTATGAATGAGGGGATACCAGTGAAGAAAGACTGGGGCAGTGACTAAGGAACAGACTAATATGATAAACATTAAGGGCCTAGTGCTAGAGCATGAGAACAATATACATAATTAGCTACTGTGATGAAGTCCCCTGCATGACAGGACTTTAGACGAGTCGCTAAGGAGGCCAAGTGACTACTGAAGCAACAGGATAATGGCCCAAGGCTCCTCTGTCATCCTCCATTAAGCCCCCACAATTTGAAAGTGGGCTGTCACATTGCGTTCCTTATAGGGAAAATATGCCTGTGATGGAAAACAGCAGTCCTGAAGACACAGCAGCACTTGAAATTCCTGCACGATGTGAGAGAATCATGCATCTAAATCTGCAGCGAGAAAGTGGGATCTGAATTATAACAGGAAACTACCACCAGTCGGCCATCAAAGAAGGCCTAGGCTTTCCTAGAGTTCAGAAAAGACGCTAAGTGAGTCCACCCTGGGAGCAGGGTGAGGGCATGAAAACCAGGGAGAGAGAATAGCCATCTCTACATTCAATATCAGAACTGAAAGCTGTGCTCAAGAGTGGGGCCGACCATCCAATCTACAAAATCAATCTTAAGGCACCCACCCAAGACCCCTTTCACCAGAGAGACTAAGTTAGGGATAGGGTGCGATAGGAAGAGGGAGGACTGTCAAAGGGGAGGGACGAGCCAACCCCAAGACTCACATCCCAAGCAGCAGAGTCCAAAAGCCAAACCCCATCCCAGCTAACAATCCAAAGTCCCTTTTTACCAGAGAGGCTAGAAGGCTAGGGCAAAACCCTATAAAGCTTAGTACATTGCGTGGGAGTTTAGAGAAGGAGTCCGAGAGCAGAGTTTGGGGGATAGTGGAAAATTAAGAGTTCACAGTACAGTTGAGGGCGAAAGGACATTTGGTAGAAAGGAAGAGGTGAGATACCAGATGGGCAGAAGGGAGGTGGCTGAAGAGCATAAGGACGGCAGTGGTGATAGTGTGGAGTTGTCTGGTAAATTGCACCAGGAGACAGCATGAAAACCTCAGAAAAAGGTTGGAGAGGAGATCATAAGGGGGAAGTAAGAAGGAGGTGGATTATTTTTCAGAAGTTGGCGAGAAGGTTTAGAGAAGAGGCTGGAGATGAGGGGGTCTGAGGTGGTTTGACATAGTAAGGAGATGTCACATTCCACCGCTTTCAGCATACGCTGTGGGCCCAACATGCTCTTCAACGGAACAGTTGTTAACGGTCTAGTGGTTGGTGTCATTATGTGACATCCTGATATCACATCAGGAATTTAGCTGGCTCCAGAGACCAAAATCTCACGTCACAACGTCCAGGTACGCTGCTCAGACCCTCTGCATTGCCAGACTTTTTGTTCAATCTTCTCTCCTGCTTGCTGTCTGTTCCTGCTCCGATTCTCCATTATCTGCCACCACCCGAATCTTTCCTTCTTCCTCACCCTGGCCGCCTCCTTGTCCCAGCTGTTCTCTGTAGAGACTGCATTGTAGGAAACATTTCAGCTCACCTGGAAGGATTCTCCCAGTTGCTCTACAAATCCCTCCTTGCATTAGTTTTTTTTCTCCCAGTGGGTTTGCCTCGTACTTGAAAGTCTACATACCGGGGAGGCAGACCAGTCAACCCATCTAAGGAGGGGTGGACAGCTGGCCTCCATGATGGATAGGCCTCATCTATTCAAACCACGTCAAAGACAGACATTTGTTAAGTTCATCTGAGTATCCAAAACATGAAAGGAGGAGGCAGAAGAACACCAAGAGGTGATTAGAGAAAGTCATAGGATGCCAGTCAAGTGTGGAGCAAGGAAACCTATCATATAACCAAATTAGGAATGTTTCAGAGACCCCGGCTGGCCTTAGGTATTGGAGGGGCAAGTACATGACGGAGAGCTTATGTGAAGATTAGAAATGCAAAGGAGAGGACAGAGATCTCAGATCTCAGGTGTTCTAGTCACCTAGTTTGCTCCTAGTTTTTCATGGTTTTGTTCTCAACACTCAATTTGGACGCTGAACACCAAATACCAATAGGGATCTATAATTGAATTACATTTAAATTCGTACCATAATCAGATTGTCCATTATGACAAGAAGGACATTATGTAGGCAGTGTTTCACAAAGCAGGTCTAGTTCGGAGAAGAGATTAATGGGGCTAGATTCGTGGTGGATGTTGTGGACTGCAAGAGGGGTGGTGGAAAGAAGTTGGACACAGACAGGTTTGATGGAAGGAGCAACGTTTGAAGGGGGGGAAGAGGCAGATGGTTTATCACTGCTGTTCATTAGGCCCACATTGCCACATTTCCATTAGTTACATGGAGTTCTAGGAGGCAATGTTGGTGTGGAGGACAGCCAGAATGGCAGCGTTTGGGAGGTTAGAGTGAAATAGGTTTCAGAAACAGTCATCACTGGGAGGTGGGGTGATCAGAGTCAACGTAGTCGGTGAGGAAAGAGTTGTTTGCCACAGGCCTTCCAGGATCCCAGTCAGGGAGAGAGTGGCAATAAGTTTATTGTGGGAGTATTCAGTGGAATACTGGTAGGTTAGAGAAGGTTGGTGTAGGTAGGCTGTGGAGTAGGGATGTAACAGTATAACATTATAGATACTGTGAACAGCTTAATTTAACTATAACCATCACATTGTTTATACCGGTATACCGTTTTAGGGCCTGTAGCTATTAAGTGAGCTTTTCAATCTGATTTGGAAAGGCTGCAGTAAACAAGTGCTGCACATTCTGGATCTTGCACTGTGGGATGTGGCGTTTGGCAAACAAGAGCATAAGGTAAGTGAGGCCACATTAGTAAATGCAGCTTTGATGCTGTGACCCCTCTCTCTGATCAGTAGAGTTGGGTTAAAGATCAGCCGATTTGTAGTTTTCCCACCAATTTGAAAGATGGGGGAACTACACATCCCAGAATTCAAAGGGGGAATGAACCGGATGCCCTTCTGATGCATGTCCACAAAAAACGTTAGCTCTGTAGACTGTATGAACCCTGGACCTATCAGTGCTTTGTGCTAGTATATAAACTACCCCCCACACCCCCACTGTCCTCCGTGTAGATTTACATTTGGCACAGTTAGGACAGATTCTACATTCAATTTGAAGTATCCAGAGCAGTGGGAGTGAGATATTTCTCAGGTCTATCCTCGATTTGTGACACCACCCATGAAAGCATTCCCCTGTCTCAACTCACATGACAAGGTTCCTAATGCGCCCAGATCTGGGGAAAATGGTAATGATGGGGCTGTGGTAATCTAGGCCATATTTAAGCCGATATGCATTTTAATTTTGTCATTTTCAAAATGTTCTTGTGCCACTATCTTTAAGAAGGTAAAAAAACATGTATTGCAAGAATCAAGAAAGAAATGTCCTGTTAGGATTACATGGTCAGTGGTGACTCCAACATCAGACCTTTATAATACACCAGGCAGATGGTAAACAAGCTATAGTGATTTGATCAATATGCAACCTTTCGGGGGTGTATTGGCTATGACATTTTGACAAAAGAAACAATGACATGGGCTTTCAGACCTCACGAGTGAATTTTCTCCATTTAATGGGATAAAGCGTTATCAATACAAACTTTTATAACTGATTGCAACATGGGGGTCATGATGCCCATGCCATGTGGTTCCAAAATAATGCAGGTTGAGGTCGATTTTCAAAGCGATTACCTGTGACTGAGCAGCAAGCTCATTGCTCAAAATGTGCATTTGAACACTTCCACTAGTCACTCTTTCATTCTAGGCGATCAACGAGTGAGCGCCATGAAAGACCAAATCTGCAGCCGCCTTAGATTCCTGGAGGATCAGCTAAAAATGTGCAGAGACAAGTTTCAAAATGCCAATTTATGACCTTTAAGAAAATAGTTGTTAAGATTAGTTAACTCCACCTGCTATACCGCGATAACCATGATATACCGTAATTTGGCAAGGTTCTCATACCGCCATAAAACCAATACTGCGACACCGCTTCCTGTGGAGATGAGTGATCAGGGTGGTGGTTAGAGGGAGAGTGCAGGAAGGGGGATAGGAAGTGAGAGGATGAGACAGTGGAAGTGGTGGAGCAGTGTTGAGAGGGAAGAGGTCAGTAAGGTGAGGTAGGATGGCCAGGAGCATGAGCTAAGTCTCTAAGAGGATGGTAAGCAGGCGTGTAGGGGGCAGACCACTAGAAGTACAGGGAAGCGGGTGTTACCTCGTACTCTAATAAGTTTGGCATACAGAGACCAACAACAAATTAAATCAATGCATTAGTGCAGTCATTTAAAAACCGACCTAACCATATTAAAATGAAAGCACTTCAGTGACAAACTACAAACATTAAACCAAACCAATGCAGTTAGGGTGGAAGCAATCAACATGACCTACAGTTCGGCTAGTTTCCCAAACAGCTGATTGTTACATGGCTAGATGTCACAGTTGATAGGTATATGCTGATGAACAAAGGGATAGGTGAAGAAAATGAGGATAAGTGACCATGTTATGTAGTGATGGCAGACATTTCAGGTAGGGGGTGTGAGAAACCCAAGGGTGTTCTCCCAAGTAGACCTCGGGAATCCCTTATTCAGGTGGTATGGGAGAGGCTGGCACTCTCAGATCCCAACCCTGGTGGTGGACGAGCGAGGGAGGACCAGCTAGGTAGGGGAGCCCAGGGTTTTGCTCAGGGAAATACCCCAAGTGAGACGCTGTTTATACTGAATAAGAAGGTCAGATGGACGGAGTCCCTAAGGCTTTTGTAGGCTGTACCACATCTGCCCCTTCATCATCTCTCTTGCACAAATCCAACAACCCCTCTGTATATAACCCATCACCTAGAATCCCAAACGCTGTTGGATTCAGAAACTACATCTCCCAGAATCCCCGTTTCCCCCCCCATGTCCTACCTGAATACTCCCAGTCATTCCCCTTCCTGTTGCTCCGATTATTTACTACATTCCCAATCTGCTCAGACAAAACACTACCATTCCCACAATCCCCCCGGTTCATTTCATGATGATACACTGGGTCATTCCCGTTTGTTTCACAAACCCTACCAATCTCATACTTCTGAATTTACCAAACCCCCTAGAATGAAGAATATAATTCCTCATGACAACCCCTGTCCCCTTTTCTGACAGGAACACTTTCTCACACCTTCGAAGAAAACAGACTAACCCTAGAGCCGTTTACCCGACATGACCCGACAAGGGTCAGGCAATTGAAAAGAATCACACACCCGATGGCCCTTTCTCTTCCCCACAGGGATAAAAGGTGGAACACGAGAGAACACTGTGAGCAAGGTAGATGGAACAACAAAATAGCTATCCAAACACAGCAGTTCAAGAAGAGGAGAAAGACAGCGAGAACCGAGAGGGCGGCAACGAGAGAAGCAACCTTGCCCTTTCCCACACAGATCCGTGAAGCGTCCGTGGAAGTAATCGTAAGACCGCGAACAATAGCCAGCGTGCGTTGCAGAAGTGGTCAACGGTACACGCCTACATTGGTAATCGGAACACACAGACGCCTGGTACCGTGGTACCGGCCTTGACTCTAGAGACAAGAAAAGCCAAACGGTTAATCACAGCCAGTGAGTTGAGGGGGGAAGCCAATAAGAAAACGAACTGTGTTGAACAAAATTCAAAAAGAGCAAATTAAGGAAAGTTCAAAGAACTGTTAACATTAAGGGAAAACCAGCTACACAGGGATCCGGCACCACATGGGTGCTCTTCGACTCTGGTTGATCACACGTTTGTTGAAACCACCAATACCAGAAGACCCTAGGAGAGACAGAAGGATAAGGTCAAGGTGGTCCTACAGGGGTCGAGCAAAAGCCCCTGCACAGTCGAAAGTCTTTGACAAGCTAAGGGAGGTGAATCCCACATAGCGAGAAAAGAGAAAACTGTGTAATTGGCAAAAGTTGGCAAGAGTGAACCCGACAAAGGGATGCCCACAGTGAACGGTTTAAAAAGACATTGGTTTGTGAATGCCACACGCAAAATTGTTTTGAGATCGGAAAAGGGGTCTGAGCCCAGATAGTGGGATCCAGGGGTGAAAAGTAATCACCCAATTTCACGTCAATGCTGTAGTGAACCCGACAGAGGGAAGCAAACATTTGAGAAGGGTCTGAGCCAGGAAGAGGGGAATGCAGGGGCGAAAAGCCATCACCTAACACGTGAATACAGCAGAGGAAATCTCCTTGAATACAAGCCATAGTGAACGCGAAGGAGGGAGGCTGACATTCAAGCAGGGTCTAAGCCTGGAAGAGGGGGACCCAGGGGTGAAAAGTTATCACCCAACATCCATTGGAAAGGAACTTTGGTATTTTTGGAACCCGTCAGGTTCTCAGAGGCAAGAGACTTTTTGTAGAAAGGAGACTTAACCACTGATGGTCCCGATACCCGAGAACGGAACCGTCTCGTGCTAGGAAAGCTCGAGAGTGTACTGGGCTCAGGAGTGCCGCTTTGTCCTGGGGAGAAGGGAGACCCCCGGCTACCACATGCCGATTTATTTGTGATCACTTCTTTCTTGTGAACCCTATCCCACACTCTTTTTGTATTTAGTTGTAAGGATTGGCAATAGGTTTTTCTTAGTATAGGCCCCTTTATTTTGACAAGACGCCTGTCAGGATTCCATGGTACATTTCTAGGGTTTCAAAGGTCCACAACCTCAAAAGACATACTGTTATCATTCCAAGATAATTTTCATAGATTTCAATTGCTCACACTTAAGAAAACATCATTTAGCAACAAAACCCTTTGGATGTAGTTTTACTTAATAGTGTGATGTTTGGGTTATGTTTGAATTAGAAATAGAACTTGTACAAAAAATTCCTTAATGTACATTCAGGAATCGCTTATTTCCCCAAAGCAAGATGGGTCTTTTCTGCAGCAGTGATTGGTGAAAATAGATTATGAGGTAGTTTGGAATGCTGCTCAAGGTTCTAAACTGCCTTTCATTTTAGCTGTCTTTGTGGCAGGTCGCAGTCTATTTAGCTCCAAGAGTATATTTTAAAATATTTATAGTTCGCTTTTTCCAGAAGAGCTTTAAAGATTTCCGAAGGTTTTCAGAAGAAAAGACATTAAATTCAAGACTTTCCAAGGAGCAGTGAAGATACAGATGAAGCAAGCTAAGTGATTCACTTTTTCAAGACTTCTGAAATTGAGTGAGGTTTTCAATTGCCTTATTCTTTGAAGAGAGACATTTGTTTAAGAAATACTGAAAAAAACTGAATTTTCCATTATCAGAATTGATTCCGTTGTTATCTGCGTATTGCGAGTATATATTTTTGTGTTCATACAGTTTTTACATGCGCAAGGTTTATCTACTAACACTCGCGCGGTTTAATTAAAAATATATATATTTTTCCTTTACAAATACAGTTAAGCTCGGGCTGTATTTGTGTTTTAAACTTTTTAGTAGTTCTGTGCGCGAGCGTATCTTTGTCTCGCTTTTGCCGTTATAGTAAGGTTAGAGTAAAGAACCTTACGTTCATTATGTGCCGTCGCGTACACGTCTTTTCTTTTTCGGAAGCTGTGCGCAGCTCATTAACTAAGCAAGCGTCGGATGGATGCGCGGTTCTTCAGTCAAGAAATCGAGCGATGGTAGTCAGCGCGGTTCGTAGTAAGCAAAGCAAGATTCGAATTAAAGCGCGGTAGGTTATTTTTTTCACGCCGGAAAGAAGCGCGGTTCGTGTATCCAGAAGAGAAGCATCAAATTCATGTGCAGATCCAATTCAGTACAGCAGTCTTCGTATTGTGTGCATGCAATTCAAAAGAAGTGTGCACAGACTTTTCTGTTTGAAGTACTATAAGTTTAGTTGTAGTCAAAAGCAATTCAGTTAAGGGTATTACAAATCCTTTTAATATATAAAGACATTTCAGCCGACATTAAAAAAGTTATTCAAGTTCTACAGAAGTTTCTGCTCAACATCATCTGAAAAGAAAAGAAAGCCTATCAGCACTAAAGCATAGGCAACAGGTATTTCAGGAAAAAGAAAGCAAATAATAGTAAAAGAAAAAGTATACATATCTATCACATATATATCAACATATATGTTATTGTTCTTCCTAGATTTCACAGACACTGAGGCGAGCAAACAAGCAATCCAGTACCAGAGGGCATCAGTGCAGTTCCGTGAAGATCTGTCTTTGTTTTGTTCTCCAATTCCCCTTTCCCCTTGGGTTTGCCAGCTTGGTAGTTTGATCTGCTGAGAGACTGTTAAGCGGGCAGACTTGGGGAGGGGGGGTCTGGTGGGCCAGCATCACTCCTGCAGAAAGACTCAAGATTGGACCTGACAACGCCACTAAGACTGCATTATTATTGGATGGTCGTAACTTGGCCCCATCTTAAATTTAGGTTTAGATTAGGCGTTTGTCCAACCTGCACATACAGTTTAATAAACACTCTTGAACTGTGAACACTTGTATATGTCTTTACTGTTGCCATCATGAGTTCCTTACAGGGACAAGGAGGGTTAGTCCAGATGAAAACACAAAGAAGTTTCCCCCTTGGCCAAGCTACCCTTTGCCTAGTTGCCCAACATGCTGTACCCCTTACCTCTAGAATTTTATGAAAGTGAGGCACAGCGATGTGGCTTTGCTGGCCAATGAGTGTGCGGCTCTTATAACACTGGGCTGCTAAGTGGTGAAAGAGTCTCACAGAGCTGCCATGTTAGTCTGCTGCTCAGGCCTGTTCATGCTTCTTTATGTGCCGGTGATCCTATGCCTCACTCCCCATCGGAGAACATGGGCAGGCCAATTCTGATGCATTCGAGCACCCTGCATAGCATGCTTTGCACAGGACCCGTTGCATGAGGAGCAATTTCCTTTAGGCTCATCTATGACCTCCCATGTGGCCTAGGACATACTAAATTCAGCAGCTGGGTATGTTGAAGCACCGCCAGCTGCATATTCTTTGGACCGATGTTCTTCGGGTTGCCTGGTTGAGGGGCACCAAGCTCATCCAGGAAACTCGGTACATATTCAAGGGGCTCCCTTTTAAAGTTAGACATAGGCCAAAACCTTTTTTTGTATAAATTCCTTGATTTAGTTTGTAAGAGCTCCTAAACGGTGTGAACTTCTTTCTCATGCAGAGGTTTGCTCAGCACGTTTTCTGGCTTGCTGGAGCACAATATGCTTGTCAAGTGTTAAAGGAAAACATTTGAATCTTTACTATATACAAAGAGGGAAAGCCCCTGTAGGAATGAAGAACTTTTTATTTCAATTTATATAATCAACACTCTAGCCCCACCCCCTGCCCCCTCTGCGCCCTGTCCCCCACGCCTCCACATTATGTGTTCATAAACAACCTGAGATGGTCTCAAAATAGACAGGCTTTACCAATTCCAGATATTGCACCACCACATTAAGTATATTAATTCTGAGCCTTCTTCTTGAAAGCAACAGGGTCTGCGTTGTCAAACATTTCAGTGTATAAATTAACTAATATGAATACAACAAAAAACATTAAAGATGGATGAGAAAGCTCCTCACATGCCACCTCTTACTATCTGAAGTACTGTCAACTTGTCAAGTTTGGAACATTCCTCGCCAAGATCATGAAACCAATGTACAAAAAACAGCTTGCTTTGAAGCCCAATTTTTTAGGGGAAAAATATGCAACCTCTTATTTGCCGCTGCTCTACTCGTCACATACCTCAACCCTATCAACCCACTATGTCTCTATGCTGCACATCAAAGAACTTCCCCATGGAAGATCCGTAACAGTCTGGTAACACTAGCCCCCAATCAACTCCAACACTGACACCCTACTCTCAGCCTATAACCCCATCATGACGCAGCTGGTCGGCATACATGCACCCATGAAGCGTTGCTGCACAAGTACTAAACCCACCAACCATGGTCTATACAGAGAAACTAAAAAAATACAGATCACAAGAACAACGCTTGCATAAAATTACAGGAACAGAGGACCCACTCACCATAAAGTCAATCCGTAGCACACTCTGGGCACTCCTAAAAATCAAGGCTTCATATTACTCTACAACCATCTATGCAGCAACTTTTTTTTGGCTGTCAAACACTGCTCCAATCTGCAATCCGTACCCGTGATCCCAGGGTTCACCGAAAAATATAACAATTAACTTGCTAAGGTAGAAGAAAAAAAAAAAATAAGATAACCTATGGAGGCCACAAAAACTGCAGCCTGCCAACTCACAATCCGACAATGTGAAAAACAAACAAAACATGGCCAGCCTTAAGGCCCCTCACTCCAAAAGATCTTACCAACATTTGTGTGTGAATATAACATGTCTTATACAAGGACGATGCTGCACCTCCTTAACAAATAACAGTACTTCCTCTCCCAAATTGTGAATTACTCAATCAAGGATGGCCTAGCTCCAAACAGCCTAACGGGACTAGCCAGCAACTCAAATAACCCAGACAGCCTCGCCAATCACTGGCAGATAACTAGCCCGCCATTCATACGCAAAATCATTAAGTAAGTAATCGAAAACCAACTCTGACTGATCAACCAAGAATGCCAACTCCATGAACACCAATCAGGGTTCTAACCCAGATGCAGCACAGAGTCCACTACCATCCAGGTCAAAGAACAGTCTCTCCATATCATGGACAAAAGACATTTCCGACTCGTGGTCCTTCTCAAACTCTTAAGCTGCGCTGGACATAGTGAGAAGTCTGATTAATGTGGTGTGGTCGACTAAAAGAATGGGTTTTTCAGACGGAGCCCTCAAATGGTTTGCAGCTTACCTCTTGGATGACCACCAATCAGTGCAGGTAGGCAACTACATATCACATTATCATCCAGTCACTTTAGGTACCCCACAAGGCTCAATCCCCACCATAGTAATCTGTAATATCTATATGGAGCCACTGAAGTCCCATCTCGCTCACCCCGACATCTCTTTAATATTTTATGTTATGTGGCATTTGTATAGCGCCTACTGCCATACCTGGTATGGCCTCGAAGCACTGTGTGCATTTTTAACCAGCATGAAGGTAGGGAGGGGGTTCCTAGGTCCCGGATAGCCCACAGAAATTTGAATAGTGGGTGGGTGGTGTGATGGATTACCAGGAGTGGAGGAGAGCCAAGGAAACTGGGTATGTGCACAGCTGGACCAAATTTATTCTGTGGGACTCAGCTGCATTCTATTGGAAGTGATGTGTGTTGTGAAGTCGAGTAGTGATTGTTGCCGATGTGTGCAGGTGTGTGGCTGTGTCCCGAGAGGGCTACAGCTAGGTACCATTTCAACTGAGTGCAAGACGAACCAGTAAACCCAGGCTGATATGTAGTTACAATGCCTTGAAGAGCATATCATAAGGCCTGACTCAAGTCTTTTCTGTGCTGCCTATGTACCACCTTGGCCACTCATCAGGTGACCCCAGTCTTCCTGTCTAGGGGTGATAGTTCACCCAGGAGGCGGACCAGGGCAGTCAGGATGCAGAAGAGAAGACCAAGATCTTGAGTGGCTTTCAGAAAGCGAGGTGATCCTCTATTTGGCGGATGGTGAAAGGAATGGAGTTCCAGATAGTGGGAGCTTGGACTGAGAAAGAAGAGTCCCCTATTCTAGTCGATTTTGTAAACTGGATGATGAGGAGAGCTGTGCCGGATTTCAGGCTTCTGGGTGGCCTATAGGTTTGTGTTGCAGATATTCTGGTCCTGTGTTGTGGAGTGTTCAGTGGATGATGCACATTGCCTTGATGGTGGATAGTCACCCAATCGGCAGCCAGTAAAGGACACATAGGGCGGGTGTGAGGTGTTCTCTAGGTCCTAGGGCAAGAAGGAGCCTTGCTGCAGTGTTTTGTACTCGCTGGAGTTTTCCAAGATGTGATTCAGGGGCCGCCAGGTAAAGAGCATCAGCATTGTCTAAGAGTGAGAGGACGATAGCAACGATTCCGGCGACTGTCAGAATGCGAGTTAGGGGAAGAATTATTGCCCAAAACATCGAATCAGATTACTCCCAATCAGAAAACAACGATTTTTACACATTTCTCTGCAAAAATAGATGGGGAGTTGTGTTGGGTTAATAATTATGGTAGGGGCATGCAGCGGAAGGGGACGAGCCTGCAGGGGTATCCACCTGCATTTGTGAAGAAATGTGCACAAAGAAAAAAGAATCAGATTAATAAATAATCAATGTTTTGGTAACTCGCAGTACAAAATTAGTTGTCACACAGATCTGGGGAAGAGTGGCAATCCATTGGCAATCGGGGGTTACAGGGTCGAGGAGAAGGGAGGCATGTGTATTATTTGCAATCTGCTGGAGGGGAAATAAAATATCCACTTCAAAGCTGCGTCCCTGATGCTGAGAGTGGAGTCTGTTTTAGGGTGTGGTGGTCAAGGGTGTCGAGGGCTGCAGAGTGGTTGTGTAGAATTAGTGCAACACAACCTTCTGAGTCGGAGTGTCTTAAGATCTTCCCATATGGTGACTAGGCATGATTCAGTTCCTCTTAGGCGTCTGAAGCCGGATTGAGCAGGGTCAAGGAGATGGTTTGATTCTGTGAAAAGGCATAGTTGGGAGTAGGTGGTTTAGTTTAGCTATGAATCAGTTGTTAAGAGATTGGTCTACAGCTGGTCGAGAGGGCTTTTTGAGCAGGGGTTTATTTTTATTTAATTGTTTTTTTAAAAAATAATATGCTTAATAGTGGAGTTCGGTTTCTAAGCGTGGGTCCAGGATTCAAACCTCTGTTCTGCATGGTCTTGCTTCCAAGACCAGCATGTTGCCCCTGTGCTATCCACCGTTCACTCAGTTTGATGTACGAGGTCTTGAATTCTGCTGGGAAGGTGCCTGAGGCGACAGAAGAGTGTAATAGATCTTGTGATGTTGCTAGTGCAGGTTGAAAATAGGATGTCTTTCAGAAGGGGAGGTCGGGCTCTCCAGGGGATCCTGAGGGGCGGTTGTTAGATAGTAGCTTCAGAAATTTAGGGTGGCAGAGAGGAGAGCTAGAAGAAAGAAGAGCGGGAGGGCGTAGGGCAGATTTGAAATCCCAGACGTGGACGCTGGGGAGTTGGGCGTGAGCAATGCTATTTTAATGACAATGGCAAGGTTTCCTTCTAGTGCTATGTTGTGGAAGTGGTCTGAAAGGGAGTCGCAGAGTATTTGGGTGGGGGGATTGGGGAGGAGACGGTGCATGCTTGGGCCTTGAATTCAGAGAGAAGCTTGTGGAGCTCCCTATAGGTGTTTGGAGCATTGGTGATTCAATTCCAGTAAAAGTATTTTTTGGCCTTGCATATTTCTGCCCGGTGAGCTGCTGGGCGTAGGCCGTTTTATTCTGCAGCCACGGTTTTATCCGCCATCTGCCCTGTAGGATGTGGTTCTGGGATTTGACAGCTGAGGTGAACTATCTGGGGGAAGAGGCCCCGTCTGGTAGAGAAGGATCGGGGTGAGAATTTCCGAGAGCCAGAGATCAAAGTGGCGGATGGAGAGCTGACTTGACTGGAGTGGTGGGGTGGTCAGGGAGACCCGTAGGGAATCTGCCAGGTCAGGAGTTACTTTGACTTTCTTCCATAGATGGGAGTGGTAGGAGGCCCCAGTCGAGCGAGTGCAGAAGAGTCAGTAGAATAGCTCAGGGGCAACGCATTTGTCTTGGAAATAAGACAATGGATAGCAAAACAGGTTTAAATCCCGGTCTCACGCTTCAAAACAGATCACCGGTATTCAGCGCGTAATAAAAGAACAATTATAATAATAATTATTATAATAAGATGGCTGAGTGGTCCGTCCAGACTAGTGGGTGAGGAGTTTTGGAGAGCTAAAGATTGCATCTAGGGTATGACCTGCAGAGTGGGTAGGTCCGATACTAGCTGTGTTAGATGCAGAGTTTCAAGGTTGTCCAGAAGGGATCATGTTGTGGGGTTATGTAGGGCATCGAACAAGATATTGAAGTCCCCTAGCATTTTGAGGAGGTAGAGAGGCCAAGACGGCTGCAAAGCATCGGTTGTAACCCAGGGGCCTATAAATGAGCCTATAAATGAGCAGGAAGCTGTGAGGGGGTGAGAATACATTTTACTAGGAAGGATTTGTTTCAGACTTGTTACTCAGAGTGTGAAATTCAAAGGTGTGATTTGTTGTACAGGATGGAAATGCCACCGGTCCTGCTGGTTCTGTTATGCACAATAAGAATATAGCCTATATGGAAGGCCTTGTGTCCAATGGGCCAGAAGTCTTATGAGAACCAGGTTTCAGTGATGAAGAGGAGATCAGGGCCTTCAGATCAAATTGGATTGTAAATGTTGTGGTGTTTTTTTCAACTGATCTGGCGCTCATCAGAATGCACTTTAGTCTGCTGAATGGTCGAGTGTTGGACGTAAAGGGTTAAGGATACTCGGAGTCGGGTAAGGGGCTTCCCGCTGGAAGGGGTGGTATAGATGTGTCGGTGAAGGAGGGGGTGCTAGGGGATGTCCCGTGGATGAGATGGGTGTGTGGTGTAGTAGGGTCCGAGGAAGCAGTTGAGTACCATGGTTGCAATGGCATAGATTCTTCCGGGGGAGGGTGCTAGAAGAGCAAGAGGGATGGGACTACGATTGCTGATTCATCTCCCTCAGCGAGTAACCCCACTGCCTTTCTACATCCCAGCATTTCGTCTTCCCCGGAGGAAAATGAATCCTCGCTGCTAGTCTCCCCCTGCAATAAGGCCCTGGAACAACCCAGCTCTCTGGCCGTGTGCTCAGATCTGACTGTTCAGCCCTTGGTTGCTTACACCTTCAACTTCAGGGTCAATACATGCCGCACTCCAGCTGGTTAAAGTGCATACTTTGTCCTCTGATCTTTCCTGCAATTCGGTTGAGGGAGTTAAACTCTCCCAGAGTGTCAGTCCTTCGATGGTTACGGCCGTAACCATGTCTGCTCTTAACTCATTGGCACTTACGTTATAATTGTAGCTATGAGCCAGTTCATAATATGGATTGTGTGCTCAATACCCGATCATTGGTTAAACACGCTATAGGGGTTGCTTCATACATCACAGATATGAACATAGACATTTGCGCAATAACTGAATCCTGGGGGCAAAAGGAACCGGGTCCTTCTCTTAATATGGGCATTCCTGATGGCTATAAGATGTTTAGACAAGATGGAGATGACGGCAGGGGAGGGGGGGGGGGGGTTGCTCTGACTTTTCAGCCTTCCTTAAATATATGGGAATCTCCAGTGGGTGTATCATGAATGGCATAGAGTCCCTTCATGTTGAGATAGGCCTTAATGCAGAATCCACTATGAATTGTATTCTTATTTATAGATCTCCTTCCTTGGCAGAAGATTTTACGGAAGCTCTAATTACTTGCTACCTTTTTTGAAGCCTAACTCAAAATTCCTTCTTTCAGGGGACTTTTTTAGGCTGGGCCATAATGACGATCAGGGAGCTACGGAACTTGAGTCCGCCCCAACACATTTAGGCTTCTAACAATTGAATAGTCTGCCTACCCACAATCTCGGACATACCCTTGACTGGCTCTCTGACTCCAAAGTCAAGACTAAGGATATCCGCATAGCCCCCTGTCCTTGGTCCGACCATTCCCTTCAGCATTTTTCTATTCAAGCAGATTTCCCAGTGAAATTGAAGAGCAGAGTGACACAGGGTGTCCTTAGCAGAAAACAGCTTACACGTGAAAAAATAAATCAAATGTTTGCTTAGCCCATCTATTAATTTTACGTCTCACGATTCGTCCATTGGAATGTCTAAATTGCTACAATCCAATCTAGAGGTGATCACCAAGTCTTTAGCCCCTCTCAAATTTAGGAAAATGAGGGAGGGGGGTGCGAAATACTTTCTGGTTCTCCTCTCACCTGAAAAAACTTAAATCCACCACCCTTAAATCGTTTTATAGTTTGAAGACTTGCCCTCAAGCAATGGCCATTTATAAAACGGCAGCAAAAACGTATAAAGTTGCTATTGTGGAAGCCAAGAAAAACTACTTTAATTCTAGGATTTCCAATGCCCAGTACGAGGTTAAGGAACTTTAACATCCTTAAAAAGCAGGAAGGCACCGGTTCTTCTACTCCAAGTCAACCCATTAAGGATGCTACCTGGTGCCAGGGCATTCAGGATGCCATGATCAACAAATTAAAAGTTATTAGATCAGGCATAGTACACAGGAAAGATGCCTCTCCATGCATAGGGGGCTGGAATCATTCAAACGAAGTCCATCTATTCCACAATTTAATTTTGAAACTATCTCAGAGGATGAGCTCTCTTATGAATCAACTCAACGCCTCGTGTCGTAAAGGGGATGGCTGCTCATCTACAATAATCAAAACTTGCCCCCCAGCTCTCCTCTCAGCCATCTGCACGTTTGTTAATGCCTCAATGATTGAGGGTCATGTACCTGAAGACCTCAAACCAGCTTGGGTTACCCCCATTCTAAAAAAACCTGGGTAATCCCAGGAGGTTCCACTGAATTTCAGGCCTTTCACTAATACACCTTTCTTGCTGAAAATTCTTGATAGGGTTGTGTACGGACAGATCGCTCAACATTTGAACAATTTCCAAGTGCTTAACACTTGCCAATCCGGCTTTAGAGTCAGTTATGGCACGGAACACATGCATTACTCACCGTAATAGCATTTCTGATGATTGCATTTGCTTAGATTCACATGCTGTGCACATGGTGCGACATCCAATGGTAACCACAGAGTATTGCATCTTGTCTTTCGAGGATCGAAAGGTGATGTCGGCATAGGCGTGTCTAACACTATCCCTGTCGTGACGTGCAGTATACCCAAAATCCCTCACGCGCCGAGGTCCCTCCGATTGCATTTATTCTGCCATGAGGGAGCCCAAGGCCAACGCGAGTGAGTACATAAAAGAGAAAGTAGTAAGACGTCTATGTTCCTTCCACCCAAGCGGGGAGCAAGGGTGGGCGCCTGTGAATCTAAGCAGATACAATCATCTGAAATGCTATTACGGTGAGTAATACATGTCTTCTGATGCTTGTTAATCTGCTTAGAATCACATGCTGTGCATAGACTAGCGAGCAATACCCAGAGTTGGAGGTGGGTTGTGAGAAGGAACAGTAGTGAAAAGTGGTCTTAGTACTGCTTGTCCTACCTGAGAATCAGACCTAGAATGAGTGTCCAGGCAATAGTGTTTTGTAATGGTGTGCACAGAACTTCAGGTTGTCGCCTTGCAAATGGACTCTAGGGGAACATGAGTGCCTCGAGTAGAATGTGCTCTAGGCTTGAAGGGCAGTTCTCTCTTGGCAAGAGAGAAACAAAGTGTAATGCATTTGACTATCCACCTCGACATAGCTGATTTAGAGGCAGGATTCCCCTTCTCTGCCAGCTGGCACTGAAATTAAAAATTGGTTGGTCTTTCTAAATGGTTTCATTCTTTCCAGGTAAAAACATGACTGCCCTGCGCACATCTAACTTGTGTAGGCTCCTTTCGGCCATGTAAGTTGGGTTCTGGAAGAAAGTGGGCAGTTCTATTGACTGGTTCACTTGGAAATAGAGGGTGAGTGCGCAGAGCTACCTTATCTCTGGACAGTAACGAAAGGGTCTAGTACTGAAAGGGCCCGTCGTTCACGAACCCTTCTAATAGAAGTGATCGCCACTAGGAAGGCTGTCTTATAGGTAAGGTCTTTTAGACTTGCCTTGTGCATAGGCTCAAAGAGGGGGGGGCCCCATGAGTATAGTCAGAACTACATTTAAGTCCCATCCGGGAGCTGGGTTAGAAATGGGGGAATTAATCCTCTTAACCCCTTCCATGAATGCCTTAATAACTGGTATTTTCCACCACGACACCTTTTTGTTGCGACGTAGTGTAGGCTGAGAGCGCAGCTAAGTGAACTTTCATGGAATTAAAAACCAGGTCTGAATCCAGTAAGTGGGTCTGGTACAATATAATGACAGTAGGAGAACAGTTAATGGGATTGACGTTCTTGGCATTACACTAGATAAAGCGTTTTCATTTCCTGGAATAGCAATACCGGGTGTTGGGTTTTCTCGCTTCCCTAAGTAGGTCCATACACCTGAGGGAGTTGAAGGTGTCCGAACTCTATGACCTCAGGAGCCAGGCCACTAAGTACAGTGTTTGCGGGCATGGGTGCAGTCTCTCGCCCCTGTCCTGAGACAACATGTTGTACGGGCAGGGCAGTTTCATCTGAGGGGAGAGGGACATCTCCATCAGATGAGAACCAGGGTTGCGGGCCCACATGAGGGCCACCAATATCATGGTGACTGGCTCCTGGTGCATCTTGTGCACGATCTTGAGTAAGGGAGTCAGGGGGGGGGGGAATTGAGGGGAAGCATTCATTTCCCCGACCATGTTATCCAGAGCCTGTTCCCCTTGGAGTGGTACTGTGGGTACCTGGAGGCGTAATCTTGGCATTGAGCGTTCTCCAGAGTTGCGAACAAGTGGATCTCTGGGAAACCCCATTCTGCGAAAAAGTTGGAGACAATGTCTTTGTGTAGTCGCCATTCATACTCTACGGGCAGTGGGAAATCTCTGCTGAGGAAGTCTGCCAGAAGATTGAGTTCCCCTGGAACGTGTTGGGACAACAGGAACATCCTGTGTTTGAGAGCCCCCATCCAAATGTTTTGGGACAGCTTGGATAGCCCTGGAGTGTGTGCGCCCCTTGTTTGTTCAGGTAGTACATGGCTGTGGTGCCGTCTGTCAAGTTCAGGATTGTCTTCCACTGTAACTGTGTTTGAAAGGCTTTCAGTGCTTTGAATACTGCTAATAGCTCCAACAGATTTATGTGGTGGGACGCTACTTGAGGGGAGCACATGCCGTGGCACCGTCTGCTGAAGCCGATGAGGGCCCCCCCACCGTGTGAGTGATTCGTCGGTCGTGAGAGTGGCTTCTACTGCAGGGGTGGTGAAGGTCTTCCCCTTCAAGAGGTTTTCCCTCGACCACCAGTGCAGAGAGAACGAGGGCTGGCAAGACAACTACCAGATCTTCCCGTTGTCCGCTGGCCTGACACCACTGGCTGCTGAGCCACTCTTGAATGGGACGCATGCGCAGACACGCATGAGAAATTAAGTAAAGGCAGGGTGCCATCATCCCCAACAGTCGCATGGCTTTCCGTACCGTCACTTCCCGACTGGCTACATATTGAGGGATCTGAAACCGCATGTTTTGAACCCTCTCGGAGGGGATGACGAGGCCGTCTTTCGTCTGAATTAGAGCCCCTAGAAACTTTTGACTTGACCCGGGTCAGTCTGGATTTCTTCTCGTTGGAGAATCCCAGTCTGAATAAGAGGTCCATTATCTTCTGAGCGTTCAATAGGCATGTATCGTAGGACTCCCCCGTTATGAGCCAGTCGTCAAGGTAAGGGTAAACCGGGACGGATAGTCTGCGTAGGTGTTCTGCCGCTACTGCCAGTACCTTTGTAAACACCCTCGGTGCCGAGGCAATGCCGAAGGGGAGCACCTTGAACTGATAGTGCTTGTCCTCCATCATGAACCTTAGGTATTTTCTGTGCGCTGGCAACATTGAAATATGAAAGTATGCATCATGTCCAGTGTTGCCATGTAATCCCCCTGTTTCAGCTGGATAACTTCCTGTAAAGTGACCATACAAAACTTTTGAGGTTTGACAAACTTGTTCGCAGGGCGCAAGTCTAGCACAGGGCGCATGGTGAGATCCTTTTTGGGTACAAGGAAGTACACTGAATAAATACCCTTGTTTACCTGTAGAATAGGGACGGCTTCTATGGCGTCCTTTCCTAGAAGGGTCTGCACCTCTTAGTCTGAATTGGGGTAGTTGGGCAAATTCTATACAGTACCCGTGGGCAACCGTCTTTAGTACCCACTGGTCTGTTAACCCCTCCCATTCAATAAGGAAAGATGTTATATGCCACCAGACCGGGGTTGCATGGGAGGGGACCTGGATCTGCAGGTCATTTCTGGTGGTTGGAACCTTGTCCTCTACCTTTCCTACGCAGCAATCCTCTGGGTGGATAAGTGGCAGAGGTATTAGACCCCTTGTCCGGAATTTCAGTTTCCTGCATTATACTGGGTCTGGGAAAAACAAGATTGCCTGCGAAAGGACTGGCTGGAGCCGCTTCCTCTCCGAGAAGAGGGTTTCTGGGTAATCTGTTGAAGGGACTTTAGTGTCTCATGCTTTTTCTTGGCTGTTTCAAGAGCATCGTCCACTGCCTTACCAAACAGGTTGGTTTCCTCAACGGGTTTGTTAATCAGTGATGCTTGGGTCTCTGGCTTGAAACGGCGCTTCCTCAGCCATGCATGTCTTTTAGCACATCCTGGTCCACCTGCTTGCCTTCGGGAAGGATGGCGAGCAACTTGGTTCTTGCAGGTTCTGGCACTTCCTGGAGCACTTCTTGTAAAAGGATCCACTGGATGTCCACATAGCTGGCCAATAGCATGGTGCTATTGGCTATACGGGTGGTAAACGCAGCAGCCGTTGTTATTATTTTCCCCAGTGCATAAAGTCTCTTTGGTTCCTTATCGGGTGGTGCCTCTCCTGTAGACAAGAGAACACCAGCCCATTTTCTAGTGGTGGTAACCACTAACGAATCTGGAATGGCATGACCCTTGATATAGGCAGGGTCGGTCTGAGAAGGCCGAAACTGTTTCTCCACCATAGGGTTTAGCGCCCTGGTCTGGGCCGGTGTCAATAAAGGTGCCAACCTCCTCTTGATTGAGTTCAACAAGGGGATGGCCTAGCTGGCCAGAGGTTTTTCTTGCAGTATATCCTCCACGAAATCAGAATCTGGTAAGGCCTCTTGAGTAGAGATCTGAAAAGGGTCAGCTGCCTTCTTCAAGATGGTGTTGACCGCCATCTGGTCGTCCACTGGGGAGGCTTGTCGAGACGGAGTTGAGGGTGTGGGGGGGAATCTAAGCAGAGGACATCGGGGTCCTGGGTGCGAGTAGGCGTCCAGGCTTGAGCATCAACCTGAGGGCTGTCCTACCAATTGTCCATAAGACCCGTCTGATCATCCACATTGTAGTTTTCCAGAAAGGTGCCATCTTCATTCTGATCACAAGTGTCCATAACATCCTCATCTGTGAGGACACAAGTAAAATCCTCATGTGGATCGTCGTCCTCCAAGGTCCTTCGAAACTTAGATACAGGGTTAGAAGGAAAGTCTTCAAGGTCTCTTGGGATCAAGGACCTCAGAATAAGAAATGTTTCTAATCTGTCCATACATCCCTCAAATTTCTCTCTGCTCCAGGAGGAAGAACCAGAGGATTCCAGGAGAGGAAAGGGTTAATTTTCTTCCCTGTGGTGTCGAGATTTTTCCCCTAAAGTGCCTGACAAAAAGGCACAGGAGTCTCAACATAGTCCTGGCGGGGTTCTGGGCGCTGTGGTCTATCTTTCGACACGTCTCTCGGCCATTCTTTGTGCTTCGCCACCTCCTTCAACCGCTCTTTGTTTACTTGCCGAAGTAATCCGAGCAATGCTCTCGGCAATGGTAAGAGAAGCCGGGCGGTCTATTGGCTGAACCGGAGGATTTTGCCGCCACCGGATGAACTGGGGGGTGAACCGATGGAGCAGTGAATTTCACCATGACCAGGCCCTTAAGCGGCATCTGCGCATCCTCCTGGAGCGCTTCGGCGTCTGCGTGTCTTTTAGTGTTAGCGCCCTTGAATTTGGATTGCCCATTCGCAGGCCGTGACTGCAGTTGCGGGGAAGGCTGCCGATCAGAGGATCCCGTCAAAGATTGACGGTTCTGTTGGCGCATTGGTACGCTTCGACACAGTCGCCGAAGCAGAACTTTGGGTTGCGTGTTTGGTGTTATGATCATGTGTGCCCCTGTAGCCACGTGTTTTCCCTGTAACGTGACTCGCGTCAGGCCTGGTGGGGTCAGGGACAGGCGTTGTGGACCGAGAGCTGTGTGCAGTTAAGTCAACGGCTTCCGACAGAGGCCTGGTCATCGCTAGTTCCCCCATCACTTTCAGGGGTTGCAGCAGCAGGGGAAGAACATTCGGCCTGCGACATGCTGTAGGCCACCCACCTCTTTAAGCGTTTTAGGGCACAGGAGTCTACAGGCCGTGCAACTCGCTTCCTTGCGGTCAAAGGGGAGACAATTTTAAACTGAGCGTGCTCGTCCTTCCAAGGATATTTGGCCCTGCACGAGGGCCAAAACCTAAATGGCGTCTTTTCCATAGCAAAAGACAATTAGAGAGCGATGACGAAACCCATTGAGCAGAGAGGGTGAAAGAGGAAAGGAATACTTGTAAAGGATGTGTCCACCCTGAACCCACTCTCCCTACTCACGTAGTCGGCCAGCCAGATGGCCCTGCCACGTGGACGGCAGCGCCGCCGGGATCAACAGGCGTTGAAAGTCTGCAGCAGTCTTCGGTGTTGTTTCACAGGATTTAACAGTCGAAGTGACTTAATGGGAATAATGACAAAGTCGATAATAATGACAATGCTCTCTCTATGTAAGAGCTCCACATTAGGGTGACCAGTAAACTGGGCGGAAAAAAGAATCTGAGGGACCTCAGGGCGTGAGAGGTCTTGGGTACACTACACGTCACGATAGGGATAGTGTTAGACACCTCTGCCGACGCCCCCTTTCGATCCTCGAAAAAGACACAATAATCTGCAGTTACCACTGGATGTCGGACCATACGCACAGCAAGCGATTATAAACAAATTAGCAAGCATCAGAAGAACAAGTTATTTCTTACCTTGGAACGTTCTTTCGATGGGATGTTCCTTCGACGTATTCCTTATCTTTGATAGATCATCTCCCAGCTTGCTGGCCTCGGAAAAAAAATTTCAGTAGAGGGCGCTGCGCGTCGACGTCCCTCGAGCCGATGTCCCTCGACGGCCTCCGTATCCGCGCCGACGTCACCATGTGTATAGACTCGCGCAGCGTCCGTTGCTCACTTCCGTTTTGACGTTAAGTTGTTTTACCTGAATTGGCTATTGACCTTGAAGGAGCGTAAGCTGCAACCACAAGGGAAGTATTACTGCGGGGATGGATGGGAGGGGCGAATATGTCGGAGGAGCATCCCATCGAAAGAACGTTACAAGGTAAGAAGTAACTTGTTCTTCGAAGGGATTGTGTCCTCTGACGTGTTCCTTATCTCTGATAGACTCCCATAGCAGTGGTGTGCAATTGGAGGTGGGAGTAAAACGCCATGTTTCCTTTCAGGAATGAACCGAATGTAATACGGCTTTGCCAAACCTAGTCTCTTGACTAGAGAAGGAATCCAGGTTGTAAAATCTTGTGAAGGTATGTGTGGACGACCATGTGGCAGCCGCACATATGTCTCGAACCGGAACCCCTCTTTGGAGGGCCAAAGAGGCTGCAATACCCCTGGTTGAATGAGCCCTAAGATTTTGAGGAGGCGCTTTCCCTGTCAGTTTGTAACATTCCAGGATGGCCAAAATAATCCATCTGGAAATGGTCTGTTTTGTTATCGGTAGTCCCAACTTGTGCCCCGAGTAACCCACGAACAGTTGGTCTGCTTGCCTAATCCTAGCAAGTCAGCTGATGTAAAAGCTTAAAGCTTGCCTTGGGTCCAGCCTATGTAGCCTTTCTTCCTCTTTCCCCGGATGGGGAGGCAGATAGAATTAAGGTAAGGTAATTTTCTGAGTGATGTGAAATTCAGAAACCACCTTTGGGAGGAAATTAGGCTTCACCTGTAGGACGACCTTGTCTTTATGAAAAATTGTATGAGGTGGTTTACAAGATAGAGCTTGTAATTCGCTCACCCTTCTAGCAGATGTTAAAGCCACTAATAAGACAGTTTTAAGGGTGAGAAATCTTAGCGAACTAGAGTGGAGTGGTTCGAAAGGAGTACCCATCAAGAAATTTAAGACTAAATTTAAGTCCCATAAAGGAACCTGGAAAGGTCTTGGAGGGTAGACATTACTTAATCCCTTTAGAAATTGTATTACTAAGGGTAATTTGAAATACGAAGGCTCCTCTGCAGTGCACTTGAAGATCGATAGCGCTGCGAGATAGCCCTTGATAGTGCCAACTTGAAGGCCTGAATTTGCCAAGTAGAGTGGAAAGGATAACACCATTGGTGTGCCACATGAAAAGGGGTCGATATTCTCTTCTCTACACCAGATGCAAAACTTGTTCCAACGGAAGCGGTATAAAGACTTTGTTGCTGGCCTTCTGGCCGAAAGCAACACCTCCATGACGTCATCAGGGAGGTCCCAAACCTTGTATCTCAACTTTTCAGAAGCCAGGCGTGAAGGTTCTGATGTCTGGATGGAGAACCTAACCTCCCTTCTGTGAGAGAAGATTCTCCTTGAGTGGAAGGCGAATTGGAGGGCAGATGGACATGTCCAGAAGGTCCGGGTACCACGTTCTCCTGGCCCAGTCTGGGGCAATTAGGATCATGGTTCAACGGAATCTTCTCAACCTCCTGATCATTTGAGGAATGACAGGGACTGGCGGAAACGCGTACAGGAGTTGAAACTCCCAGTCCACTACGAACGCGTCCCCTAGAGCTCCTCTTGGGGGAAATTCCCTTGAACAAAACAGATCGCACTTTCTGTTGGTACTGGTGGCAAACAGATCCACTTGAGGGGTTCCCCAAAGGGCGAAGTTCTCCTGAAGGACTTCCTGAGCTAGTTCCCACTCGTGGGAGACTGCCTTGCTGCTCAGAGCGTCCGCCGTCAAGTTCTTCACTCCGGCTAGGTGGACTGCCGATAGAGAGATTCCTTCTTGAATTGCCCAAAACCAGAGCTGCATTGCCTCTCTGCACAGTGGCAGTGATCCTACGCCTCTTTTGTTGAGTGCATGGCCACTGTGTTGTCCGTCATTATCAGGGCATTTTTCCCTTGTACAGATGGCAGAAAAGCTTTCAGCGCTAGTCTGATTGCTCTCAGCTCTAACAGGTTGATATGTAGTCTGGACTCCAATGGAGACTAACGACCGCTGATTGTCAAGTCGTTGGTATGGGCTCCCCACCCCGTGAGTGAGGCATCTGCGACTACTGTTATCTCCGGCTATGGTTGCCAAAACAGTTCCCCCTTTAAGATGTTTTTCTGGCAGGCCCACCACTGAAGGTCTCGAGCCACCTTGTCCGGAATCTGAAGGAGGTCTGTCATTCTCCCTGAGAATTGCAACCACTGAGTTCAGTGTCCACTGAAGAGATCTCATTCTCAGGCGAGCCTCTGGTACAAGGAAGATGCAGGATGCCATGATGCCTAGCAACCTCAAAAAGTCGAAGGCTGGGAGACGTTGGGCATTTTGAAACTTGGTGACCATCTGCAGAATATCTTGAGCCCTCACCTCTGGTGGCAAGGCTTTTCCCAGGGAAGTGTCCAGGACCGCTCCAATGAACTGGAGTCTCTGTGATGGTATCATCTGTGACTTCTTTAAATTGAGGGAAAAGCCCAGTTTGTGAAGGAAGTGGCAGACATAATATAGCTGGATTTGAGCTTGTTCCAAAGATACAGCTCTGCTCAGCCAATCGTCCAGGTAGGGGTAGACGTGGATCCCTTCCCTCCTTAGACTTGCAGCCACTACCGACATTAGCTTGGTGAAGACCCTCGGGGTGGAGGTCAGCCCAAATGGCAGAACTCGAAATTGATAATGAGAGCTGCCAATTGCGAACCTCAGGTATTTCCTGTGGTTGAGATGGATTGGCACATGGAAATAAGCATCCTGGAGGTCCAGAGATACCAGCCAGTCCTGGAGCTGGAGGGCCTGAAGGATCTGAGAGAGAGTTACCATCTTGAACTTGTCCTTCCTGGGGAACTTGTTCAATTCTTGCATGTCCAAGATAGGTCTCAGTCCTCAGTCTGTCCTCCGTCTTTCTTCGGTATGAGAAAGTAGGGGGAGTACCAGCCCTTGTTCCTCTCCGCTACAGGTACCGGTTCTATGGCAGCTTTCTCTAGCAGGTCTACAATTTCCTGTAAGAGGAACAGATCTGGAACTTTCAGAGAGCTGATCCCCCGGTGGATGACTGGGGGATGTGTAGAAAAGGCAGGCAGTAACCTTGGGCAACTGTCTCCAATGCCCAAGCATCTGACGTAATAGCCTGCCATTCCATCAGATGTTGAGTTAACCTGCCCCCTACTGGTGTTTTGTGAAGAGAGTCCTCAGAGTGGTTTGGAGGCAGCTGATGCAGATGCCGAGGGTAAAGAGGCAGCTGCTGCTGCTGCGGCTTTTGTGTTTTACCCCGTCCACCTCGGGTGAATTTCTTCTGACCCCTTTGAACCGGCTGTCCTCTGCCCTTTCCGAATGCGGAATAGAAGCGAAAGGACTTACCTCTCCAAGAGGTTCCTGAGGGGCGATATGGTGTCTGACAGATTGCAGCTCCTAAGGATTTTGCTGCTGTCTTTGATGTTTGTAGTTTTTCTAAACTGTCATCTGCCTTCTTACTAAACAAAGAAGAGCCGTCAAAGGGCATATTCAAAAGTCTGCTTTGCACATCTGGAGCAAAACCAGACTTTCGCAACCAAGCAAATCTCCTGGTTGTACAACCACCATGGCCCTGCTGATACTGTCAGCAGAATAGATGCCAGTCTGAAGGGATTTGCATATTGCATCCTTACCATCCTTAATGATGTTGAGAAATGCTTCCCTTCCTTCTCCCTCCGGGAGGCAGTCAGCCGCTGATGAAGCACACTCCCAAAGTGTGTGGCTGAACCTTGCGAACGTACAAGTAGCATTGATGGATTTCAACGCCATGCTACATGCGGAAAATACTTTTTTGGCCCAAGAGTCATATCTCTTATCATCCCTGTCCTGTGGAACAGTAGGGTAAGCCGATTTACTACCTGCTGAAGTAGCTGCCTGAACAACCAGGCTCTCTGCAGTTGGGCGTTTGGATAAATAGTCAGGGTCAGCAGAAAACACCCAATATTTAGCTGATGCCGGGATTACCTCCGGTGTTTCCCAGTTTGCCAATATTCTCCTTTGTAATGCCGCATGAAATGGCACCACAGGATCCTCCTGTGGCCCTTTGACCAAGAGGTCTGTGAGGTCGTCTTGTTGAAAAGCAGGCGAGGGTGTGGACCATGCCATAAACTCCATTATCCTTGCCATCAAGGTTCTATAAGGGTTTCAGCATGTTCACCTGGGTCTGGTGTGGCAAATTCCACTTCTGGGGAAGTGTCCAACCCACTTGCTTCCTGTAGGGTTTCATGGAGGTCTTTGAACCTACCTTCCTCAGAGGTAAATTCCTCTGGTGCAGGAGTTGCAGGTCAGGTCTTGAAAATGGTATAAATCCCATTTCCAGAGCAGAAGGAGCCAAGTTTGTCATGATTGGCTGAGAAAACGTCAACGTCGTTGACGCGGACGTTAAAGGCATCGAAGCCATCGAAAAAGGCGTCGAGAAAGGTGGTAGAGGCCTCGAACTCGAGAGTATTGGGATTCTACTCGAGGTTGTCGACGACATTCTCGTGCTCGAGGCTCTGGGCATGGCCACTGGCTGTGAGGTGGCCGTGGGTTTCTCCTTTCTCGACGCCGAAGACTGCGTCGACTCGACTGACCTGTGCGTAGAAGAACCCTTCGATAACGGCGTCGACAACGCTGATCTATGTGTCGAAGGGATCTTCGACGACGGCGAAGACGCAACTTTGCCTTTACTCGAGGGTTCGTAACGCTCTCGAGTGGCTTCTTTCGCCGGGTACTGAGACTCGCGGCTTTTTGATTTTTTGGGTCTTTCACCCAGGGTATCACCCTCAGCAGTCTTCGAGGGGGTCGAGGCCGCTTTCTCGAAGACGCTTAGCATCTTTTTCCTGAATTCCTCCCACTCAGCCTGAGAGCTATGTTTTGTGGAGCAGGAGACCCTTTTTGGGGAAACGGAAGACGAAGACGAGGAAGGGGATCGACGACGTCTCTTTTTTGAATGCTTAGATCTCGAAGAGTGATTGGAACTGCTTCGAGATCTAGAACGAGAATGTCTTCTGATGGCGAGGAGACAAATGTCTCGACTCCGCCGAGGAAACTTTCGAAGAAGTTTTAACTGCCTTACCTCTCTCTCGAGCTTCCCCTTACACTCCTTCAAGGCTTTCGCCGTCATGGACATGCAGTCCTCGCACTACGAACAATGGTGCTCGATTCCCAGGCACCACAAACAGATCCTGTGAGGATCCGTCAACGACATTTTCTTTCCACAATCTGGACATTTTTTGAAGCCGGACCGTGGAGTCGTCGATTCGGGTGAGGAAGCCATCGAGTACGAGTCGGTATTCACAAGGAATATATTGATATATTCGACTGAAGAACTGAGCAACGATATTCCGAGGCCCCATAAAGCGCGGAAAAACAGAACTGAGCAACGGACGCTGCGCGAGTATTTATACGCGCGGTGACGTCGGCGCTGATACGGAGGCCGTCGAGGGACATCAGCTCGATGTTTTTTTCGAGGCCAGCAAGCTGGGAGATGATCTATCAAAGATAAGGAATACGTCGGAGGACACAATCCCTTCAAAACATGATTACTAGAACTTAAACCTAGGCTTCTGGAATGAATGGATAAAGGCCTTGCTTCGATGCTTATGCTTTTGGACCTCTCTGCTGCCTTCGGCTTGTTCGACCACTCTATTTTGGTGGCCAGGTTGGAGGCAATAGCCAACATCTCTCCAGCAGCTGTACGTTGGGCTGCCTCCTTTCTTCTTTTTAAGTGCTTGCAGGGCCTTATGCCCAGCTACCTGCAACACCTTATAGCTGAAAAAACACAATGCAACTAGAAAGGCAGAAAGGGGCGCCTTCTACATCTCAGCGCCCAAAGCCTGGAATGACCTCCCCCCTGATCTTCGGTGTCCTCAAATTTGTCTGCATTTAAAAAAAAAAAAAACTGAAAACATGGTTGTTTGCTTAACCCCTGACAATTCTGCCCTTTTGCTATTACTTTTCTGCATCTTGGTCCTCTTTTTTTCTGTTCGTCAGCGCCTTAATGCCTCCGGATCCATGGCCTGCGCTATTTAAATATCTTAAAGTAAAGGAATGAGGAGAGGGAAAGTGGGGACCCTGGTCTGAGGTGTGAAGAAGGAAGAAGATACTGTAGTGAGATGGGGCTGCGACGGTATGCAGGGCTGCACAGTGGATTTCAGTTCTGATTTCAGTCGATAGGTAGGGGTCTGGTGACAGTCTTCTAGGGTCATTAATGGGATCTGGGGACTAAGCTCTAGAGGAGCAAGGGGAATGGTGTCTTGTGTGAGTGCCAGGCATGGTATTAGCAGGTTGAGGAGATATTTCACTGGCTTAGGTGGCTTGGGGTAGGCCAGAGGGTGTATGTGTGGGGGGATGCCATGGGTCTGGAAGAGAGATTGGGTGCAATAGGGTCAGGTATGTTGTAAAGAGAGCTCCTAGGTAGCGCAGTGTCTATTCTTTAGATTTGGAAGAGCAAGGGGGTTTTATGTGTGAGGATTGGCGGGGTGGCTGAACAGGGAGGTAGAGGCTAGGAATCCACAGCCTGTTTCTGATCTGGATGAGAGATTTGATTGCGCGTTTGGTTAGAGGGGGTCCAGAGATGGAAGGGTCTGGTTGCAGGAAGGGCATTGGGAAGGTAGAGTGGGTAAGGCAGGGGGATGCTAGAATGGGTGGTGCGAAAGGGCTCGGGTCTAGGATGGATGGGGTGGGTTGTGTCCTCTTGTGGGTGCTAGGAGGAGGTGGCATGTAAGGGTGGTGTCTACACGTGGGAGCGTGATGTAACTTTGAAGCTGCTGGTCATGGTGAGAGGCCCACACCATGGACCCTAAAAGGAGGGAAATTTAAGAATGTCTGAGCAGTGCAACACCCGAAATCAAGCGGGACCCCAGCACCCGGTACCAGCAGTGGGAGGACACAAAGTTGCAACAAACCCAAACCTATGGGACCCAGAAATAACGTGCAGTTGATTATAATTTTCTTTTAGAATTGCTCTTTCATAACGCGCTTAATACCAGGGACCAGTTTCTGGTATTCACACCTGTGTTGCTATGCGTTGTCTTGCTTCCAAGACAAACGCGTTGCCCCTGAGCCATCCTCCCAGAGATACGTTTAGTTATGTCAGCCTGTCCTGGGAAGCCACAGCGCTAGCCGGATTGGGAATGCAAACAGACCCCTAATTAGGAAGTACTAACTAGACAAAATGCATTGCGGTGGAATAAAGCAGAAATCTGAGATGCAGGACCAATGCAAAGATCCCTGCGGAAACAAAAATTCAGAGTGGTATAACAGAACGACAGATTCAAAATTGCAAACCATACCTAAATCCCTGTGGAGAAAAATGCAGAGCGTCGGAGCAAGCGACAGCAAATTTAAGGCAAAAATGCAAACCTACACTTGAATACCTGTGGAGAAAATGCAGTGTGGTGGAACAAGGCAACAGCAGGATTCAAACAGATGTAAATGTACATCAACAACGTAGTATTCTACTTGATTGCAGCTGCAAACAGAGGGTGAGACCTGGCCAAGCTGGGGCGCCAGTGCCTACAGTCAGACAGGGATGAAGGTGCCTAGGAAGGTACCTTTTGTCTAGGACCTTAGCAGGCTCCCTGGGAAGGCTGGCCAGGGAGCTTTGTTCAAATGTGTCTTCCGGGCCACGTGGATCCCCACAAGCCAATCCAGCTTCACAAGGAAGGCAGAGGGGAAGGACGAGAGAAAGGAGGGAAGTCTGCAAGCGCAAGAGCACTCCGGTATGGAACGGAAGGAGAAACATGCAAATATGCACGCCCAGCAGTTCACTTCTATCCCGGATGTCCCAAAGATGGGCACTCATACCAATAAGAGCTGTGCTCCAGACATCTCTTGTCCCAAGCATGGATAATGAACACCACCTGATGCTCAATCCAACAAAAATAATGGGTCTACTAGAGCATCCAGCTTAAAGGAGACCATTCAAAGGCGACCAAATGACATGCACCTCGAAGGATTCACTTCAAACACCAAATCACTCTAGTTCAATATCAACAGTGAACTCTGCTTCTGGTAAAAAATGACCACAAAAAAAAGAAAATTCATACTGCCTAGAATCAACTATTACTCCTCCAAAGATTAAAAAAAAAAAAAAAAAAAAAATCTTCCCACCCAGGGACTTCAGAATCAAGACCCATGTCATTACACACAGATGGTGGAGCACTCTTGAGCCTTGGACAATGCTGCTGCACCCCTGATCACAGAATCAAAGACATTTGACCAAATCTCCCTCATCCTAAAAGGAACTGCACTGGTTACTTATGCCACCTAAAATAATCTTTAAGATAGTTGCCTTGTGTGTGTGATACAGGCTAACAGCCGAATGCCCGCCTACCCAGCCCACCACGAGGCTCGAAACAAAATTGGTGCACAAAAACGAAAAATGCAAGAAAATAAGGATTTTGAAAATAAGGATTTTCTAGCTGTGCACGGGTCTATTGGAACATTATTCCAGTTATAGTTAGGATGGCCACAACACATTCCGTTTGGAAAGCACCTCCAGCCTCTGCAATTTCACGAGTACTGAGGAAACCTAGGTCCCACAGCCGCTACTCCACAAAAGAAAACTACCATGTGGGGCAAAAGCCTACAGTTTCACAGCTGGAACTTGTACCCTCTGGGGCTGGCTCGCACCTTTGTTGTACCTGTCAAACAACATTGATCAGTTTCTTCTTAGATAGGTTTGTGGTGATGAAAATACAAAAAAATTGAGGGGACGGGGTTAACTGGGAGCAAAATATGAAAAAACATGTTCAACATTAGAGACAAGAGGATTTGAACTACAAAAACAGAACAGAAAGAACTGCAGATATTAAGAGAAAATTCCAAATTAATTGAAAATCAATTGGCGCTATTAAACCTTGTGTTCACGTTAAGGTGAGAGGTATGAAAGTGAAAAGGATCCCTTGGAATAAGAGTGTATAAGTGATAAGGGGGTGTGGAGTGCACTGCGGTCAATCAGTTATCTTAGAAACTCCAGATGGTCTAGGCTCCATCAAAAACTCCTCTTCCTTAGAGTGGAACACGCAACCATGCACACAATTAGTGGGGAAGAATCAACTCGGGTCCTTGTTGGAGTAAGATTTTTAAAAAGCTATAAATCCCCTTAGGAGAAAGTCTGGTTCAGTGTCAAACATTTGGAGAACGGGCAAAGGGAGAATGAACAATCAAGGCTCAATTCCACAGAAGAATGGAGCCTGGTGCCAGGAACCAAATTCATTTGCGCAGGAGACTCATACCAGGTAAGGCAGAGGGAAGACAACTCAGACCCCATTTGCCTAGAACCTTACGCCAGTACCTAATTGAGACACAAGTCTTCTTGCCAGAGGTAAAAATTTAATTTTCAGATCTTTCGGCAGTTTGAGAAATTAACTGTTTGGTAGAAAGTCAAGGAAAGGCTCAGCAAAGAGGATACAAAAAGATCTTCACACATTATAAAGCACAGTGGTCTCCCCACAACATGTGGGATTTCGCAAAGGGGCCTGCAACTTATTGGAGACTTACCTGTGCCTCTGTCCACCTCACAGAATTGCAGAATCCGGTTATAGTAGAAGGGGACAAAGCAATACAGTGATAATCATTGTGTTTAATACATAAAGAACTACATTGTCCAGCAAAAAAAGGCTAGATAGACAAATGTCCAACCCTCTCCCTACTCCGGTTTCACCCTCCCTTCCCCCCCACGCCCCCAAAAACACACACACACACACACACACACACACGGACTGGCCAGGATTGGTTCAAATCCAAGACGAGAACTCAACCGGTCATCCATCAAAGATTAAAAAAATGTATTCCATCATGTTTGGTATTAACATCCATTTCAGCACTTGGAAACAATATAGCTTGGGTTGTGCTACGAGTCTTGATTAAAGAAAAAGTAACAGCAATTACTTTTTTTTCAAAACAAAGGCTACACAAATCAACAAGAGCATAACTTTGTGGAGAATGGTGTTGAATGCTCATCTCAAAAGCAGAGTAAGCCAAAAAGAAGTACAAAGGGAGCAAAGACAAAAGCAATACATTTTGTCACAAAGGTTATGATCTTAATCTTTTTATATTTTTGAATCTCACCTATAAGTTTCTTCCAGGATTTGATGAGCGATTTGGAGATTGCGATAACTTCCTCATCATTGCTTTGCTTTCTTAGGGCATTTACAGACATGCCGATTCTGGTGGACTGTAAGAAAAATGTCAGGGCAAACCATTACAAATGATCAAAACGGAAATGTGTGCTTGGTAAAGAAGAGTGGCTAATACAGTGTGAGCCATCAAAAAGCAGGAAATAGGTTTAAAAACAAAATCCCGATTATGAATGTCTCCAAATCTTATATCAACAAACACAAGCAAACATTGAATCTCTATGAGAAATGGACAGTGAAGAAATTGAATTTTAAAGGGATAAGAGGTCAATGAGGAATTTGGGGTGCATGTGTGTGTGAAACATGTCTATTGTACAGTGGAAGACAAACCAAGTGAGTTTACAGAAAACAGAACATCCTAGCGTCCCTTGCTGGAGCTGGGATTTTTTTGTGTGTGCCACATTGTCAAGAAACTTTGAGGCCTTTTTTATTCAGGGTGTGAAAACTTGATGTTCCCGATATGGGTTTCTTATTAGTAAAAACCTAAGTCTAGTCCTGCCATGCCAAGACTCAAGCCAGTATGTCGAGATGGTATGGCTAACCTAACATATGGAGAGTTTTCTGGTCAGACGTTGACCAAGTCTGTACGCGTGTGTCCAACTCTACAGTTTGTGTCAGGATTTTCCTGTCGTCACTCCCGTGGACAATAGAAGCTGAAAGAAATTAAATTGAGTTTTCTGCTAGTGTATGTCTCTTACACACACACACACACACACAACAGGTCTGCGTGTGGTGACAATAAATATAAACTGAAGTGAGATCTCAGACAATAGAAGATCATAGCTCCTCTTTCCTGAAGTGTTTAGCATGAACCGTATAAAGAAAAGTTTTGTTTTTGGGGAAAGGTTTATACTGTGTATGTGTCCCTTTGTGGGGGACCTTCAGATGTTCTTTATATACATTTCAGAATTGTAAAAAAAATATACAAGGCCCTCCCATAACAAGGATCTAAACCTGCCCTAAACCTGCCAAACCCAAGGATTGTCTGAAATTTAGTAAAGCATCACAACCAGACCTACAGTTGAAAGAAAATAAATTGTCAGTTTTTTTCGTCAAGTGCCATGTAACCAACTTTGGAGTCAATGCCTCAGCACCTACATATCATAAATAAATGCAATAGCGGTAGTATGGTTAGAGTTACATAGAAGATGCAAAACCGTTTACCTCAAATTTTTGTTCTCCTTCATGAAAGTAAACTATGTTTAGCATTAAACTGTTCTAACCAAACACGGACAAACCTGGCACATTTGGTAAAGTTACATCAATGATTTTGAGTGCAAAATGATGCTGAAAGAAAAACATGTTTATGGTTTCCTAAAGGGGCTAAAAAAATGCACCATTGATATGTTTGGCTCACATCGCCTTAGACTGAAGTTGTACATGCTGCAGTAATTTACAAAATCGATCAGCCCAAATCAAAATTGTCACTTTTCAGAACAAATGTCTCAATATTTTTGTACGTGATTGGGCATGCTGTGGGCCAAAAGGAATAAACTTTGTACCACGCAACGCACAAGCAGCCGCCATCAGCACATCAAAGATGGAATAAGCGTGCAGTAAGTTAGGATGTGTTGCACATTATAACCCACCATGGATTTCTCCCCGCCAATCATCTGCAGCACCAGACACAAATACAAAAGAAACTAAACACTGATTAAAAATAAAAAAAAAACCTTAAGGTATGCTTGTCGGAACAACATTCATTACACCAGAAAAATTGGGATCAAGGCATAATGCAATGACCAATCAGACATTCATGCCTCTGCGTAAACCAACCCATGCATAACCACGCTATTTAAAAGGCCATGCACAGACCCAAACTCATCCGCTGCGAGGTTATCGGAAGAAACCCCACAGAGACACCCATAGTGAGACAGATCGATAGAGCTACTGGATCTAAAAGCAGAACATACTTTGTGATTTTGTTAACATTTATAGAACCTACCATTCCACGGCCAGCACCAGCTCAACGTTGTCCATCTCAAAGCACTCAGCGTTATCCTTCCTCTACTGTACCAGACATGTGATGTTCCTCTTGAACTTGGGAGAATCGATATGGATGCCCTTATTAAGTGGTACAGATATTTAAAATGTGACGGTCTGGTGTTTTTCTTATACAGTGGAAATATTTAATAGTTAAAGCTAGTTTGATAGTTAAATTGCAGTTTACGCATTTGCGAATGTGGGTTCCTACACTAGATTTCTGTGGTGATTATAAGAAGTGCGTTTGTCAGACTAGATATTATGGGTTGCAGGGAGGATGGGGTAGAGGGGGCTGGGTTGTGTTTGGTTTCAATTATTAAAATGCACTTGGCAACTTGACTTTACCTTATTGATCAGTACATGGTGCATCGATGAGTAGGCCACTGGCACAGAATTCTTCCTCTGCCTTAATGATCAGCCCGAATGAGAGTACCTTGTGTAACCCTCATTAGGACACAAGCTGGTATCAAATCTGGAAGCATGGGACAAAAATCATTCTAGTCAGGGTTTCGAAATTGAGATTTGATGAGCAGGAGCTACTGCACGGGAACCACGAGCTACCAGAGATACTCCTTTAACATTTTGTCCATTTTGTATGAACCATTGTGTTTAACTGTGTATTAGATGTGTTCCATTTCTTCTTTATTAACAATCTCAAATGCTCAAAGTTGATGTTGCATTTACCGGTTTGGAAGGCACCAGTTGGCCTCGGAGCCAAACGTAGCCCCTGGTAGTTGTTTGTTTCAAGCTAACCAGGCTCTAATATGCTAGAAGCAGGAGCTAAATCGCTCTCAGCTCCCCTCCATTTAGTATCCTGCTATTGTAGAATATCTATGCAGTAAGCATGGTGGATGAAAGGTTTGGTATGTACTGGGTGACATCACACATTTTATTGCTTCTACTCCAGGGGACTGCTTACTTTGTGTATAAAATGTTATTTTCATTTATAGAATACACATACGCTGAAGCACCTTGGCACTACAAGTGGTACAACAAGGTTAACAGGCCAATATTACAGTATTTAGAACAAGTAAGTCTTTAACACGCACCAGAAAGCAAAGTGATCTCTCGTAGCGTGGAGAAAGAAGAAGATAAGAGTTCATAATTTGGCTGCTGCCACGTAGAAAGAACAACCAGCCATGCGCTCAATGGCACGGGGAGAAGGCATGGTCCTGAGAACAGAGCACTATGGAAGGTTGATAGGGGGGGAATATTTCCTGCACATACTCCGCCCCGTGGCCATAAAAAGCCTGGTGAACCATACAGAGATTTAAACTGCACCCGTTGTTGTACGGGTATCCAGTCAAGTGAAGTGAACAGAGTACCAGCGAAATATGAGAACCATACAAGTTACCTGTACAAATCAGGTCGGCAAAGTTGAGGATGAAAATAAGTAATAAGGCTGAGCGAAAAATAAGGAAGTAGTCTAGCTGGCTAAGGACCACAGAAGCTATCACCAAAGGACGAAAGAGAGCTAAGAGAAATGGCAGAACTTTGCGCAAGATTCTGAGTTGGAAAAACCCAGCCTTGCAGATAGCACCCACTTGGCCTGAGGTGGATAGACAAGAAGATAATTTAAAACCTAAATTCCTCACCCCAAGCACAGCAGTAGGGCAAGGACCAAGCTCAGCAGGCCAGAAGGCCGAAGACCAAACCAAAGCAAAAGAGGACAGAATAGTGTTAACTACCAGTGCCTCCATCTTGTCCCAGTTAAGTTTCAGCCAATTGCGGCCCATCTGCCTGCCCACTGCCGCCAGTCAACTCCTAAACTGAGACGCTTTGTCCAGCAGAGCAGAGTCCAGCCGGACGATGATTTGAGAGTATGGTTGACCTTGCAGGGGAAGTATGTGGCATTGCAGGGTTGTCTTCATGTAAAAAAAAAAAACTATGAAAATAACTTTCATGTTCCAAACCTGGATAAACCAAACGTCTACACTCCTTTCCTTAATCTAAGTGCTGTGTCCCTTTTCCATTTGTCTGGATGGGGACTTGAACAAAATACATGTCGCCCGAGTGAACCAATCCTGCGCCTGTATCGTTGGCCGGGTTATATTTGAGGATATGGAGAAAAAGAAAGCGGCAAAGGCATAGAGAAAGCTGTATTCAAATTGTGGCAATTGTACACATTACTCTTCGAGGAGCAACGCATTCGTCCATTGACGATTCATGCTCGATATTTTCACATACCTATTCAGGTAATTCCCCGATCGTATGGCGTGCACGGATTGGGCATGCCCCCACCCCAAACCCCCATGGCAATTCAAGCAATATTTTCGGGCACATCCTTTAATTCTGATATTCTTGACAAAATCAACATGATTTTGGAACTAATGAATGTTTGGTCTTGTCAATAAGCATATAGTGGCAAGTGTTAAACGTTTTCATACAGTGGATTGCAATGTCCACAGAATTTGGTGTCTTGAAGACTAAATGGAAGGAAAGGGGTACATCTGAGAACATGTTAATCACGAACAGTAATATGCTGAACATCTTTCTTTTATTTTTAAAAACGTTCTTTATTGGGTAGTTCACGTGACAAGACATTCAACATTACAGCATCATCGTGAAATACATTTGGGAGATCATGTACAGGAAGGTAGCATTTAACAGAAAAACAGGGCTCCCCGGGACCGCATGCAGTAGTGGCGGAACAACTTTAGTCGTGGCATACATTCTACTATTGGGCTATGTATGGTTGTACCTGGTTATTGTCCTTTTTCTACAGAGTAGTTACTAACTCGCCTACTGCCGGCTCTGAGCCCTGGGATATGAGATAAGACACAAAGGAGCCCCAAATGTTCTTGGGCGTGGTCTGCTGTCCGTACAATAGAGCATATTCAGTGTCCACATCCCTAAGCCAGACTATATCCCTGGGCCAGGTCTGTACACCGGGGGATGGGGGATTTCTCTGTTCCATCTCATTAAAATACATTGTCTTGCCATTATCATACAAGCTGTAATCAATTTCAAGTTGTGTTTGGGAGCTCCTGGCAGTCAGCCAAACATGCAGTACAGTAATTCACATGGTACTGCACTCCCCAGCATAGCAAATACCGCTTCCACCACCCCCCTCCCAAAACTCCTGTAGCATGGGGCATGTCCATGTCATCTGGATGAAGTTTGCAGACTCAGTGTTGCATCGTGGACAGTTGCTCGCCCTGGTGTGATCAAATAAATGGAGACCGGCTGGGTCCAGGTAAGCCCTATTTAGGGTTTAAACTGAATCAATTGCAGTCACGTATTAAATGCCCCACTGTGTGTATGCTCACATAACAGCACCCATTGTTGGTCCGTAAAGGGGGTTCCTGCATCTTTTTTCAATTGGCGCATACACCTAAGGGCCTGAATAAGACCATGCAGTGTAGAGACCACCCGCCTCGCCGCCAGAAAGCCAAACAGGACCTGCATCAGTAAGGTTGTCGTTGGTATGGTTGGGAACAAAGGGGACCATGTTTTAAATGCAGCCGGTATTCTAAGACACTGCAGTGTGCGGTGGAGCCCCCTCCCCATTTTCTCAGAGAATTGCTCCGGCGACAGAAACGTTCCCCCAGGGTATAGATCAGACATACATTCAATCCCCTCCCCCTTCCATGCTCGTGGTATAGCTTCATCTCACATCGGTGGGATGCACTCGATTTTCCATAATTGGAGACCCGGGTCAAACAGGATATCGATCCGTAGTCGTTTCAGTGCCCGGATCCATGCATTACATTTGTCGCCCACTTTCCGCGATATCAGGACCCCCTGTAGCGTGAAAGGGTGTACCAAGCCTCTCTCTATGCGCATGTGGGGGTATCGTGGTGCCCCCGGCATCCAGTAGGATGCAAAGTGCAGCTGCACAGCAATGAAGTACAACTCGACGTCTGGTGCCACCACACCCCCAGGGGAGGACCAGGGTGTCCCAGCTCACACGTAGGGTCCACGGGTGCCAAGCCAACCTAATCAATTGGGTCCTCAGTTCAGCAAAGTACCAAACACAGGGATACAGGGATATTTTGAAAAAGGTAAAGAAGTTTGGGGACCATCACCATTTTAGCGATCGCGGGTCTCCACCACCCATCCACCCTGGATCTTAAAGTATTCAAATATTTAACATGAATGTCTTCCAGGAACCTTTTGGCGCTGCGGCTCACCTGCACCCTACCGACTCTTGCTCCCAACTACACCCCCGAATTTTGCCCGGTTTAGTAGTACCCTCGTCCAGTGGGAATAAAACTGACTGGGTCCAGTTTATTCTAAGGCCGGATGTCCGTCCAAACTCTGCTATCTCCTGCGAGAGCAGTTCTAGATTAGTTGCAGGATCTTTGAGATACAAAATGGCGTTGTCCGTGTACAGCGACAGCAACTCCCTAGTGCCACCCAGCGCCAGGCCCCTTGTCAAATGCAGTTTCTGCAGTCAGGCCGCTATTGCCTCAAAAGAGCAACAGCGATAGACAGCCCTGCCTGGTCCCCCAACCCAATGGAAAGGTCCTGAACTGTTTGCAATCCAGCCAGATTTGTGCGTTTGTACCCACATACAGTAGCCACACTGCCACTAGGAAAAACCCTGGGATGCCCACCTTCCGCAGAGCCTCAAATATGTAAACTCACCTCAAGGGAGTCGAACACCTTCTCCATATCAAACAGTGCTGCTATTGCCTGCACCTTCGGGTCCATCTGGGCCAGGATAGCAAAAAAGTATGCGCAGGTTCAGCGAAGTGGACCTCCCCGGAATAAAGCCAGATTGATCCCCATGGGCTATTGCTGCACTCATCTATCTCACTCTAATTAGACACACCTGCTCAACAGCCTCCCTGATGATTATTTGAGATAAGAAAGCGCTAGGAGGAGAACAACTACAGACCACAGAACTGCAGCTGAGGGATCTAACCCTGTTATTACTGAGTACCTGATTTGCAGCAAGGGATCTAACCCTGTGAATACTGAGTACCTGATTTGCAGCAGAAGGGATCTAACCCTGTGAATATTTGTCCATATTGGGATGTGACCCAGCTACTTATTTTTTGCAACAGGTTCAATTGACCAGGACCGGGAGTGCGCGCCTCACCCACCTTTTTTGTACTGAATGCTATGGGAGTCCCGGGCTCCAGAGGCAGCGCCACGGGGTGACTGTGCCCCACTTTGGAGAATCATAAAGATGGTTCTCTCCCCTCCCCCAAATTTGGGAAGGACTTGTGCTTTTACCTGATTTGCAGCAGAAGGGATCTAACCCTGTGAATATTTGTCCATTTTGGGATGTGACCCAGCTACTTATTTTTTGCAACAGGTTCAATTGACCAGGACCGGGAGTGCGCGCCTCACCCACCTTCTTTTTTGTAACCTCTGAATTTGTTTGGCGCCCTAGAGAAATAGGAACAAATTGATTGGCCTGGCAAACCTTATTCTCAAAGTGATGTACAAGCTCCGGACATGGAGCTGTATGTTATGTTGAAGGTTCTCCCGAACCATTGGTGGTTCTGGAACACGGTCAGCAGTTGAAGGGCGCTTGGCAGAGGTGCTTGCTGCTCTCTGTGCTCCTTATCAAATAAACGTGTTCCTGACAAACTTACTGTGTTCTGTGTACGGCATTCCTCACATCAGTGGCAACAAGGTGACTAAGTCCGGTACGCACAAGGGGGCGGAAGGAGGAGCACAGAGGGCCCCCCCCCCCCCCATGCGGCAGCAGGCACCCAAGGAAGAAAAAGTAGCTGCCTCAGTAGCAGGGTGAGCAGGGCAAAAACACAGAGGCGCTGAGGGCGGTCAATGAACAACCTTAAAACTAAAGAACGGGGACAGCGCGAGAACCTACGAGCAACGTTATGCTCGCGAGCACCACCCCCACCTCCCGACCAGCATTACGAACGTGACGTTACGCTTGGGAGGGGCGGGCCTCCCTTTCCTGGCTAGAATTGCGACACGTTGCCCAGGCAACACAACGAATCACCCAATCAGCTGGACCTTTACACATAGAAAGAGGCGCAGGCAACCAGCAGAGCGCAGGAAGAAAGGGCGATAGCATTTCAGTAACTTCAAAATACAGCCCATTAAGGAAACAAATAAAGTGATAGCATTCAACATGGCAAATGAACACAGTTTGAAAGTACAGTTTATAAAACAATAAAAGACTGATAGTATTTCATAAACCCAGCAAAAGTACAGATTATTAAGGAAACAAGGAAGGTGTGATAAATTCAGCAAATGTTTCAAAGCACTTCAAGGCAAGGGAGAGAACAAGGGAAAATAAAATTACATTCTTACAGGCCATGAACAACAAGAATGTGAAATTAACTATCATACTTGGCCTAGCGAAATTTCCATAGCTCTCAACTCGCACGCTTTTGGCGGGTGTCACCCGCCTTGTAAACAGCTGACTCACCCGCCAAGCCTCCTGCACGCCCATTCATTTCAATGGGCCTCTCACCCGCCAAAAATAAAATCGGGGGTTTTCACCCGCCTTTGTGACATAAATGGTTGAGAGCTATGAATTTCAGATAAGAAGGAAATGGGTAACAGACAGGCGACTACCGTACTAGGCCTGACAACATTCCTAGAAGAGCAGGAATAGAACGAGATGGGAGGAGAAAGGAGGGAGAGGAGCAAAGTGACGATGCTACTAGGCCCAACAACATTTCAGATAGTGCTGGATGGGTAGCTAGGGGGGAGAAGACAAAACAACTGTTGCTATTGTACTAGGTCCAAGGACAAGTCTGATAAAGTACAAAGAAAAAAGTAGGGGAGGGAGGAGAGAGGGAGAAGGGTGAGGAGGAGAGAACAGAATAAAACAGTGAAAAAGAGCCGAGAAGCAGAGGGTAGAGCAAAATACAGTTGCAGAGGTCAATAAAAAAACAAAATGTTGCCGGAACAAGAAATGCAGGCTGGGATTCAAGAATACGATGGGCACACCATGAATCAGGGCCAACCCGAGTACGAGATCCAGGGAGGTCCAGCATGAGAGTCGAGAAGGTGAAGCACCAAAGTCAATGTGTCCATAAAGTCAAACCCAAGCGTAGGCAACAGGTCGGAGATGGAAAAACCATAGTAAGTCCAGACAACTCCTGCAGTGAATAGGTGATGGGGGTGGCGGAAGAGGGGGAGGGGGAAGCTGGAAAGCATGGGGGAGGACATACGGTGGCCAGAGGCGGGGGGATAACGACATCACAGGGGGCACAGAGACATCACGGGGGACCAGAGGAGGGTACAGAGACATCACTGGGGACCAGAGGGGCTTCGGGGGCACAGAAAGACATCACAGGGGACATGGGGGGGGGACAACATCACAGGGGGGCCAGGGAAGGGGGCACAACATCACAGGGGGACCAGAGAGGGGGGGCACAGAGAGACAACACGGGGGACCAGAGGGGGTTGGGGGTACAGAGACATCACAAGGGAACCACAGTGGGGTGAGGGGCACAACGACATCATGGGGGACCAGATGGGGTTGGGGGGGAACAGATGTGGGCAGCGTTACGGCCTTAACAAATTCGCTGATTCGAGATAAACTGGTGAGATGCACCAACAATCCCAGGGTGGAAGAAAAATTACTACCAAGGGACATGACCCTGGAACTGACCTGGGGCATCAAGCAGAAGACGCAGTATATGAAAAATATGAAAATAGAATAAAACTGTCAGGAAGTGTGTGCAGTGAGCCGGAGAAGACCCTATGGAACAAGGAAGAAGTGGATAGGACAAATGCTTCAGGTGTGGCAACCCAATCGGCAACCAGTGTGTTCTGTCCAGCAAGGAATGCAGAGTGCATCAAGTGCAGACGCAAGGGTCATTTTGCACGCATGTGCAAGGAGAGTACCATCAATGTTGTGGAGTAGAAGCAAAATCATTGTTAACAAGAGAGTTCTCCACAAAGTGGGGAAATCAATCCTCTGCACACATTTGAAATATCAGCAGTGTCTTGGGCGGGAATGAAAGGTCCCATGGACGTTTTCATATTGTTGGCTCAAAGATATCAATGAAGGTATACAGCCCTTCTCCATGTACTATTTTATCGGAGTACACCTTCATGGGAACTTTATCACGAACAACAAGAATTGGCACCCCCTCACGTCCAGTCATGTGGCTATGGTGAGAGTGAAATAGAGCAGCTAGGAAGTTTCAAGGGGCCTTTGGCTACAAAGGCAGGGAATGAGTGGCAAACATTTTAGTGGCAAAGAAGGGATCATCCATGCTGGGATGAGAGGAGAAAAGGAACGTAGGGGTTCATATTCAGGCAAGCGCACCTATTACAGTGACGATAAGGGAAGTAGTCCTCAGAATCTAAATGTGTACATCTTTTCATTGTACATTTATTTTTCCTTTTTTGGATGAATGGGCCTCAAAATTTCCAAAAGGTATTCACAGAGAATTTGAGGAAGTTAAAGGACTATGAAAACTGTATCAAGATGAAGGCAAAGACACAGCCTGTGGTGCACAAGGTGCGGCCAGTTGGCCACAATATGAAGAAACAACTACATGAGGAGCTGGATGGACTCTTACAGAGAGGCGTGATATAACGGGTGCATGGCACAGAATGGCCATCTCCAGTGGTCCTAATAGCAAAGAGAAATTCGTTTGTGTGTTGACTTGAGAGATTAATAAGAACATCTTAGTGGAGTGACACCCTTTGCCAGTCACATCAGAAGTTTTGGCTGTGTTGGGAGATTCAAGTTGGTTCACGGTCATGGATCGGTCAGCAGCTTATCACTAAGTACTTAAAAAAAAGGTAGCAGGTGCTCCTCCCCAGAAAGAGCATGGCATGATAACCTTTTCTGAGATGAGACTTTGCAGCGCACACTTTTTGCTCACTGTACCTATCACAGATGGAAAATATCCATTTGCATATCAGTCTTTGTCCCGCCCACATGGGCCGTCCAGCACCAAAATGCTATGGCAATTCCTCTCTGAACAAGAGTACCAACAGCAACCCCATACACGTGTTTCAGCCTTGCTGGGCCTCATCAGTGAGGCGAAGCTGTGCCTCTGAGCACAGTGAGCAGGGAGTCCACGTTACCTGGGGGCAACCAGACATGGACTCCCTGCTCACTTGTTCAGAGAGGAATTGCCATAGCATTTTGGTGCTCGACTGCCCATGTGGGCGGGACAAAGACTGATACGCAAATGGATATTTCCCATTTGTGAAAGTTAGAGTGAGCAAAAAGCGTGTGCTGCAAATTCATCTCAGAACAGGTTATCATGCCATGTTCTTTCTGGAGAGGCGCCCCTGCTACCTTTTTTGAAATACTTCTCACCAAGTATCCTTGTCTCAAGAACGTCAATATGTCACAAGGTCCATTACACCAGAGGGAACTTTCAACTAACTTGGGATGCCTTTCGGCTTGGCAGCAGCTGCAGCTGTCTTTCAGCGTGTGATGAAAAAGGTGCTAGAGGGTGTCAGTAATGAGAATGTGTTCCAGGATAACATCCTTATTTTGCCAATTGTATGGAACAACATGATAAGGTATTAAGGAGTGTATTGGAAAGATTATGCGAGGCTGGCTTAACAGTACAGCGCAGTAAGTGTAAGATTGGAGTGTGTGAGGTAAAGTATTTAGGGCACAACATTTTGTCTCGAGAGATTTCTCCCAAGCACGGCCCCAGCACCGCAGAATAAGGATCAATTGAGATTGTTCATGGGAATGGCAGAGTTCTATCACAAGTTTGTAAACAATTTTGATGTTATTTCGACACCATTGAGAGTGTTACTAAAGAAAGGAGTCACCTTCCTGTGGCCAGGTGAGTGTATGGAAGCATTTCAGAAGATGAAGAAAGGGATTTCTAATGCACCTTCCTTAGAAGGGGTTGGGGGGTTTGTGAGTGGACGGAGGACATTGTTGACAGTTGATGCTAGCCTGTTGGGTCTGGGGTCATCCTAGTCACAATTAGACTCTGGGAAGGAGGAGCATGTGATAGTATTTGCGTACAGACTATTAAGGGATGCAGAAACAAATTGTTCAGTTGTAGAAGGGGAAGCCTTAGCTGTGTTTTGGGCGGTCATGCACTTCAAATTTTTCTTGTGGGGGCCAACGATTCACAGTAAAGATGGACCACAGACTGTGCAGATGTTGGCTGGTGGGAGCTGGTCCAAAGGGTCACCCAGAATTTCTTAATGGATATTAGGATTACAAAATTATGATTTCTAGATGCGTTATGTTCCTGGCAAGGAGAATGTGTGGCAGATTGTCGCTTTCGCCTCCCAGTGGATTGTGATAATGAAGTTGTAGGGAAGGAACAAGAAGAAATGATTGGTGCCATTATTGAGCAAGGTGCTTTGAATGAATTAAGAGGCATAGAGGGTAGCAGAGGAAGATGATGCAGTACTTAACAAGGTGAAGGAGTGGAAGGTGGGCCTTGTAGGAATGAAGTAGTCAAGAATTTTGATGGATTTTATGAGGTGATGAATGAGTTGTGCTTATCCTTGGCTGGAGCAATGCTCAGGAGGGGGTCTTTAGGTAGTTCCCCCTGAGGGTATTAGGGAAAAACTAAGATATTGCTCATCAAGGGCCTTGTGGCATGAACAGTACAAAAAGGATGCAGAGCACTACTGGTGGCCAGCAATGGATAGAGTAGATAGGAAAATAAGTGATGTTTGTTTAGCGAGTGACAAGAGCAAAGTGGTGCAGGAGACACCACTTTGTCCTGTGCAAGTACCTGAGTAGCCATGGCAAAAGGTGGCAGTGGACTTCATGGGTCCTATTCAAGGTCTGGGTGAGGGTCTCAAATTCATTGTGGTTTTGGGGGATTATCACTCGAAGTGAATAGAGTGGAAGAGACTAAGGGAGGCAACTGAAATCTTTTGAAGACATTTTCTTTCGTGAGGGGCTTCCCACAGAAATTTTAATGAATAATGGTGAGCAGTTCTGCTCAGAGACAATGAGGACATTTTTGATGCAGTTTGGTATTCTGCACACGTGCACAAAGTTATATCATCCATGGGCAAATGGGCTGGTAGAACGCGCAAATAGATTCCTTAAGGGTGTTATTCAGTTGGCTAAGAGGTCGGGGTTACTGTGGAGTTGATGTTCTGAGAGAAATGGTGTATAGTTATTGTATTACACCCCTCTCGGTCACGAGGGTGCCTCCTTTTGTGTCTCATTAAAGAGACGCCAACCTGGTTAAAAATGATGTACAGGATGGATAGGGTTGGCTTTGAGCGTGAATGTCAATCAGGAGGTGATGAGATTGGTGGAGGAGGCTCAGTGCCAATACAAGGGAGCATTTGATGAAAACTCCAATGTAAAGGAGCAGGAATCAGTGGTTGGAGATTGGGTGCTTATCAAGAATCCCAGGTATGGTCTCAAATGCTGGAAAGTACATTTCTGGAACCAAAAAGGATTGCGGCAGTGAGGAATAGTGTGGTGGTGGTTGATGGTGGAGAAGAATGGTCAAAGGGTAGGCTGGCGGTAAACAAGATGGGATCAATTCCAGGGTTTGAGGATGGTAAGGGAGTTGTGGTGAAAGAAGTATGGTGCTGGATGGGGGACATGTAAGTGGAAGAGTTAAGAATTTTCCAGTCATCTTTAAGGATTTCCTTTGTGCTTCGATTTCAACGGCAACTGCGTTTATGTTTATTGATTGTCACTATGGTTTATTCTTAATTCATTGTTAAAGGTAGTTTTCTTTTGGAGTGTTTTATGTTGTTCATTCACTGTTAAGGGGGGGATATGTTGTTCTGAAGGGGTTTCTGTAACACGGTTGGCAGTTGAAGGGGAGCTTGGCAGATGTGCTTGCTGCTCACAAGTGCACCACCCTGAAACATCACAAAGTTCATCTAATGTGCAATTTCAATTCAAATCATTAAGGCTCTTGGTATTTTGGTATTTATTTGTGAACAGTTTTTGTCTGTATTTATCCATATCTATTTTGTGGTCAATTTCATGTGGTCTGTATTCATCCACGTTTATTCTTTGGTATGAACAAATAAGTTATAACTTGTATTTTTACACATTTACATGAAATTAATACATTTAGTTCTTGGAGGCCTGTAATGGGAAGCTCAGAGTTGAGTAATTGTACAAGTCATGGCCTTGATGCATGCAGACATTTAAAGAAATTAAAAAAGAATGAGGTTTCTTTTTCAAGCTCTCAGTTATCTTACTCCAATTCACGACTGACAACTTAAAAAGAAACAAGATATGCATTTCTGTGCATTTCCATCTGCATTTATGTTACAAAAAGATTTGTTTTAATGTTAAAACGGAAAACAAAGGCCTTAATCATTATACACCATTAAAACTTACTTAAAAGACAATATATAATTCTGCATTACAGAACGCCTCTACAACACATCCATGCTAATGGCATCTGCCAGAGCTCCCTTTCTTCAGGAGAAGAGAAGCCACCATCAACTGGCTTTCATCATCTGAACCCCTTAACTCTGAGATACAAAAAGCAGAAGCCAGGAACACAACGAACATGGTCACAAATCCAAGAAGCGCTAATAGGCCTGGACATACTTTCCTGCAATGATTCCGAATTTTGGATGATTCGACAAGGACAAACCTCAGATGAACCTTTGGAAAGGTTATTTAAAGGGGGATATAGGGGTAGGGATAATAGTCATTCTCCGGTAGCTTTCACAGAGGGAGATAGTCAATGCTGAAGGCAGCCCTATGAAATTTAGGGAAGTGTAGGCATATTTAGAGTAGAGTAGTTGTAGGAAGGAGGGCTGGGACCCAGTTAGGGTGGACTTTGCTTACGCAGTTTAGTGCAACACTTTTTCTGAATAGAAGTGGGTGAACATCATATGTTCCATCCGCAGAAATGTGCTGGTTGGACAACACACCACTCAACCCCCCCCCTTGCAGCATGTGGGCGAGACATGCCAGAGGATGATATTTGGGAGTAGTAGTGGGAAGAGGTGAGGGTCCCCGATTGCAGCATGTAGGAGAATTCCACTCGCCTGATTTTGATAGGAGGAAGCAGCGCTTCAGAGAAGTTTCACACACAGTCAGTAACTGTCTGAAAGTGAGCTGACAAGACAAATGCTACAATGCCTGAGAGTAGGGGTGTGTGACCCCAGGAATCCCTGGGGCAGCTTGTGAAAGAGGCACACTCGCCTGCATTTGGTTGGAAGGAGTCTCAGATTTTGGGAGGCATCAGGTGAGAGGACACATTTAGAACACCATGTCAGCACCTGAACAAATGAGTGGCAAGGAGAGATTTTCTGCTCAAGCTCATGTCACTTTTAAATCAGCAATTGCTGTGCATTGTGGTCAATTGAGAATATCATCCAACATACTTCTCCCCCCCCCACCACATCACAGTCAACCCTGGATGGGAGGACGTTTTCTGCTGCAAAGCAGTGATATCGCAGTGGAAGAGAAGGACATTGCCACAGCTGCAGATGCCGTAGTAATAGAAGCTTTCCCCCCACATGCATGCAGACTTACAGACAGAAACAGAACTCCCCCGCGGATCAGAAAGGGCATCACATGACGTTGCATTTTTCACCAGCACCACCATCTCGAGCCCCATCACAGCCATATGAATCCAGCTGGTGTACTGCTAGCCCACAACGGAAGTCAAGTGGGGCATTTCTTCAGAGAACAAACTAACTGAATTTTACCACATGCCCACTCGGTCAGAAAACAGTGTGCCAAGTAAAGGCAGGGACACAATTGAGTAAGTCTAAATAGTTGCATATGCACACCTTGTACAGACATGACAAGGTCCCAAGGTAGGAGGTACATATCTTCACCAGTCGACACTATTTCACAATAAAATTCATCTGCATTAGCGCTTGGCGTTGGGAGTAGGACACTATTATCTACCCTATGTACCCCAGCAGGGCACAGCAGTGTTCCCCATTGCATAAGGGATGCATTATGGATGCGTTTGCACGTGGACAGAAATATCAATGACAGACAGTGCCTCTTCGATGCCAACTTTCCTATAATGTTGGCAATAGACATCGTTCCCTACTCATCTGTGCAAACCAATACATTCCTGTGCCTTATGGGAAATGTCGATCACCACTGTGCCAACGTTCTTGCTCTCGCAAAGCTGTTACAGAATTGTATGAGGTTATGGTCAAGGTGGCCATGCACTACAGCAGTCCATGCTGGAACAACTCACTACAATATTGACATCTGGGCCAGTGGTCAGAGCATTACGTGCAATTCAGCACTCAGCAACGGTGTGCATGGAAGGGTTTTACAGAAGGATTGGTCATCTGGGAAAAGGTGGAAACACGATCGCCTATAAACTCAACAAATCACCCTGAAAAATAAACCAATTATTCATCAACAGATCAGTCGCTCCAGACTGGAAAACGAATCATGAACCCCAGAGTTAGTATGGATTCGTCAGCCACCCAAAAACCTGTCCCATTCTTGCAGGAAGGACAACCCACCTTTAAAAGATTCATTCACTACTGCTGGACTCGAGAGAAAATCACCCAGGCCGATTTATAATTATAAACCATTTTCACAAACTAACAAATGTATGATGAGAAAATAAAAAGCTATACAAAGAAAGAATGCAAAGCGACAGTATCCATCAAAGTTACATTGCTAACTCATTTAGGTTTCTTTAAATGGGGCAACTCGGCCAAATCATCCGCTCATCAACACTATTTTGGCCCCAATGCACCTATAATAATTGTACAAAGCTTGGAGACACACATTTCGCCACATTTGATGGGGTGGAAAAACACATTCATGCGCTGGCCACAGGTGTGCTGCAAAAAGGCGGTGGGGTGAATCCCATAGGCATTCAGACACCAGTCACTATGTGGCCCTGTTGGGTCGACAGCCTACCCGGTACATAGATGACCAGGGTTCGAAACTAATGTAAGCCTCATTTTCTAAGCAAACAACTCAAGTGAGTGACCTCTAAATCAACAGCGTCCTAGGGTTTCATCCGCCCTACTATCGCTGCTTTTAATTTATTTAGTATCTATTTATTGTTTTGGCCGTCAGAGGAGAAGACTTAAAATCAAGAAGCAGCAAGCCGAATGTGGAGCAGGAAAGGTTGTGTGCTGTAGCACCCCCTTTAATAACTTTTCTGGGACCTGCTTACCTTTGCAGTGCTTTTTTTCTAGGTTACATTTATATTTGTGGTTATGCTACACTCTGGCATAATATTGCTATGTGGCTGTGCTATCCTCTGTCCTGCTTTTCAGATGCTAGGTCCTCTTTGGTTCGGTAAGCTACACTCCGTTATTTTGTATGCTACACCGGGTCATTTTTTTAAGCTGCATGAACATATACAAAGTTTATCTGTTAGGATCGGTCTTGTTCCCAAATCTAAATGCATCACCCTGCTTTGGCTTTTAGGTGCATGCTCCTACGTGTCCCATGCGCCCCTTATCCCCAAACACACACCCCAACCCTTTGAACCAACTCCCTCCCTCACTGCATCTTAACCTGCTTCTCCCTCGTTTCGTTTCCCATTTTAATTCTCCCTTCTGAATTGCAATCTTGCAACTGAAAGCGCATTTGTAAAACAAGTTTGGTTGTTCTATGTTTTTATGCACAACTTCCTTTTCTCGAACATTTTGCTCGTCTGTTATACTAGTTGCTTAGGTCATGATGATGTCCCGTTAGATTATGTGGAGTTTGATGTCGTTTTGTATTAATATCCAATATTCAAGCACTTTGAAGCAACCATAAGGTGGTGTGCCTCAAAATATCCAAAATAGATTACACTGTAGACGCACTAATTTTTTCTTAAAAAGTGAAATGTTAAAAGGTATTTGTAATGTGCACCGTCACCAACGGAGTTGGTCCCCAGGCGCTCTGACGGATCTGCAAACGAGAAGGTGGGATGGGTTAGTAGGTGAAGCGGGAGTAGGATAGTGAGAGGAGTGGTGTTCGGTTGGCAGCTTCAACTCGGTATACACCGGGTGCTGAGCTTTGATGCGAGTATCGGATCGATGTCAGTTCTCGTGTGCTGTTGGTGCGGCTTAGGTGTTGTTGCGGTGTTGTGAAGTGCGTGCGGGTTGTTGTGCGAGGGATGGTTGTGTGAGATTTTTAAGTGAGATAAGTCTGCAGAAATGCTGAGTTTTTTGTTAGTGGGTTGTATGATCAAGTTTAACATGCTAACATTCAGAACTCCGTCCGAGTGTGATGCTCGCCCGCCCTTCCAATCTCATCAGGATGGGCGAAGGTGTTACGCCTGGTAGGGTTTAAGGTTTGTACGAGGCGCTCCCTGTGCTGTTCTAACACACTCTGTAAGTGTTCTAATTGCTCCTCGCCGTTCTATTCTAGCGAGCTCTGAAGGTGTTCTAGTGCTGATGGATTGATTAATGTGATTGGGTGTCTATGTCATGATCTCTGCTTCCAAAAGATCAGGACTTGCCCGACTCCCTTGGAAGCAGACCCATAACCCCGGTTCCGAGTGCCAGCCAGTCCCAATTGGGACCTTTTGGACCCTGTCCTGGCGCCAGTGGCACCAGGCTCATAAAGATGCCCAGTCCCAGCGCTGGAAGCGCCGGGCTCATAATGCTTGGGTGGACTTACCTGCAGCATACCATGCTGCTTACTTACCTGCCAGTTGAACCCCTGATCCTCTTCTGTTTGGGACTACTTTTCCTGTTGGGTGGGGCAGGAGCCACTCCCTAGGTTCAGAACACTGGAACTCTTCTGGAACGCAGGAACTCTTTTCTTAGGCGTGGCTGTGGAAGGAGACACCTAAGCACTACAGGAGGCTATTTAAACCACACCCGATGGATGAATCTTGCTTTGCGTTATTCTGCATTCTCTGCAGCAGAACGCTCATCGTGTCTTCTGCTTCTGATCCTGGGCTTAAGGGAACAAAGGCTTACCATCCTGGAATCCAGTCTTCAGCAGCACCTGTAAAGACAAAGAAAGAACAGGTTAGCACTATGGTCTTCAGTGGCAGCGCATCTCTTACCTGGTCCATCGGCTGTCACCAACGCCTCGCGCTGCATTCCGGCATCTGAAAGGCAAAGGCTTACCTACTCTTCGCATGCTCCGGAGGTCTTCGCACTGCATTCCGGCATCTGAAAGACAAAAGCTTACAGCTCTTCGCACGCTCCGGAGGCCTTCGGCGCTGCATCCCGCATCTGAAAGACAAAAGAAGGTGCGTTTAATGACATTGGGCAACTTTATTACTCACGTGCCATTACTCCTTCCCACGCCGAATCCAGTGGGGATTCCAGCACCCTTCAGCTTCTCTAAAGCTCCGAACTTGTACCTGCAAGATAAAAGGGACAGTTAGTGCGCATCGTGAAGCAGGCTACAAGCGCTTACTTACGTGCTTCCAGGCGCTTCTATTCCTCACGCGGGTTCGATCCTCAACTCTCATCAGCCCGCCATCCGCCATCGCCGGAACCCTGCAAAACAAGAGATATCATTACAAAAGACTTAAGACATTTGAAGTGCCCAGAACTTACCGTTCGTGCAGTTAACGACGGACAGCAGTCCTCTGAGGTCAAGAGGCCTGCACCCTTATCCAGTGAAGAAACTGGTTACGGCACCCTGCCCCGAGGCAGATGGAGAGCTTGGCGTTCACTTACCTAAGGTGAGGGTGCTAACCTTTGGGGTTCTACAGGAGAAGAGAAAGAGGAGAGAGGCACCCAATAACCCCAGTTCATTAATCCCATATTTTCTATCTGCAGACATCTTACTCATCGAGTCAGATATACAGTGCACAGAGGTCCAGCCCAAAGAGCCAACCGTGTGTTACACATCACCTTTGAAGATACGGCATTCACCCAGTCAAGACCGGCGCCTCTGCGGGAATCAGGTGAGCGTTACAGAACGCAAAGCCTATCGCAAAACTCCCACCCAGGCGCTATGGAAACCTCGGATACCGACCAGCTAGCCCAGTTCCTTGGGGAACTAAGAGCAGAAGTGCATGCAGCCCGTCAGGAAACGAATGCTCTAAGAAGGGAACTGATTATTTCCAAGGAGCGAACAGACGATCTCGCTAGACAATTGCTACAGTCACAAGCCGGACAAACTCCGTTACCCGCATCAGGGGCAAATCTTCCTTCAACATCCTCTACGAACCCAGTGCAGATCAACCTACCTGGGAATGTACCTCTGGCTCCGCCCGAACGATTTTCTGGTGACCCAAAGAGGTTTGCAGTATTTATTAATCAGTGCCGGTTGCACTTCTTATGCCGGCCAGCAGCCTTTCCAACTGATCAAGCTAAGGTAGCTTTCGTGCTTTCGTACCTTAGTGGCAATGCGGCAGACTGGTCGATCCCTCTAGTTAATCAAGATGATCCGGTTCTCCATGATTTTCGAGCTTTTCAGCGCAGTATGGAAAAACTGTTTGCAAGACATTCACACGGGCAGGCCTTGGACAATGAGCTCCTTTCACTGCGACAGGGTAATCAAGACCTTTTGGCTTATATTGCGTCTTTCAACAGACTGATAGTGGAAACTCGATGGCCTGAGGACAAAAGGATTACGCTGTTTTATAGAGGTCTACGTGGAGAGCTCAAAGATGTGTTAGCCCAAGTAGTGAATCCCCCGCAAGACTGTTCGGACTATATTGACTTAGTGGTTCAAATTGACCACAGATTGCAGAACAGGAAGGCCGATCGTTCCAAGTTTGATGCTCGAGTATTTTCCAAACCACCAACTCCTACCAAAGGAGTAGACTCCGGGGAACCCATGCAAATAGGGGGCCTGAAAGGACCACCAACACAAAAGGAGCGGGAAAGGAGAAAACAGCTGCAATTATGCTTCTATTGCGGAAACTCGGGGCACTTTCTTCGAGACTGTCCGGTGAAACCAGCCAAGAAGGCAGTAGGAGCTGCAGTTACCAGGGTCAAACTCTGAGCAGGGAAACAACCTCGCCCGACAAGAATAGAGGTCCTCTTGCCGAGCGTTAAAACCAGTTCCGTGACCTCGCATTTCGTGATACCTATGGTCCTCATTAGCCCTGAACATCCGGATCGATTACATGCGATTGAAGCTTACGTCGACAGAGGTGCCATCGGCAATTATGTGGATCATGAAATGGTTTTGAGGATGAATCTGACTCTTTGTCCAAAGGCTGTAAAGGACGTCATTACTACGGTGGATGGTACGGAGATAGCCTCCGGACCAGTAACGCATACCACCCAAGAAGTGACGCTAGTAAGTCAAGATGGACACCATGAGAAGATTGTGTTCGATGTGATCAAGGCCCCCCCCAGTTCCAGATTATTCTAGGAATTCCTTGGTTAGAGAAGCACAATCCTCAGATCGATTGGCGAGCAAGAACGGTTCAGTTTCCAGAATGTGTCTTTACTTGTCACCCTCGACCTGGTGTTGCACTGGCAGCAATTTCCTCGGAGGCTCCTCAGTTACCTCCTGAATACCTAGAATTCCAAGATGTTTTCCGGAAGGATCAGGCTAACTCTCTACCTCCTCATAGGTCTTATGACTGCCAGATAGACCTGATACCTGGATCTACTCCTCCTTGTAGTAGAATTTATGCCCTCACCGAGCCTGAGAATCTTCACCTCCGACAATACCTGGATCAATACCTAGCGAATGGGTTTATTCGTCCTTCCAAGTCCCCTGCTTCCTCAGCTTTGTTCTTCGTTCCAAAAAAAGAAGGGGACCTTAGAACTTGTATAGATTATCGCGCCCTGAACCAGATCACCGTTAAGAATAGATATCCGTTACCTTTGATCCCTGAACTCCTGGACCAAGTCAGAAAAGCATGCATATATACAAAGCTGGATCTTAGAGGAGCCTACCACTTGGTACGAGTAAAAGAGGGCGATGAATGGAAGACGGCCTTCCGCACCAAGTATGGGCTATTTAAATATCAGGTCATGCCCTTCGGACTTTGCAATGCCCCGGCCGCCTTTCAATATTTTATGAACGATGTCCTCAGAGCTCATAGATGTGTGTGTTGTTGTTTACATTGACGACATCCTCGTTTATTCTTCATCGGAAACTGAACATCGGAAACACGTGAAAATGGTCCTCGAGAGATTGCGTCAACACAAACTTTTCGCTAAGTTGGAAAAATGTGTTTTCAACGTGACTGAAGTTGAATTCTTGGGATTCATATTATCACCTAGCGGAGTGCGTATGGATTCAAAGAAGGTCGATGCAATTCTCAAATGGCCATCGCCATCCTCCGTAAAAGGTGTTCAAAGCATGTTAGGCTTCGCTAACTTTTACCGCAGGTTTATCCCCGAATTCTCTCGAATAGTCCAGCCCATCACCGCCTTGTTAAAGAAAAACAAACGTTTTGAATGGTCTACCGAGGCGGAACAAGCTTTCCAGAATTTGAAGACTAGATTTATCTCTGCACCGATCTTAAAACATCCTCGCCCAGAACTCCCCTACATCGTTGAAACTGATGCTTCGAGCCTTGCCATGGGGGCAGTTCTATCACAAAAGGACCCAGTAACCAATCAGTTGCATCCCGTGGCATTTTGGTCCATCAAATTCTCGCCTCCTGAAATCAATTACACTATTACTGATAAGGAACTTCTAGCTATCAAGTCCGCCTTTAAGGCTTGGCGGCATTATCTTCTGGGGGCCGGACACACCGTTACTGTGATTACAGATCACCGAAACCTGCAATATTTGAAAACCGCAAAAGCTCAATCCTCTAGGCAACTCCGTTGGGCACTATTCTTTGCCGAGTTTGACTTCATAATTACCTATCGACCTGGTACAAAAAACGGTAAAGCTGATGCCCTTTCTCGGATGGGAGTGGAAGAAGATTTGATCAATCCTAAACCTGTACCTATCATTCCCGAACAAAGAATTCTAGGTGTAATCGCCACACAATCCATAGAGGAAGTTGAGGATAAAGCCAGGCTACTGGTAACTCCAGCAGACATACAGAATTGGCATCTGCAGGGAAAGGACTTTACGGTGAAGGACAACCTATTATATTTCCAAGAACGGTTATACCTGCCCAGCACAGATTTACAGAAAAAGGTAATCTCTTGTTATCACGATTCTTTAATGGAAGGACATCCCGGTATGACCAAGACCTCGGAAAAGATCAAGCGCTACTTTTGGTGGCCGTCTTGGAAAAAAGATATCAGAGACTTTATAATGTCCTGTGGAGTATGCGCCCAAAACAAGAGTCAAAAGGAAAAACCAGCCGGCCTCTTACGCCCTATTGACATCCCGCCTCGCCCTTGGCATACGCTTTCTATGGACTTCATCACCGATCTACCTCCATGATCCGGATACAATACGATCCTAGTAATCGTGGACCTATTCTCCAAGATGGCGCATTTCATTCCACTCAAAGGCTTACCAACAGCAGCAACTCTGGCCCGAGAATTTCTCGAAAACATCGTCCGACTGCACGGTTTTCCTTCAGTTCTAATTTCGGATCGAGGTAGTCAATTTATTTCTCATTTTTGGCGAAGTTGCTGTCGGTCGGCTCAAATTGATGTGAGACTTTCGACCAGCCACCACCCTCAAACCGACGGACAAACCGAGAGGACCAATCAAACTCTGGAACAGTATTTGCGCTGCATGCTACAACAAACTGAAAAAACTTGGAAAGATATCCTTTGGATAGCCGAATATGCCTACAATAACTCTGTCCACTCTGGAACTGGGAAGACCCCGTTTTTTCTTTTATACGGTAGTCACCCTCGAACGTCGGAGTTGGATCCACTCCAAGATCTTGGAACACCAGCAGTAGACCACCTGCATTCTACAATCGCCCAAGCCTTTAAGGAAGCCGTTTCTCACCTTCAAAGGGCTAAAGAACAATACAAGAAAGGAGCAGACCAACATCGGAAGGAAGCCCCCCAATATCAAGTAGGAGATCAAGTCTGGTTATCCACCAAATATCTACCTCTAAAAGGACCACGCACATTCAACCCAAGATACCTTGGTCCCTATTCCATCACTACCATAGTAAATCCAGTACCGGTCAAGTTGGACTTGCCCCCTCACATGAAGATACATCCGGTCTTCCACGTCTCTCTATTAAAACCCGTGCAACCTCAAACCCGACTAACTACATCTCCAAAACCTATTCTAGTTGATGGAGAACTCGAGTTTGAAGTCAAAAGCATCCTGGATTCCAAGATCTCCAAATCTAAACTATTTTACCTGATTGACTGGAAAGGCTACGGTCCCCAAGAAAGATCCTGGGAACCTGCAGAATATGTCCACGCGCCTCGTCTAATCAAAAGATTTCATCGAACATTTCCTAACAAGCCCAAACCCCCGGAGAAGCCCGGTTTGGGAGGGGCCTTGAGGGGGGGTGCTGTCATGATCTCTGCTTCCAAAAGATCAGGACTTGCCCGACTCCCTTGGAAGCAGACCCATAACCCCGGTTCCGAGTGCCAGCCAGTCCCAATTGGGACCTTTTGGACCCTGTCCTGGCGCCAGTGGCACCAGGCTCAAAGATGCCCAGTCCCAGCGCTGGAAGCGCCGGGCTCATAATGCTTGGGTGGACTTACCTGCAGCAGACCATGCTACTTACTTACCTGCCAGTTGAACCCCTGATCCTCTTCTGTTTGGGACTACTTTTCCTGTTGGGTGGGGCAGGAGCCACTCCCTAGGTTCAGAACACTGGAACTCTTCTGGAAAGCAGGAACTCTTTTCTTAGGCGTGGCTGTGGAAGGAGACATCTAAGCACTACAGGAGGCTATTTAAACCACACCCGATGGATGAATCTTGCTTTGCGTTATTCTGCATTCTCTGCAGCAGAACGCTCATCGTGTCTTCTGCTTCTGATCCTGGGCCTAAGGGAACAAAGGCTTACCATCCTGGAATCCAGTCTTCAGCAGCACCTGTAAAGACAAAGAAAGAACAGGTTAGCACTACGGTCTTCAGTGGCAGCGCATCTCTTACCTGGTCCATCGGCTGTCACCAACGCCTCGCGCTGCATTCCGGCATCTGAAATGCAAAGGCTTACCAGCTCCTCGCACGCTCCGGAGGCCTTCGGCGCTGCATCCCGCATCTGAAAGACAAAAGAAGGTGCGTTTAATGACATTGGGCAACTTTATTACTCACGTGCCATTACTCCTTCCCACGCCGAATCCAGTGGGGATTCCAGCACCCTTCAGCTTCTCTAAAGCTCCGAACTTGTACCTGCAAGATAAAAGGGACAGTTAGTGCGCATCGTGAAGCAGGCTACAAGCGCTTACTTACGTGCTTCCAGGCGCTTCTATTCCTCACGCGGGTTCGATCCTCAACTCTCATCAGCCCGCCATCCGCCATCGCCGGAACCCTGCAAAACAAGAGATCATTACAAAAGACTTAAGACATTTCAAGTGCCCAGAACTTACCGTTCGTGCAGTGAACGACGGACAGCAGTCCTCTGAGGTCAAGAGGCCTGCACCCTTATCCAGTGAAGAAACTGGTTACGGCACCCTGCCCCGAGGCAGATGGAGAGCTCGGCGTTCACTTACCTAAGGTGAGGGTGCTAACCTTTGGGGTTCTACAGGAGAAGAGAAAGGGAAGAGGAGAGAGGCACCCAATAACCCCAGTTCATTAATCCCATATTTTCTATCTGCAGACATCTTACTCTTCGAGTCAGACATACAGTGCACAGAGGTCCAGCCCAAAGAGCCAACCGTGTGTTACACATCACCTTTGAAGATACGGCATTCACCCAGTCAAGACCGGCGCCTCTGCGGGAATCAGGTGAGCGTTACAGTCTATTCTCCTCCTTGGGTGCTGGGGCTGGTGTTGTCGTCTGCTCTCACGAACTGTATGTCTAAATGTATCTGCTGGGGGTTAAGATATGGTACCTCTGGGAGGCAATGGATGGGTCATTTTGGGCTTTCATCTCGGTCTGAGTATGTGATCAGTCTATGGTGACCTCCTTTTGTGGCCAAATCCTTTAATATCTTATGGTCTGTCGCAGGGTCCGTTCTTTGGGTTCTGTGTATGTCCATTTTGGGAGTGACCGAGGTTGGTGTTATTTTCATTGTTGTTTAACGGAGTGGACATTCTAGTGCGTCGCTGTTGTAGTTACGCTGTGAAGAGCCATGATTTGAGGAGTGTCCTGAATGCTAGGTGGTTGTTGTGTTCTGTATATTTTTAGGTAGGTCATTCCAGGTTTTCAGTGCCTGGTGAGAGAAAGAGGATCCTCCTAGTTTTCTTCTGTTATAGGGTTTTGGTTCCAGGCAGATGTCGGTGCTTGATCTCAGTGTTCTTGTCGGTGGATCTAGGCGCAGTTTGGCGCTTAGGAATTCTGCGGCTTGTTTATGTTTTGCTCTTGCGTGATGCACATGGATTTGAACTTTATTCGCTGTTTTAATGGTAGCCAGTGTAGTACTTCATAACACCCAAAGTAGACCTGGAAATGTAACCTAGTAGGTCTACTATTCACCCCAGTTTAGACTGAAGATTTGCCTGATGCCCTCAGTTATCAGGACAAGATAATTGTAGCACACTTTGAGAAAACTATACAGGGTTAGATTATGCCGATTTATTCCCAGAAGAGCCTGGCTTCAGCATAGTCCCATCTCACACCCCACTATGCCATCCCCATACCGTGTGGGCCTCAAGAGTTTCCAGGAAGCCTGATCCTGGAGTGTTTGCTCCCAGGGGAGCCATATTTAAAAAAAACACGCTAATTAAAAACCCATATTACCTTCAAGATTTCCGGTCTATAGAACTTGGAGGTTTGGGGTCTAGGGAAGCAAGTAGAAGGACTTGGCCCAACTTTTAATAATAGCCTTCAACTGTGGAAGGGCTAAAAGCATAACCACTGCTGAGTCATATACAGTGCTCCCTGCGTTTGTGTATGTTGGACAAAATTACAGGCTTGAGAGGACTTCAGTAGGGATTTCACGCAGTACAAGTTCGTAAAATAAAAAAAAGGTGTTTTAAATAAATCAAAGTTTTTTGCTAATGTTTCCAGGGAGTTGCATTCATGATGCATTTCCGACATACAACCCCTCCCAAATGTGTTTCATTAAAAGGGCTTCCAGGTGTTGAAGCTGCACAGATGAACAGGTCGTCCCAGAGTCTGATTTGGAGTACATTCACTTCGGTTTCACACCCATTCTCTCCAGTTAGTATTGTAACAGGTGCTTCTCAAGTATACCGTCACCTTAAAAGGCATCTAGGCACGAAGCGAAAGAGACGCAACATGCCGCAGACCGTAAACAGAAAGAAATCAACGTGCAAACAATAAGGTTTTTAATTTGCACCTGAATGATTGCGTGCAAGTAATAAATCAACATGTAGGGCATTCCCAAGTTATATTTACAGAAGAGAGAAGGCACAATTCCTACCCCAGCCCCTCGAATCTGGCCAGCCTGGGCTTAGGTACATCTAAAAGGCCAGGGGCTGAGCACAAAAAGCGATCTGGCCTCTAATGTGTAAACCACTCCCTAATAAAGTAAGGAGTCGAATTACAGAAGGATTTGTGCACGTAGCACAGACATTTAAATTGAATAGGTTTTCAACTTGCAGCCAATTCAGCGATTTTAGCGCTCAGTATTATGTGCCCTGTCAAAAAGAAATATCAAGCGGCAGCAGCATTTTGTACCATCTGCAGGTTACGTAAGGAAGATTTGGGCAGCCATTAATGAACAAATTACTTACCCCTGGTAATGTTCTTTCTACTGAATGTTCCCCCCACTGATTCCTTATCTTTCATACACCGATATCCTGCTTGCAGCTTCAGAAAACGTTTCTCAGCAGAGGGCATTGTGTCGTTGAGTTTCAGTCCCTCGGTGGCTTCCAACCATGCACACTGACGTGACGTTTTTTGGATTTGATATTTATATAGCGCCTTACGCAAAGCCGCAAATTCAAAACCAATTTAACAGTACAATTGAAGTGAAAAGGGGTAGTACAATAAAACATTACTTACAAAGAGATTTAAAATACAGTTGGGGTTGCACTAGGAATGTTTTTAGGGCAACACGGAAAGTAGAATAGGAGTGGATAGACCGCAGAGAGGGAGAGCATTCCAGTGCAGAGAAGCCAATAGAGAAAAAGAACTGAAATAAGAAGTAACATATGGAGGGTGAGATACAGTTTAAAAGAAAATAGTTTTCAGAGCGAAGAGTACAAGAAGGGACATAAAAGGAAACAAGAGAAGAACAAAAGATAGGGCCAAGTCCATAAAGGGATTTAAATACTATACAGAGAAAGTTGAAATTAAGTTGGGAGTGGAAGGGTAGCCAGCAAAGAGAGCCCAAAGGTGCAGAGAGAGTAGTGAAAAGGTAAGAAGTATAGGAGACGGATAGAGGAATTAAACACAGATTTGAGAGGAGTTAAACAAGAGACAGGAAGACCAAATAGCACAGAATATAATAATCGAGAACAGATTAACGAAGAGCTTAGAAGCTTGGTGGCACCAAAAGCGAGAAAAGGTCTACCTTTACAAATATTGAAAAGATGAATACCGGCTGCATACCCGGTAATATTGCTGCATACCCGGTAATATGGCTGCATACCCACACTACACTTGTAGATGCATGGGATATACATTGCCGCCGGTAAGATCCAGCCCTAAACCGCCACTATCCGCACCCCAGTTTGAACGTACCTACGTTCCCTGACCCCTAAAACTAACACGCACGATCTAACAAGCTCTGCTCGCTAACGGCTCTACGCTGCGATGTTCTGTGTGCCCATGCGCTACTAGTGTACTTCCCAAACTCCACGACCGCATGATGCCCGAACTTTATCTATTGCATGCCTGGTCAGCCCAACTCGGGCATATTATACCTTGCCACTTGACAAAATTATGTAGCCTATCTGTGCCCTGCCTGTGATAATTGTTTTTGGCCTATTTGTGCCCTGCATTGGATAATTGCTTCTAGCCTATGCCTGCCTTAGGACTATACTAGTTTCACACCCACACGGTGCCTGAACTCACACTCCTGCCAGTTCCCTGCTTGCTCCTAACCACTGCCCATCGTGACTGATAGTTAGTTCAGCCCTGCCTCACCATACCACAACAGATTTAGCTATGATAGGTTGGATACCCATCATCATGTTCCCCTTCTGCCTTGTCCAAGTAGACACACCCTGCACAGGCAATCACTTCCTCACTTTCAGAAACAGCCTCACTAAATTGGCTTGCCCAAGACATTTCCCAATCCCAAGCCCTATTCCCTTCCTCCCAGTCACACCCCCATTCCCGCTTTTTCCCAGCCAGATTCTCAGCCCCAAGGACCACAACACAATAGGTGAGGAAGATCCCTCGACCTCAACCCACCACGATGACCTGCTCTCACACCCCAAATTCACAGTTAACGATAAAACATATCCCATTTTAGGGAAGGAGAGAACGCCCCGCCTAAGAGCACGTACTAAAGTGCCCTACCATAACTCTACTCCCATGACCCTGCCATCCAGACCACCTAAACCCATGGATCTCAGGAAAAACAAAAAGCTAGCTATCCCACAGCAACAAATACCACAAGATATCCCAATGAGCCCACCAGTCAACCAACTAAGCATGTTCCCATAAAGGACTCCAAACCTCCCATCAGCCTCAAAAATGCACTCAACGCCCGCTCCTTAGGAGCCCACGCTATCGAAATACATGATCTTATCGAACAAAACCTAGATTTGCTAGTAATCACAGAAACCTGGCTACACCAAGCTACAGGTCCCCTGTTAGCATTGGCCATACCGCCAGATTGCACCATTCTCAGAACCGACAGAACCATCTCCCTAGGAGGTGGTGTTGCCATCATAGCAAAAAATACCCTCAAAATTAGATCAAGCTCTATTGAAATAATTGCAAGATATGAACTACTGCTCGCAAAACTTGCCATGAACGAAAACACCACAATCAACATTGTGGTTATCTACAGAACCCCAAGCATCAATAGCCACCCAGAAACAGACATCCCACTAATACTGGCGCCTATCCTAAAACCAAAAACTAAATGTATCATTGGGGATTTGAATCTCAGATTCAATGATGACCAAGAGGCTAAAGCAGCTGCCCTTCTCCTTGCACTTAAAGACATGAACTTCAGCCAACACGTTAATGCCCCAACCCATATTAAGGGCAGAACCCTTGATTGGATCCTCACCCAACACCAAAATTACTATAGGCCCGATTACTCCTCTTAGCTGGACAGACCATTTCTGCATAGAATTCACTCTCATCAGTGATGATCCTTGCCCTCCAAAGGCCAAAATAATGGATACCATTGAAAGTAGAAATCCCAAGAAGCTTACTGTAGAGAATCTTGACACCACCTTGAATAAAATACTAGAAACTCACTCAATCCTCAGCAACGATCCCACTACCATTGCTGAGTATTACCATAAATGCCTCTCCACAGCTATTGATGCAGTAGCGCACATCACTACTAAACTAAGACGTGTCAATAAAAAATCCAATTTCTGGTTTAACGAAAAACTAGTCGCCCTAAGAAGGAAAAAACGCTCTCTCGAACACGCCCATAGTAAACACCCCTCCCCTGACTCGGTCAAAGCCTTCAAAGATGCCAACAAAACATACAAAACAACCATCATCGCCCACAAAGCTAATTCCTACAACACCCGCATCAGCAATGCAGCATCAGATTCCAAAGAGCTCTTCTCTATCCTTAGAGAACTTGAAAACCCCCTACCAGCCGATACATCCACCAACGTCAAAGAATGGTGTACTACCATACAAGACGCTCTTGCCTCCAAAATTGCTGTGCTGCAGAACAAAATTACCACCAAAAGACTACTAGCAGATAAAAGTTCTCCCACCCCCAATCCCATTGCCACCTCCAGCGATAACCCCAACCCCCCATTCCATTTCACACCTGTCACCCAAGATCTTGTACTCAACACCATCTCCAAACTAAAAGCGTCCAATTGCAAAGGAGACACCGTCCCAGCCAAACTAGTCAAAGCTTGTGCCTCCACCTTGACCCCTACCATTACCAAATGTATCAACGCCTCCTTCAACACCAATACCGTTCAGCCTGCATCAAAGAAGCCTGGGTTACCCCGCTTCTAAAAAAAACAAACCTAGACCCCACCATCCCGACTAATTATCGCCCCAGGACCACGGTCCCATTCCTACTTAAAATCATTGACAAACTAGCCTATAACCAAATCCAAACCCATTTGGAATCGAACCAACTCCTCGGCACCAGACAGACAATCAGGCTTTAGACCTAACCACAGTACAGAAGAACAAGTTACTTTCTTACCTGGTAACGTTCTTTCGATGGGATGGTCCGACGACGTATTCCATATCTATGACAGGTAATGTCCACAGCTGTGCTGCTTCGGAAAATCTTTGGCGTCTGCGTCGATGAGCCGTCCCCGAAGACGACCTTCGACGGCCGACGTCACCCGAAGTGATAAGTAGCAAGCACGACGCCTATAGCCTCAGTTATAGTTTTTTCCCAGAACGTGTGCCACCAGTTTTCTGCCAGTCTGACACACAAGGCCTTGCGGAACGCAAGCTGCAATCGCAAAAGAAATTCTGCAGCGGGGAAGGCAGGGAGGGAGCGATATGGAATAAGTCGTCGGACCATCCCATCGAAAGAACATTACCAGGTAAGAAAGTAACTTGTTCTTCGAGGGGATTGGGTCCTCCGACGTATTCCATATCTATGACAGACTCCCAAAGCAGTACCAAGCAAGGAGGTGGTAAAGAATTTAGAATACAAATTTAGCATGCCCAATCAAATTGCGGAATAGAGAACTGCCTTGCCAAAGGCCAGATCTTGCCCTCTGATGGAATCAAGGGAATAGTGACGTACAAAAGTATGTACTGAAGCCCAGGTGGCTGCATCACAGATGTGACAAATCGGAACTCCCCTCTGCAGGCAGTAGACGCAGCCACTCCTCTGGTAGAATGGGCCCGCAAGCCAGCCGGAGGGTCCTTACCCGCCAAACGGTAACACTCGGAGATAGCTAAAATAATCCAACGAGACAAAGTCTGTTTCGACACAGCTTGTCCCAAACGCTTCCCAGCGTAACCAATGAAAAGTTGATCGTCCACTCTGACCCGGGACATGCGCGAAATATAAAAGCTCAATGCTCACCGAGGATCAAGCCTATGGAGCCTCTCCTCTTCCTTATGGATCGGCACATGGAAGTAAGCATCCTTGAGGTCGAGAGACACCAACCAGTCCTGAAGTTGAAGGGGCTGGAGGACTTGAGAAAGAGTCACCATCTTGAACTTGTCCTTCCTGAGGAGTTTGTTCAAACCGCGCAAGTCCATGATGGGTCTCAATCCCCGGTCTTTCTTTGAAATCAAAAAATAAGGGGAATACCATCCCTTGTTCCTCTCTGCTACAGGCACCATTCTATGGCGCCTTTCTCCAGCAGGGCTTGAATTTCCTGCGCAAGGAGCAGATCCGGACTCTTCAAAGAGGAGGTTCCCTGGTGGATTGTCGTGAGGCCTCTGCCGAAAAGGAAGACAGTAGCCGTGGGTTATGATCTCCAGAACCCACATATCCGAAGTAATGGCTTGCCACTCTACAAGATGCTGCGCCAGCCTTCCCCCATACCGGCGAACCATGGGACCTGGCCTCATGACTGAGTGGTAGCGGCTGCAGCGTTGCCTGAGGGCAAAGAGGCAACTGCCCGAGCGGCCTTGGCACCTCGAGTACCTTTGTCTCTGGCACTCTTACGATGGCCTCTTTGACTGCTAGCTCCTCTCGCTTTACTGAAGGACGAGTAATAGTGAAAGGAACCTGCCCTCCATTGCTGTCCCCTAGGACAAAAAGGCAGAGGTTGGCGAACTGCAGCACCCAACGATTTCACTGCAGCTTTGGAGGTCTGCAACCTCTCAAGGCTCTCGTCAGCCTTGCTGCCAAAAAGGTGTTCACCTTCAAAAGGCATGTTGAGGAGCCTGGACTGCACATCAGGAGCAAACCCAGACTTCCGCAACCACGCAAACCTGCGCATAACGGTGCTCGCCGCCATGGACCGGCTGACACAATCCGCCAAGTCCAAACCCGACTGAACGGCCTCACACATAGCATCCTTGCCATCCTGAACCATAGCAAGGAAACCATCCCGTTCGGGAATATGATCAGCCGCTAATGCAACACAGTTCCACAGAGTGTGCGTGAAACGAGACAAGGCACATATGAGTTGGCCGCCTGAAGCACCATACCCCGCAAAGAAAACACTTTCTTCGCCCAGCCGTCAAAACGTTTGTCGTCCCTATCCGGAGGGATGGTAGGATACGACGCCTGCTTTGCCGGGGCCGTAGCCGCCTGCACCACCAAACTCTCCGGGGTGGGGTGCCTAGACAAGTAGCAGGGGTCGCTACTGGCTGGACGGTATTTTCGCGACAAAGACTTGCCCACTGCCAGGAGACTCTCCGGAGCAGTCCAAGCCGCTGCCACCCTTCTCTGCAGAGCCATATGAAAAGGCAAAACCGGGTCAGTGGGTGTGAGATCAAGGATGTCCGTGAGATCATCCTGAACGAACTCCCCTGGGGGAGCTGACCAACCCAAGTACTCGGTAACCCGAGCCATAAGGCGCCGATATGAAGAATCGGCATGAGTGCCAGGCTCCGGCCGACAAAACTCCACCTCCGGAGAGGTGTCCAGTCCACTGGCATCATGCAGCGACTGCCTCAGGTCATCAAACTGGCTATGGCCCGAGATAAGGTCATCTGGAACCGCAACCAGAACCAGGCCACCATCAGAGCCTTCATCACCCTCTGAAATGTACTCCAGGCGGGGAGAGGAAGACCTCTGCGGACCAAAGCAGTGCCAGACCTTAGCCATAGCTTTTCTAGTGGCAAACCCCATGCCACGGGGCCCCTCCGACACCACCGCCTCTAAAGGCGCCGGCGTCGACAGAAAAGGCGCTGAGGGCGCCGAACGAGTCGGCGCCGGCGTCGACAGAAAAGGCGTCAAGGTCGAGCGAATCGGCGTCGACGACAGCTGCAGCGCCGTCAGCATCGGCGGCGTCGACAGTCCTCGAAGCCGGAGCTCCGAGCGGGTGTCTCGACAACCTGGGCGCCGACAGGCGTTGACGACCCCCTCGAAGACGGAACCTCGAGAGAAATCGTCAACGACCTTGGCGCCACAGGCGTCAACGTCTTCTTCGAAGATGGCACAGGATCACGCGGTCTCGAGCGCGTCCAGGACCGGGATCTGGAACGGGCATGGCGAGAACGGCTACCCTTGTCCGAGCGGGACCTCTCCCACGAGCCGTGCTGACCACCCGAGCCCGAAGGCGTACGGGCGGTGTCTCTCGACAGGTGCCGACCGACCCCACTCGGAGGCGCGGACGGACCAGTGCCCTGCGATTCCAAAATCACTAGCATCCGCTTCCCGAAGGAAGCCCATTCCTCCGGTGTCGCTTGCATGGAGGGATAAGCAACCCGCCGATGGGCGGAGTCCTCGGAAGAGGACGGGGAAGGCGACCTATGCCGGCGCTTCCTGGAATGCTTAGAAGAGGCGGAGGAGTGGCGAGACCGACTCCTGGAAGGAGACCCACCAGACCTCCGACGACGAGGAGAGTCACCCCTCGAGTCATCGGTCGAAAGCCCCGCAGACCTCGACTTCCGGGGCTTAGACACCCAGCCTACCAACAGCTTCTTCTTGCTTTCCCGCAAGGCCTTTGCAGTGAGCGACTGGCAGTCGACAGTTGTCCGTATCGTGGGCCTCCCCGAGGCACCAGAGGCAGGCGTCGTGCAAGTCCGTGACCGACATCTTGGACCCACAGTCCCCACAGTTCTTGAAGCCCGGACGCGGGGTCGAAGATGAGAAAGACATCGCCACAAACAGGTCTTCACAACCAACCGAACAGGTTCAACGAACCGAGAATAGAAAACAGCAACTCCAACGAGTCGCGGCATACCGAGATTCACGAAGCAAACACGTTCGCAGAAAAAACGGAACTGAGGCTAGGGGCGTCGTGCGTCCTACTTATCACATCGGGTGACGTCGGCCGTCGGAGGAGGTCCTCAGGGACGGCGCATCGATGCAGGACGCAGGAGCCAAAGATTTTCCGAAGCAGCACAGCTGTGGACATTACCTGTCATAGATATGGAATACGTCGGAGGACCCAATCCCCTCGAAACAGCACTTTTGGACCTCATAATCCAGATGTATGCTATCAGAGATTCTGGGAAACTCTGCATTCTCCTGCTGTTGGACCTCTGCAGCATTTGATCTGGTGGACCATGACAAACTTTGCACCTCACTCGCCCGAGAGTTTAACTTCTCCAGCGAAGCCACTGCATGAGTAAATCCTTCTTAACCAATCACACCTCCAGAGTGTCCATAGGCAAAGAAGCGGCCAACCCCATTCCAGTCCCCATAGGAGTGCCTCAAGGTTCTTGTCTCTCCCCAACGCTGTACAACGCGTACACCAAACTCCTGTTCTCAGCACTAGATGACATGGGTGTCATACACAAATTTTGCAGATGACACCCAGAACCTCATACCACTCACAGGCAACTATGACCAGGATAGCGTAACCATCGACCAAAATATACGTCATCATACAAAACTGGATAGCACTAAATAGTCTGTCTCAACCACGAGAAGACAGAAGTCCTCATCGTAGGATCCCCAGCCAAAATAGCAACTCTCCAACCAGAATACTCAACCATCAATACCAATGGTACCCTTATTCCTGTGCTGAAGCAAGTCAAAACACTAGGAGTGTACATTGACGCTAGCCTTACCATGACTAAACATTAACGCGCTCGCCTCCTCCACGGCATACACATCCAAACTCACTGCCCTTTGACGACAATTTCTTACCCCAGCAAATTGCCTCACCTTAGCCAGAGCTCTAGTACTATCTAAATTGTATTACTGCAATGTATTACTAGGCACATCAAATATCAATCTATCTAAAATGCAACTACTGCAAAACAAGGTCCTAAGAGCAGCAGTAGGTATAAAAAATAAAAAAATAAGACCATATTTCCAAGACAAGAAAGGATGCCCACTGGCTCGCTATCAAAGCCAGAATTATCTTTAAAACACTTTGTATTGCACACAAATACCTGACCAAAAAAGGCCCAATCTATCTTGACACTACACCTAAAAGAATACAGGAGATCACTAAGATCTAAAGATAAACTCCTTCTGGCACCCCCTCGCTTCAAAACCACTAGAGCGGGGGGTGGCAGCTTCACCGCTCTAGTCCCTAAACACTGGAACACCCTCCCCATCAATATTAAAAAAGAATCCTCCTTCCCTGGATACAAGAAATTGCTAAAAACCTGGTTATTTAAACAATATTAGCACCTAGGGATAGGTCTCCGCATAAGTGTCACTTGCTAATGAAAATTGTAAACTGTAAATATTTTCTATCATGCTGCACCAACTAACCAGCGATGTTTATATTTGTACTCTAACAATATATTACTAATTCCTAAGTTGTCTTGTAACCAGCCGTGATACCAGAGGGTCTGGGCGTGTAACAAATAAAATAAATAAATGAAATCGTCAGGAACAGGATGTGAGCGAAATGTGATGGGTGAAAGAAAGACTGCTGTCAAGGTGGAGGCCAAGGTTGCGGGTAGTAAGAGAAAGGGGAGATGAGAAGGGGAAAACAGAACAAAAAGGAGGAGAAATAGACTGAGGAATAGTATTAGCAGGAAAGAAAGGAGTATTTCAATCTTCGATGGATTGAAGACAAGAAAGTGGTCCGACATCCAGATTTTGATAGACAGGCAATAATATTTGTGTGTATAGTAGGTGTAAAAGAAGAAAAGGATAGAAATAGTTGGGTGTCATTAGCATAAAAGTGATGAGACAGCAATATTAGCCAAGGGAGAGGTATAAAGAGAAAATAAATGGGCCAAGAACAAACCCTTGTAGAACACTGTACGAAAGAGGGAGGGAATCAGAGCAAACACCAGCCTAGGATACTGAGTAAGTGTGATTAGATAGATGGCATTGAAACCATGCGATAACAGAGCCAGAAAAACCAAAGGAGGAAAGAGATATAAGAAGTCATGTGTAATCCACTGTATCAAAAGCAGTAGATCAGTCCAAGAGTATGAAAATAGAAGAATGTTTAGCATAGCAGGCAGAAAGAAGAGAGTCACAAATGGAAAGAAGAACAGTTTCTGTGGAATCAAGGGGCCGAAAACCAGACTTGAAGCAAGGTAAAAAAGAAGTGCGACAAAGGAAGAAACCTGCGAGTAGACGAGACGTTCCAACAGTTTAGAAAGGTAAGTAAGAAGCGCAATAGAACAAAAGTTAGAGGAGATGGCAGGATCCAAGGAAGGTGGGACCAGTGGGTTTTGTTACTGATATATGCTATATAAAAAAGCTTTCCGTAACCGGGTGACCTGCCCCAACAAAGAATCAAGGCAGTAATGTTTTGAAAAGATATAACGAATACTAGGTTGCAGCATTACAGATAACCTGCACAAGTACCCCTCTATGGAGAACTGAAGGTTGCCACACCAGTGGTAGGCTGTGCCCTTAATTTATTAGTGACATCTTTTGCAGCCAAAAATAACATTCTGAAATGCACAGAATAATCCACTGTGAAAGTATGTTTGGTCACAGCTTGGTCCAATATGTGTCCGGTATATCCATCAAAAGTTGATAATCTTGCCTGACATTTGCTAGTCTGCTAATGTAAAAGTGTAACGCTCTTTTGGGATCCAGTCGATGTAACCTCGTCCTCGGAAGGATGAGGTGTGTAAAACGTCAGCAATGTCATTCAGTGTGGCAGGTGAAACTCCAACACCACCTTTGGCATGAAGGAGGTGCGAACCCGCTAAACAACCTTTTATTTACATAAAAATAGTGAAAGGAGGTTAACACGAGATGCATGAAGCTCACTCACTCAGAGCAGAAGTGACAGCCAGCAGGAAGATTGTCTTTAAAGACAACAATCTGAGTGGACACGAGTGGAGAGGCTCAAATGAAGCCCACCTCAAAAAGTCACCAAATTATGGTTCCAAACTGGAACTATAAAAGGAACTTCGGGAAACATATTTGTCAGTCCCTTAAGAAATTGTATAACAAGAGTGATCTTAAAATAAGTGTTTGAGAATGGAGAACGCAGCCAGGTAACCCTTGGCAGCGGAGACCTGCAGCCACTGATGGGCCAGGTGTAGCAGAAAAGAAAGCACTGAAGAAGTATCGCAAGCAAAATCCATCTTTAGCTCTACTTCAGCTGCAAAATGTATTCCAACGGCAGTGGTTTAGTGCTTTTGTTGCTGGTCTACTGACCGATAGCAACACCTCCATAACATCTTCCGAGAGGTCCCATTCCTTGCATCATAACCTCTCAGAAACCAGACATGAAGGTTCAGAGTTCTGATCTCTGGGTGAATAAGAAATGGAGGGCAGATGAACATGCCCAGAAGTTAGGGTACCACGTACTCTTGGCCCAATCCGGAGCAATTAGGATCATGGACAACCTAAAGTTCCTCAAACACCTGTTGACATGAGGAATGACTGGGACTGGTGGGAACACATACAGGAGTGGGAATTCCCAGTCCACCATGAACACGTTCCCCAAAGCTCCTGAGGAAATTCCCTGATGCAGAACAGGTTGCATTTCCTGTTGATACTGGACGCGGACATATCCACTTGAGGGGTTGCCCAACGGGAGAAGATCTCTAGAAGCCAACTCCCGTTGTATTCTGTTCTCCGGCTAGAGGAACAGCTGATTACGTGTTGAAGAGCCCAAAACCAGAGCTGCATTGCCCCCCTACAGTGGTATGCCCCTACACTACCTTTTTGTTGAGGTAATGCATGGTCACTGTGCTGTCAGTCATTATAAAGGACTTTCTTCCCCTGTATGGAGGGCAAAAGGCCATTAGTGCGAGTCTCAGCTCTAAAAGGTGCATGTGTAGTTTGGATTCCAATGTGGACTGCCCAACCATTGAGGGATGAATCTGACTACCGTCAACTCAGACCAGGGTTGCCAAAAAGATTACCCCATCATCACATTCTCCTTGCAGGCCCACCACAGGAGATCCTTTGTGGCCTTGCTCAGGAACCTGAAAACAGTCTGTCATTCTGCCTTAGAATTGTGACCATTGGGATTTGAGGGCCCACATCCTTAGGCAAGCGTCTGGCACCAGAAAAATGCACGATGCCATGAGGCCCAGCACCAAAATCTAACGCCGGACGATATTGGGCAATCTGACATTTTTCCACCAGCTATAATATGTGTTGAGCCCTCAACTCAGGAGGCAAAGCTTTTCCCAGAGGAAGACTCCAGGGCTGATCCAATGAATTGCAGCTTTTGGGAAGGTGTCACCTGGGACTTCTCGGAATTGAGAGAGAAGCCCTTTATGTGGAGAGAGTAGCAGGGGCAGGTGCAGCTGAGATGTTCCAGACCCTGTCAGGGGGAATGAAGCCCTGATCAGCCAATCGTACATATAGGGATAGATGTGGATCCCTCCCCCTCCTTAGATTTGCTGCCATCATCACCATCAACTTGGTGAAGACCATCATTCGGAGATCAGGCTGAAAGGCAGTACTCAAACCTAAAAGTGAGCTTTCGACGTGGAAACCTTCTCCGGCTTTCAACCTGAGCTCACGAGACGTAGCCTTCAACAACCTCCTTACGGCCTTTTGATACTCAGTGGGGTTGGTAGCTTTCTTTAGCTCTTTCAAGGGACTGGAAGGGGCCGCCGTTCAAGAACACATCCAACATCTGAAGTCGACATTCTTCCCAATCTGCTTTATAAGTGGATTTATGCCAGAAACAAACCTTTCTGTTGGGTGAGGAATCCAAAGAAGACGAAAAATAATGTCTCCAAAAGAGAATGAAAAGTGCCACCAATTGCTCCTAAACCTTGAGCACTTTGAGTGTTTGGAGTGAGGGGATTTGTTCTTCAGACTACTATCTTTGGACAACTTCTTTGAAGGAGTGGATGTTGGAGATTTTGATGCCGACCGACCTCAGGTGATCTTAGCCTTCTTCTACTTTAAAGTCTTTGTAGAGGAGGAGCCAAGTGCCCCCACCTCAAGCACCGCTGCCATGTTGTCTATATGTTGGGAACCAGAGTGTGAAATACGTGCAGTGCCAGTGAATATACCAATACCAAGGAGAATCCTAGAAGCAAGGTTCCCATTGAGAAAACCATACCTGCATACACAACAGTGTAATGGCTATTTGAATGAAATCCCAGAAGTGAGAAAAGTGAGCAAATGTTACGCTCACCTGGCTCCCACAGGGGCGTCGGTCGGACCCGGACTGCTCCGGCCTCCACCCACGTGATGCGTAGTGCAGCGATGACTGACTGGATCTGCCCTCCTAATCTTGTCAGCTTGACCCGTAGAAATATTCTCCTACAAGTGGAGAGATGGATTTAGCCACTTGTGGATTCAAGTGATAGCACCCCCACTGTCCTCCCCACTAATCACCTCTGAAGCAGCCTCTCAGCAATCTCACCTTATATTCTTGAAGGATGAGCCCTCCATCCTGCGAAGCACACAGAGGCGCGTTGATGACCAGTTACTTCACTCGCCTGAAGATATTGTAGACGAATCCTGACTCCAAAAAGGTCCTGGCGAAGAGCCGCAAGTATATAGTTCGTAAGTGTTCAAAATGTCTGGAATTCACTCCTGTCCAATTCCTCTTTTATCTTGCAGCTTTGACCCAATAAGAAGATTGACAGCTGAAAGCGCTCCGGTAAAAGTCTGTCTTACCCAACACTGTCCGATAAATAATGCCAAGGGTTAAACTTCTCACCTTGTTGTTTCTTGTCCCCCTTAGGTGCCGGGATTCGGCGATGTAAAGATGGAGACAGCGCCGGATCGAAGAGATGCTGCATGGAACGGTGAGTATGGTGCGGCGCTGCTGCTGGCAATGCAACGCGTTTAAAACAAAGTTTTTCCTCTGGTTTGAAGATGCGATGAATCCGGAATCAGGTAAGAAATCAGGTAATACTCTTGTTCTAACCTTTGCTTCTTTCCTTCTTTCTAGGTGCTCCAGGTTCGAGGCGGGCGTGGCAGATGGCTGGATGCTGCTGCTGGCACGGTGAACGTTACGCTGCTGGATGCAGAATAACACGAAGCTGCTCTTCGGGTGTTTAAATAGCCTCCAAAGTAGTCCCAGGTAGGTATTCCTCTCCGACCACAACCGAGTAACAAAATAGTCCCTAAGGTAAAGTAGTCCCTTCCAGGCCTCACATGGGCTTGGATCTTCTTGCAGCATGGTCTGCATCAGGTAAGTGTGCACCTATGAGCCTGGCGCCTATGGGGCCAGGACTGAACCCAGACAGCCCCTAGCAAGGATTGCTGGGTTTTCTCAAGGCAACATGATGCCTGCTCCCGGGGCTGATGGACGTGGTCTGGATGCCCGGGGGTATGCATCATGACCGCAAAAGGGAAGATTTGTGTGGCGTCACACAAAGCGGGGCTGGCGCACCGAGAAGAGATGAAGAGGCAAGAGAACATGAACATTCTATAGGTGTTAAGAAAGTGTCAAAGATGAGCAACATTTCGAGACTGAGATGAAGAAGTTTATGCTACAGAAACGATTAAGATATCAAGCTGTTTTACACATGTACAGATGCAAGAAATGCAAGCAGACAAAGTATTGTTAAGGCTAGCTATGTAGTGAATAGATTGTGGAATGCGCCAAATATATATGTATACAGGTGAATGAACTATGGATAATTCCACTACGCATTTTAGCAGAGCTGGACACAGAGAAAGAAAGGCTTTTCCAGTGTGTCGTAGTTGAAAAGCAATTGAATTACAGGAGGTGAATCAAAGAAAGGCAAGGCTGGTCCAGCACCAAGAAGCCAAGGCTACTCTAGGCCTGAGGAATCAGACCGTGGTTACAAATGTGTGAAAAGAACAAATCCTGTTCAGAAGACGTCAAGGGTTAATTAAAAATGAGTATTTTAAATGTAGCAGAGCTCTAAAACATGGTCTTCAGTCACGTGGATGAGTGAAAATAGATAATCATGACGTGCTCGCCAACTTCAGGAGACGGAGTATGCTATACTCCCTCTTATTCCCAGGCACGAAGAACAAATTAAAGGCCAATCTTCAAAGGGCTAATTGACTGACAGACAGCAGAGTGATGATGCAGAGTAAGATAATTGGGGTGAAGCTATGGTAAAGACGAGCCCACCAGCACCTGGATGCCAGCCTGCGTGCTGCTGGTGTATGTGGAATAGTACCGATGGATACAAGGGTGCCAACTAATTATAGAGGGGCACGTAGTAAAGAGCCCTATATTTGCGTAACTTATGGGACGTTGTGTATTTGATGACGTTCGTAGTGACCTGTACTAGAGGAGGGCTTAGTTGTCCCACCAGATGTTACAGACCCAATCACTTTCCAGACTAATATATGGAACGCATACCTAGACGTTCCTTCCAATTCCATCACTTTCTCAAGTAGGTTTTTGTAGTTTACTACATAGGACGATGTTAGTAATGACAAGCTTTTACTATATAACCTGCTTTTTTATGAAACTTGCTGATCAAGAAGATAGAGAGAATTGTCGATGTTAGTTTTAACTCCCCGTTTTAGACAATTGCAAATATAACTGATGTGATTTTTCGACTTCCTTAGTTAGATTATTGATGTTGGAGTATCTTCTGCATCCCCATCCTTCTCAAAGTATTGCTACCTCGTCGTAAAGGGCTGGATCGATAACCCCAGTTCATGTGGTAGTGGAGAGGATGGTTAAAAATCCATCGACCTAGTAAGCTTTGGGGTCCCGGAAATCAGACCACCTCCACCATTTAGCTGGAAGAACGTCAAGCTCCCTGTAGATAGCAGCAGTTAGTTTAAAAATCCTGCAGGTGGGACGGGCCCCACGGTTTCAAACGGAATCCTTTCCCGATTTCTGTAGGAAGGTGAGTGGACAGAAGGATGCAGTGGCTTTTTGAGGAGGTGACGATCCCAAGAGTCGGAAGTCAAAAAAGCAAATGGTGAGTAGAGAGTGAGGTGGCAAAATACGAATGGGTGTTGAAGTAGAGGAAAGTGATAAGGGGAAATAAGTAACAGAGGGTTGGTTGGGGTAAAAAAAACTTGAGACAACGAACGTCGAGTTATTAAGTAATTGACTTGAGACGAGGAGCGTCAAGCAATTCGGATAGATAAAGGAAAATCTATATGATAAGATGGAGAAGTGCAAGAGAGCAGTGATGTGCTGTTGGCAGCCTCAGCCCGGTGGGTCAGTTGGCTGGGCTTGGGGGTGTTTTACAGTCGGTAGTCGTTGTGTGCTGTTGTGCAAGTCTATGTGCGGTTTGTTTTGTTGTTTCAGTGTATTGAAGTTTGTGCTGATTGCTGCGTTTTAGGCTTGTAGTTGTGTTTGGTTAGAGATTGAGAGGTGCATGCAGAGGGATGAAATGGTTAGTGGATTGGTTAGTTGGCCTTGCTGTCCTTGTAATTAAGTCTAGGTGTGATGCTTGCCATCATTCACTATTCCATCTGAGTGTGGCGCTTGCTAATTTCAATATTCTGTCTAGATGTGAGGAAGGCTAGTGATCACGATTCCATTCAGGTATTGCACTTGTCATCATTCACAGTTTCATCCAAGTGTGGTACATGCTAACATTCACATTTCTATCTAGATGCGATGCAAGGAAAAGTTGAGAATTCCATCTAAGTGTGGTACATGCTAACATTCACATTTCTATCTAGATGCGATGCAAGGAAAAGTTGAGAATTCCATCTAAGTGTGGTACATGCTAACATTCACAATCCTGTCTAGATGTGACGCAGGCTAATCTTGACAGTTCTCTATAGGTGTAGCACTAGTTAGCATTGGCTAGTATGTTAGTGCATAATGCAATCCAACATTTACAGTCCAGCTAAGAATGGATTTATGCTGGTGTTCCCAAATCTCTCCAAGTATGCATTATGTAAATCTATGGCAGTCTACGTTATGGAGAGGTAAGGTAAGAGTGCTGAGGGCTTTCTGGTGTAGAGTAATAGCTCTACACTCCACCCATGCCACACTTAGTTTTGTTGGTGTCTGTTGGCTTCCCTTGCTTCTCCTGCGGACACCTGCAGACACGTCTTGGAGCCGCCAATGTGGGAGCCGCCCTTTGCCTTGGGCCCTTAGCCGCAGGGGCTGCACGGGCAGAGGGCTGCCCTGGAAAGGTCAGTTATAGCCTTCGGGTAGGCCAATCATAGCAGGGGGCGGTGCAGCCACGGAGCCCACGAGGGTCCCCATGCTGTAGCCAGCGCCAAGATGGAGTCGAGGAGGTCAGGGGGACCGCAGACACACGCTCACCTGTGTCCCAAGTTGGAAAATGGGCCAGGGAGCATGTGAGCAGAGTTAGGCCCACCGTAGCCATATGAACGGAATTTGCCAAAGAAGGGGCAAGGGGACGGCAGAGGAGGCAGGATAAAGGCGGCGGAAGCTGCGGTGCAGACACAGAGCCCACGAGGGTCCCCCCGCTGTAACCAGCGCTAAGATGGAGTCTAGGAGGGCAGGGGGAGCGCAGACACACGCTCACCTGTGTCTCAAATTGGAAAATTTTAATTCAATTAGTTGACTGATGGCGTTTTAGTGAATAAAGTAGACTGAACTAGAACACGATATAAAAGGTTAGGAGCTGCGACAATTGGTGCACGCTCATTGTATTCTTTTTCTGAAAAGTATTTATAAAAGTGTAAAAACAATGGTGAGTACTGAAAGTCAATTGTGACTAGTAAAAATGGAGAATATCGTTCTGCTTACACATCAGCGCAAACTGTAGCCAAAACACGCACCCAAGCTTAAGCAGTACAGTGCAGAATGGGTTAAGGGCACGGCAAATAAGATGTTCATGGCATGGCCACAAGGGGGATCACTAGCAAAGGCAGTTTTCAAACACATGACGACATACTTGTACATAGCATCCACACGAAAAAAAGAAAGAGGCTAGCAAGCTTAGAGCTCTGGGAAATGTACCAGAAGGAAAGGGAAGACCCACCTCCTGAAGACTGGATGCTTAACCAGTGCAAAGAGGGGGTTGAGGAGCCTTCTACTCCCCCCGCCGCACCTGAAGTAAATGGCGATAGTATGAAGGATGACGGAGTGTACCCGTTAAGAGAGCTTAAGGCAGCAATAGGGTACAGCAACCCGGCATATGAGTCGCCTGCGCATAGTAACGACGAAAGTCTAGAAAATACTCCAGAAAGATGTGATTTCTAAAGTCCCACGGGACAAGGAGATAATTGACCGACCAAGTACATCCTTAGACATGGAAAGAGATAAAGAGATGGAAAGGAGAGAAAATTTAGGCTGATGAGGTAGCGCTCATACAGATCGAATGGATGGGCGGTCAGATATTGCTCAAACTTGACGGAAAGAGCATTGAGGAAGTAAGCCAAATGGAAGATCAGAACGAACAAGATAAAGACAGAAAGAGAGAAACGATTGAAAGACTAGGTCAAAAGAAAGAAAGAATAGACAAAGACGGGAACACCTGCATCAAGATGAGCAGCTGAGAAACCAATAAAGAGCAGAGGAGCAAAGGAAATAGGATAACAGGAAGAGAGTAATCAAAGAACATACGCTAGAAAGAAAGAGGAAGAAAAGAAATTAAGAGATAGAAGACTAAAAAGACTAAGGATGAAGAAATACACAGAGAAAACTAGAGAAGAGGTGAAAAGACAGGAAGAGGAAAGAGGAAGCAAGGAAACAAAGAGCTTGGTGAAGAGATAGAACTCAAAAGGAGGCAAAGGGCATGAGTAATTGATCGCACAGAGAAAGTTAATGGAACCTAATCCAGTAGTAGCATGGGAAGACATAGAATTCTTCCAGACGCATGAACCAATGCCAAGTACATCCAGAGCAAATCTAGAAAACAATTTTGACATAAGAATCATATGGGACAAAATTGATAAGGTCTATCATTAGAGGAGGACCAAAAAGGAATCAAAAAGGAAAGGGAATAAATTATCGATTTGAAAATACGCAGTCGCAATGCGAAGAGGGAAGTTTGTATAATCTTCAATACAGAGCTTTGTCTTTGGACAGGCTAACTTTGAACAGAGACGAGAAAGAGGGAAGCCACAAGTTGGGGACAGGATGTCAGATGAGGACAGAGAAACCTTCCGTGGGGAGGAGGGAGCTAATGCATGTAGCCTCGAGGGATTTTCTCAGACGGACAGAGAAGTAGGATAGTCAGGCTTGGACCTACCCAAATTATGGAAGTCACCGTCTTTGACGCGGCCAGGTCGACCCAAAGGGATAACCCATAGTGAGAGGGGGAGGGGGCACTGCCACCTTACGTGAGTAGGCTAAGGTCACTACCGGGGAAAAAGACTGTGGAATCATTGTCCCTACTATGGACAGGCAGACGATGGGGGATGAATGCGATTTTGGGTTCACAGTTTCCTTTGTTAGAGAAAGGAGGGGCCAGATCGCAGTATATACCTTGGCCACAGATGGATGAGGATAATTTAAGGTGTAAACTCCCTAGTTTGACTTCTGGTGCTGGGAAATGAATACATGAATTAGAGAAACTGCCAGGAGGAAAAACATTAGCCATAGGAGACATTAAAGGTCTTCTAACTGCTATCCTTGGGGAGAGAGCGAACAACATTTGGTCGAGAGCCTGATACGCAAAACACTGCTCACGATGGGGCGCCGTTTAATAATTGTAGGGCGGCAGTCTGGAAAGCGCTTAGAGTGCAATATCCAGATACGTCAGATAAGGGAGCTAGAATGGCACGAAAGATGCAGGAAGGGGAGGATCCTCTTGTTTACATTCAGAATTTTCAGGAGAAAGGGCGTTTGGAAACGCAGGAACCATGGGGGAAATCAATACCTGTATTTTACCATAGATTATGTCAAGGGCTACCAGATCAAGTGCAAAGACAGCTCAAGAAATTGGTGTATGGAGGCAAAACCATGGTCGGAAATAGAGCTCAACATTGCGCACTATTGCCGATTGTTGCAAGTGAAAAATCAAAGGAAAGAGGACGTTAGGAAAGTTGAAGAAGCAGACGAAGTTAGTGCAAAAGAATTTGTCAAAATACACCATAGAAGGGGCGATGTTGACAAGCTGAGAAGGGCCAGGATCGCAGCAAGCAGCAGGCATGCCACAAGTGAATAACCAAAGGCAGTTTGACCAAGGTAATAATGGATTTGTACCAAGGGGTAGGGGAGGTTTCTGAGGTAGAGGCTTCCAGAATAATCAGGGAAATTTCCAGAATACACAAATGGGTTTCAAGATATGCAGAATGACAATCAGGGCATGCAGGGAGGGCAATTTAGGAGACTCCCTCTTGCATGTTGGATATGTGGAATGACAGGGCACCTAGCGCAAACATGTAGGAACCAAGGGTTTGTGCAGAATGGGCAGTTCTCAAGAGGGGTGGGGATGCGCTTATCCACCTGCATATAGGCAACAAAGATGGGATGGTTTGCTCAAAATCAGACCGTGCAGCAAGCACAAGCACCGAGAATGCAACGGGCTTTGCAACTACCATCGAATCCACCGCAAGGGCAGTCACAGCACACACCCATGCAGATACAGTAGGGCCCAAATATGGGGCAGCTATTGACTCCTAGGATAGGGGGTGTTACCATTGAGGGGCGGAATCCTTTCACGGGCACGGGAATAAGCATGTACCCTCAATAGGATAGCTGACTGGGTGACTTGATATGTTCAGTGCTATCTGTGACTCCCGATCCTCAAGAGGAACCGAGCGTTGACGTCACTATAGGAGGCAAATCAATCTTTTTTGGTCGACACGGGTGCAACACGCTCATGTATAAGGGAGGGGAAATTTACGTTTTCGGAAAATGCCATGAATGCTCAAGGTTTCACAGGAGGTACAAGTAGAGTTCCTTTTACTGAAAGATTGCCAGTCTCTATAGGAAAATGTGATATGTCTGTGCCATTATTGTATTCAAGGCAGACACCAGTTAATATACTGGCCCAAGATTTAATGACAATGTTGAATATGAGGATTTATTTTACTGATGAAGGTATAGTGTGTTCGACGCCAGGAATGCATTATTTAGACGTGAGTGAATTTATCATGGCATTTACAGGGCGAATGGCCATACGAGGGGTACTGTTAGAGGCAGAGGTCTTTCACTATGGGGTACATGTTTTGCTAACATCGCTACCTGATTTAGTGGGCAAGACTGCGAGAGTACCTGATGAATTTTTGTTTAGACCAAGGATACCTATGGAGGAAGAGGGGGAACAAGTCTTTCCCTTAGAATTAGAAGCAGCTACAGTGCAAGGAGAGTTAGATATGCTTGAAGGAGTCGATATTGATGGCAGGACATGGAGCACAGTGATTGCCATTGGAGAGGGTTACAGGTTGACTAACAAGGATATTTTTAGAGACCACCCATCAGATGATGCATGAGCATTTGATGCATCACTTATTGGATTAAGACAATAAGACATGAAGTTCCTCAGAAAATTGTGATAGCAAGACAGTGTCACACATTTTTTGATGATGTGGCGAACGTGCCAGTTTCATTATGGACTACAGGCCCTTATGACATAGGCCCATTAAAAGGGGTTGGAGATTAAATTGAAGCCAGGAGCAATTTTTCCTTAAGCATGTCAGTATCCCATGTCTCGAGAGGCAGACAAGGGTATTTTTAAGACAATATCCGCCATGATGGATCAAGGCATTTTAGTGATGTCAGAGTCACCATCCAATCCCGTAGTGTACCCTGTGAAAAGAATCAAAGGGGGTGGCAACAGTCATTGCGTTTAGTGCAAGACATGCGCCCAATTCATCAGATTGTAGAGGCCGAGTTTCCTCTAGTTACTAATCCGACGAATCTTATGTAGTATCCATGTTGAAGCGCGATATTTCACTGCAATTGACTTTAAAATGCGGTTTTCTCAATCCCATTGCATAAAGCTTCTCAAGATCTGACATTATTTACGTTCAGACAGACCAAGTTAAAAAGCACAAGATCACCCCAGGGGTAGTGCAAGTCCCCATCGATTTTCAATAGAGTCTTGCAGATGGACTTGCGCAATATTGATTTGCAACGTGTTGTGTTGCAATACGTGGATGACATTTTAGTCTGTAGCACATCAGAAGAAAAGTACAGACGGGACTCAGTGCAGCTAATAATTATTCTAGCAGAGAAGGGATATAAAGTAGACAGAGAAAGTGCAGTATTGTCAAGAAGAGGTGTTATGTATAGGGCAGTTAAATTCGCATGAATGAAAGAAAGTTACACCTGAAAGGGCTGAGGCAAAGCCACACGATAAAACACATGCAAATGTTTTTGGAACTATGCAATTATGTTAGAGCATGGGTATTCGATTACAGTTAATATATAAGACTCTTGTTACAGGCTCTGAAAAAGGCACAGGCAGCACAGGAAAAGATTGCCTGGACTGAGGAAATGGAGGAAGGGTTTCATGAGTTGAGAAGGGCAATTTACACAGCTCCAGTCTTAGGGATTCCCAAATATGCTGACGAATTATTTTTGTTTTCGCACACGAATGGCACAGTCATGACAGCAGTCCTTACGCAGAGAACCGCGTGGGGTCAAAGCCTCTTGCATATTACAGTGGGATTTTTTAACCTAGTAATGAGGGGAACTTCCCTTGCGAACAATCTTTGGTAGCCTCTGCGTTCGCCATAGAGAAAGTTGCCAGCATAGTAATGGGGTGTTCCATGACGTTATTTGTCGAGCATGCTTTATTTGCTATTTTGGAGAACTCCAAAAGGTACTTTGACATCTCAAAGGGCTTCTGCCTATGAGGTGATCATATCAAATCCAGCAATAAAAATAGTCTGATCCAAAGTAGCGAACTCTGCCATGTTGATAGCAGAACCACTGGCAGAAGACGAGCATGCACATGATTGCTGACATTATGTGGAATTTTATGAGATCCAGAGGGTGAAGGAAAATGCTTTAGCAGCTAGGAAGATTCTCTTTGAAAATCGATCAACATGATGGGCAGCGATATACAGGTGCTGCTGTGGTAAAACAGGGCTAATGAGGTAAAACAAGTTGCATATTCAGTGGAAATAATGAGCTTTGACATGCCTGATGTGAATGAAAGAATGGTGGTGATGAGGAGTGTGAACAAAAGTTTTAATAACTTGTCTAAAACCCAATGAATAGAAGTTCAATGGGAAGCACCACAGGATATGAAAGATCTGTGGACATGGTGGGTGTGATCTTTAACTCCTTCCGAAGCACTGTGGTGACGGGAAAGCACTGGTAAACCAGTGATGCTTGTAGCCTTATTAAGGGTGGCGTTGGAACAGCTGCACTCCCTGCGCATGTCACTAGAGAAAGCCTTGCAGCTACTATTGCGGAGGACTGGTTCGTACTGAACCTGCTAGAACACATGTAGTAAATTGCATCTTATGTCAAATGTTTACTGCTGGGCACACGCTGTGAATAGTCAAAGGAGTTATCCCACGACCTAATGGTCCCTTTCAGCATTTACACATCGACTATGTTGATATGCTGCAGATCTGTAATGGATATAGATATAGGATAGTGGTAGTATGTCCATTTTCAAGGTGGATTGAAGCAGGCCCTTGCACACACCATGACGCCATTTGCGCGGCAACATTTTCAGTACGAGAAGTATTTCCCAGATGGGGAAAATGTGAAGTATTAAGATCAGATAATGGCCCACATTTTGTAAATGAAGTATTCAAGCAAATCAGCCTGTTGCTTAGCATAAAGCATAAGTTATCTTCGACTCATCACCCGCAAGCCAATGGGATATGCGGGAGACTCAAGGGCCCGTTTAAGGAAAGAAAAGCTAAATTGAAGCTTACATTAAAGAAAGGATGCTTACATTGCCTGCCTCTTGCTTTATATGCGTTGAGGAATCAGCCAGGCTCGGACCACCATCTTACGCCCCATGAGATAGTGACAGGGAGGCAAATGAGGACTCCACCTCACTCCTACATCAAGAACTAGAAGTGATGCCCAGACAACAGCAGAATTGTTAGGAAATGAGTTAGATGCCTACTTAACATGTAGGACTACAAGTGTCGCTGTCATTTCAGAACAGCTCAAACGGACGGGGTGTCTGTCTCAGAACACAGATGAAGACCATACAGCAACTGGATCAAAAGAACTTCATTGCCAAGAGTTTTTCCCAGAGATCGAGTTCTGATCCGGAACTTTGTCCGCAAATGGGATCAGCCCAGGTTTAAATGGAGTAACGGCCATTTCATCATGGAGGACGTCACTCCATCAGCAGTCAAGGTGTTAGGAAAACGTGCTTGGATATTCCTGGGAGAGGTGAAGATCTACAGCGGCGAATCCACCGCACCCCCTGTCGGAAGCAAGCATTGGAGAAGCAGTTCAGCATGAGCAGACTAGATCGATGACAAAGGAGGACGCAAAGACTGTCCAATAGTACATTGGACTGTGGTTCTTTCGGGACACTTTTTGTAGCTGCTAAACAGAGTGAAAGAAAGATTGTTCTTGAACCACAGGAGCTTGCCAACATTGGACTGAGGCATACTGAAGTCTTGAAAAGAAAAGGCAATGCCAGACCTAGAGTTCATCTTCGATGATTGGAAGAGGGATCAGTTCCCCAATTCCTTTCTCACGAGTTTCTTTTTGGAGGCACCCATGGTAGTGCCTGATGACAACGTTCATCGGATCATTCTTATTGTTTTTCGCCTCATTCTTTGCGCATACCTTGCACTTGTGGGGAGAACGGTTAGTGTTCATTTGTTCCTGCAAGATCCTAAAAATGGTGCAATTGTGAGGAGATTGCTGGCAGCCATAATAGAGCAAGTTCTCCAGCTTCCGGAGTACTGTTTGGAAAACACAAATCCCCCTGAGAGCAACGCTAATAGACTAGTTGGAATGGTCTTCTTTCTTGATTGAAGGACGCCCTCATCTTGTTGGAAGACGAACTGATGTTTGTACTTTCCTGAGAAATCCTAGGAACTTAGTGGCAATCAATTGCTACATGACATCATAGAGCATGTACATTTATTTTCTGAGAGAACACACAGAACATCCTGAATAAGGCTTTCAAGAGAAGACATTCAGAACTTAATGTCTTTGGTCTTCTATTATTACTGGAAACACATCCTCATTTCGTTTGGCGTAAGGACGACTCCGTTGTGTTCATCAGGAATCCTGTTAATCATCCTGCAATCAGCCAGCTGCTTGTGGAGCAGATCCAGCTGCTACCAAAGTATTTTATGATGTTGCTTGGTTAAAGTTTGTTTTTTCCTTCCTTAAAAAAGAAGATTGAGAATGGGCAACAGACAGTAATAACAACGTGGCCAACAACGAGAGACCACCATGCAGAGAAAAACTATTGCTGCGTGAAGCAGGCCTACTGGTATATTATTTACACATACGTCCTATGCATTGGGATTCTTCTCTCACTGACAGTACACACTGTTTAATATGTAGCTCCAAATAAGGCAAGGATCCCCGTGTATCTTCCTATGCAGCAGTACAGAAGTGGCAAGTGTAAGACCACAGAGACCTTATATGATTGTTGCTGCTCCAGTAGCTCATGTGGAGGTGCCTGGCTCTGGGTCAATTGCCACTAGACATCCTTATTCAGGAAATAATCTTTTAGAAATGTTTGCTGAGCATAAGACACAGATTCTTAGGGAAAAGCAAAATAGATCTTTTGTGACTGACCCTACACCAGTAGCACATGTAAAGACACCAAGTTCACTGATGAATGTTCCTATGATTCCTCCAGTGAGAAGGAATTATGCTGATCTACTTCATGAGACGATTAAAATAGCTCACAAGACAAGATGGAGACCTAAGAGAAGTATTAGGGAGGATGATCATGAACTGAATGATTACCTGGATATTACAGCACATTTGGGAAACAACATCTGGTATCAGCACCTGAAATAAGTCGGGAGGAGGAATGATATGCATGTGCTCTTCTGCCTTATAGTATGGAGAAGTCTAACATTTTCATAGCTATTGAAATGGAGGTCTGTTTGACTGCGATGTATGGGAAGATTGAGCCTCTGGCTTCTGCTTGTCTGACTTTAGGTAAAAGTAGGCAGTGAGCAAACAGGTTCCTGGTTGATCTGGTTTATTAAGGTTTGGACATTCTGGGAGAGGTGGGGGATATTGTGTTGGAAAGGCACTTATGGGTGATAGACAAGGTTTTGAAAATGATACGTTTGCAGATAGGCAGGCAGTGAGTAGCTCTTCTGGCTGCTGAGATGTGTTTTTTGGGAAATTTTAAGTGCTGCTCGCAGGGCATAATTCTGGATCAATTGCCTGCTAGGAGGAGTTACAGTAGTCTAGCCTCGAGCCGATGACTACTCATGCAATAGTTAGGCAGCTGCCTTTGTGTAGGAAAGGTCTCAAGGCGTTTAGCAGTTTGGTAGAGTAAGCTACTGAGGAGTCAATAGCATTCACTTGGTGGGAAATTGAGAGGGTGGCATTGAGGGGAATCCATAGGGTCTTTACAGACGAGCAGACCGGGGCTAGCAATGTGGTGTGGAAAGCTGTGTATTAGTCATTCAAAATTTATTAGCGCTGCTGGTGGCCCAACTAGCAAGATGTCAGTCTTGAACCCATTTTGGCACAGACGTTTTGACGCCATACATGACTAAATCGTGGCGCAAGTGTAGTTAAAGGTGTTGGAATTGTGCATATAGTTACCCCGTGAGTGGGAGTAGAATTTGCGTGTCATCGGCATAGTTGGTGTAGGCTAAGCCGATTGATTCCAGGATGTCGAAAGGAGCCTGGTGAAGAATTTATATAGCACTGGAGATATGCACGAGCCTTGCGGTACCCCACATGGAATAGGGGGTGGTGATCCAGGTGGTAGCCTTAGGGGAGAAGTTGGCAGAGGTAATGGCACAGGATTTCATGACCGACCATGTTGAATGCAGCAGACAGATTCAGGAGACGTGCTAGCTTTCCCTTATCCATGATCTCGTCCAGCTGTTTTAGTGTGCGACCCTTTGTGTGGGTGGGGTTAATGATGCAGTGTCTGACGCCTAGGGTTTCAAGTGTGCTAGCGAGTGAGGAGACATGCAGGTCTTCTGGGTCATTGAGGCCCAAGTTCAGGTCTCTCAACAGGATGATTTTGGAGGAGGCTTTGATGTCATCTCACAATGTGGAGGAGGTTCTCTTCGAAGCTTGGTGTAGGGCCAGGAGGGCAGTAAATGAGATGGATACGGATAGTGCAGGTAGGTGTAGGGAATAGCTTAATGGAGAGAATGTCTACTCTAAGTTAGTGTTGACCTGCTTAATGGGAAGGGAGTCTTTGGCCATGAGGGCGACGATCACCTTCCCTGGAGGTGAGCCGGTCATTCCTGTAGATTGTGTAGCCAGTGGGAATGGCTAGAGAAATAACAGGACCCAACGCTTCGTGAAGCCAGGTTTCTGAGATGGACAAGGAGTCTGTTACGCTGACCTGGTATCCACGGGGACGCCACCCAGCCATGTATGGAAGATTTGCACTCACGAACCCAGTCCCGGCCCCTTGGTAAGGTCTCTGGTTAATGATGGGTCTTAATATTGTAAAAGGTGGATTCTCTGTCCTGCTCCTCGTGGCAGGGGCGTGTAGATGTCGGGGGCGAGCAGCGACCAAGTTACTTCACTGATGCAAGCCCCCTGTGGGAATCCAGGCCTGCTGCGACTCCGTAGGTTTGCTGCTTTACAGTCTTTATATGCAGTTCTTATGTTTCTCTTAGTTCGAATAATAATGTCTTGCTTCTTTCCTTTTAGGTATGGAAAGGTATTTTGGTGTGGTCATGCAGTTTGAAGATGAGCATGGGCCGGTAGGTGAAAGCTCGGTGTGTGCGATGCTGTCCAGTGAGTAATGCGTGATGCGCGGCGCTGTTTCGCCTTTTATATTGCTAACCTGTGTCTTCTCTCCTTGCAGGTCGCGATGTTCCTCGCCGCGCGCCGTGACGTTCCAGCAATGATACTGACCAGGCGATGACTACCCAGGTAAGAATTGCGTGGCTTTCTTCGTTCGGGAGGAAACGCTTATTAATGCTGTCTTTCTTCCTCGTCTTTCCATGTTATGGTATTCCAGGATGCATGCGGTGCTGGATGATGGAGTTTGTACCTTCAGGTGAGTGGAACTGTCGGAGATGGATTGAAGACAGGATACTGTTCCAGGTAAGTTTCATAGTGTTCTTTCTCTCTGCAGGTCCTTGGTTTCAGGAAAGCTGGCATCAAAGAACTGGACACGGTGAGCGTTACGCTGCCCACAGCAGAATAACACGACGCATTTTCTGCTGTTTGGGTGTGGTTTAAATAGTCTCAGGTAATACAGTCCCATGCCTGCCACACCCAAAGTAGTCCAGGTAAAGTAGTCCCAGGCCTGCCACACCCAAAAGACTAGACCGCATAGTTCAGTTCCTTGTAACTGAGCTATGTGTGTGACTCCATGTTGGCTGATCCCCTCCATTCCCCCCCAAGTTAAATAGTCGCAAGTAAATAGTCCCATTCTAATGTTGGTCTTCATGATGGTTTTGAGCCTGGCGCCAAAGGCGCCAGGACTGACCCCAAGAGAGTCTTGGATAACGTTTTAAGGCCTTTCACCTGGCCCTAACTGGAAGGCTGACTTGCCAGTGAGGGCCAGGGTTAAAGATCATGACAGCACGCATTATAGTTATGGGAGGTGATAAGGTCATTGATCTTGAGGGCGTGCGCAGATAAGGAGCAGGCCTTGATAAGGGCACAAGTCAAGTAGGGCTCCGTAACTAAGGGGGTAGGGCCAGGCTCTTTGTGGCTGGACAGGTTGGTGGCAGCAGGGGGTATCCTGATAATAGGGGTATGTTGGTGGTCTAGGTGAATGACAGGCTGCCACTCGTGAGGGACATTTTTGGATGTCGGGGACTTCCGGAGATTGGAATCAATACTAAGGATAGCCGTACAGGGGCTGGGTACATAAGTGTAACAGTTATCATTAGCAAGAGTGTTTGAGGGTGATAGCATTCCAGGATGCAGTATAGGGGGACAGCAAAGAGGGGTCTATTGACATGCACATAATAGTTCAGATTTGCAGGCACAGATCCCTGGCTGGGATTTGGGATGACTTGTTGGTACAAGGGGCGTCCTAAATGGGATAGATTACATTGTCAGAACATTTGGCGCTACCAGGCATGCTGCGGCTGGAGCTTACCTTCATAGGTGCGGTACAAGACAGTATCAGTGGGGCAGTGCACATTTTCTGTGGGTGTAACGTTAGCAGGCTGCTGAGAATACATGCAGGCGCTCAAAGGCTTAAAGTCAGTGACAAGTATGCTGTTTTGCATTGGTTTACATTTTGTCCTTACAAAAGAAATGAATAGTGTTCCAGTGAAGTTGCAGATTAACTCACTCCACTTTATACCTTGCCCATGTGGGGGAGAATACGACTCCCATGGGACTAGCATGGGCCTTTCAGTTTGTAAAGAGTTATCCCCTGATTTACAAAAACGTTTTCAATGAGACTTTCCCATGTTAAAACATTTGTAATCAGGCCCTTAGTTTGCTTTAATCATGAGGAACCCATTAAATTCCAAGGACAAACATCATTGTGAAAAGGCTTTGCAAATAATGAGCATCCCCCACCTTTGCAAGTCTATTTAAGGGCAAGATGATCTTATAATACACACCAACATACCAGGAAAATGATATCCATGATTTTCACAGAAGGTTAAAATATGGAGTGGTCCGATATAGGACTTGGCCTCAAAAGTGAGTATAGCAATTCGTATAATAATGTAGCAGGTTTCTACCAGAAATTTTAGAATAGAAAGCATTCTGCAGTCAAGAATGATGGCCTCCACCTTGTTCTGATCACAAGTATGGAAATTATAATCATCCAATGAAGACTGGAGGTGGCAGTATTCAATAGCAGTATCTGACTCGGAGGGCATGCCAATGGAAAGATTGGGCCACTCGCACCAAGTGTGAGCACAGAGGGGAAAGGGACCTTACTTTGGAAAAAGCTGCAGGAAACAGCTAGGATTATGATTGTGGATGGTAAGAGACTAACTCAAGGACTGCAGAAAGTAGTACAATGTATTAATCACACACTATTGGCAATACAAGTCCAGTGATCAGGTGCTACATAAAACAAATAATGCAGTAACCTCTTTCCTATAATTTATAGCATGTGAAAAGAGCACAGGTGCCGTTTGGGATGACTTAACTTTTTTTGTAGAAGATTGCTCTTCCAGGGGATGGGTCCTGTCCACAAGGGAACTTGCAAATAGAGAATCTGAGGCAGTGCTACCTTTAAAGTAGTAGGCCCTGATGACTGGGAGAATGTTAATCTATATGGTCCAAGCTGCTGCAAAAGCTTAACGCTTCTTCTCAAAAGGGAGTAGGAAATGTCCCCCAAAGAAATAACATATGCTCTCTACAGATATGTTCCTGTAAAGTCCCAGAACGGGGGTAGTTCGGAAAGCTGTTCTCAAAATACATTGATTTTTAAAAAAAAGAACAGTGCAATCTTAATGCATGTAAAATTGAATGAGATGTCAATTAAATCCAACTTAAAACATATTGCTGTGTTGCATGCAAAATGATATAGGTGCAGTTTTGTCCATTCGCAGCACTGCTCTTTAAAAATCTTAAGCTCATTCAGGTATACAAAAGTGTTTTCACAGAAATAGCTGACATTGGACTGCGAGCAGGGCATAATGAAGATTTGTCTTGCTCATGTGTGTTATGTGAAGGCCACAGCTATTTAATAAAGAATGGGGAAAGACCAAGATTGTGTATTTTTTACGTCCATAAAAATAGTGCGAACGTAAATCCCATGGAACCCCTCATTCTGAAATTGCAGTGAGATTAATTGTGAAACGAAAGGAGTGGGGTACTTATAATTGGTCAATACAATCTGAAAACCATTCTCTGGGCGATTTGAAATTGTGCACATTATAAAATCAGTGACTCTGTTTCCCCAACCTGAAACCTGCAGGGGTTTGATGCAATTCACTATGAGCTTACTTTAAATGACACCCACATACTGGCAAACCTCAGCACCAGATTTACAATTCAAAGGGGAGCGGAGGGGCAAGAGGGAGAATCCTGTTGATGTTAAGAACCATCTGCCATCTCAAACACTTTGTGGTAAGCGGCAAAAATTGATATAAAACTGTTAAAGTCAGACCTCAATATGTATATAGAATGGATTATGGAGATGAATGCATATGTGCAAGAAAGAAAACAGGCAGGTAATTTTCATTTTTGTAAGTAATCAGTGATTGTGTAACATTGTGGTAACTTGCCGTGCATAAAGCTCAGGACCAGCTTTTCCTTGATTTAGTTTGATGAAACTACCAGTTTCTTGCCCAGAATTGACAGGTGGGAATCTAACTAGGGGACATTAGATCAAGGTGTTCAGTGGATGTTGTAGCCATACATTAATCAAAACATAGCTTACATACCAGAACCCCAACATTTCTGTGCTGCACCCAACCTACCCTTGCTCCAACTCTGCATTTAAACGGTTTAGAGTATGGTTTTATACTCTACATTTAGTGGCGTAATCAGTGCCTATAGAGAATCATCATCTTGGGTCGAAAGAAATACCCAATGATAAAATGTTCAATGTGTTAACTCCAGAGGTGGTGTAAAGCACTCTGCAAGAAGTTACCATCTCCATATACGAGGAGTGCCTCACCCCATCGCCACCCAAGCCCATTACTCAAATGGTACTTTAAGAAATTAAGTGGCAGCTCAAACCATCACACACATTTCAAGAAAGAAACACCATTCAAATATGCCAACCTAATGTACTAAGCAAGCTGAAGGGGAATTTTCATGAGCCAAAACCCAACCCAAAATGCAAGAGAAATTAAAAAAAATAAAGGCAGTCTACCCACTTTATTTTTTGGTTTACAAAAAGGCTACAAGCGTAGAGAGGCTGAAACTCCATAATGTAATGTCTTTCTGTACCATAATATTAGTATGTTTCGGTATATATTGTATTGTTCAATATACTATTGTTTGAACACATCAAAACCGCACCAAAATATATTTTACAACATTTTTAAATGTATTGATAGTATATTTGTATGTTACCTTAACATTATGTCTAATGTTTGCAAATCTTAAGTTTAACAAACTCTTTTGTAAAAACAAAGAAAAATTCTAATAATTTCCTGTGTTTAAGGTTTTAAAATGTTTTGTAAAATGTTCTCAAGTACAATTTTATTTTTAAATTATGTGGTAGAATGCATTGAACATTTTTTATTAATATTTATGAAAATAAAAATCAACTTTTTGTGACAGGCTCCACATTACCCCTTAAAGCCACCCCGTACCTCCAATGTTAAGAACTTTTGAAAAAGTCAAATAAAAAAAAAACAAATTAGACAAATTCCAATTAGATTTTATTTCTGTAGAATAGCTTTTTGAAAAATACTAATTAAATGTTCTACAAGTTTAATATGAATGCTTTTATGCAGTTACATTTTTTCTGGGTATCCTTACGAAAATCGAGTATGTAAAGGTAGACTTCCATGTTAATTATAAAATACCATATTTTTAACTTGTATTTTGTTTAACTGATGTTGGAAGATTTACATCTTTAATGAGTAAAAACTATTTTATTGTTAGTATGTTTTGTACAGCTTAAATCAAAAGTAAACAATTATACTATGTGTTGTATGCATTTTTAATATTAATGGATTCCATATGTTTGTTGTACTGTTTTATTCATTTTTAAAGTTCGATCTAGAATGCGTATTACGTTTTTATTTTATAGATGAACATTTTATGTATTATAAGTAATTATGTTAAAGATGTACTTTTGTTGGATTTACATTTTTAAAATATATAATTTAGTTTGGGACGTATTGGTTTACAATAACTGAATGTTGTAGACGTTGCAAACATACTTGAGTGTATTTTATAGGTATTCATTATTGATATGTTATTTTACAATACATTATTAAAATAATCAGTTATGTAAAACACACCTATATACAATGACTTTGTGGCAAGATTTATAATGGTTTTTAAAAGATAATTATATTTGGCAATATATAACATTACATTTTATTGTAAAACAATTAAAAAGCAATGGCCCACAATCCTGAATAGGCAAGAAATTACAGATTTTAAAGTGCAAATATTGTTTATATGTATGCTATATTGTAAAAAACACACCTGGTTTTAATATTTACTTTAAAAAGTATGCCTTAATTGATGATACTTCAATCAATTTTTGCAGATAAGTAGCAACATTCGTTTCTCCTACTGCAATTTATCGTCCCACATTTTAAGCAGCCTAAAGAAGAATAAGCATACTATGGATCAGTACTTGGTAAAGTTGGAAGTGACACAGAACCACCAACTTGATGTGTTTTGGGAACTTTAGAAGGTACAGGTTTCATGTAAATGTTCTACAGTAACAGTTTTTTTAGTTGTAATAACTACAGTGGAACTGGGTTTTTCATTGAAGTTTTTTAATTTATCTTTATAAACATTTTTATACAAATAAAACAAATATATCTGCTCAGGTTTATTTTGCATGTGTACTAAATTTGCAGAATATCCTAATGTTTTTGAGGGTTAGCCCTTTTTAAATTTGCGTTTTAGATGGTGCAAATAGTACCATTTTGCACATTATCTGGTTTAGGAGTTTCAAAGTAGTCCCAAATCCAAGATCTTTATCTGCCAAATTGAATTGTTCCAGAGGGAGGTATCTTTCCTTGCTTTTTTGGGGTTTTGTTAAAACAGCACTTGAAATGCTTTTAATACTGTCAGTACTAGGTACATTGTGTGGCGACTCTTCAATGGAGACTTTCTTCAATAGTTACACTTTCCAATGCAGAAGTTAAGAAATACCAGTAATGGGCAAATTAGCTTTCCGTTTTGTGGGACACGGCAGTTTTACTTGTTAAAAAACTACTCCTTGAAATTTTTTTAAGTTGTTTTTCCATTATGTTATAGGAGTTGGCATTGATAAGTCCACGCCAAAAATCTCCCCAATTAGGGCTAAGGTGGTTACCCAACAAGGATGAATCACAGGGCAGGACCACCATACGTGGAGTAACTCCCTCTAAGACCGCACCCCCCTCCAACATGCCGGATCAAGGTCTTGGTTAATCATATGTAGAATCAGCAGCGGAAGATAACATCTGTAGCATAATTTATACATGTATTCTCCATTTGTAACACATTTGGAAGATGCATGGCTAGTAGACCAGATTTTCTCCCAGGTATCGTCTTCTATGAGGTGCCCCACATTGGTTTCCCCAATTGGTGACATAAGATGGCTTAGCATACAATAAATTCCCCTCAAGCAATTTATAAAAACATGACATTCTGCCACCCTCTACCCCTTAGTGCATAAACTTAAAGCCCACTGCCTCTCTAGCCATTCTATTCGTCACGACAGGCTGGGTGATCCAATGTCAGATCATGGCATATCTGAACAGCTCAATCTTGCCCAGAGAGAATTGGGTCTTACAGTCTGCAAATGAGGGGAGAAACATCCTACTACAGACGAGACAAGCTATGAAGGTCCCCATCACTCCAATGAAAGCAACTGTTCCCTGAGAATCCCAGAGACACCTTATTTGGATCACAAGAGTAGTTGTGTGGGGGGAGGGTAGTGCAAAAGGGGAAAGACAACTTTCACAGTGAGTTGGCCTGCTCAGGGGCAACCAATTTGCATGGAGGTGGGCAGGGGGATTTCCTAAAGGATACAATGTGTTTTATCTGGGTAGGTAAGTTATATCTAAGGCGGTCCGGAGTACCCATGCCTCCCCTTTTAGACATCACTTAACACAACAGCTTTAGGGATATTGAGCCCTTACCCACCCATATAAAATGTTGAAGGATGCTTTGCGGTATCGCTAATGCAACAGTAGGCACTTTGACTGGGAGTGCTTGGCAGAGATCGAATCTTGGCAAAAGATTTTTTTTACAGCAGAGACCCACCTCATCAATGATATTTCCCGTTTACTCCACTATCAGAGGTTGTTTACCAGATCCCTGAATAAACCCAGAAAATCATCCCAATAACCCTTGAGGAAGCTAGAATCTGCACACCAAGGTACTCGCCAGAGCCTGGCTCCCAGGCTGGGTAAATAACTCAGGAGGCGGCTATAATCTCGCTGGTCACTGAGTGAAGAGGATTTCTGGTGATTAAGAGAATCGAGAGACCTCCTCAAACAGCCCCAACTCTGCCATGATGGCACCAAGCAAAGCCTGATGGTTCATCAAAGTGAGCATGACCTTGTCGGCATAAAGAGTTTTTATGTGGGACTCCTGCTCACCAGCACCCCCCCCCCCTGCATCTTTGGGTCATCTCTAACCCTTTGAGGAAACAGTTCCATTATAATTGCAAAAATTAGTGTGGACAGTGGGCAACCCCGTTTAGTGACTCAAAATAGAAATGGGGGCGATGAAGTCCTGATTAACCCTAATTCGGGTAGAGGGGGGAAGTGGTAATTAGCCAGGACAATGCGCTGACATGTCAGGCAAAATCCAAAAGCATACAGCACCTCATGCAACTAGGTCTACTGCACTCTGCCGAATGCCTTGGTAGCGTCCAGCACTAGGAACCCTAGACTGAGGCAAGGCCCCCTAGCAATGGTGATGCGGTTCAACACCCACCTGATGTGTGCTACCTTCAGGGAAGAACCCACTTGGTCGAAGTCAAATAAAAGAGGCAGCACAACAGCCAATCTATTTGCCAGACATTTGGAGTACAGCTTGGGGTCTAGGTTCAAAAATGAAAAATTGCTCTGTATGAGGACAGTCCCACAGAGATTTTCCAGGCTTCAGTAATCAGACACTAATCGACTCCTCCATAGATGGAGTAACGTTACCCGAAGCCAGAAATTAGTAGAATAACTTCATTGGGTGTTTGGGCAACTGTGGTTGAAATAGCTTATGAAAAGGAGCAGCGAATGCTTCGGGGCTGGGGCTCTAGGTTTGAGGGATGCAATTGCGGCAGCAAACTTCAGCGGTTATAGGGGAATCCAACATCTACCAGTCAACGGCAAAGACTTTGTGGAGACTGTGGAGTCAGCTATAGGCATGGGGGGAGAGCAGTTCAACCAGCTGCTGTTTCTTAAATAAAATACCTCAATCTCCAACTTCCCCTTTTCAGTATAATAAATAGTCCCACCTGCCAGCCCAATAATGGTATTCCTGGTGTGTATGGCCTTAATTTTCTAAAGAAGAAATGCATTTGCCTTATTACCTTTAGCATAATAGGATTGTTTGGTGTGAATAATCACGAGCTCAGCCAGCAGTTTATTTCACGCCAATCGTAATGGTCTTGTGGCTTTTAATGAACCAAATTAATTATGGAGCAATTCAACCTTGTACATTTCCCCATCGAGGGTCTCCCCAATTGTTCTACTCCTACTGGTGTATTCAGCAGTGTGCAATAAATTCCCAGCCCGATCCCAATTAACACCTTCATAGCATCCCACAACATAGCCTCCGGAACTGCTCTAGCCTCTTTCTCCCAGCAATAATCAACTATGGCCTTAGCAATAGCATATCAGGATCATCGTCGGGCCAGGTCATACAATTTCTAAGGCAGTCTGTGGAAGGGAGACAGCCTATCAGCTAACCGATCAAGCTCTACAGAGGCCTGGTCAGACAACATCCAAGTAGCGATGCATATGGCCAGAATTTAGGGGACCAAGGAAGGAGCTACAAAGAGAAAGTCAATCCTAGAGAAAATCCTATGCACATGTGAAAAATGTGCCAAAAACCAAATGTTGGAAGATTTTAATAAATCCTAACCACGGGTACAGCTCTCGGCAACCACCAGACCATCCGTCTTCAGCCTTTCAAGCCATTATAGAAGGGGAAAGACCATGTGCAAATCAGGGGTAGCCCCACTCCAAAAGGGGCAGTCCATCCCAAATTGTAAGGTCACATCCCTTCTGCACGAGACCACAAGCATGCCTAGACATCATTAGTGAGGGGTTGGCTTGGATCTCCAGGCCCAGCAGACACCGGAACAAATTACCGCTCATTGATGAGGCACAATGATTCTGAAACATGTCTGGGGATGCCTGTGGTCTTGTGTCGAAGGGATGTGCCCAAGCAATTTGGGCTGGACTGGCCCTTATTGGGGGAGGAACCAAGCCTGATTTGCATATGGTCTGTCCCATTTCAGTAATGACTTAGCTAGTGAAGAACAATGGTCTGGAGGGTTGCCCAGAGTGATGCCAGAGGTTAAGATTAATTCTAAACCTTCCAGCCATCACCTGTTCTGCTATAGTAGTGCTGGGCATTGTACAATAGCCTCCACAAACAAGGCTAATTTCCCTCAGTAATTTCTGTAAGGAAAGGGCCAATTTGAAATCTCTCACACAGAGTGGGTGTGATTTGTGCACCTTAGGATCATGTATGAGGTTAGAATCTCCCCCAACTATTAGTTCCCCTTCAGCAAAAGGAATTATCTAGATCAGGAAATCAGCCATTCTGTCCATCATTGGGAACATAAAAGGCTTTAATTGTGAACAAGTGCTCGAGTGACAAGCCTTTAACGCCTATAAAGCTTCCCCCAGGGCTTCTTTTAACCTCAAGCTTGACAAACGGGATATCCTGAGCGAACAGTATCCCAGTCCATCCCCCCCTCTTGGTGCTGCTGGAGGCTAGATACTGCTGGAGAAAATAGCTACTGCCAAATCTATGGAAATCGGAGGGACACAGATGTGTCTCCCATAGCAGGGCAGTGGAACAGCACTTATCCAGTAGTCTTTGTAGGACCGACTTGCGCTTGCTAGGTGAGTTGGGCCCTTGCACAGAGTGAGCCTCAAAGCTAGATTGGGGGGGTAGGCGGGGTGGTTATCTACTGCACTCTCAGGCCCAGAGACCCAATAAAATGAATCCCAAGATCACCAGCACCCTACAATTACCAAGCATAATCTAGCTCTTAAAGCCGCACATCCAATTTTAAACACTACTTTTAAACAGTCCTCCCCCCGCTCTACCCCAAATAAGAAAACTCACAAACAAGTTGGGCTATTGTCACCATAGCTCAGGACTAATGCCGGCCACCGCTATGCCAATTCATAGTCCCAAATCAGTCACAGTGTATGCTACTGCTTAGTCAGAGTTTCCTGCAGTATAGTTGGTGGGGAGCAGGGTTTGCAATGACGGGCAACAACTTAGTAGAATGGCCCAAGTGGGGTCTTAAAACACCAGCCAATGCAGACACTTTCTCACTTTATCCCAGATAGGGCACCAGGCTTCCTCGCTTTGCCAGCTCTCGACCACGGATTCTCTGCTTAGTTGGTGGAGTTGAGGCGGATAACCCAACTACATGAGGATCAGCAGCAAGAGCAAGTCCTCAGCCTCCTGAGGTGGTTGTATTGTCCATTGCCTCCCCTTAATCGTGAATAATAAAGCAGTGAGAAAGCCCCACTTGTAGTGGATGCCCACCTCCCTAAGCCATGGGGTGAGCCCCCTACCTTTTTTTTTTATCATGGCAGCAACCAAGTCCTAGAATAACTTGGAATCCATGCCATACAGTTCAGATCCGTACATGCCAGGTTCATGATTTGTTGCAAAAAAAAAAAAAAAAAAGAAGAAGAAAACGGAACCGACTGAGAACATCAGGTTGTTGATGCGATCCATCCAGTGCGGACCCACCAAGACAATGGGTGTGATCCAACTCCACCACCACCACCCTCATGCAAGACCAGAAGAGGGCACAGATATAGGCCTGCAGGTCAGCATCACTCTCGGATTGAGTAATGCTGCATAGTCTAACATTGTTCCATCTCAAGCAGTTTTCAAAATCCTCCTGCTTATACTCCAGAGGCTCACACCTCCACTTCAGGTCTAGCAAGCTTTGGGATGCTTCGGATGACTCCAGGGTTTGTTTGCAGATGGAATCCTTAATTTCCCCCAATATGCTGCTGTTTCTACCACACGCCTATCAAGCGTAGTAACCTTTGAGGAGAGATCAGCCAAACTATTCGGGAATTCAAGGTTCCGCCCCCGAACCTCTTGTATGTTGGCCCGGTCCAGTTTAGTAGCAGATAGGGCCATGTCCTCAACTTTCTCCCTAGGTCACATTCAGAGCCTAGAGCATAGACAGGATGCTCCCGAGGGTCCATCCTTGCTTAGCCACCCCAACGCTGAGCACATCTACCGCTGGAACAAGGGAAAGAGGAGGATTCCTGATAATGTCAGTCCCCAGAGGAACCAGGAGATGCAGAGTCTGCAGAGAAATCCCACGGTGTATGTAAGGAAGCACTCCTGTAGCAGGGTAGGTGTCGAAATGCACTATGGGGGGCAAGGCTTTTGCACCCGGGGGAACACTCGATTCATCTAGCACTAGAGTGAATGATGCACTGTCTGCCAGACTCCAGCAAGCACCAGACAGTTAAATCGGCACTCCAGGATATGTGGAGCTGCAGTATTACGGTGGCGGGCCTAGTGCTGTGTGGAGTCTTTCAGAGGCATCCTGTTACAGGTCCTCCTATGCTATGCCCATCCATTAACTGGTTGAAAAAAATACATCTTCGACTACTTCTTTTTTATAACATTACCAATGGGTGGTTGAGTTGTAATGTGCTCAGTGTTTTTTTTATGTGTTTTTTTAAACTCCCGGCTCGCTAGTGATGTGTCTGCTTTTTATTTCTTTTTGGAGGAATGTTTGTTGCGTTTTTCTGTGTGTTTTTGTTGTTTTCCAGCTAAAATTAAAGGACAATTTCTTTTAAGGACCATGTGTTTTGTTTATTGTATTTTTACAATACAATTGTGTTTTTTAGTGAGAAATACACATTTTGTTGTACCTTTGTTTTACTTTTGTTGTGATAGCACATTTGTATTATGTGCTGTAATAAAACAATTTTATTTTAAATGTATTCGACAAAAGTCAATTTGGTTTTACTTTTGTTAACTTTTCATGTTTTTTACAATAAATTACACTTACAAGATTTGATGTTTGTGGTCTTTTCGTCTAGAAATTTGGTTGAGTTTTATTGTCATCTGTTAATGTTGATGTCTCACCTACAAAAACAGGTCATTTTAGAATAGTAAATTGTGAATGTTAATGACAATCTAATAGTTACATTAGTACATTTCTTAGAGTAAAATATGTAATATGCAAAAATTAAAATCAGTGACATTACAAGATGTTTGAATGACTACACTTAGGTTTAAGCGTACAGTTTTACAAGCAATACATGTTTAATGTGGGTATATTACATTATTTGAAAGTTGATGTTATACATACTGTTTAATAGATGTGTTGAAGCTGTTATTAGACATTTTACAAGTTTAACAAGAATTCAAAGTTAATTAGACAAGTGTAACATTATGTACACGGATGTTATACGTACTGTTTGGTCTATGCACCTGTTCGAAATATAAAGCATATCTTATGAAAGCACTGCTAATAATATTACTTCAAATTTCCATGAGCAATTATTAAAAAGGTATGTTATTTCAAGTAGCATGTATACATGAATAGGTTTATGTGAAGCATAGTGTTTACAAGCTGTACATTGTGTATTATGCTATTCCTACAATTTAGCGTACACCCTTGTACGTCAGAATTATAAAAACACTTGTCAAATATAAAATGTCATACTGTTTACTGTACACACCTGTAAGTTAATTGTAAGGACAATTGACAGTACATTCATATTGGCATTTTCTATATAGTGCCAAGAATGGAACGCTAGTGCCTACCTAAACATACATACTTGAAGCTATGCAGCGTATGAAGCAAACTAGTTTAAGAGATGAATAGTACGTGGTCTAAATTTGTATTTACAGTTCATATTTATTGTTCTGTTGCATTATGAAATAAGTCACTAAAAAAGGTAGGTTTCATGGTTTACAATTTTTACATTTCAAGAACTGTTGCATTCATTGGTAAACAGTGATTTTATAATAATTACTAACCTGTCTCTGTAAGAACCTCGAAAGGAGTGGTTGTGGTTGAGATTGTCAAATTTGCAGCAATATAATTGTAATATGCGATATGCGATTTATTTTAAAGTATGAAATTGGGGGGGGCGATGTTGAGCAGCCTGCAAAATGGCTTCTTAGCTTTCAGCTCCGCACTACACCAGAGCGAAAACACTTGAGATAGCGGCTCTAAATTGGAGCGCTGGATTAAATTCTGGCAGGACCGGCGACTCTGGAGGTGAGATCTGGCCTCCGACGACTGCAGCAGTGAGGGGAGGCTGTCCCGAGTGCCTGCAAGGGTGCTGCCCGTCCCCCTTGTGACTACAAGTGGTAATACAAGTTCCCCTTTGGTAAAAGCCTGTACTAGTATGTTAAAGTGGTAGCAGTATTACTGTGACTCAAGCAAACACTGTCTCAAAGTTTCAGGTAAAAAAATATAAGTACATTTTTTTTTTAAACCATCGGTTATAAAACACTTCTATAAATTCAAAACCACACGTAAAATACACTACACACAACCAATTCACTTGGTACAGTATGACTCAAGGTAAGTACCCTAATGTTTTAACGACCAGTGTTGTGAAACAAAAGACGTTACCTGGAATACATATGCAATCACTTTTTGACAGTTTGGTCTTACTAAAGATACACGTATCTGCGGCAAGAAATGTTACCGGGGCAAAAATACACTTAGCACCCGAGTTAACCAGAGAGAGTTGGGGGCAAAAATCATAGATAATACTTTTTGTCAGGGCAGACAGAATCAGAACACTAGTTGACAGAAATACCAGAGTCAATAGGCCGGAGCCAGTGTCAAGTGGAACCAGGTTCCTGTTGTCGAGGATCAAACAGTCACACAGTTCAAGATTCAACGTTGCCAGGAGTAGATGGATATCGTCAACAGAGAAAGCAAAAGTTATAAGAAGGAGCGAAGATTAGGACAAGCCTTGGAAGGAGAAGAAAAAGGATTCACCCTAGTTCCTCGAAGCAGAACACAGTACCTTATTCAAGGAAGAAGCTGGTGCCACGGCAGTTGTTCCTGGTAGTTTCCTGCAGACCCACGGTTCCTAGGGCTTCGGTCATGGGGACGAGAAGGATGACGTCTGGAGGGGTCTGCACCACACAGGGAGGAAGCCAGCAGCAGCGACAGTGAATAAAAGGAGCGCTCCTTTAAAACAGGAGGGGCTCTTCAGGTGGCTATCCGGACCACTACAGCAGTGTGCAGTGATTTCAACCACAAAGAGGATCCTCTAGCTGTGGAAAATGAGCTGGTTGACCCCACCAGGCTCAAGGGAAGACGACTCCAGACAGGATCTTCTCTGGTCGTCGAAGGGTAGATTGCTCCGGACTGCAGCAGGGCTTCACCGGGGCGGGGTAGTTGCAGAAGCCGTCTTCTTTTCCACTTCTCTTCGGTTCCTTGTAGTTCCAGTGGCGACTGACTTCCATCCCAAGAGTCCTGCCTTTTATGCGAAAATCCCCCATTCACACAGCCTGGCTGTCAATCACGCAGCAGGGGGATTGTCCAGCCCGGACAACCACCTCAGCCAATCATGGCAAAGTGCGACTTGGGTTTCCTAGGATACCCTGTGTAGGGGCGACTACACCCCTCCCTCACATTCAGCCCACCTAGACACCCAGGCACCTAGAGGAGGGCTTCTTGGCAGAAGCCCGCCAAAAGACAGTCAACAAAGGAGGAAAACCTGGTTTGCCGCGCAAAGTAAAACACAAGAAGGACTTTAACAAAAAGAAATGGAGACTAAACCCAACCGGAGCCAAAAGAAAAAAGTATTTGGTCAAGCGGGTTTATGTTGGAGCCTAATATAATAGCCTAAAACAGTACAACGATTATATAGTATAATCGTGGTAGAAAAGTTAGGGTAGATACCACTGCCACCAGCCAAGTCTAAACGTTAAAAGAGCAAAACAAGGCTCTAGGAGGTACAGATAAAAAGGGCTAAGGATTAACCCTTTCCAGTACTCCATGTAAAATGGGGTGTACTGGATCTGTGGTTAAATGACTAGGTAAAGTTAATGGCACTTTACCCTTTTCTGGGGGACAGTAGTCACCCCAGAAATGGAGTTGGTGGGAAGTCTAAAAGACACCACTGTGTTACTGCACTGAAGGTGCTGTGTAACACACAAAAGAAGGGGGCTACTGAAGTGGTGTACTCCAGAGTCCACAATCACAAAAACAGATGAAATACACATGGCAAAACATGGGTTAGAGTGGGGGAAAAGTTCTCACTCTTACCAAGTGGAAAAAATAACTCCAGAAATCCAGCAAAGCTGCTGGGGGACTCCCTAGGTAAGGGAAATTAGCCATTGAATGAGAATTCTCCCTAACAACTGCGAGAGCGCTGCCCATCCCCCTTGCGGGGTGCAGAGATCAGCCAGGGTGGAAAAAATACAGGGGTGTTTGACATCAATGCTGCATTGTACCAAACTATAACTCCCCACGATCCCCCCACCCCCAAGAAGTTCATTGCCGATGAGGTTGTCAACCTGCGTACCCGATGCAGATCTCCTAGCCTCCAGCCTGTTCCCAACTGGCACCTACTGCGCTGGTCACTGTGTCCTGCCTGCGCAGCAGCCCATCAATGTACTTAACGGGACACGAGCCACCAACAACGGATCTGCGGCTCTCCCGACTTGAGGCACTGCACAGGACAGACCTGCAGTGCCGCTCCTGCTGCTGAGTTTGCCAGTCAACCCTGTGTTTGTCCCCGACCTCACCAGAAGGCTCAACATCGTCCGCATACTCGACCAGACAACGGATTTCTTCCGCAGACACTGCACCGGAGGGTGCCCTTACTCTTCCGACACCAACAATACATTAGATCCACCTGCCGGCTAGCCCGAGGGCCGCGCCGGGAGGAACACAGCACTCTCCTCCTGCTAGGCTCCTCTCAGGGGCAGGCCCCCAGGTCCACGCCACAGACTGCTGTCGAGGCAGGCCTGCTGTCGAGGTGGGAGGACCCCTGGCTGTCTAGCCAGACGCGGGTGTGGCAGTCCCCAACTGTCGTGACGATTCTGAGCCGACCTGCAAGCTCCAACGTGGGTGACTGAGTTGAGCCTGGTGACGTGACGACCTTTCGCCTCCTGGTGGTGCGGGGAAACTCCTTGTGCCCTTCTCGCACCTGGGTGTACCTGGGACCATACTGTCGGCACGTGGCTACTCCCGCTGCCAGAGTATTGGACCACATCCCTCTGACTGTTACGGATGGGGATATGAACTCACCGTCAGTCCCGAGTGGTTGCTGCCTCGGCCTGAGCTGCGGATGTGGGCGCAGCTGAATGGCATGATTTGGTGCTGGTGCCCAATATATTAGGACCGTCACACGAAATGTACATAACATTTCAGGGCTACTCACCTGGAACGATTCACCCCGACACTACTTACTGTGCCTGTGGCAGCAACTCCTCTACTCCTGCATCAGCATCCAGCACCAGCCACCTCAAGTGAGTGCTGCGGCGAGTGGGGCTCATACTAACAGCATACACGTGTCCGGCATGGATAACACTATAAACATTGGATTTCACAACCTAGTGCCTTGCTAGCCCTGCCACCCCACATGCATGCGCCCCTTCCTCACATCATCTGAGACCCCACACTATTTATGCCTATGGTTGACACGGCTGTATGCCGTGGGGAGCCCCTTTAAGCGGATCCCCGCCCTGATCAGCCCGCTACGTGCACGAGTGCCGAGGGCCTTGGCCTTGGGGATACCAGCAAGGCTGGCATTGCCCCGGAGGCCTCCCTACACCTTACCAGCTGCCAGGCTCAGACTGCAGATCCTCCGTGCTGCTCAGTGGTGAGCCACTTTAGAGAATTGATCGAGCCTGCCTTAGACAATCACCATCTCCGTTGATAGAGAACCTAACTGGAGGCCAAGGAGAGATCTACCCATCTAACATGACCAAAGGTGCCCGAGGGGGAAGAAGATCTGCGCCATGGATAAATTCACAAAATCAATGCCGAGACTCTAGCAGGGACAGCCTTTGCTGAATCAAGAGGACACCTCCATACCAACCTCCATACCCGTCCCTGATCTCACTAGCATGCTGGAATGGCCAAAACCTTTGCGGCTGTACAGGAAAAACTGGATGATATCAATGCGAATGTCGCATCACTTAGAACTTAATTGGCCAACGAGGGTGCCAGGATCACAGAAGCTGAGACGAGGACACGGTGGCCACTCTCACCCGTGACACGAAATTCGGCAAGAACAGATGCAATGACCTTGAGTAAAACCATTAGGATTCCCCCTCCGCCCCCCCCCCCCATCCCTGACTACTCCACTGGAGTTTAGCAGGAACGGCGCCAATTCCTCGGGGTAAAGAAGATGCTCAGGGAGAGGAATATCCAATATGAAATGTTATTCCCGGTACACCTTAAACTTACTTTCAGAGGTAAACTTTACTTCACCGTACCGGACGAGGCAGTGAAATATATTGAGTCACAAATACCGCTGGACAACCCTGCCATCGACCAACTGGCAAATAACCAGGCTGACTGAAGGCATTTGATTCTCACTGTTCGATTTAGGATTACTATTCTCCTTAGTGTTGTGTTGATAGCGGCATACAATGATACCAGTCGCCTCTTGCGACAGTGATAAGTGATCTATCCTGAATCCTATATTGGTGGTTGTGCAGCGCAAAAACCACTAAACAATCCTCCCGATGTCCCTATAGGCGATAACTGAGCGGACTAGGGTCACCTACCCTACACCGCTCCAAGAGTGCTTTATATACTCTAAGTTCATGAGTCGATAGCAACACAAGAGAATTTGTAGCTACCTTCCACACGCCGAAAAAATGGGTATACTACTCCGAATCCTGCTCTGGTGGTTGTGCAGCAACAGCACACCCCCCCTGCAGTTGCAATGGTTAAGGAGATGGGTGTTTTGTGTTCAGGTCCCCGTTGGACCTACAGAGTTGGTGAGCCAAGTTGGGGTAGGCTGACTGATGATGTAATTGGGGGGTGGGATATACACAGTGCTTGGTTGGAGAGGGCGGCGGGGGCGGTCTTCTGGTTGGGGCAAGCAAATCTGAAAACGGCAGAGGTAATGCAGCAACAACATGCTTTATACTGTACAGATGAATGTGACATGCGCAGTATCCAATGTGGGCAACATGGGATGTCCCCTGAAGGTGGAATGGCAACTAAACTGATGTCGTGGAATGTGAGGAAGTAAGCAACTTCACCAAAGCACGTAGGATCACTGCGTACGCACAGAGTGAAGATACTCCTTTTGCAAGAAACACATGCCACGAAACACATAGCAGCAGGCCTGGCACCGTCCTGGGGTCCCAACGGGTACTATACTACCTTCTCAACTCAGGCAAGGGTGGGTACTAACGCTAATCCACAAATCTGTCAGATTCACACTGAAAAAGTCTTACAAAGACCCCAAAGGTAGATCTATAATTCTGCATTGTCTGATTGCGTGCCAAGAATACTTGCTGGTGAACACATATTGCCCCAATGAGGACACCCCGAGTTAGTCTATGCTATGGCCTCTATACTAATGGGGTACATAGGAACCCAGATTATTTGGGGAGGTGACATGAACCTGATACTCCATACTAACCTAGACAGAATGGGGTCGACGCCTAGGCCCCTAATCGCGCTCGGCCCACATACTACTTACACACATGATGACATTAGGCCTGCACGATGCCTGTAGAGTATTGCACTCATGAAAAATGCTTCACATAATACTCAACAGAACACAATAGCTCGTCACGGATTGATATGTTTCTGCTATCTGGAACCCTGATTAGTACAGTCGAGAACATTGATATACGGGCCTGCACGTTATCAGACCACTCCCCCGTGACTATCACTAGCATTAGGCTCGGCACCGCCGACCCAGTCCACCTAGCGCTTTAAGTCGGCGGCGCTATCTGATATAGCGTTCAAGCAGTCATTCAAACTGATATCTAAATCTTTTTCAGGCTCAACACCTTGCAGGACACGACCGTGGGAATCAGGTGGGAGGCCTTTAAGGTTTATATAAGGGGCATTTCTATTTCCAGGGAAGCGGGCATACTCAAAGTGATTAAGAATGACCTACGTCAATCAGAGACCAAACTCAGAAGGCTGGTGCAGGAATGCACGTTCAGAGCGAGCCCCTATAAGCTTGCACTAATACGGGCCGAGCTGGAAGTATTTGAGTCACATGCCCTAAGAGAAATCTGTTACTTCTCACGTCCCCAGGCAGCGAGAAAATACAGAGAAGGGGAAAGACCAGGCCGGACCCTTGCTAGATTAACCAAGTTGGAAGGAGGGCAATCCCAGGTGGAATGCATTGCTGATGAACATGGTACTCTACAATGGGCAGATCACCAAATTCTAGGAGGTATTTTCCAAATTTTACAGTACCTTGTACACATCTAATCATCCACATAACGTGCACACAATTCGGACCCAGCTTGAACAGATCCCCATGACCTCCATTAGCTCCCAAACCAAGGATGACCGATCACCTTGGAAGAAATTGTGGCAGCTATAAATAAGCTCCCAAAACGTAAGGCCCCCGGCCCAGACGGCTTCACTCCTGAATTTTACCAGGAACATGCAGCGCTCCTAGCTCCGCGGATGTTGGATGTATACAATGAATCACTTTGTGAATCAACTCTTCCCCCTTCCCTGCATGAAGCCCTCATCACAATTCTGAAACCTGGTATGCTGGGCACCGAATGTGGGTCATATAGACCTGTCACTTCGGAATATAGACACCAAAACCTTTGTGAAGACACTAGCAAATAGGTTCTTACCTCTTATGCCCCACTTGATACACAATGACCAGGGTGGTTGTGTCCCTGGAAGATCAACGTCCCTAAACATTAGAAGGCTCTTCAGCGTGATGTCTAGAATTGACCAAGAGGTGGAAGCCGTGGCGGTCACCCTGGACGCTCAGAAGGCCTTTGATATGGTCTCATGGCAATGCATGTGGGAAGTCTTGGAAACAAGGAGTCAGATCAGTAATGATTGGGTATATCAAATTATTATACACAGGCCCCACAGCGAGAGTACTTGTCAACTCCAAGAGATCTGCCCCCTTCACTCTTAGTAAGGGCACTGAGCAGGGTTGCCCATTCTCCCCAATCCTCTTTGCACTAGTCATTGAGCCCATGGCAGACTATCTTAGAGCCAGACACTCCCACAGGGAATAAGACTTAAAAATCACCCGAGATAATATCGCTGTACGTAGACGATGTGCTTTTATACATCTCAGTCCCATCCCGAAATCTAGATCCAATACTGAGGGATGTCATCCGCATGGGCACCTTCTCCGGATTTACAATTAATTATAGTAAGTCGGAAATATTCCCACTTACTGCAGCAACCAAACGCCCCACCTGCGAGTACCCTCTGAGCTGGTCTCCTGAGGGAATTGGGTATTTGGGAGTCCAAATGTCCAGAAATAGGTCTACCCTGCTGGCTGACAACTATATAGCCGCAGAAGAACAAGTTATCAGTAATTACCAGAGCTGTGCTGCTTCGGAAAATCTTTCGGTGTCTGCGTCTATGACGTCGATACGCTGTCCTCGAGGGCCTCCGTCAACCCGACGTCACCGGATGTTATAAGTAGGACGCACAACGCCCGTAGCCTCAGTTGTAGTTTTTTCCCAGAACATGTGGCACCAATGTTCTGCCAGTTTGACCACAGAAAGCCTTGCGGAAACGTGAGCTGCAATCGCATAAGAAATTCTGTAGCGGGGAAGGCAGGGAGGGAGCAATATGGAATACGTTGTCGGACCATCCCATCGGAAGAACCTTACCAGGTAAGAGAGTAACTTGTTCTTTGAGGTGATTGGGTCCTCCGACTTATTCCATATCTATGACAGACTCCCAAAGCAGAACCAACGTAAGGAGGTGGGAAAAGAATTCAGAATCTACAAATTTAGAATGCCGAATCAAATTGCAGATTAAAGGACCGGCTTGCCAAAGGCCATATCCTGCCCATGGATAGAATCTAGGGAGTAGTGACGTACAAAAGTATGGACCGAAGCCCAAATGGCTGCTTCACAGAGGTTACGAATATGAACACCTCTTTACAGGGCAGTAGAGGCAGCCATACCACTAGTCGATTGGGCCCGTAAGCCTACTGGAGGGTCCTTAGCCGCCAGGCGGTAACATTCAGAAATTGCCAAGCTAATCTATCTAGACAAAGTCGGCTTAGTCACAGCTATTCCCAAATGCCTTCCAGCGTAACCAAGGAAGAGCTGATCGTCCACTCTGACCCGGGACATGCGTGAAATATAGAAACTTAAAGCTCTCCTAGGATCTAACCTATGGAGCCTCTCCTCATCTCTACCAGGATGCGGAGGAGGATAAAACGCTAGAAGAATGACCTGGCTAAAATGAAAATCGACAACTTTCAGAAGAAAAGGACGAATTCTAAGGACAACCCTGTCCCTATGAAACACAGTGAAGGGTGGCTTAACAGACAGTGTCTGTAATTCACTCACTCTGCGAGCGGAAGTGACCGCAACTAAAAACACAGTTTTCAGGGTTAATTCTCAAAGAACAAGAATGTAAAGGCTCGAATGGAGCACCCATTAGAAACTTGTGAACAAGGTTCTAATCCCACCCGGGCACCTGGAAAGGTGACGGAGGGAACACATTAGTGAGCCCTTTCAGAAACTGAGAAATTAAAGGGATTTTAAAATGAGAACAATCCTCAGACGAGCGCTTAAATATGGACAGTGCCGCCAGGTAACCTTTAATGGCACCGACTTGCAAGCCCCTGTGGGCTAAAGAAAGCAAAACAGACAGAACCACAGGAATGTCACATGAAAAAGGATCCACATTCTTAACCCTGCACCAGTCGCAGAACTTTCTCCAACGGCAACGGTACAGGGACTTTGTTGCCGGCCGTCTGGCCGAAGGCAACACCTCCTCACGTCTTCAGGGAGGTCCCAATCCTTATACCTCAACCTTTCAGAAGCCAAGAGTGAAGGTTGAGGGATCTGACCTCTGGATGGAGAACCTGCCCCCCCCCTCCCGTGAGAGCAGATCGTCTCGGTAGGGAAGACGACATTGAGGGCAGATGGACAAATCGAGAAGGTCCGTGTACTACATCCTCCGGGCCCAAGCCAGAGCAATGAGGAACATCCGGGAACCGAACCTCCGCAGCACTTGCGGGATGACGGGGACTGGAGGAAACGCATAGAGCAGTGGGAAGGACCAATCCACTACGTACACGTCTCCTAAGGCTCCTTTTGGAGGAAATTCCCGCGAGCAGAATCTTTCGCACTTCCGGTTGGCACTGGAGGCGGAGAGATCCACTTGAGGGGTCCCCCAAAGGGCGAATATCTCCAGGAGAATCCCCTGAGCCAACTCCCACTCGTGAGAGATCGGACTCTGCCTGCTCAGATCGTCCGCCGTCTCGTTTTCGTCTCCGGCCAGATGAACTGCCGAGATCGAAATTTCCTGCTGGACGGCCCAGAACCAGAGCATGGGCCTCATGACTGAGCTGAAGCGGCTGCGGCAGTGCCTGAGGGCAAAGAGGCAACTGCTCACGTGGCCTTGACAACTCGATTACCTTGTTTTCCACCTCTGGCACTCCTACTGTTGCCCCTTTGACTTGCAGCTCCTCTCGATTTACTAAAGGACGAGTAATATCGAAAGGAACCTCCCCTCCATTGTTTACCCTGCACCAGTCACAGAACTTTCTCCAACTAGCAGCCTTGCTGCCAAAAAGATGGTCACCATCAAAGGGCATGTTGAGGAGCCGGACTTGCACATCAGGAGCAAAACCAGACTTCCGCAACCACGCAAACCTACGTATTACAGTGCTCGCCGCCATGGACCGGCTGATGCAATCAACCATGTCCAGACCCGACTGAACGGATTCACACATTGCATCCTTGCCATGCTGCACGATAGCAAGGACACCATCCCGTTCCTCCCCTTCGGGAATATGATCAGCCGCTAGGGAAATACAGTTCCACAGAGTGTGCCTGAAACGAGACAAGGCACCAACGGAGTTGGCAGCCTGAAGCGCCATACCCCCAGAATAAAATACCTTCTTCGCCCAGCCGTCAAAACGTTTGTCGTCCCTTTCAGGAGGGATGGTAGGGTACGATGCCCGCTTTGAATGGGGCCGTAGCCGCCTGCACCACCAAACTCTCCGGAGTAGGGTGCATGGTCAAGTAGCAGGGGTCGCCACTGGCTGGGCGATATTTCCTCGGCAAGGACTTGCTCATTGCCGGGAGACTCTCCGGAGCAGTCCAAGCCGCAGCCACCCTTCTCTGCAAGGCCATATGGAATGGCAGCACCGGGTCAGTTGGAGGACCTTGGTCCAGGATATCAGTCAGGTCATCCTGCTGAAAATCCCTAGGGGGGGGGCCAGACCACCCCAGGTAATCCGTGACCCTCGACATGAGTTGCCAGTATGAGGATTCAGCATGCGTGCCAGGCTCCGGCCGACCAAACTCCACCTCCGGAGAGGTGTCTAGACCACTGGCGTCGTGCAGCAACAAACGCAGTTCCTCAAAGTTGACTATGACCAGAAACAATGTCATCAGGAACCTGTGCAGGAACCTCACCTTCCTCAGACCCCTAGTCCACCGCAGAAATAAAATCCATAGGCTGGAAGGAGGATACAGAAAAAGGCACAAAAACATGTTTAGCCTTGGCCAGTGCCTTTCTGGGGGGGTGCCACGGGGTACCTCCGACAAGCCCGCCTCGAAAGGTGTCGACGGAATCTGTGTCGAGCGCGGCGCCGACAGCTTCAACACATCGACACAGGCCTCGAGGGCAGAGCCCCGAGCGGTGTCTCGACAGCCTGGGCGCCGATGGCGTTGACGACTTCCTCGGAGGCGGGGCCTCGAGAGAGTCCGTCGACGACCTCGGCGCCGCCGGCGTCGATGTCTTCCTCGAAGACATCACAGGTTCTCGCGGTCTCGAGGGCGTCGAGGACCGGGAACGGGCATGTCTAGAGCGACCATCTTTGTCCGACCAGGACCTCGAAGGCGCCTGGTGGTAGCGACGACTGCTCGAGCCCCAGGGCATACGAGCGATGTCTCTAGCACGGCCACGACCAGCGTCCTCAGACGGCGCGGACGGACCGGAGCCCTGCGATTGAAAAAATCACCAACAACTCCTTTCGGAGGGAATCCCATTCCTCAGGAGTGGAATGCTTGTTGGGACAAGCAACCCGCCGACGGGCGGAGTCCTCAGAAGAGGACGGGGAAGGCGACCTGTGACGGCACTTCCTGGAGTGCCTCGAAGAGGCAGAGGAATGGCAGGACCAACTCCCAGACCGAGAACCCCCGGACTCACGATGATCCGGAGAGTCGCCCCTCGAATCGTCAGTCGAAAGACCAATGGAACGAGACTTCCGGGGCTTGGCCACCTTACCGACTGACAGCTTCTTCTTACGCTCCTGCAAGGCCTTCGATGTGAGCGATTGGAAGTCGACACAGTTGTCCGTATCATGGTCCTCCCCGAGGCAAGCATTGTGCGTATCAGTCAGCGACATCTTGGACCCGCACACACAACACTTCTTAATCGCGGGGTGGGAGAAACCGAAGACATATCAATAGCAATGAAGAAACAGGTTCGAAGAACCAAAAGAACAGGATTCAGTAGAATAGGCGCACCGAGATCTCCGAAGCCAACACGTTCGCGGAATAAACGGAACCGAGGCTATGGCTGTCGTGCGTCCTACTTATAACATCCGGTGACGTCGGCTCGACAGAGGCCCTCGAGGACAGCGTATCGATGTCATCGACGCAGGAGCTGAAAGATTTTCCGAAGCAGCACAGCTGTGGTGATTACTGTCATAGATATGGAATACGTCGGAGGACCCAATCCCCTCGAAACATATGTTGAGGCTAAGCTTGCATGCTGGCACCCTCTCCCGATCGCAATGGTGGGCAGATTGTCATTGGTAAAGATGATCCTGAAGCTCCTATATATTTTTGAGAATGTCCCAGTTTGGCCTGGCAAACTGAACTTTTATAGGCTACACACTGTCTGCGCACAGTTCCTCTGGCATGCTGGGGCAGTACGCAAAAAGTGGATGCATATGCCTCTACCCTATGAGAGGGGCGGCTTCACTGCTCCCGCTCTCCGGCTGTACTGGGTAGCAGCGCAAGTTCAATATGCCTCGTACTGGTATACAAACTCTGGGAACCCCCCACATGTTAAACTGGAACACCTATCTGCATCTGGCATCAACCTCAAAACGCTGATCCTACACTGTACCTACAAAGAGGACATCCCACTGGACCCCGCAGCCACTACACTATTAGCATGGAACCAACTGCTTCATTCACTGAATGAGGCGTGGCCCTACTATGGATGGCTCCAGATTTGGGGATTTCCTGGCCTCGAGCCAACGCATGCCGCAGCACTGAAGCAACACTGGCGGGGACTGGGATACGAGTTCCTCACTGACCTATTCCCCGAAAGTTCATCACACCTCAAACATGGAGGCCCGGTCATTCGGGGTCAGCACTAGAACTCCTGCAATACTATAGGCTCTGTGCATCCTTCCGTGGTATGTGACCCTGTTGCCCAATTGAACCTCCTGACATACCGGAGTTGCATTACATTTTCAACTCTGGCGGAGCTCGAGGTATCTTCTCCTCCCTATACAAGATGCTCACAGAGAAGCTCCCGGAACAAACTACCAAGGTGCGTGAAACTTGGGCAAGCGAACTAGGCCTTGAAATCTCGGATCCTATGTGGAGAAACATGTGCTCTCATACACGAAAGGCTTCCATCAATTTTCGGTTCCGCTGCATGCAATATTAACTTTTGAATAGGTTATATTATACTCCCCACAGACTCAACGGGTTCTCCCAAAACCCAACTCATAACTGCCTGAGATGCAATGATACAGAGGCTGACCACACACGTTTCCAACATGCACAAAACTCAGTTTTGGAACAGGATTCTGCAAGCACTCTGAGATTGTGGGGGCCATCATACCCCTGAACCCTGTGGGGATCCTGTTTGGAATGTGGGAAGTTGGCAGAAATACATTTTTTTTAAAATACTTTTTGAATGTGAGCTGCATGGTAGCCAAAAAATGTATTCTCCAACGATGGAAACAACCCTCCCCGCCGACGTTTGCAATGTGGTTAAATGCACTTACCAGGACTCAGACGCGTCAGGAAGAATACATAAACTCATTACCTCCATGTTCTCGCCCGAGAAATGTATGGTCCGAATTCCACACTTACCTGTCCAACCAATCTGATGACTGCTCCCCCACCACCTGAATAGGGTTGTAACTGAACACTATCCACCGTAAAACAAACCAGTGGGAAATAACCCACTGCGGGTTACAACACATCCCACAATGAAGGAATGAATATGTATTAACGGTCTGCCTGTATTACTGTACATTTTACCATAATATGTATGCTGTAACTTTTGGCAATAAATAAAAGTTAAAAAAAAAAAACATTTGAAAACTGCAAGTTTAAAATGTATAAAACTAGTGGTTAGATTTATTAAAAATGTACATACATTTGTAAAGGGTACTTTGCATCCACCGTGGTCACTCTTCAACTTAAGTCTTTAATATTGTTAATAAGCGTGGTTGAAAAAGTTCTGCATTTGGTTGTGGTGCAAAGCAAAGTTTGTTGTAAAATAAGTTCTGCAGAGTGTTTCTGTAAGGTGACTGGTAAGTGTACATTATGCAGGCACAGGTAGTAATTATTTGCAATTGCCATTTGTGAACAAAAACGTTTTTTTTTTTTTTAAAGCTCACGTTGCGGTTTTTTCAAAATTAAACCCTAAGCAAGTAAGAAAGTGGTGTGTGCATTAGGTCTATTTTTTAATATTGCAATGCATAATGAGTTGTGAAAGATTTTTAAGCTAATGTTATACAACCAAAATGCAAGTCACTCAAGTAGAAGTGCAGCATTATTACAGAATACATGCACTATGTTTGCATATCAAATGTGTTTTGTACGTTAGGCATGCAGTCACGTATGGTGTTTTTTAAGTTATTAGTTCAGGCTTTGCATGCTCATCTGTATATTTGTATGCATTTATCTTTCATTTCGCATACACACACATAGATACATATTTATTTGTACACGGGTAGTGGCCGTGTAGTTATGGTTAAGTTGCTAAACCCATAGGAAGAGCACTTTTTCATTTTTTGGGTGGCTTATAACTTCACTCCCTGTTCTGGGGGGCGACATCACTGAGGGCTGCTGAGAAATAGGCTTCGGGCAGGCCCATTTATCCAGTGGCCCGCATAAGGTTACTTGGCAGAGTGTTCCATCACCTTGGATCTTACTAACCAGTTTTTTCTCAGGCATGACACCCGGGGCACCTCTCAGGGTTCACGTGTGCCTTCTAGAAGCCTCGTTTAAAAAAGGATAGCCATTTATCAGGGGACTGCATGGCTTTCTAAAAGACTCCCTGGGGGGTTGGGTGAAGGGCTTGCAGGGGGCACACTGGTCATCATAGACTGTTCATTACATAGCGCATCATCTTCATCGTGGGCAGCGATGTTCAGGAAATCATGGCTATTTAAGTGAGGGACTAGGCAGGGGGCACTAGGGCCTGAAGGCAACCAATTAGCCCTTGTACAAGTCTTCCCCCAATGCTGGTCTCAACATGGATTTCAGATTAGCAGTCTACACAGGACAGCTGTCCAGAGATTCTTCGTTCACAGAACAGTGAGACACGGGATGGGAGTCGAGATCAGCGATGTTAACCGTGATGGTCTTCAGCTGGAGTTGGTCAACGTCCAAGCATAGCATGTGAAGGTTGGCCATTTTAGCTGTTTATATCGAATCGCTGAATAACAGCTTTCATACTACCTGCATTTCTTCTCAGAGAAAATAGTGCACTATCCTCAACTGAGCATTCTTTAACCTCCGAGTCCGAACCGCTTGCCAGTGCGGTTAGATTAGGACCATTAGACAAGTTTGCTGTGGCACCATTATTTATACAAATTGCATTAGAGCCCAAGCTATTGTGTTTCAGAGTTTGGCACATCTGTAAAAGGGATCCGTTGTTATCAATTGACGATATAGGACTTAAGACGCGCTTATCAAACTATTCCGTCATTCTAGGCCCTAGGGCATCTGATGGGATATTAGGGACCGAGCCCGCTTCACTCCAAGCGTGGGCTGCCAGGGGGGCACTTGTGGGGATAGCCATGCACAAGTCCAACGCATGGCAAGTTGACGGGAGGGATATACTTCGCTTACATAAAGCCTGTGAGCGTGGGTTGGTTTGCCAGCTGGGGGCGACTGCTTCCTTTCTCTCTTTCGTGGTTAATGGTGCAACTGATGGGTCTCCCACTGCACACACCAGGCTCTGTGGTCGTATCGCCACTTTAGCAGTCCCACTTCGCAACCGCGATCTACACAGTTCAGTTTAATCTTAAGCCGTGGAAAGGAGAGGAGACAGGGGTTGTGGGGTAGGTAAGCCAGTTGCGTTGAAGTATTGGTAATCAGACTTCAATCAGTGCCGGATTCAAAGCACCGCCCCTGCAGTCGCAGACCTGATAACGGTTCCAAAACTGGGCCATGAACAATAGGGGCCGGGTGGATTTGCAAACAAGCGGGAAGGCAGGAGTCACCAATTTCACTGACGGGCTTTGCTAGTCACGTCGGACAGACGTCATGGTACAGCGGTGAGAAAGGAAAGTGGGGGGCAAGGAAGGAAAAAGGAGGCTCACCAGTAAGAGGACTATACATACTCTACACGTCCTGCACAGACTGTGGCAACTGCCTCTCTGCGGGATGCAGGAGGTTTTGAAGAAAGCCAAGCCCACTTTCAGTAAAGAGCAAAGACAGACCCAGGAAGCAGCGTGGGGTCTGCAATGACTGCCTCTCTGCCTTTATATACATATCACAGGGAACATGTCTTGCATATATTTGGCAATTAAAAAAAGGAACATTCGAAGCAGCACACTTTTACTTTATTGCTATTAAAGGAAAGTAAACTTATCTGTAAAATATGACATTTATAATTCAGATATCTTTTACCAAGGTTCTACAAATGAAAGCTTCACAAGTAGTGATATGATGCATGTGTAGCGGTTTACCGTACTCATTGCTATGAACTATTCTAAAATGCTAATACCATATGTAGAATCGTAGGGCTGGTCTAAATATGTGCAAATACCTAGCGTGATCGTATGTCTGATGCCAATAGATAAGTAATCATTGATGTCAGATATGATGTTATTAGCAATGTCACCAGTGATGCCATCATTGTTGTCAGAGGCTGCGCAGCAGGGAGCGGGAAGTAAAGGTGACTTTAGCTGAATTTCAGGGGTTTTGTTGCGTTAGGTTCTAACGTTAGCGACCCTGCAAGTAATGTTTTTCCCCGAATATGAATAATCCTTCCCCAAGCATCCCAGTTTTCTAATTTGCTTCCGGTCATAACAGATTCAGCATTGATCTGATTTGCACCACATTTAGTTTTAAAATACATTTGCAGTGAATAACCACTTAGGATTAATGCTATATTGAGCGTGTTCAAAACTAGAAGAAAAGTTAAGCATAAACAGTGCTATACTAGCAGTCTGCGTTTTCAAATGAATGCCATTTTGTTTAAAGCAGAGGACGAAAAACAGTAATCCTTTAACAATGTATTTACTATATTACGTTGAGTTATTGATAGTGCTATTGAAGCTGGAAGGCAATGTTTTCCTATGCATGAAAGGGAATTAATTTACATCAGGTTACAGACCATTAAAGAACTGGGGTCATGTTCAGAACAAACCATTCACGATGTTTTCATGCTGTATGGGGAAAGTAAGAGTATTTAATAATTTAAGCGTTCATTATTTACATTTTAAACCATGCTGTTTGTGATCATGAACCAATGAGAAAGGTGAAAAGCGATCTTGTTTCAGCAAGTCAATTCAATTCAATTGGTCAAATTGTGTCATATTACTTATGTCAAACAATCGGTCTCCTCACAGTCTGAGATAAATGCATATGAGTTTATAGACCTATGCATTGCCTTCAATAATATTTAACATGAAGCCATGTTTGATGGGATTCTAGGTGTATGTAATGGTTTGAGGTTTTAAGCGACCAAAGATTCTGAGCACGTTATATATATTTAGCAGAGTTCGAAAACAAAGACCGATTTTTTGTGGCCGGTTTTGAGGTGCCTACAAAACGCAGAATCACCATTGCGGGTGTGGGAGTATGTTTCATCCCCGAACCCTCATCCCCACCAACCCTGGTGCATAAAAGGGGATCCCACACCGCTGCATGCCGCCTTGCTTCCCCGCCAAGTACATTCCTACCCAAACTCCCCCCTCCTCATAGACAGTTCCCCACACAAACAATGCACACACTACACGTTGGCCCTCCCTGCCCTCGCCCTTGCACGCAAGAAATTCTACTCAACGCCAAACACATTTACATGTGCCCCCTACCCCTTTCTTCCAGCTACAAACATTCCCCCTCAACATTATATATATACATATATATACACACACACACACGCTTACCCTCAAAGCCAACAACTTCCATCTTCTGGTCTGGCAGCGCATGTCAGCCTCTGCACGCACTTGTGTGATGCGTGGGGCTTGGCAGATCGCCTTAGAAAGACAGCTCTGAAAGCGCTCAGAGCGATCTTTCGTAAGTGACATTTAATTAATTAGAAAAAGATGATTGTCACTGTGAAGGAGTGCAAGGTCATCTAGAGCAGGATAGAACTACATTGTAGGGTGTGCCCAAATACGGGAATGTGTTCAAGTTGAATCAATAACAACCCCTTGTACGTTGCTTAGTAGGGGGTACCTGTGCAAGGGAAGATGATTGCAGGCAGTTTTTTTTCTGATTGAAAGGAGGACATTGGTGGAGCAAAGGCAGCACGGCAGCTCCAAATCAGGAAAGATTCCCTTACACCTTGTTTTATTCATCCTGCATGCTTTACTTCAGCAGCAGTAAATCCACCGGAAGCAATTAACTCTTGGAATTGATGTGAAAGAGGGCAGACTCCTCTAGGGAGAAGTCACCTTCAGATCTTTGCAGGAGGCTTTAAATCCATTAATTCCCTTCTAGGGTCGTATTATAAATGGAATGGCAAAGCCCACATTCTGTGGGCTATTGCTGGAGCTGTTGACGGTTCAACAAGCCCTTGCATAGCGATTAAGATATCGGATGATCCTAAAAGGGAGAGAGACTCAAGGGTACTCAAGTAAATACAATCCAAATATACAAAGAAAACTTGTGGAAATCTACAGAAACATTACTGAGGGGTCGGAAATTCAATAGAAACAGAAGGGAAATCTGTGGGAACTGTCCAAGAGTCAAATCTGCAGATGAATTCTAAAATTAAAATCTGTAGAGATTTCTTTGAAGTCTGTGTTCATAAGAAATCTGCTTTTTCTTCAGAAAAATCTGCCTGCATACTTGGACTGTTTAGACACAAGGGATTCTGGAGGGGCCTCAACAGATTTCAGCCTGTGGTGCAGGGAATAAGAATGACCCTGCTCTATCTAAATGTCTTGTGTTGACCCTCAGCATTCTATAAAGTGCAGAAGCATTACTCAAGATATTTCCCGTTGTTCAGCAACCAAAGAAAGGATTGTAAACCACATTGAACAGTGTTCAAAGTGCAAGCCTGCTTCATGCACCAGACTGCATTCTGTGATTTCAAGCAAGCGCTATGCCAGTCGAGACATCCTGGTTCAAAGCAGCTCATGTTGAGATCAAGCATCTTCGAGCTGCTCCCCTCAAGACACTCGGACAAAGCCTTTCACTTCACCTACGATTGAAACATGACTCCCAGAAATTGTCAGTCACAGAACACAATCAGTGACTGAGCTGCCAATTTGTATTAACACTCCGATGTGCTTTAATCCTGTTCAACTAGCAATAATCACAAACGTCACTGAAAATCGTTTTGAGATCCTGTCAACAATTGATGATTTAGATCGAGGTCACGCCAACATAGAAAATAAACCATCTTTAACGTCAATTCACATCCCAATGACTAATGAGGCGTCTCCATATAGTATAGTAAATCCCCCCCACTCGATATTCGAATCAAGGAGACGACGCTTCTTTAACCCTAATATGATGGAATATTGCTGGCTCCCACAACAAACTGGGCTCCCAGACAACGAGAGACAGGCGGATCACATTTGATGCACTTTTACTCCAGGACACTTAAGATGGATTTCTGAACTCTGACCTGGAGGGGCAGAGGTTCAGACGGCCAGCCTAGTTTCTTGGAACAGGATAACCTCTGGACAAGCCAGACCAATCAGGGTAGCAATGGCAGACGGTCAAGACTAGGGCCCTCATTACGACCTTGGCGGAGGACCATGGTGCAATTTGCACCATGGTCCATGGCGCTAAGCTGCCAACTCCGCCATGGGGGTTGGCGGACTTACCGCCCCATTCCGAGGTTGGCGGGGCGGTAATTCCCCAATCCCCATTTACCCTTCCCATTCCTGGCCCCATAGGGCATAATGGGAGTGGGGAAGGCGTTAATTACGCCACCGTAAATTACGGTGGCGTAATTAACAACAAGGTCCCTTAGCGCCATGGATTTTAACGCCTGCTAAAAGCAGGCGTTAAAATCACCATGGCGCTAAGGGAACTCGTACTCAGGCGGTAAGGTACGCCATGGTTTACGCCGGCGTAAACCCCTTACCGCCTGGGTCCTAATGAGGGCCTAGGTCTCAAGAGGGCTGAGGGTGACTGAAAGACCTCAATGAGCACACAGCAAGGACACTTACAAATGACTCCAGACAGGTGTTATATTAAAACTGGACACATATTACAAGGCCTTTGTAACAGACCATAGGAGAAGAATCACAGTAATGCTAAGTAAACCTACACATCACTGTCAAATACAGTGTATATACAAGACCATCAGGTTCTAAAGGGGTTAAATGCATGAAATATGTCGACAACCTAGATGGGAAGGAAATAGGTGTGTTATTGATGTCGAAGGGGCCTAAAGACTATCTGCACTGCCTAAGAGGCAGTCCAAGTCCTAAGAAGAGAGCAGCCTTGTGCTCAATAGTACATGCAATGCAAGCGCACACAGTTGTTCCAATTGGCAAAATAGGGTCTCTTCAGGGGTCTCTAGCAGCTCTGGAAGGTGCATGAGATGGCGAAGAACAGGTTCCCACTATTCAGGGAGGACCTCCACTTGAAGGCAGAGGCAGTTCCACAGTGCGGGATGGAGTCACTAGTTCACACTAGCAGTGGAAAGGAGAGGGACCCCAGGGGCCACTCAAGCGTAAAAGGGGCCCTTGGCACCAGGGGCCACCTGTTAGTGTACTCACAGGTCTCAGGCACACTTGGACCCAAACTTCGCTCATTCAGTCCACTCGGGTTGCAGGTTCAAACGCGACCAAAAAGACGTCGGTCGCTTTCAGTTCATGACTTACAACGATGATTCCCAAACGGGACAGTGGCGATTTCTCAGCTCTGGGTGGATGAATCTGCAGCAGGCTTCAGGAGCAAGAGGGTCATAATTTCAGCGTACTTGCAAAAAACGTTGGCGCGGCAGGGCAACACGGTAACCGCGTTTACTCTGGTCCTGGCGCAATCGTGTCACTTCAGACCTGGGAATGCCAAGTGTACGGAATTCGGTGTGAGGGTGCCGTGGACACCGGGCTAGCAGTATACCAAGTTTCGAGGGCCTCCTCAAAACGGCAGCGGTGACAGAGCAATGCAACTGGGTAAGCTGGTCAGTCTACTGGTTGGCCCAGGGATACTTCTGAGAAGGCTTACTTGCAGGGTTTGGTGAAGGTGCAGAGAATAGTTGGTCCCATTGTTACAATGGGTCAAAGCTTCTTCGCAGACCTTCTAGGACGACCAGATGCAGAGGGGTCCCACAGGACGACAGCGGGCTCAGGGTTCCAAACCTTCCAGCGGGTCACCAGCGGTTGCTTGACTCTGCTTTGTAGTTGCAAGATACTTGGATTCTATTCTTTGTTCAGTGAGAACTCAGGAGATCGACCCGGTAGGGGTGTTTTGGCCTCCTCTTATCCAAAGTTCCCTTTGCGCCAAAACGGAGAGGACCCAATGGGAGGTCTGCTCACAAACACACACTCCATACGTGGACCAATCACGGACCAAGGTGGTCCCAGTCATCCATGGCAATCCAGACTCTCTGGCACCCAGGATGTGTATTGGACTCAGACGTTCCAGCCCACATCCTGGAGGCACACACACAAGGCATGCAGAAGCCCGCAAAAGCATTGAGTTTCGCAGGAAAGTGCATGCCCAAATAAGGACTGACCCGGGTCGACTCGACCTGGGGAAGGTGAAGGGGCAAGATGGCCAAAGAATCTCGTGGCATGGCCATTTTGGAGCCAGGCCACCTATGTGTGCCAAACGTGGTTAACATGGCAGGAAAGGGTTCAAAAGAATGCGAAAATATAACTGCCACCAGTCCTGTCCATGACACATCTACACAGTTCATAAAAAGTCCAACGAGAGTATCTAGGGCCTTTGAAAAATGACTACAGACCCAAGTGTGCTGTATGGTAAAATGCATTGCACACTTGTTACATGTTGCACAAGAGTTGCAACATTGGAAAGGTACTAAGGGAAACAAAGTCTCCCAGTACGGACTGTCTTAAGGGCATGTCAGCTTCCCCATAAAAAGTGAGCGAAAGCCCAGAGGAGTGCAGCTGAAGGCTGTGCTTCTCTGGCAAAGTCAGTGAATGGTGTCTAAACAGCAGCAACATGTTTGGGGGTGTAGAAATTGAGGGAAAATTATGTACAATAATGAAATCTTTCCTAACAGACACCAGGAAGGATCAAGGCCCCTTGTTACACACTAAATTCCTGCAACAAAAACTAAACAGTTTGGCCGATTTTCAGGCGGTGTAACAACGACTCTTCTAAAAACAGTCATTGGCTCCGATATTGTGCCTATTCCATAGGACTCACGCATTTCCTTGATTTTGCAATTACGGAATACTTCCAATGATACCTTATACTTAATCAACTGCTATAATAATTGTACAAGTGGTAAAGCTAAATCCTTTTTAGGAGAGCTTAAGGAAGTATTACCCCATATAACATTGAATATTTCTTCTAGTAATTATTGACTTTTTGTCGGTGGGTATTTAAAAATTGTAAGATTACTGGCCACCAGGGGTGCACGGATGAGGAACACATCCGTGTGAGCTCTCGCCCCACGGGTCCAAAAAGTGAGTTGAGCCCCCACTTACGACCCCCCCGTACATATCAACCAGTGGACGGCTGTGTAAAGTGCCCCCCCCCTATTGAGCGAAAACCCGACCAAAAACGGACAAGCTTTTCCCGAGAAAGGACCGACATTCTGCGCCTCCCCCCTCCGCGAGGTATGCAGGAACGGAACACAAGTCGCGCATTAAAGGAATATGGAGGAGCCCGGTGCCTGCTCACGAGCCCTGGCAGACTGTGCGGCTGCCCCGCGACACTGCCAGCGGGTGAACTGCCACTCTTCGCCTCGCAGCCCCGCCGGAGAGGCTGACAGTGCACGCTGGAGGTTCCGTGGGGGTGAGGCCCGGCGTCCCGCTCGGAAGTGAAAAGGAATAAGGGGGGGAGGGGGGGTCGGCGGACCCCCCCCTCCCAGGCGCACCTGGCGGCACTGCGTATAATAGAGGTGCCCCATCAACCATCGGTGTGCACCCAACCTAGTTATCAGGTGCAGGACCCACATTCGGGCTGCAAATGAAGAGCTCCCCCTCCCCAATAAATAAACAGACTCGCGGCCAGGCCGCCTCGCCCCCTCATTAAACAAGTGCGTCTGGGCCCGCAAGTAGGTCTCTCCGCACGCTCCACCATCCTGACGGAGCGGAACACATACAGCCCGGGAGCAAGGCAGCTGCGCTCTGGGACCTGTTCTTGTCCCCAAGTAAAATTAGCACAGGGATCCCACAGTCAACACAAAGGCGATCTAACACCTCCGAGGAGCCCCTCGCTCCAGTCTGCAATCCCACAATGTACGGCCCCTGGATTACGACCCCCCCGTGCCTTGATAGGAATCCACAGGACTCCACACTTCCCTGAAAGGCCTCAGAAATCAAGTGGCCCCCTGAAACAAAACAAGCTCGCGCAAAACGCACAAAGGAACACTAAGCGCCGCAAACCCCCGAAAGCCATATAGTGAGAACGTTATCCAGAGACGCCACACCAGGCACCTCCAATAAAGTTGCTGACTCCCCTCAGGCCTCTGCATAAAGTGCCAGCACCAGACCGATACCTTTGCAATTCCCGTGGACACCAGAACACTTGAGGCCATAGAAATAACCACCCTACCAACCGAGTTGGGCACCTTGCCACGAGAGCACTCCAAAGTGACACCAGTCCTCACCCAGTCAGCCTAAACATCACAACTGGCAGCCCTGAACCCAGCATACATAACCAGTGGGCCACCAATACAGCCCCTGCAAAGCACGCTAACGAGGTCCACGGGGAACCAGGAAGAAAGATCACTGCTGCATTGAAGGCTATTCAGAGGGTTGGGCCCCCAAACATGGGGCGTGTGCCCTCCTCTGAAAGAATGACAGTGCCAGGATTTCGCCGTGGTGGAAAGGTAGTCCATTAGCCCCCGGCTAGACCAAGACAAGCACCAGGGGCCCGCAGCGACAAAGAGCACCAGAGCAAGCACGTGCCCCCGGCGAAATTGAGACCACGCTGAATGCAAAAAAAGATACCAGTCACACGTGAACTCACCAGTGGCCCCGCACAAGCCCTAAACATCTGTGCCCTCCTGGAATCACACTGGACACATCAATAGACTCATCAAATGGAGGGTAGGGCCCCTGGATCCAGGGCGAGTGCCTTCTCTTGTCCCATAGACGCTACAAGCACATTTCTAATCAGAGGGCCATCACCACCGCCCCTGCAGGGTGCGCCAGACTCAACGCCTCAGCACTCCGCTTAAGTCCGCCCCAGCTTGTGGGAAAAAGTGACAGTGCACGGTAACGCACCAGAACCTTTCACCAACGGACCAATAGGAGAAACTAGGTCCCCCTGAACCCCTTGCCGAAATTGCACGCATAAGACCACACAGCATTGGGACCCACACCCCACTCCTACAGGAGGCCCGCACCACGCCTTTGCCCGAAACGGGAAGCCCGCCATAAACATCTTGACCACAGATGGACCTAACAGCACAAGACGCAGCCTAGAGAAGCCCTATACAAGTCCCCCATCCACATGGTATGCTGCGCTACGGCCTGGAATCATTCTAAAGACATCCGAGCACACAGTGGTACAGAGGGTAAGGGCCCCCACATTAGGGGCGTGTGCCTCCTCTGAAACACTTGCTTCATGAACACTAAAAGCAAGCTAGCCAGATACGCATACACCTCACCCCTCTCAAGCTCCGACTACGGAGCCACAATGTCGACGGAAGTCTCAGACGGGAGGGGCAGCCACCAAGGGCGACATTGCTGCCCTCCTGAATGAAATTAAAAACATGGGTGCCAGCCTGGGTGGCAAAATAGATAAGATTACAAAGAGATTGTATAACATAGAAGAGACTAGAAGGCGTTGAGAACAACCAAGCCTCAACAGATACCCTTGAAACCCAAATGGACCTCAGGATACATAACAGAGAAGAGGGAAGAAGAAACTCGCCTGAAGATGGACGACCTAGAAAATAGGGAAAGAAGGAACAACCTACGGTTTTTCGGGATACTGGAGCATGAAGGGGAAACAGAAGACTACCTAAAAAAAACAATACACAACATCATAAAAATCCTGACAGCAGACTAGGACATCGATGAGCCTAAAACCGAGAGAATGCATAGAGCCGGAGGTCCACCAGGTGGCCCGAGGTCAGTCCTCGCTAGATTCCACCGATACCAGGACAGAGCCAGGATACTTACGAAAGCGAGGTCCGGGGGTCCCCCTCACACGTGGGGGGGAGAGGGGGCAGATCACCATATTCCAGGACCTATCCTCGCTCACCCTAGCCCTAAGAACTCTCTGCAATCCCCTAACGAAATGGCTCAAAGAGCAAGGCACAAGATACAGGTGGGGATACCCCTTCTCCTTCACCTTCGAGCACGGAAGCAGAAGGATACAGCTGGGATCCGAAGAGATCTGAGACTGCATTGCAGACCTCCTCGGAACAGGCCCAAAGGAAGGAGATCTAGAGGAACCTGAGCAGAATAGAACGCGATGGGAGCTTCAGGGTCCGAGGAGGAAAAGAGTGAAGGGGTCAAGGAAGTATAGGCAGCCCAACGACACACCAGACAGCGACAAATGATAGCCCACCCCAGTGTTCCACATCTCGAAAATGGTCATCCGGACAATACTGCATAGGTACTTGTCAAGATCCTGCCGACCCACGCCCCTACGACGCAGGGCCCGACTCATAGAAGGGCCCCCACCTGGAGGGCAGGGTGGAACAGTCGGCTGACGAACCGTGAAATCGCATGTACCACTTTACTTTTCACTTATAACAGTTATTGTAGAGTGTTAGGGGTTGGGGTGGCAGGAAGGGGGGCTCAAAAAATTAAATTGACAGTAGTTGCGATAAGGACCGTGAGGTAACGGCCCCCACCGGTGGTCCGACATTGGACCGGCTGTTTTCCCTCAGTCCAAAGCGGACGGAACTAAACCAAGATAAAAAACCTTCGTCAAAAAGGGGAAAGACGAAGAAAACGAACAGAGGGCAAGGGGTATCACGTTGAATACCCCTAAGGGGAGGGAGGGAGGAGGGCAGACGAAAACATCAAAGCTTCAGACGGCCACGGGCACTGACCAGACCACTTCCACTGCATCAGGCACCCAGTGATGGAAGACGGGACTCGATGCGCAAACCAAGAAGACATACAAGTGATCGACAGACAAGACACGGCAAGTGACAGGCTTGGCAAAATCAAAATTGGCACATTGAACGTCAAGGGACTCAATTCCCCCACCTAAAGGTCACTGGTGTCCAGAGAGTTCAAGAGGGCGAAGCTTAATATACTTTTTTTTACAGTAAACTAGATCCAGCTGGGGGGAGGAGAGGAAGGTCCTGTACGCCAAGACAGGCTCCGAACACTGGGGCTCTGGCCCACTCAAGAAATCCGGCGTTGGCATCCTAATCAGCAAAGAGCTCTGGTTTGAAAACTTGAACCGACGTAAGCGGCAGAGCTCTCGTACTGGTTAGCAAAATACAGAGCACCACCATTACACTTGCATCCATATATGCCCCCCAACTCTGGACAGCCCAGGGTCCTACAACATACAGTCCCCAAAGTCATGACCGAAGCAGAAGGCAAAGTGATCTTGGGAGAAGACCTTAACACGTGGATAGACCCAGAATAGGACTGACAAGCTGGCAACACACTACCGGCTACTCCACCGGAATCTGGTCGCTCACAGGTTGCAGACATGATGGACGCCTACAAACAAAGACACATGGCGACACATAAACCCACGGCAAACGGGCTTGATGTTCTACTCCACTCACAGTCACCATCAGTCGGATGGCGCTCCCCCCAGAAGCTCAAAATGGCGCTGGAACGAGACACTCTGGAAGGACCCGATATTCCGAGACCAACTTAGGCAGGACATTGATCACTACTTCGAACAAAACAACACAGGTGCAATTTCTGTAAATACACTATGGGAAGCAGGCAAAGCCATGTGGAGAGGGATACTCATCAAAGAAGGTGCAGCAAAGAAAAGAGAACACCAACTCAGAAAACAAGCTTCGAAACAAAATAACCCAACTGGATCACAGCGCCCAATCCGACGGCTCCGATAGAATCCAAAAAAAATAGAAGCCAATGACGAGAGAGGAACTGTGGCAATTAGAAACCGACTGCACTGTGCTCAAGCTTCAATATCTAAAACAAAAACAATACAAAAAAGGGGATAAGGCAGACACCCTACTCGCTGAGAGACTCCATGGACAACGCAGAGAAAGATGGGTGTCAACAGTACAAAGTGAGGAAGTGTCCCAAAGAAACCACCCTTCCAATATTCCAGAGACCTTTGCCAGCTTCTATGAGAAACTGTACACCTCGGATGCCGCCCCACACCCAGAGGCGATTACAGAATACATGAACAAGGCATCTCTTCCAAGCCTACCACCGGACATAGCACAAGCCATTGACGCCCCCATCAGAGGCGAGGAGATCGAAGAAGCGATTAAAAGGCTCCCAACAGGGAAAGCCCCTGGAAATGACTGCTACACAGCAGGGTTCTATAATACCCTCATGGATACCCTCCTTCCATTCATGGTTGAGCTCTTCAATAACATCCCCCAATCGGGTTCTGCTCCAGAATCCTTCTCCGAGGCGCTCATAACGGTTATCCCCAAAGAAGGCAAGGACCCCAAATTATACCCCTAAACACGGACGCCAAAATCTACACAAGGGTCCTCACCGCACAGCTGGAGTCACACGTGCCCGCCATAGTTCACAACGATCAGGTGGGATTCATCCTCGGCAGACAGGGAGCGGACTCTACTCGGAAGACCCTTCACCTCATACACGAAGCTAAGAAAATGCCGAACACACCCGCACTATTCTCAATCGATACGGAGAAGGTGTTCGATGGAGTCAAATGGAACTTCCTGGAAGCCACGTTAGAGAAAATAGGTTTGGGTCCTGCTCTCCAACGAGGAATTAAGGCTGTCTACACCACGGCCTGAGCGTCCATGGCAGTGAACTCCCAGTATTCACGCTGGTTCCCCCCCCCCTTCCCCCAGAGAAGAAGAACAAGACAGGTTTGCCCTCTCTCGGCAATACTATTTGCACTGTCGCTGGAACTGCTGGCACAAACGCTCAGAACAAACAACTGCGTCGAGGTGATACAGGTGAACGCTAGAGAATATAAGCTGGCCCTGTAGGCGGATGACATCCTGCTCCATGTGCAGAATCCGATGACATTGATTCCCCCAAGCGATCCGTCTTATCGAAGAATACAGCGCACCGTCAGGCTTCAAAATGAACAAAACCAAATTGCCTGAGATTTATCATCGGAGGCCCAACACCAAGATACCTAGGGGTCAACCTAACGAGAGACATCGCAGACCTGAAGGAGGCAAACTTTCCCCAACTCCTCACCGCCCTCAACGCAGACCTCACTAAATGGAGACCCCTTACGAATTCCTGGATGGGACGCCTGAACGCCATCAGGATGGAGAGCCTCCACGCTTCTTATACCCCTTTCAAGTACTCCCCATGACAGTTCCAGAACACTTCTTTAAACATGTGACAAGGGCAATATCCAAATTACTATGCGAGGGAAAGAAACCAAGAAAACCGTATGAAACTGATACTACCCAAAGAGCAAGGAGGGTTTGGCCTTCCCGACATCAAGCGATACTACCAGGCTGCCCAACTAAGAGTCCTCATCTCACATCTACGAGACAGAAAGAACCTGCAATGGGTCCAATTGGACGACGACAATCTAACCCCCTCAACTCTTGCAGAATGGCTATGGGTCCCCAGACCAAAGCTCACGTGAAGACTACGCAATCACCCAATATTGGGGACAATATGGAAGGACGGGAAAGGGATGACCGGCATCACCACATGGCCTTTCCTCCTGAGCCATCTCTGGTCCCCCAGGATCAGAGAGGAAATCCCTGAACACTCCAGATACCAAGCTTGGTTCGATGCTGAACTTGAAAGGGTTGACCAGCTGTGGAGAGAGGATAAATTCATACCAATCACAGAATTAGAAGCAGCTCTCCAATTACATCCAATCCCGATCTTCCTGTACTTGCGTTTGAAAGGCATGTTATCCAAAAGGGAATGGAAAGACAAGACACGAGGAGGACTCACGCCCTTTGAAAAAAATCCTAGGCACGACCACCACAAATAAAAGGTTTGATAGCACGCGGTGCCAAGTCAAATGGTTTAAAATAAAGGATTGAATGACCATTTGATCGACAGTCAAATGGTTGAAAAAAAAAAGGTTGATTTTTTTTATTTATATATATATTTTAGTTTGGGTTGGTAGAAAAATGTTTTTAATAAGGAAAACAAGGGGTTGGGGGGGGAACGCCCCCATAAAAAAAAAAGACCTTTTTTTTCGATCATTTTAGTGTCGATCAAAAGGCATTCGATCCTTTTGTTTTCGCCCATATGACCGACAACCATAGCACGCATGTACAGAGCCTTGGTCTGCAGAGATAGAGTCCCAAGCCTCCACCTCAAAGAAAAATAGGAAAAGGACAGAGAATTTGATCAGCAGGCATGGGACACAATTTGCAAAACACCATCCCGAATCTCAGCACAATACAAGCTACACGCAATAAAGCTACTTCATAGATGGCAGTATGACCCATACAGGCTTTCAAAAATGTACCAGACCAACAGCCCGAAATGCTGGCGACAATTCAGAATGGACGCTAATTACCAGGTTACTCACCGTAGTGACCACCTTACTCCTAGTCCATAGTCCCCTTTCCTCCATACTTATGCGACATCTCTCCGTCCTGTGGGACGGGACCGGAGCACTTTGTAAAAAGCATCCAAATTCTTTTCAAAAATGTGTCCCTCTTCTCTTGCCTGCGCGGGGCCCAGCACGCGGCCGTAACCCCACCCACCTTGGCTCCGCCCCACGCATCGCCCATCAGTCCTTTTCTATCGCAGGGTCAAAGACCCATTAGCAATAACAGAGTACCCTTATTAGAGGGGACGGCGGGCGTATGGCGGAAAGGGGGCTATGGACTAGGAGTAAGGTGGTCACTACGGTGAGTAACCTGGTAATAATCCTACGTCTCGTCCCCTTTCCTCCATACTTATGGGAGATTCCCAAGCACTCCTTACAGGAACTATGGGTGGATGGAAATACCCCTTACTGAAACAGGTTCTTCAGCACAGCCTGGCCGAACTGAGCGTCAGCTCTAGAGCTCATATCGAGGCAGTAATGCTTACAGAAAGCAGATGGGGAGGCCCAAGTATCTGCTCTAGCGATGTACTCCCAGGGAACATACTTCTGAAAAGCAACCGCGGCTGCCTTGCCTCGCACCTGATGTGCATGGATACCTTTAGGAGGTTTCAGCTTTTGTACGGTGAAAGATTCCGTGATACAGGCAGCAATCCATCTGGAAATGGATGCCTTAGACGCCGGCCTGCCCTGGGGTTTACCGAAGGTCACAAACAGTTGGGAAGAGCTCCGAAGCTCGGCAGTCCTGTCCAGGTAGAACTTAAGAGCTCTTCGGACATCCAGGCAGTGTAGAACCCTTTCCGGCTCCGAGGCAGGGTTCGGAAAAAAGACCGGAAGGGAAATCGACTGATTCAGATGGAATTCGGTCACTACCTTTGGTAGGAAAGCTGGGTTCGTCCGAAGGACTACCTTGTCCTTGTGAAAGGCCAAGAAAGGATGCTCCACCGACAATGCCTGGAGCTCACACTCTCCTCACTGACGAAACGGCTTCCAGAAAGGAAACTTTCCAGGACACGTACTTGAGGTCAACTGTAGCCATTGGCTCAAAAGCTTTATGGCACAGCGCCGTCAGGACTACATTTAGGTCCCAAGGCGGGTGCAGACTACGAACCGGAGGTTAGAGGCGTGTCAAACCAGCAAAATGTCTCTTCACCACCGGGTTAGTTAACGAATAAGAACACCGTAGAGAGGTAGGCGCAAATCGCCGAGCGATAAGTCCTGCAGGACAAGACATGAACCCCTGAGACTGCTTGGGAGGAGACAAAGGACAGCACCGTGTCAATCGTCACCACCCTCGGGTCCAATTCTTTCTCCAAACACCAATGACAGAACATGAGCCATTTACTCTTGTATTGGGATCTGGTCGAGGGTTTCCTGGCTGCCTGGATAATGCGCATGTTATCCGCAGACAAACCCAAAGGCTCTAGGGCCGTGAACTCAGGCACCATGCCGCCAAGTTGAGCGATTGTGGGGATGGGTGCCACATCTGCTGTTCCCCTTGGTGAAGAAGATCGGGAGTTACTAGTAACCTGATCGGCAGACACCGACAGGTGTTGAAGTTCTGAGAACCAAAACCTGGCCGGCCACCACGGAGCCATCGGTAGAAGAGAACAGTTGGCAAACTCTTCAACTTCCAAATTGCTCGATGGAAGAGGCGGGAAGGCGTAAGCTCTTCATGTTGTGCCATGGGATCTCGAGTGCGTCCCCCATAGAGGAGGCTCCCAGCCCCCCTCTGGAGGTGTACTGAGGAAGCTTCTTGTTTACTGCCGTGACGAAGGTCCACCTCCGTTGTGCCCCAACGCGAGAAAATCCATGAGAGGATCTCCGCCTTCAACTCCCACTCGTAGCTGACCACTGTCCGTCGGCTGAGGGCATCCACTGCGACATTCAGCCGGCCCGGGATGTGCACTGCAAGCAGCCAGACCCCATGAAGCACGGCCCACTCCCAAATCTGGATGGACAGATCCACGAGAAGGGGAGACTTCGTTCCCCCTTGCTTGTTTATGTAGTACATTGACACTGCATTGTCCATTCTTATGCGGACCACCTTGTTGAGAATGAGAGGTCTGAACGTCTTGAGCGCCAGAAAAATCGCCAGAAGCTCCAATTGATTTATGTGCAGGAGCTTGTCCTAAGGTGACCAGAGGTCCGAGACCTGAAGAAGATCTAACGTCGCACCCCATCCGAAAAGGGAGGAGTCTGTCGTGATAGTCACCATGGGGGCTGGGTCCTGGAATCCCATGCCCACTGACAGGTTGCTGAGAGAAGACCACCAGTCCAGGTCCACTCATGGAATCCGGAATCATTATCCGTTTGGAATCCGGGTTCACAGCCGGACGCCAGGAACTCCGAAGAGCCATCTGGGTCCGTCTCATTTTCAGACGAGCAAGAGGCAGAGCCAGTACACACGAGGCCATGAGGCCCGGAAGCCTCTGGAACCACCAGGCCGACATGCTCTCCGACACCGTAAACATCTGGCACATGGCCAACACATCCGCCATTCTGTCAGCGGTCAGATACACTCAGCAGTCTATCGTGTTACAACGAAAACCCAGGAAAGTTAGGTCCTGTGAGACCGTCATGGAGGATTTCCGCCAGTTCACTGACAGCCCAAGATGGAACAGGAGCTGAAGGAGAGACTGGAGGTTGCCCGCTGCTGCCAATGGGCAAGGGCTGCGTAGGAGCCAGTCGTCCAAATAGGGATACACATGGATACCCTGGAGACGAAGATGGGCCGCGATCACCGACATCTTCGTGAAGACACGCTGCGCCGAACTGAGGCCAAAAGGAAGCACCCGAAACTGGAAGTGCTCCTCTCCCAAAGAGAAACGGAGGCATCTCCTGTGTGGGTTCCAAATCAGGATATGCATGTACGCATCCTGAAGATCCACCACGCTGAGCAATCGCCTGCCTACAACGAGGAGCGAATCTGGCCGGGCGTGATCATCTTGAATTTCTCTTGGGGTAGGGAAAGATTGAACTGGGAAAGGTCTAGGATGGTGCGCAGGCCAGCCTGGTTGGGTTTGGGCACCGTAAACAGCCGGGAGTAGAAGCCCTCCCCTCGCTCCCCAAGGGGAACGGGTTCCACAGCTCTGAGGAGCAGATGTTTCTGAACCTCGGCCTTGAGGGAGGGTGAGCCCGACAGCTGAAAAGGAGGGTTGAGGGGTGGCGTAGGGGGTAAAGGTAAGCGGAAGCCCGCTCGAGCGACTGACCAGACCCTTCTGTCTTCTGTGATGGTCTGCCACGCCTCCCAATGAGACGCAATGCGTCCTCCCACCGGGGTCTTGTGCGAGCGCGGAAAACCCTCATTTGGCAGGTTCATCGGTGGCGGTGCCACCTGAACCTGATGAGGAGGCTGAGGAGCGGGAGAAATACTGCGTACGCTGTTGTCTACGGCGGTTATTCCCCGCAGGAGTATCCACTGCGATTTTTGCGGTCGAAGAAGCCCCTAAAACCAGAGGAAGGTCGACCTTGCGACAATGGTGGCACAGGCTTAAGGTGTACTATAAAAAAAGAGTACCCCCCCTCAAATCTAGTTGTCAGAGCGAACCCACTTGTGCATTTCGTTCTCTACAGCCCTCTGCTCTGACACTCCAAGGGCATCTCCCTCTAGTTACAAAAAGGAAGCGCAGGGGGTGGCACCATGGGCAAGGGAGGTGCCGGCGGAACCACCGTCTGAACGGGTGGAGCCGGAGGCGCGGGTGGACATATCTCCTTGAAAAGCCCCTTGAAATATTCCCTCATGGGGTTGGTGCGCATAAGCGCTTGAGATTTACTGAAAAAGGTGTCCTCAGGAGATTGTTTCGGAACCTGAGGAGGCCTCTCATGAGGTGGACAAATCCAGGGAGGTAACGGGGAAGGGTGCCACACCGGCCCCTCCGCCGACGTATCCACATAAATCAAGGCAGCCACCCCCACGGGCAATGAAACATTGTGAGGAAGAGGCATCCGGGCGTTCCAATCATAAACTGGCCAGCAAGGATGCGCACAAGGGACCTTAGGTTCACCCGAAGGACAGAACCCTATACCAGGGGCCGATGGCGTAGTTTAGGGGTAGTACCTAAAATGCCCACCGTGGTCGTGGCGGGAACAGCCGCCATTTTATCCTCATCTGAGGGGAGCTGCAGCACGTGAGGAAGTGAGGCAGGGGTCCCCGTCGATGGATCAGGGGTCTTAATTTTAGCCTTAACGTAAGGAACCTCGGCCGAGCCGGTATGAGGCCTGGAATGTTTCTGCGACATACCAACCGCCAACTGAGCCTTCGAAGGAAGAGCCTCGGCACTGCCAGTAAAAGAAGAAACTTTCTTCTTTGCCCCTTCAACAGATCTTGTGTCACCACAAGAGCGGGAACGGTGCGCTGTCACCGACAGGGCCTTGCCCGGCCCCTCAGAACTGTTGGTATCCTTAGCCTCTGTACGAAGGACCTCAGACCTAGGCCCGGTAGAAGCCTTATCGGCAAGGGCCTCGAACATCCGTTCGGTAACTGTCATGATGCCCGCTCCCGGGGAGCCGGTTCAAGCCCGGCGTCCCCAAAAGTGGACATCCAGTCCCCAAGGAAGGACCCAGCAACCCCATATAGGGGCCCTTTGGACAGTGTCCTGGCGCCTATGGCGCCAGGCTCATAAAAGACATCAGTCCTGGCGCCATAGGCGTCAGGCTCATTATGGGAATGCTTGGGTGCACTTACCTGATGCAGACCATGCTGCAGGATCCCAGCCTCCTTGAGGCCTGAAAGGAACTACTTTACCTGTGGGACTAATTTACCATCCGGGCGTGGTCGGGGAAGGATACATACCTGGAACTTCTTCCAAGGCTATTTAAACCCCACCCGAACAGCCACACGTGCTTCGCGTTGTTCTGCATCTAGCAGCTGGACGCTCACCGTGTCTGCTCCTGCATCCTGACTTCTGCCACGCCTGGATCACCTGCAAAGGAAGAGAAGAAGAGAACAGAAGAAGGAAAAGTCCTTACCTGCTAAATCCGCATCCTGGAGACATCTCGCCGACAATCCTGAAAAGGAAGACTTTAATTTAAAAGCTCATCGCGTCGATCGCTGCAGCGCCGCATTCCACTCACCTTTACAGGGCGCCTCCATGTTCAGAAGCGATCATCCGTTTTCGCAGTCACGCCCCAGCGCCTAGGGAGAAAAACACCAGAACAAAAGGTGAGAGAGAGAAGGGAATTAGGAAAGCTAAATCTCCATGTTTAGACTTACCCGTTGATTCATTCCCTCTTCATTTCGGGTCCGCGCCGCATCCTGGCATTTCCGGACCCCGGCCCCTAAGGGGAAAAAGAGACATCAGCGTTAATGAGCGAATGAAACTACATTACCAAAAAACGATTAAAGACTTACCTGATTTCCACAAGGATTTCACCTCTCATCTCGGGTCGGTGCCTGTTCCCCGGCATTCCGTACCCCGGCCCCTATGGGGAAAAAGACACTAGCATTAGTACATTAATGCATGGACACAAAACTTACCTGGAAGCCAAGCAAGTTTGGTTCTCACCAATCCGAAAATCCAGTGAAGTAACTGGATACTAACGCGCCCCTGCATCAGAAGCAGGATGGAGAGCTCGTCCTTCCAGACCCTAAGGTGAGCGCTACGAGAAATCACAGAAGGGTTTCGAGGAGGGTGAGAGGGGAAAGTGGGAGGCCGATTGCATTACCCCGCAGACAGTTAATCTCCTATTTTCGCCTACAGAAGGATACTTCTGCGAGCCAGACAAGCCAGATTTGGGGGCCCGGTCCAGTCCGTCTTCCGAACCCTGCGCATCACCTTAGAAGAGGTCACAGCAGCGCGAACCAGGCCAGCGCCTCCGTGGGAGTCAGGTGAGCGGAACAGTAACCTCAAGCCCAGCCAAGACCTTGGGGCGTACCCCGGTTTTGTTTTTGAGGGAAGCCGTAAGAGCAGCCTCAGAGCAAGCTCCGGTACCCCATGACTCAGTAGAACTGGGTCTACACAGCCCCCACAGGAGGGGCCACGGAGTGTACTCTGGTGATCACAGGCCCCTTACGGAGACCCTCGGAGAAAACTCCGGTAGAATTATTAGACCCGACAGGCACCTCAGGGCGAACCCCGGTAACAGAGCGATCAACGCCCCTCCCGGCTCGAGAGGAACCCGGGAAGGTATCCCCCGGCCGGGGTGCTCTGATAATTAAAGAACTTACCAGGCGTTTTTTCTTCTCGTCGATGAACGCCTGAAAATGAGAAGGAGGAGTCTGTCCGAACACCTCCTCCCACCGCTCCAACCGACGTTGAAGTGCCCAGACCGAAAGGGAGTCACAGTAAAAACAGGAGTCCCAACGGTGTTCCGGACCCAAACACTCTAAACAAAGAGGATGGGGATCCGCCCTCGCGAAGCGACGGTGACACGATGAACAGTCTGGAAAATCTAGTTTAAAAGATAGACTATTAAACGAACGCTAGCGAGAGCCAGAGAGGGGGAAAAAAAAAAAGGGAAGAAAATCTTCCGAGGATGCAAGTGCGTCTGGCCCCGATCGTGCGGAGAAAAGGACTGATGGGCGATGCGTGGAGCGGAGCCAAGGTGGGCGGGGTTATGGCCGCATGCCGGGCCCCGCGCAGGAAAGAGGAGGGACACATTTTTTAAAAGAATTTGAATGCTTTTTACAAAGTGCTCTGGTCCCGTACCACAGGACGGAGAGATGTCCCATAAGTATGGAGGAAAGGGGACGGGACGTAGGAGTACTATTGGCACAGGTGGCGGGGCTGCCCCAAAGTCTGCATATATTGGAGCGAAGTCCTGGGATGGATTAAACAGATAGACGGCATCCAACGGAAGCCATCCCCCCTCTTGACTTCATTTGGCTTGGAAGAAGATGATGATGATGATGATGATGAGCTAATCAGGATAAAGGGACTGGCATGCCCACTGTTATTGGCTGCGAGAGCGGGCCTGGTCATTAAATGGAAATCCCCATACCTCCCAGTTAAAAAGTAATGGATTAAGATTGCAACAAACATTTATACAATGGAGAGAATTACGGCAGCCCTCCATGATAAGGCCGCACGTCACGAGGAACAATGGTGCGACTTCGCTAAGCAGGATATCGCACGCCCAAAAGAGAACAATCCAACATATCAAGGACCCTAGTAAGCAGCACTCCCCAACAGGAAGCAAATATCACCTGGCACATTACAAGCCAACCAAGCCGGTCACAAACTCTGAACCTAGACAGACCACCTGTGATAAACGTCCCGTCCTGCGCTAATCACAAGCTGAACTTTGCCAACGAACTGGAAGAATCCTGAAAGCTGGCCGGGGGAGGGATGGGGGAGGGATAGGGATTGGGATAATTTAGCCCAATTGGGGGGGGGGGTGGAGAGAATCTACACGAAAGTGCCAGTTTTGTTTAATAACAATGTAACACTGATGTAACAATGCGAATATAACAAGCACGTATCTGTATGTATTGCCCTGATGTTTAAAAACCAATAAAACAAATAAAAAAATTCAAAAATTGCAAGATTGGTCACAATTTTTTCGACACTGCCGAAGACTCTTTTCTGTTATGCTTGACCCCAAAACATTGTGCCCAAACAGAATGAGTTTGGGCACAATGTTAATTGAACAGGGCCTTTGTTCAGTTCATGGCTGATTTCCTTGGGATCTACACATTTAGAGATCATCGTGGCTCTTCGATTGATTATTTTTGTGTGTCAGCGAATTATTGGGTATTCTTTGCTGATTTTTATGTTAACCTGGCTTGGTTTAGTGATCACCATGCAATTTTACTAACAAAGTAGCCCCATTTAGATCCGTTGAGATAAATATTCCCCAGTTAAGTGATTTAACATTACTGAATCACCATAAAAAACAGCTTGCACACATCTAATTTATTTTTAAATGTTTTTATTGGCATTTTGTATAGACAGAAAGCAGTTAAACATGAATGCATCTCAGCATCCAGAGTGTCGCAGAATTCGTCCAATAAACATTACAAAATAATAACAGTAAACAAACAGTAACTCGACCGTCCCGCCTCCCACCACCATAGGGATACCTGCTAGCCCCAGCCCGGGCCACGCTCCAGACACCATTTAGCTGTCCCGAAGAGCCACAGTGCCAGGGTGGTCGTGGTTGTAGTCTCTGAATATTTTTCATGACAACAGTCCATGACAATGGGTCTACTTAGGGGGGCTTGAAGGTCGTCGAGAAGATCATGTCCCTCAGGAGGGCTTTCCAGGATTCCAGTGTTGCACTCACATCCTCGCCTCCCCGGTTATTCCCCTCCTCCCAGGCTTTGGTTTCGGCACTGCTCCATCTCTCCATTTCCCTGATCCAGGGTTCATATCTGGGGCCTCCAGGAGATTTCCAAGCCATTGCTATTGTTCTCTTCGTTAGTGAAATTAATGGACATGGCGTGCATCCTATGTGCTTAATTTTACTCAGTCTGGGATATGTGCCCAGGAGGCACTCCTTGGGCGTCCACTCATACCTTTCCACTCCCGCCCCTCTGCAAGTCCTTTCGACAGCGGACCAGAGTTTTTTAGTTTTGGGGCAGGTCCAGAACATGTGGATTAGGTCTGCATGCTTGCTGGTGCACCATGGGCACATTGGTAGGGTTTTATCACTGAATGCGGATACCCTGTGTGGGGTCATTTAAGTCCTGTAGAGGACATTCAGCTGGATGAGCCTGAACCGGGCATTGCAGGACACCTCCTTCGGGTACATCAGGGCCCTGTCCCACTCATTCTCTGTGATATCAGTCTCCAAGTCTGCCTCCCACCTATCTTTCAGGTGCTCCCTCCTCGGATTGCATCTATCATTTAGTTGGGTATATAGTCTCGACATGGGTTTCCAGCCATCGCTCAAATTGTACATCTCCTGCACAAGAGGGTGCGTTTCCGGTTCCTCAGACCATGTGCTCCAAGTCTTCTTAGCAACATGCTTCACCCTTTGGTACCATAAAAATTGACCAGCGGCAAGCCCTTCTTCCATCTGTAGTGAGTCAAAGTCCCTGAATGTTCCATCCTCAAACATGTCCCCCCACTTGTAAAGGCCGGAGTTCTCCCATTTCCTCATTGCCGGTAGGTCGATGGGTATCTTGCAGACACCAGCGAGCAAGGGGATTTCGGGCATGTATGGTTGGCTCGGGCCGAGCGATGAGCAGATCTTGTTCCAGACTTGTCTCCCCAACCTTACCAGCATGGGCGGGTCAGGTGGCCCAACCTGTGAGTTCCAGATTACTTCTTTGGGGTGCATTGGTGCTATCTGTTGGCGAAGGAGACCTGTCTCAGCTGTTGGTTCATCGGACAGCCACTTAACGACGTGTGTCAGTTGTGCTGCGAGGTAGTATTTCTGGAATTCGGGCAGTTGGATTCCGCCCTCCCTGTATGGAAGTGTGAGGGTATTCAGCGAAAGTCTGTCTGGCCGGGCCCCATAGGAAGTATACGAGTAGGTATTCCAATTTCCTGAAGAAGGGGGGGGGGGGGAGGTATATAGTACGTTATGTTGGTAAAATAATACAAGAATCTCGGTAGTATTATCATTTTAGTGATAGCCACTCTGCCCATCAAAGAGAGTGGAAGCCTGGACCAGAATTTGATGGATTTGCGCACCCCTCGCATTGCTGCCTCCGTGTTGCTTTTGTGTGTGGAAGCAGGCCTGTGCGTAATGGTGAGTCCAAGGTAGCGAAACGCTTCTGTCTGCCACTGGATCCCGATCTCAGGTAGTTCTTCTGTTTCCTTCCCTCGGAGTCCGGCCAGAGGAGAGGAGCATGATTTCTGCCTGCTAAACTTTATCCCGGAGTATTTTGCGAAGTTGTCGAGGATGTCTAATGATGTCGGTGCATTCGTTTGGGGGTTGCACAGGTACAAGAGGACATCTGCGTACAGCGAGATGATGTTATCCGTCTCACCCGTTCTGATCCCTGCGTCGAAAAGCTGCTTCCTGAAGTAGATCACCACTGGTTCTAGGCCAAGGATGTATAACATTGGCGACAGTGGGCATCCTTGCCTCGTACCTCTTTGAATATCCCAGGCTTTTGACACCACAACCCCCGTCTTCATCCTTGCCACTGGGGTGTTGTAGAGCACCCTGACCCACCGGATGAAATGCTCGCCAAGTCCAAACTCCCTCAGAGTCTCAATCAGCCATTCCTGGAATATTGAGTCAAATGCCTTTATGGCATCCAGCGAGAGTACTGACAGATCTTCCTTGCTCCCTGCGGTTTCAGCTATAACGTGTTGGAGCATTCTCAGGTTGGCTGTGGTGTTGCGTCCCGGGACAAAGCCGTTTTGGTCCTCGTGTATTATGGACCCCATCACCCTAGACAGCCTTTTTGCCAGTATGGTTGTTAGGATTTTGCTGTCATAATTCAGCATCGCCAGTGGGCGGTATGAGTCGCATTCGTCAATGGGTTTACCTGGTTTGAGCATTGGAATTATAAGTGTCTCTCTTATGCTGCCAGGTAATATGCCAGTCTCGTATGCCTCTCCGTATACTCCATGGAGCATCGGTGCCAAGATCTCTTCATAGGCTTTATAAAATTCTGGTGTGAGGCCGTCGGTTCCAGGAGTCTTACATGTAGAAAGGGACCCGATTGCCTCCGAGATGTCCTCCATCGTGATAGCTTCTCCCAGCATCTCCCGCTGCTCCAAGCTCAGTTTGGGGAGTCCAACTTCAGCCAGGGTGTCCCGAATGTCTTCTATTGGGACCTGCTCATCGTGAGCATAGAGCTTGGCGTAGAAGTTTGAGAAGACATTGTTAATTGCCTGTTGTGTCCTTTGAGTTGCTCAGTGTTCATCCTTGATTTCGTTGAGCCTGCCTCGGGTGCTCTTTCTTGCACAGCCAGGCCAGTATCCTGCCCGGTTTGTCCACCTCCTTGTGTGCCTTGACAGTGCGTGTGGAGAAGTCAAATTTGGATAGCCTCTCCCAGGCGAGTCGGCAGCCGTCCCTGATTTCCGCCAGCTTGGATTCCCTCTCGCTGGATGGGGTTGGACTGTTTTCCAGATGTCTAATCTCCTCTTCCTTGGTCTCAAGTTCCCTTTTCAGTTGCCTCCTAATTCCGCCAGCCTCTGCTATCACCTCACCTCTGGTTACTACCTTCATTGCCTCCCAAAAGGTGCTCCATTTCTCGACTGACCCCTTGTTGATCCTTACGTATTCTTCCAGTTTTTCTCCTAGGGTGTCCTTGAAGGAAGGTTCTGCCAGGGTTTCCGTAGGCATCCGCCACATCGGGATGGGGGGCCTAGGGCCTTTCAGATTCAGTCGCATAAGCAGAGGGGAGTGGTCCGAGATCGACCTGCCCAAGTAGTCTACGGAGTGCACCTGTGGGATTACTTCGCCATTGATGAAGAAGTGGTCTATCCTGGTGTGGAGGCCATGTGGAGATGAGTAGAATGAGTAGGATCTATCAGCTGGGTGTAGGTCTCTCCAGACGTCGACCAGCTCGAGGTCCTCCACTGGCTTGCAAAGTGCCCTTGAAGCAGAGTTGTTTGTAACTTGTGGCGTCCTGAACCTGTCCAAACTCTCATTCATAACACAATTGAAGTCTCCCCCCAATAGGAAGGTGTCATTTCTGTGGTGCGCCATTCTAGCGCATAGCTGTTTCAGATGGGAAGGAACGCCGTGTTGGGGGAAATATGAATTTACAATATATATCTGTGTGTTCTCTATCATGCCCGACACCACTACGTATCTTCCGTCCTTATCCGCTTCTGTTCCCGTTAGGTGAAATGGTGTGTCTGGACTCACCCATGTATTCACACCCTGTGCATATTTGGAGTAAGATGCACCACTGCCTTGGCCCCCCCCAGTAATCTGTCAGCTTGTGTGTGGTGTCTGCCAGGAGGTGTGTCTCCTGGAGGAGTGCAATCAACACCTTTTTGCGCCTCAGGTATGAATGACACGGTTCCTCCTTACATAGGATCCCATCCCCCTGACGTTCCATGTGATTATGTTAAGTTGTGGGGCCATCGCTTGGGTGCGGTTGTTGTCGGGGGCGGCCCCTCGTCTCTCCGCCGCGTGATCTAGTGTTGCTAGGCATCATTTCTTGCTCTGCATTTGCGGGACGGCCAGCTTCATCTCTCGGTGTCGATTACTCATCGATTTCTCGGGTGGTTCCGGGGAGAGGGACGGTCTCAACAATAACACATAAAAAATAACTAACTGGTGCACCCAGCTCCTGCCAGTGAGGTGCAGTGCTCGGGTGCTCTCGCGCTATCTGGCCCCATCAGGGTTTCCAGCGCGAGCAGGGTCGTACTGGCAACGGGCCTGCACTGATCTTTCGGGGGTTGTCGTTGCGTGCCCATGTGTGGGAGGCCCAGCGGGGCCGGTAATCATGTTGCTATCTCATGTCATGCTGGTGTTCCAGCGTGCTTGTTGTACCATTCTACAGTGGAGCCCGATGTGCGCATCGGGAGGAAGGAGCTCCGGCATCAAGTTATCGTGCTTTGTGGGCCACAGCGCAGTTCTCTGCGGTGGACTCCTCGGGGACCTCGGCCAGATTGTTGTGTTCCATCCACATGGTGACCGCGTCCGGAGTTTCAAGGAATAGCGCTCTCCCTTTGTGGGTCACCTTGAGCCTGGATGGATACAGCAGCATGTACTTCCAGTTTAACTGCCTCAGTCTGGCCTTAATCGGGACAAAGGAGTTCCTTGCCCTCTGTACCGATTGTGTATAATCTGGGTATATGGTGATTTTGGAGTTGCTTCTGTCCATCAACCCCCCCCCCTCTCTCTCTCTCGAGAATCTCAGGATCACTTCCCTATCTCGGAAGTTAAGGACCTTCGCTATGATGGGTCGGGGGTAAGAACCCAGGGGAGGCTTCTTCTGGAGTGATCTGTGGGCTCTCTCTATAGCAAAGCCCTGTGACAGCTTATCTGCCCCAATTTCCACGTATGCAGTCGGGTCGGAAGTCTCTGTCCCCTCAGGGACACCAAGGATCCTGATGTTGTTGAGCCTGGCGCGTCCTTCCGCCTCTTCCGACCTAGCCTCCAGGATGCCCACCTTCCTCCTTAGGTCTGCCACCTCAGCTTTAAGATCTTTCGTGTCTTCCACCGTTTCCCTCTGGGTGGATTCTATGTTAGTGACGCGCTCTGTCAGGTTGCGGGCGTCTTGACGTATAAGCTGTATGTCGGCCTTTACTTCGCCTATCTTAGTGTCTATGAACTCCCTCAGGGCCGCTATTGCTTCTAGTACCTGACTGTCTTTAGGGCTTTCTCCCTGGGTGGCCTGTAACGCCGCACCTTTTGGGGTAGATTGGGCGACGGGGTGGGCCTTGGTCGTGAGGAAAGGGTCCATCGTGGCGTTTTTGGCCTTATTTCTCAGGGTGGACATTGCGGCGTTACTTGGGCCTTCCGCTCGGTGCAGGCGACTGTTTCGCCTCTTTAGGTTGGGTTGTTGCGTGGGCCCCTCCAGTCTATTTCCAGACTGTCTCGCCAGTGACCCCACCTGCGGTGCTCCGTATTGTTATGGTCGAGAGTGTTTGCGGTGTGCACCTTGCCCGGCACAACGCCGACAGTGATCTGCGGTCCAGGGGCCGCCTTAGTTGTGTCGGTATGGCCGCTGTGTTCTGATCTGGGAGACGAGTTGCTGGGGTGTTTACCCCAGCATCCGGGGAGGTATGGCTCCCCTGAGGTGTGCCACCGGGTCTGGCGGGCGCGTTCTGCCTCCAGGTCCTTGCTGTCCAAAACTCAGTGGCGCCGGTGACGGGGCCGTGTCCCGCAGAAGTTTGTGAAGCATGATTCGACCCCCAGGAAAGCCTTGTCCTGGATTGCCTCGATCTTGTAGCCAGGGAAGGCCCCCGACAAATGTGCAGTCCCAGGGACCTATCCGCCTTGAAGGTGCAGGGCCTGCATTCGCGATGAGAAGGGGTGGTGTCCCAGTGGGGCCAGGTGGGCTGAGCGCCGTGCTCGGGGCCACCCGTTTTGGTTGTGGAGGCTGATAGTGGAAGACGCTCAGCGCCTATTGCCCCAATATGCCAGTTAGTCATGGGCCCTCCTGGTGGAAGGGGCAGTTGCCCAGGTCCAGGCTATCTAGGCCCAGCGGATCGGCCCACAGCTCAGCAGATTATCACAGTTCCTGGTACGCACTCCCGCGCCGTCGCAAGGTTGCGTCTCACCGTTTGTCGGGAGAAGGTCAACGAGGGTTGCCGCCGGCCAAAGCCACCCCAGGCGGCTCCACCTTCAACACGTCCCCCCGGCCCCAAGTCTCCCCCGACTCTCCGGGTGGCTGCTGCCGCAGGATTCGCAAAAGGGCTCCCGCCCACTGTTGCACGACATGGATGGTCTGGACTGCAGGATGCCGGTGGCGGTCTCTCCCCTGAGGCCGCCCAGATGAAGGTTGCCGCCTCTCCCCGGTCGCCCACGGGCGCACTGCGCTCGGCGCCGCGGTCCTCGGGCGGTCGCCAACGGCGGCTCCAAGAGGTCTGTGCTGGATCCCACAGCGCCGGCCCAGCACTTTCTCCGCCCCTCTGAGCTCCTCCAAGTGACTGTTAGATCAGGGTCCCAGTCGGCCGCTGCTGCCGTTGCTGCTCCGCCTTCGGTGCTCGCGGTCCCGTCCTGTCAGACCGTCGCAGCCGCCATCTTGTATGCCTCGCCCGAGGCCGTGGTGGTGGTGGTGGTGGTGGTGGTGGTGGTGGTGGGGGGTGGGGGGGAGGGAGGGAGCGCCGAGCCGGTGCTTCACGCTAGGTCCCCGATCTCTGATTTAGTCGGACAAAGCAGCAAAGAAGGGAGATTCGTCTCAGCTTCAACTGGGTCAGCTTGGTTTCGGTACTGCTAAGCACAGAACTCAATGCAGGATCGGACTACGGGCTCAGCCGGAGCTCGAGGTTTTAGCCTCCACACTCCATGAGCACCAGGCCACGCACCCTGCACGCATCTAAAGAACATGTTTTTAATTTTAACTGCAGATTGTAGGTCGAAGGATCGAAAAAGAAGGGTCGAATGACAAAAGGGTCGAGTCAATTCGACCCCCCCCCCCAAACCCCTGTTTTTGGGGTGAAAAAACCCTTTTAAGCTACACTAGAGCAAAAAAAAATATATATATTTTTAAAAATGTTTTCGATCCTTTGGTTTTCAGGCAAATGCACTCAACCCTTTTGCTTTCGACCCTTTAACTGGAAACCTTAACTGCATACATCACTCATCCTTGATCAAGAAAATCCTGACCCAAGATGGTTCAGCAAAACACATTACATGTAATATTAAATGCATGGACTCTTTCTTCTCTTTTAAAAAATAATCTGTGTATAGACCGGAGGGGGTTCTCTGTGTTACTACCATCTATATGGTAGAGGCACAGAGGCACCGCAGCCAAGGCTCTCAAATGCTAGCAATGGACAAGCAACCAAGGCTGAGACTCAAGGGAGGCGATGCAGGCTTAGGTACAGTAAATCCCCAAACCCCCCCCACAAAGGAATGTCCACACACTATGCTATGTGCCAACACAGTTCCTTTATTATTGTCGCTGAGGTTGGAGCAGTCTTTGCAGTAAGCTCTCAACCCAGCGTTTCCACTCCAGTCTGCTTTCTACTGCGTTAAACATTTGTGGGAGGACCTACAAATACTGCTGGGAACTGCGGAGCGGCCGCGGAGCTTGTCGCTGAGGTTGGAGCAGTCTTTGCAGTCCTTGTCAGGCCAGCAGGACTTATTGACATGTCTCCAACAGCGACTGTAAACAACCCCCTCGCAAATATGGAACATCTACAACTTGAAGGGGAGGGTGACAAACGCCGCCTAAGAAGCTCCAAGTTACCCCTGGAAACGAACAAACTCACAGAGGGTCAGCAAGCTGTTAGAAACAGACTTCAATCGGCACCACCTAGTCTATGTGTAAAAAATAATTCACAAAATGCCAAAGCGCCGTTTCCACCACAGCCGAACCCAAAATCATTAATCACGGCACAGATCAATGGCAGTCTAGAAGCTATAAACGGCAGAGGTGGAACTCGGTTGCAGTCTCTGCGACACGCGGGAGAAGAGGAACCAAATTCCGAGTGCCGGGTAGATCCTCCCTGTCGGCTTCCGAAGGGGCGACGGCGGGGAGAGACCCCGCGGCCGGGCCAGCAGAAGCACTCATGACTCCTGAGGACTCAACAACACGGGAAACCATCGCCCTCTCAATGTGTCCAATGTGTCCAGCAAAGCCATCCATGATCTCGGCGATTGTGGAAGGCCAGCAAATCGCAAGCCGCAACAACCAAGAGGACGCGGATGCTCCACTTACCAGCCCGAAGGTCCCGTTCATCGCGGCGGGGGTTCCGGCTCTGCAACCTCCCGTGGCGATTTCGCAAGCCGCAGGGTTGCTCGATGGGCACGGCTCCGGCCTCTCAGGTCTGCAGGGAGGGGCCAGGGAGGGCCGAGCAGGCCCGAGAGCGCTGAGAAATTGGTGTGTAGCAGTTCCAGACTCGGAAACCATATACAAGCACGAGTCTGGAGACGGCAACAAAGAACCTCACACCACCATGAACTTACCTCACTCAGGGCATGACGCCGAAGGCGGCCAATTCTAATCCAAAACAGCCGCAAAAGAAACAATCCATCTATGGATGGCGACGACCTACCATAAGTAACTCAGACACCCCGGAGGCTGTAAAACCACCTCCCAGAGGCCAGGCAGAATAAACTTAGCACATAGGCGACTGACCAAGCATAAAAAACTACAAATGTCTTCAATGACATTTTTTTCTCCAAAAAACTGCACAATGTATCCCAGTGAACTATGTGTCAAGAAATCTGGGAAAGAGAAACCATGATCACCTTGATGAGCTCTCCAATGCTGAGATCCTGGAAGCCATAATGGAACCTTCATCAGTACCAAAAATGAGAAAAACAGGGGTCCCCCTGATTGCAAAACCTTCATCTGAAAAGCTTGAAAACACCACTTTGACGAAGAAAGTAAATTCAGCCACCCCAAAAAATGAAAACAAAAAAATGAACTCAACGGGGACTCTAATTTCCCCTCATAAGAGTCCAGGAGAAATATTAAACAGCAAAAACGTGAGGCCTAAAGATCTGCCACTGGAAAAAATTGTGCCATCTGAATTAAGAGGGGCCAAGTTTGCATAAATCACTGGATTGCAACCTTCAGCCTCCTTGTAACACTAGTAATGATACCTTGGCACCGAAGACCGGCTCAGCAGGCGAAGACCTGAGAACCAATGAATACCAACAACTAATGCCAGATCCACATAAGCGGATAGAAACCGCAACGTCACAGCGACAAAGTAAGGGAAAATGTGTAGAGGAAATCATATTGAAACCATGCAAGAGCACTACAACTATACCAAAACACTACTCACCTACGAGGGAGACTGTGAAGGATGCCTCTGACTTCATCACATAGGCGTCAGAGTTATGGAGATCAATGGACATCGATGCCAAAGGATACCCCAACAAAAAAAAAGATATGACTACGATAATGTCCGCAATAACCATAGCGCTGAACCCCTTCTGCAAACTCTATGAGGCGATCAATGAGAGCTTAAAGGACCAGGCGACAATGATAGCCATGATGCATACTAAACTTGTATACCTAGAAGGGTATATAGGAGCTGCAGAACAGAACAAACTGAGTGACACCAGAGAGAAAACTCCTGCTAAACCTGTGAGCGCCAAACCAACTAGTCCTATCAAAATCAGTACAACGAAAGAATCGCAAAAAGGGAAGCAGATTGCGCAATCAACGCAAACGGAGCAAATTCACCCTGAGGTCGCTCCGAGGGAGGTTCAGAACAGAAGCAATTTTAGCATATTCAACTCCTACAAAAATAACGACGGAGGCAAGCTTAACCTACCGAGGTCTTTTTTCAAAGCAAGCTCTCCTAATAAATGTGCAATATCGACAAAGACGCAGAAGGAAATTGGTACGTGCTGCAAGGCCAATAGAGCTGAAGATCTCGAAAGAACAGTGGCAAAGTGAAAAGGAGAAAAAAGCAAAAATCGGACATGATTCACAAAGAAGTTCTGCTGAAACTATCTAAAAGGACAGAATAGCTCGTGCCCGGCAACAGAAAATAGTAAATCTACTCCAGCAGCAGAAAAAGAAAGGGAAAGGAAGAAAGAAGCCCGAAACCAGTAACTATAATAATGGGGCTATTGGGGAGAAAGGACAGAAATTGCATCGCAAACTCCCCCAGAACAATTAATGAATTTTTAGCGGATCAATCGGCCATGAACTTTTCGCAGTATTCACAGTGATTTAGAAGAACCCAACAATGTCCAAAGCGAAGAAGTAATAAAAAGAAAAAAATCAGTAGAGCTCAGTGCAGAGAGCACGCAAAGGGAAAACAGCAAAATCAGCCACATTCTCCGACAATTGCGAGGAGCAGAGGAACACAGAACCGAAACGAAGAACCCCCCCCAAGAAAAAAGACCAATCAATAGATTTGTCGTCAAATCGCGACAAAGCACGAACCTACCAGCGACAAGATGCATAGGTGAGTGAGAGAAAACAGAATCGGAGGAGACGCGCATCAAAAGGGGCAAGTGAGCCTGCTCAAACAAAGTACGAAAGAGCAAACTGGGGAAACTTTCATTCTGAAATTAGAACAATCATACAATAACCGGGAAAGGATGGTGCTCAACAGAAGGACATTAAGAAATATTTTCAGCCACATATCTACATTAAAAAGCTTGAGAGCAGGAGACTATGTGAGGGTGGAACCGTACCACAGAGGGTAGACTGCAAAGGCATGCATCCATATTAAGTTAGCAGCCAAGCCTTACTCGATCAGTAAGGCTCTAGAAGAACTCTCACAAGGTGGTTTTCTTCTGTCCGATATCGGCTCCAAAGCAGATAAAAAGGGACGGAGAGCCGAGGAACATACCAGGCAACAAACCAACCCGCTATAGGTTGAAAACGGACGATTTATACAGCTCTCAAAGATTATCGCGGCACAAGGTAAAGCCCCAAGTCATAAGTGCTAAAGAAACGAGAAATCCACTAGAGCCAAGCCGTCAAAGGAACAAAGAGATGAGAAACAGATACGACTCATCAAAGGGGTCTACAACCATCTCCACGAAAATGGGCAAGAGTCCCAAAAACAGGGAAGAAAGTTTCATTGATGCCAACAATCCCCAAATCACGAGTCAATTCACCAACACCAGCCATAAAGAAACAGTCGTCTAAACCAGAATAAGCCCTCTCTCCGATGAAGCAACTATGGGCATGGTTGCCAAAAACCTTATCAGCATACACCAAGAAATAGCAACCCGCACACCATGGCAAGGAGGTACGAGTGAAGGGGGGGAAAAGGAGCATTTGCAGTCAACTACCTTGCACATGGGTTCATGGAACACGCAGGCCCACCATCATTTACTGAAAAAGGGTGATGTAAACTTGGGCTATTTTGAGATCCTAGCTTTACAGGAAACGTGGTTGACGGAAAAACCACACTTTGATGGTTTCTCCATTGAATTTTCGCCTGCAAAAAAAAGTGAACTGGGCCGTCCATCAGCTGAGATTCTTCTGGCGGGTCGATCACGAATCGGAGTCAGCATTCAAAAAACTCTGTCGTCATCCTTAAACCATCTGGCAGTACTGACCAAATGGACTATGCTTAACAGGAACACCAAGGCAACAATAGAGCTATCGGTTGCAATAATCTGTGTGTACTGGAACCCCAAAAACATCTCAGATGATGATTTTATAAAAAACATAGAAAAAATACTGGACCATATACTAATTGAATTAAAAGTGGGGCATATTATAATATGCAGACACTTAAATGCCAGATGCTCCCCTAGTGCGGTTATTCAACAACCTAACACTCCAGCCGTAAAAAGAGGTGCGAGATGGCTAGAGTTAATGGAATCACAGGACTGTTACAATTTTGACAAGACTTTCTCTAATCCCAACCGACTGCCGACTCTGGAAAGAGACACTCTCAGTGCCACCATTGACTAAATCTTCGCTTCAGACAATCTTTTAAGTCTTGCAACATCCTTTGAAATCATTAAAACTACAGCAAGCAACCATAATGTTCTCAAAGCCACCTGGGAACTATCTAACCACGAGCAATATTACTGCGAATATCAAATCGAGCCCAGCAGTCAAGAAAACCGACTTAAATTGACAGCGGAAAGAATAAAAACTTTAAATTTTAACTATCGAAAAAAAGGGCAGAGCAACGGTTTAATAACAGCAGTAACCCCCGTTTACCAGCCACTGTTGAGTCCATACAAAATACAGATGACAAAAAAGTTTAAAAAGGCAGCTGGAACTGATCCTAAAATCCATCATTACGATAAGACCCGAGTCGCAAAAAGAACTCTGGTAAGAAGGCTAAAAAGAACGGCAAAAAAAACAAATACTATGCTAGCTCTAAAAGAAGCACGACAGGCAGGAAAGTACAGGCGTGGCTGAGAAACCATCGGATTTCCATGTATCAAAAAGACGAGGAGGAGATGCTAAACAAACTAGGAAGCAAAAACACTGGAGAATTCTGGTCGCTCATCAAAACATCAGGGGCGCATCCAACTCCGTCGCAAGCGAATTGTGTGAGCGAATAAGCATGGATCGTGCACTTTTCAGCCCTCTTCCAAGATCCAGACGGGAGGATGGAAACAGTAGTTCAAGCAATTAACACCGAATGGCATAACCTTTCTGACGAAGAGGACATTAAATTAACCATACAGAAACTAAAAGCCTCACGTGCTCCAGGGCCCGATGGCGTGACAAACATGGACCTCAAATCCTTCCCAGATGAGTGGATGCCCTATATCAGCAAAGTCTTTGATAACTGTGCCAAAGCTAAATCAGTGCTGAGTTCATGGACTTCATCCGTGGTGGTACCAATCTTTAAAAAGGGAAAAAGAGCGGGTCCATCTAACTACAGACCAATAGCATGCCGAAGACTTTCCCTATGCAATCTAGGAGCGCTATTACTTTAGAAACTTCAAGCATGGGAAAAGTCCGCTCCACTACACAACCCTTTTCAAGTTGACTTTCAGAAGAAATCAGGGTCGTCAATTAACATCATAATCTTTAGCCTCCTGAAAAGTAAATCATCAGAAGGGTTTTTAAATACTTACCTAGCCTTTATAAGCCTTACCCAGGCTTTTGACAAGGTGGAAAGACATTTGCTTTGGGATAAACGTTCTGCAGCAAATTGCACTACGAACATCATGGACCCAATAAAAGCACTATACTCAAAAACATTGATTTGGGTGAAGTTAAATGGAAAGGGCTCCCTTTCGGAAAGCATCCCAATCACAAGGGGAGTAAAACCGGGATGTCCCTTAGCACCGGCACTCTTCACGACCTTCATCTGAGATTATAAGGAGTCTACGGAAGTGGTAAGGGCTTTTCCACCAAAGGTTGGGGGAACGCACGTCCCTAGAATCCTTTATGCTGACGACATCACTGTAATAGACCAGACTCCGATAGGCCTTAGCCGCCAACTAGAAAACTTGGCGGAGTACATCAACAAAAACAAGCTCCAAATCAACAGAAAAAACAGAAAAAACAAAGATAATGATATTGGGCAAAAAGAACAAGTGCGCCATGGGAGCTTCATGGCATCTGGAGAACATGCGGATAGAATCCGTCCCAAAGTTCAAATATTTGGGGGTCATGTTGGACAACACAAAACAGGAAACCAGCATGCAAAGTTTCATCTGGTCTAAGGCGTACACCATGACTACACAAGCAAGAATGTTGGACAATAAGTTTGGGCGCTTCTCGCTGTTGCCGGTATTAAAATACTACAAATCAAAGGTAATCCCATGCCTGACCTACGGTGTGGAGGCTATGCCCATGCTCCCAGACAAAATTTGGCCAAAGATTGAAGCTTTCTTTTGGAGGTCATTAATTTCGGTCCCTAAATCAACTTCATTACCGGCAATTAGAAAAGAACTGGGGCTGATTTCGTTAAAAGCCATAGTGGAAAACAGAAAAATCCTCCTGCCAGAGTCTCCCACTCTGTACAACTTGATGGCGATTGAAATCAAAACAGGAGGCTCAAAAATGTTATCATAGGCGATAAAGAAAAAAACAACTAAAATCAATTGCCTGCTCACAGGAAGATCTGCTTGCAAACCCACTCAAAATAAAGAAAAAAATGGAGGAATTGGACTGAATCACCACCTTAGAGATGACAAAAGAACAAACTCCTGAGCCACCTATCTCCTTTACAAAGAAAATACAATGATCCTGGGGTCATTTATAAAAAATTTCCCAGCAGACCTCTGAGACAGCTCTTTATTAAAGCAAGATTAAACATGTTGCCGACAAACGAAATTTTACATATCGGAGGCATTAGCTCAAACTCCTATAGGTTGTGCAAAGATGAGGTGGTCGTGGAATCGGTTCGAGACTTACTTACATCATGCCCAGCACTGGAAACACTGAGAAAAGCATACTTGTCAACTGTTTTGGAAGCTTGATCTCTATGCGAGGAGGAGACATGGTGGCCACGGCTAATAAGCAGACATAAAACATTGTGGACAATCGCCACGGTAAAACTACTGCAACACGCCTTCATGCTGATAGCGCAAGGGGAAGAAAAAGGCTAAGCAAACGACATGCGACTTAAAGGACAACGCAAGCAAACAAAGGGTCGATGCCTTTAAGGACAAATGATTTTTCAGCGTTGTTAAAACCAAACAGTTTTTGGTAAATACAATTTTTAAAAGTTTTTAAAAATATTAAGTTTCGATGAATATATACATAAATAAATAACATTGTATGCAGGAAACTACTTCAACAGTCAACACCATATGTACATATGTGGCACCACGGTCTTAGCTTTAGCAATAATGCACTAATCGTAATAAAATGCACCAAAGTGGCTAAACATGGTTTTAATTTCAAACCACAAATGTAGAAATGCAGGCAAATAAGTTTAGAACACCTGCAGAGTATTTTTCTGGGTGCAATTCAATTCTATGAGAAGATCCCCCGTCCCCACACCCCACCTGGGAAACCTGCAATAAAAGGCAAGTTATATGTTGTTTATATATTAAGGCCCAGCCCTTACATGCTCAATAATTGTCTGTTCTCGTTTCTACAGGCCGCCCCCCCCCCCCCCCCCCCCCCCCCCCAAGTACCTTGGAAGCAACAAGATAGCCAGACCAAAGACGAATCCGTGACCCTTGGATGGACCCTGAGGGAGGAAGACCCTCTTCCTTGTCACAGTACCTTTGGTGCCTTGGAAGGTGGAGTGGTAGCAGAGAGGCGATTCCATCTCTGGTGCCTTTGTTACCTGAAGCACGCAATGATTCCAAGATGGCCGCTGTCTTCCTCAAATGTGAGAAGGCCCTTTTTGAGTTCTTCTAACTCGCCTCCCCTCACCCTGATTGGCATTGGCCGCTTCGTTTTACAAGTGGCCTACTGGGGAACTGGCAGACTTTAGCCAGCCCCCTCTGCAAAGGCCCACATCTAAGGCTGTGTCCGCTCCAGTCAGTGCCTGGCCGTGGTCCGGGACCCACTTTCCGATATTCTTAGTCGAAATGCCCCTTAAAGATAAGAATTATATACATGCAATGGTCTTCTCGACTGACTTCTCTACTCGTGCCATCACGCAATTACTGCTACTGAGTGGCTGTCTCGGCTCCACTTAACTATCTCTGCTTCTCAATTCATCCACCTTGCAGATTCCCCATGCTCTATGGTGACTCTGCTGTCTGCCTTCCATCACTGACTCATTCTCAATGACACCAACTACTGTATTGCTGTGTTGCATTTCCTGTGCCAATCCTCCAAGACGTCTGTATGAAAATCATTTTTAGCTGTGGCTCCATCCTACTTGTTGAATTTCACACCCAATACCCATTTGGCCTACTGTGCTAAATGGTTCAGGTTCAGAACTGTGCATTGCAGCATACTCACCCCCACCTCACCGCTCACTTTCTCTCTGCCTCTCTCCAAATCTGACTGGAAAAAGCAATACAAAAAATAAAAAGACATCCTTGCTGCTAACCCAGGCCTCTCATACCAAACTTGTCAGCAGCCTACATGACCACCAGTCTGTATTCAGAGCATACAGAGGCACAGAAACTGCTCTTCTGAACACCCATGAAGAACTGCTCACATCCCTGGACTCCAACTCTCATGCTGTCCCTCCCCATCCTTCTTGATCTCTCTTCTGCATTTAGCACAGTGAACCATTCCATCCTCATAAAAAAGGCTCCACGACACCCTTGCCATCTTGGAGCAGGCACTGGACTGGCTTACCTCCTTCCTAACTGACCATTCCTCCAAAACCATTCTGGGCCCCTTCTCCTCCCCTTCTGCCTCCGCCACCTGTGGCGTCCGCCAGGGCTCCATTCTTTCGCCCTGGCTCTTTAACATTTACCTTTCTCTGCTGGCACGACTCATTTTCTCCTTCTCCCCAGCTTCCAGTGCTACGCTGACGATACACATCTTTTCTTTAAACTTCCTACCAACGGCCTTGCACCCTCCTTCATGCCCGACTGCCTCTCTGCCATCCAAGCTTGGTGCACTGCTAATGACCTCTGCCTCAATGCCAGCAAAAGAGATTCTCTCTATTGGGTCCACTGCCCCATACTTCTTCCCTGCACTCAGGCCTTCCTCCATGCCCCCCCGCCTGGTTTCCCCTCCACTGAAGCTAGGAATCCGAGTCATCTTCGACTCCTCCCTTTCCTTCATCCCTCATATTCAGGACATCTAATCTTCCTTCCTCCACCCTGCAACCCCTCCAACTAACCCAGAATAGGGCAGCAAGTCTTATCCTTGGCCTCAAGACCAGGGATCGAATCTCTCCCGCCCTTCAAAGCCTTCACTGGCTCCCGGTCTCAGCACAGATTAAATTCTAATCCCTCTATAATCCACAAGGCTATCTGGGGGCTGAGGACCACTCTACCTTCAACACTTCCTGACCAAATACTCCCCTTCTTGACTCCTGTTCCTCTGGCACCAACTCCATGTGTTAAGCGTAGCTAAACAGAGAGCTGGTAGGTGATCCCTTTCCTCGGCTGGCTCCCTCCTGTGAAACAGCCTCTGTATTGAGCATAGCCTCAAGACTCTTCTCTTTACCTCTTCCTTCTGCTCCTCTTTTCCCTGCTAAACTTACAGCAGCGTGATTGATGTGCAGGACCATTATGTGTCCTCAGGGCCTTGACCCCGCACATCACTCATCCCAGCCAATGTCCTTCTGCTGCACTTACTTGGGCTCACCCTACCCATGGGTGGTTGCACTTTCGTCATCCTCCTCTTAGCACTAACCTGGAGCACTTCTCCATGAGCATCAACGCACCTATCTTCTCTCCTGCCCCATCTGCAATTGCACGTTCTGAACACTCAAGGCACAGGAGGTTTGTCTCCCCTTTATTCTCATTATTTGTTTGTAGCATAAAATCAATTATTTATCCTTGCTCTAATTCATTGTCTATCTTGCCTTGTCCCCACCCTGTTTGCTCTGTGGGTGCCTTGAAACAGTTTTGCTAATTGTATAAGCACCCAACAAGTGACCAATAAATAAATCCTCGACAATGCGTCTCGAGGATGGACCCTCTCTGGAATAAGAAGTCACTTGGTCAATGCTGTCGTTCAAGAGAAGGGAACCAAGCAGTGTCAGAAAGGCAGAAGTGATGGTCTGTTGCAGTGGTCTCCTTTGTCAGGTTGCCACGCCGGCTGTGGACGGCCCACAAAGCTGAAACTCACTGCGGACCTCGACAAGGCTGTGGTGGTGAGGATGGGTCCTTTGATTGTCATCAATTAACTTGTGGGGACGGGTGCAGTGACAGAAGTCGGTGTTGTGTTTTGGTAATTCGTGGTTGGCAGCCATTCGGTTCTTCATTGCTGCAGCCACAGCATGGACGTCAGCATGGCTACTAGCGACTTGCACGCGAGCACTGGACTCATCTGTATGCCACCACCAAGTTTGGACCCTCAGCACTCCTTCAGTTTGTAATCGCAGGAAACCCACTAGCAGGCCCTTCTCTGCAGGTGGCGACCATAGTCTTCCTCAGCTGTGGAAAAATTGACAGGTGTCGTGGCTGCAGTGCCACTTGAAGATCTCTTCACGTCAGTTGAACTTGGCAAGCTCCGGGCATCAAGCAGCAATATGCAAGAGTATCCCCTCTTGGTATGGTATTGTTTATTTATAAAGCGCCTATACACAGGCAAGTGTTTCAAAGCGCTCAAGGAGGGGAGAAACATGGGGAAAAAAACAGTCACTCAGAGCCCTTGAAATTCGGAGATGCTAATAGTCTGCACAGGCAGAGTAAGGGCGCAAAATACATTTAACAGTTTGAGATACAGCATATGGGCCTGACGGCGATTCTGCAGTTTATAACAGTGCAATTAAGGGGTGAAAACAAGGGGGAGAACAGACAGACTATCTTCAGGCATGGAGCGTACAGATTGTGCAAGTGCACGTACGGTCGCAGGGAGGGGTAAGTTCAAGTGCACCCAGTCGGTAGAGACTGGGGCAAGTGCAGAGAGCCACTCTTGGGTTCTCAAGTGCGATACTCCGTAGTTTGGCTTTCTTCTGGTCATGGACAGCCTCCGAACAGAGGACAGCGCTGGTGGACTTATTGGGATCAAGAGGTCTGGTCACTCTTCATCTGCACCCACAAAGATACCTCTGCAGGATGGCAGGCACTTAGGACTGGCTTCCAGGACACTTCGGGTGAAGAACGGCCGTTACGCGATGAGTCCTTGAATCAACACAGCAGCCTTTGGATTTGTTCAAGAGGTGCAGCAGCAGACTTCTTCCTCCAGTACGACTCAGGATACGCCTCCAGAAATACTGCAAGCTTCTCACACAGGCAAGTGAGGGGTCTTCGTTTAGAAAATGCCCCCCCCCCCCCATTCACTCTGGCTGAGCTAGGCTCAGGTCAGCCAATCATACACTAGGGACTTCATCATGCAGCACCCAATCAGGCTCCCAGGCATTCAAGTCATTCACCCAAAACCAGACACCCAAAACGGTGGATGTGTATTGGGGGCAACTCCCAGTCTTTTAGAGAACATACTGCATTTACTCCAGTTTAAGACAGGGCTGGCTCAGGCACACCACAGGCATTGACAAAACCAACAGAATGTGAATTGACTCCCCGTTCAGTTCCTTCAGGTCCCACCACTAAGGTGTAGCCAACACAAGCAGTCCTTAGGTAGGCTGTTAATTGTCCAGCAGCGGTAAACCCAACACTCAACATGGTCCTTCCACCCAACATTCAATCAGGGAGAAGGGGCAACAGAGGCAGAGCTTCTCAGGACTTGAGAAACAAGAGAGAAAGGCAGAAATCCATGTGGGTTCCAGTGGCCATCTTGCCTTTGTTCAGGAATCCACTTATACCTATGGCAAGGCCTGGGTATCCAAAAATGAGGAGCCCCAGAGTCAGCATGTAGCTGCTACCAGCCCATACCCTGCTCTGTGGACAACACAGGTACCCAAAAAACACTAGGGGTGCCAAGAGCTGCCCCTACCCATGGGTGCCATAGGGGTAATCCCATGGGTCTTGTTCACCAACAATATCAATGAAGAGCTGAAATGTCAGAGTTCCAGACGGGACTCCTGTGGCAGAAAACATACAGAAAAACACATACAGGGAAGTAGTGGGACACGGACGAGGAGTCCCTGCCCTGACAAAGCATTTCCAGCATCACAATCTGTAAGTCTGAATACCAGCAAACTTGTGTTTGGTGGTTCGATGACCAATGTAGGTTAGCTAAATCCAACTTGCTGAAATCAATAAAAAGTCAGCCCCCTAACAGATTTTCTATTCTCATGGCTTGTGCGTTTTTACAAAAAAGCGATTGCAAAGCACAAATCCGACTTGGCAGCAGAGGCTTGGGAAGACCTCCTAGAAGCTTCTGGCAAATGGTTAATTGGGGGCCCTCAGCACTTGTGTTCAAGTACAGGCTTGGAAACCGTAGTACAGGGCTGTGTGGATTCATTGTTTCGCTGCTCCATATAATACAATTGCAAGCAAATAATAACCCCCTTATATGTAACCAAGAAACCCTACGTGTTGCCACCACCTATGTACCGTGAATCATGCCTGCGTACACTTTCATGTCACAGCACCTCGATGCCTGTGGGCTGTAGTGCGCTCTACAAATGTAAAAAAAAAAAACAACCTAGTGATCAATCAGGGCACACATACAATTATCTTTTTAATAAACGAGATTTCAATTGCAATACGAAAGCAACTCCTCAATAGGTCCCCATGCCGAGATAGCATTCCAGCTGATTTTTTTGCAGTCTTAAGGAATATTGGGAACCCATGTTGACCATTGGGTTAAATGCCATAATTACCTCGGGTACTTATGTAGTCTCGTGGACCAAGTCCCATCTATAAGAAAGACCCAAGAAATTCACCTGCATCATATATGCTGATATCAATACTTGAATACACCTTTAAACTATTGGGCAAAGCAGTTTTTTTTAGATAAGCTGCGAATTTGGACAGATGAAAAGAAACATCTTAGCCCGCACCTGATTGGGTTTCAGAAGCAGCCTGGGAACTAGTGATAAAAGCCTTAACCTATATCTCTGTATTGCCAACGTCATCTTCCAAAGAAAGGAAGATGTGTACGTGGCCTAAATGGACATTCGTTCTGCATTTGATAGAGTCAATAGGTCTAAATAGTGGAGCGTATTCAAAAAGATTGAATGACCCAAGGAGCTGGTGGTCTTACTCTCCGTTACAAGAAAACAATAAGGCCTGTGTTTTATATGGCCCCAACGGCCATTGTAGTCCTTATTGCCCCACAGGATCAGGTGTGCAACAAGGTTGGGCCCTTGCACCTACGTTATTGTCATTATATACTAACCACCTATATGAACACCTTGTAGAATTTAAGGCAGAGCCACCCATCTGAGGGGGAATGGCGATTCCACTCCTTGCAGATGATTGTCCTTATTGCTCACACACCTTGTTCCCTAGAGCCTTTAATAAAGGTTGGTGTGGAATTTTTGTTCAATCGAGCTCTGGCAATCAACACTATGAAATTAGCTATTTTACTATGCCATCCACCATGTAAACTCCCAAAAGGCCCAACATTTAGCATTGGAAGGGATATAACCTTAGCATGCAACAACATTTGACTATCTGGTGACAACCTTCATACAAACACAGAGGAACAAAACATGCTGAAGCCAAAAGCTAAAGATGATCCAAGAATGAGGAGGAGTTTCCCCAATTTGCAAGATCTTTTAAAATTCAACCCATTAATAGGCTGCTAAACGTTTATTCATCAAAATCCAAGGCCATTGCAACCTATAGCTCGGGCTTATTGGCAATCAAGGACATAACTAGCCTTTAAATTGAGGAAAATAGTTTAAGCAACTACTTAACCTCATATTTTGGCCCCCTCTTCCACTACTCATAACATGCTGGGTATGGCTTATCTTGCTTACGATTTAACCCAGGAACCAGTTAAGTTATGGTTAAGGTCTTGGTTAAACAAAAAGGTGACGCTTCCCCACCATATCCTATGTCACAATCCTTCCTCAGACAATGGTGCATTGATCCCATGGCTTGCTTTTTTTTTGGAAAACCACCTTACCATAGTTAATGCAATACTATGTTTTACTGATCAGTCTTCAATCACCCAGTCATGGTCCCAAGGCAAAACTTCACTTTCTAACTCTGCAGCAGAGCATATGGACCGTAACCTTAACGAAATCCTCACACCTGTAAATCGGGCACATACCCTTTTTACTACGAATAGCCTTTCAGACTTTTTGATTAGAACTAACTTAATGTGAATGCTCCATTATTCATCCTATTAGCATTATGGTCGATCATAGGAAAAATGGTCATCAACCAGCCCCGATGTAGTGAGTAACTCCGGTCTACTCTGTAATGCTCCTTACCAAGTTATGATGCTCTTTTTGTTGTTTTGCCCAGCATACCCTACTGTTAGGGAGAGCACTTTTTAAAGTACTGTGACAAATGATGCATTATAGTCAATGAAGATCTGCTATTCACTTTATGCTTTTAGCAAATACAAAGCTCATGGCATGGTCCCTACTTAGAGATCTGCAAAAAGCACTGAAGCGCAGAGACTTTTTAATGAAAATTGTAGTCTCTTTTTTTAATATGTGATCTTATTTTAAAAATGATACCAACGACCCTTTAAAATAAAAAACAATATTGGATTGCTATGGTCATTGACGGTAATGCTTTTATGGATATGTTTCATCCAAAATAAAATCAATTGACTGATTCTTGAACCAGCTTGCAGTTAAACCAATAAGAAGCACCAAGAAGACGACTAACCTGACCTTGCCAAGGCATCTAACAAAAACCAAGGAAGAGAAAGAACACAAGGGATAGATGTCCTTTTCAAAGAAATCCTATGCATCCGGACTACCCTGCATTAACCCTGGGCCTAAAGACAGACTGGTCCCAATTTCCCAACATTAACAAAAGAAACCCAAGTAATAATGTTGGCGCTCTTCTATTATTAATACTTCGTATACTTTTCACATTCTGTTATACAATTCCCATAATATTCAGCAGACTTATTAGATTATGAAAAAGGTTATCTACCAATAGCAGTCTTTCTGGAGCATGCATCTGTGTTAAACTCACATTCTACCAGCTAGTGGCTGATCTGGAGTATTACAAATTGGTTACTGAAGATAAATACCTATAACTATTCCTTATCAGATGTATATAGGAACCAACAAACCTACTCCAAGTCAAAGCCCTCTGCATAAAATGTGAGGGAAGGTGTGCTTATATATTGTGAAGGAAACATCTTTACTATTGTACAAGGTGGTACAAAACCACTTCCAAACATAGAATACAAATTGGTACATTAATTTTTGTAGCCCAATCTGATGGGAGAATAGATGAGACTCAAACAGATAAAGCTCCAGAAAAAACATTACTGGTAAGTAGCATTGGTCTTTAGGGACTTTTGAATCCATTTTGTTCCCTGGAGAGTGTTTAATTTGGAACAAAGGCAAATTTATGTTTTGGCATGGACCTTTGAGTCTGCTCTGGATTGCGTAAATATTCAATATACTGAACTCCAGGTTCTAAATCAAGTTAAAGGGAACATTCGCTAAAAATACCAGCATTTGCCCTGTGACCATTGAGGGGTGTGTTCTTGGCCTGTGAGAAGGTTTAAGTTACTTACCGGCAACTCTTGTTCTCCAGCATGGGTCTTGTATGGATTCACATGCTCATGAATATTCCTCGCCGTCAGGCTATGAATCCTATGTAAAAAGAAACGTGTTTTGCTTTAGACTGTAAACTGCTGGTCTACACTATATCCAATCATTGTCCTTTGGGTCATACTGCCCCCAGCCAATGACACTGTCCTCCTAAGCTCCATCCATGGTGGCCATCTTCAGACTTGGTCACAAATGTAAAGCGGCAGTACGAACGAAGAAGAGCAAGAGGGGAGGGAGGGTTCAAATGTGGATCCATCCAAGACCCATGCTGGAGAAAAAGTAAGTAACGTAACCTTCCCCAGCATGGGGTCTTGCATGGATTCACATGCTCATTAATACAATTGCACAGCAATACATATACACAACCACGCCAGGTGGCAAGGCTCAACAGAAACGATACACTTACCCCTGGAAGAGACGCCCCTCAAACAGGTTGCGTAACACTGCTGGGCCGACCCAGCACTCCTCCCAGAAATCCCTGTTACTGCAGTATAATCTCATGAAGGTGTGGGGGACCCGCATGCAGCATTCCTGTAGACGTCGAGCAGGGGAACACCAGAGAAACTGTTGATGCGACGGCTCTGGTGGAGTGGGCTATCGGCTGGCCTGGAAGAGGTCTGTTGGCCAGACAATGACAGTGCATGACACAGCCGGAGAGCCACCTGGATATGAAAGCCTTAGACAGGGCCTTCCCATGTCCCACATGTCCAAACTTAACAAAACAGCTGAGAGGTCTTCCGAAAATCCTTAGTGCGTTCCACGTAAAACTACAAGACACGAGCAACGTACTTTAAGCAGCCGTGGAAGGGTAAAGAAAACTGTCTGAACCAAAGGCTCATTGAAATGGAAGCCCAAAGGAACCTTTGGCATAAAGGTGGGATGAGTAGCATGGAAGGTCAAGTATGGCTGCTTGCAGGAGAGGGCCTGGATCGTCCCGATTGACCTGGCCGAGGTGATGGCCATCAGGGAATGGCAATGTCTGTCTTCAGTGTGTTGATCACACCTAACGGGAGCGGAATTGGAGGGAAGGCGTCCAGGAAGAGCCCGTCCCACAGGAATGAGAAGGCATCCCCCCAGACTCATTAGCTGAGTATATTTGCTGGCAGACATCCGGCATTTTTAGTTGCCAGCTATCACGAAGATGTCGATCTAAGGAGGAACACACTCCTGAAGAGCTGAGACACCTGCGCTTATTGAAGTTCCCACTCCTGGCAGGACCACAGCTCCTTGCTGAAAGAGTCCACAATTATGTTCTTGGTGCCTGCTAAGTGAAAGGGGACAAGGAACATTCCCTGAAAAATGTCCCAGCGCCACAGCAACTGGGCTTCCAGGGAGCGAACTGGGGAGTGTGTCCTGCCCTGCTGCCAGATGTAAAACATGGCAAGTTTTTTTCCCGTTAAGATTTGCACAACCTTCCCCTGTAGCTGAGGCTAGGACTAATGTTGGTGCCCAGAAGACCACCCAGAGTTCCAGGAAGTTTATGTGCAAGTCCTGCCCTAAATGGGGGGAAGGCCTTTAAGTAGGCTCCACATCCCCTCATGGAAGCATTGATCATAATGGTTTATCTTCATGGGATGATTATCAATGGGTCATCCTTCAGCCATGTTTTCTTTCTATCACCATTTGAATGCATATGTAACCTTCCATTTGAAGACCACTAGATTCCTCCAGTGTCCTTGTGACCATGGTTTACTGGACCATTCCTGGTATGCTCTCCTATACAACCTTGCTTATGGGTCTAAGTGAATGCATGATGCCACCATCCCAATTAGTTTTATAATCTTCCAACCAGTCATTGTGACTGAGGATTGATAAAGAAGGACTGATGCAAGAAAAGTTTGAATCCTTGCTTCGGACAGAAAGGTTAGAGCCATAGTGGGGTTTAGTTTTTCTTGAAACGTCTTTATTTTTGGGTGGAATAAGGCTTGATTTGGATACATTGATTGAGCATACTGGATCATGAATTGTGCATGCTTTGCATGCTGTTTGACAGTGTTTTCAGTTATCAGCCAGTTGCCCAGGTAAGGGTACATTTTGATCATCTACTGGGACTGACCCATTGATGTGGTTGGACATGCAGCAAGCATGACTCAGGGCCAGGGAAGGCTAACCGATGAGTGATGTCAATCCCAGACGAGTTGGGGGCAGAGGGGATGGAGCCTCCCAAAGCCTCTTCCTCCCTACTCCCCAACACTGACCCAGTTATCAGGGCCACACATCAGGCATCCCAACACTTGTGAATGAAAACTGATTTGAAGCATACCGAGCTGTCTGCGATCTGAGACACAAGGTCACAATTTGGCGAGCGAAAAGGGGCAGATTGTGTTACAAACTATGACCACAAACAGGAATTTACCTTGAGTTCCATGTGGAGTGCGGGAGAGTGACCCAAACAAATCTGGGCAGCAGTCAAGTGGGAGCAAGGGACACACTTTAATGGGAAGCACGAAAGCAGAAACCAAGCAATCCATCCGCATAGCAGTCACATCCCAAAATGGTGGAATCCACTCTTCCAATACTCAGCCGGCAGAGCGGTGGTCCGGCAATCTGTCATTGGAACACTAGGCCCCATCCCCTCATGAAAGGGGAGGGAATGTGGAATGCACCCCTCAGCCAATTCCTGGACAAAAGCAACAATCAAGTACAGGTGCCTCTAGTGCCAGCCTTAGAGTCCCAATTACAATCAGGACAGAGGGATTAGAAAAGGGGGGATGGCGGTGAGCCATGGTGTCAGAGTTTGATTTTAGTGACAAGAGAGTACAGAGGCATGCAGAGAAAAGGGGGAGAGCAGAGGAAAAAACGAGAGAGAGCAAGGAAAGGGGAGCAAATGATCATGGAAGTGGAGTAAAGAGTAAACGAGAAGAAAGGCATTGGTGGAAGGACACATTTGAGGAGAGCACAGGAGAAGGTCAGCAGAGTGGAGAAAGTAGACAGTAAGGTCCGAAGTAAACAATCCATGTAGTCCATGTCAAGATGGTCAAATGTTAAAAAGGGTGCAGCTGGTGGAAGCAGTGGGAACTGTGCTAGGAAGAGGTAAGTGCTGAGGACTCGGAAAGACTTGCTGACCTGGCTGCAGAGATCGGTAGGGCCCTAAAGACTGCAAGAGGTAGTGAGAATAGTTCTAGGCTAGCAGGGAACCCTATTCTTAATTCGGGTGGAACCCTCACAACCATCAATGAATTAAAGACAGATTGGTGAAGGGCCAGAGGGAGTTTCTGAAGACACTCGGGCAGGAGGATTCATCGACCCCCATCTACCACATCACCATTGGAGAAATGCACTAATGGCATGGGCTGAAAAAGAAATCCATTCACAACAGGTGGGGAAGAAAGATTCAGCAGAAAGCTAAGCAAGCACTGGCTAGGAGGGCCGCTGTATGTTAGCAGCTACCTGCAGGGGGTTCAGAATTCGCTGCAAACCTGAGAAATGTGCTGGTATGGTAAAGCATTTAAGAGTACACCCAGAAGACAAAGAGAATAGAACTTTAGGACTTGGCATCATGGTCATCATGGAAAATGCGCTCTGGACTTTGTGAACATTCCTCTCTCATTTGTGTTTATCCCTTCTGTGTGATGAAGCCAATGCAGTCAACACGGAATCCCCAGCGGTAACCTCCTTCCATGTGGCCAGGTGACAGCAGCCACTACATGATCCCGATTCTGTGGGCAGCTATATGAGGGAGGATCACAAGAGAGGAGATGTCATGGCTTCATTGGATGAGGCACGCTATCCCCTTTTGCCTAAGGAAAAGACGCCTGATCCCCAAATCCCCAATTTACTATTTCCATGCATCGGTTTCCCCCTTTAGGGAAAGTAGAGAACCCTTTTCCCAACATCCTTCCGACCAACTTCCTATTCCTGGTGTAAAAACAAAAAGTGCCAAGAAAACCTTTTTCAGTTCAAATTCCCTTTCGTATAGAACTAATCCTTCATATTGAATAATTGAGAAAGGTTCTCCAATTACTGTGCACCAGTTGATATCAGTGGACTTCAATACCCACAACCACCAAAGTACTGAGACGAGGAGGAGTCTTCTCTAACCAATTGTTTGGTTTTAGTCATTCCCTGATGGCCTTCATAAGCCACTTCAAGGATTTTCTTCCCAACACCAGTTGGAGGTAATATCTCATCACTCCTTAAAATCAAATGCCCTTTTATGCATAGTTGATCAAAAACATGCCTAAAAGAATCAGGCACCTCCCCTTTTCTTAAATTGGCACATTTCATAGCACAATCCAACCTTTCCTTAACATTGATGAGGACCTCATCAGCCAACATAGCCTTACACCACTCCTCCTTTGTTACTATTGCCTGGTATATGCTCAAAATATGTTCATCTTTTTCCTCCTCAACCATATTAGCGAGCCTGGATAAACCACCTGCTGCCTTATTCTCACCAGGTAGGTACTCAATATCCCAATTGAAGTCTTTTAGTCCAGCCACCCACTTGCATATATTGGATGCCACCTTGAATTTCCTTCAAAGGTTTACAGTCTGGTCAAATGACAAACTGTATCCCCCACAGGACATGACAAAACTTCTCTATTCCCCATTTTATGGCCAAAAGTTCTTCCTGTAGTGTGCAGTAATTATTTTAAGAAGCCCTCAACACCCTAGATGCAAATGCAATAGTGTATCCTCTTTCACACCCTTTTGTGACAGCACAGCACCCAGACCATGATTACTTGCATCAGTTGTGATGATGGTACATCTCCTGGAATCAAAAGTCTTCAATGTGGGTGCGTTGGTGAGAGCAAACTTAATTTCTTGGAACTCTTTCACACTGATCGTACGAATGGAATCTCACGCCTTTCTTTACCAGTTCCCTCATGTGGGTAGATGTGCTCGCAAGACCTAGCACAAATTTGTTATAGTATTCCACCATGCCTAAAAAGGAAACTACTTTCTCCTGGTCAGCGGGACTGGGAAGATTAACAATATTGTCTACTAAATCAGCCTTTGGCTAAATGCCCTTTTCAGATATAGTATGTCCCAAATACTAAATGGATGCCTTATTAAACTTACATTTGACCTTACTCAAGGTTAAACCTGCTTCCATAAAAATATTTACCACTCTTCAACCTTTTTTTCCATGTTCCTCCTGATCTTTACCATATACCAACACATCTTCCCGGAAACACAGAACACCATTCATATCATGAAATAACTGGTACATAATACATTAAAAGACTGATGCAGCTGAAACCAATTTGAAAGGCATGCGCGTTTACATTGAAATAAACCTTCTGGCATAATGAATGCCGTCATATTACTGGCAGATGCATGGAATACGATTTGGTGATAAGCAGACCTCAAATCTAGTGCGCTCATGATCTTTGCTTCTTTAATGGTACCAAGCATCATTTCTGATATGTTGGGTAAGGGATGTCTGTCTGGGATATACAATGATTCACATACCTTAAATCAATGCATAATCTCAGTTTTCCATTAGGTTTATGTACCACTACCAAAGGAGAGACCCATTGGACAGACTCTACCCTTTCAATAACAATTCTTCTGCATGGTAAGTAATTCCTCCTCAACTGCCTCCATGATGGCCAATGGCACACTTCTGAGCTTATGTACAACAGGGACGGATTCTGGTTTCACTCTTATGTTGTGCATAAAACCCTTGAGACTGCTTAACTGATCGCGAAACACAGCATGATGATCCACATCGACATTGCCTTCTACAGCCATTTCTGATGGGACCAACTTAGTAGAGAATTGCTACATTTCTTAGAAACTTACACTTTGCTGACCTGCCTTTGAATTTCAATAAAGCCCAGACCCAACCCTCCAAATCGATTCTCTTTCCACCATAGGCAACAGGGCACATATCAACTGCATTAAGAGATATGGAAATTTGGAATTCCTTTCAAACAAATGTTTGGGCAGTAATGTGTACTTCGCCCCTGAATCCATCACCATATTGAGATTCATCTGTTGAAGTTCAATGTCAGCCATGGGTTTTTCAGTGTCAGCATCATCTTTTACAACAGTGACTTCATACGATGTAAAATCAATGAAACATGTGCAGCCTTCCATGTCCTCAGTTCAGAGCATCATATTTTATTATGAACTCGTTTTGAGTTCTGTTTTTTCTTTGTTTTTAAACACAAAGCACATAAAAAGCATTAACATATGCCACAAACTATTTTCTCACAGACATCTTTTCATATAGTCATACATTTGGTCTGGGTTTAGACAAAAAAAACAGTAGTCACATACAATACATCAAAACAAGTGAAAAAAGTATAGAGGGAAATAGATCAGTCTCTTGTTGATTGTAAGGTGCTTGCTACCCATCACCTCAACGGGTGTCTTATTAGCAATGAATGAGATTGCAGGGAATGGTGTCGACGCCGTACGTTTCGGCCCAAATGGTGGAGTTAGACCACATCCAACCTTGGTCTCCTATTTAGTCGAACCAGGCCTTAATCATAGGGTACAACCTGTTGTATACACTTATAGTTCATCCACAAGAGCAATATTCTCACTTTTTGTTCTGCAACAAGAGGTTAAGTGCCCCTGCCTATTAAGACATGCCGTGCAATCAACGCTATTTGTAACAGCTTGCAAAATGGGAAGAGCTATCACAACGAAAACATTTTCTTGTCAGATTCATCCTTTCTAAGCCTGACTCCTTGTGTTTCTCCTTTTGCGCCATTATCCTTCTGAACATTGTGCCTTATTGTCGTATCTCCTTGTCTGGCCAGTGGTTACTCCCATGTCCTGTTCTACTGTTTTTCTTTCTCATATCTTTCAACCCTGTTTTCCAACTCCTTGACACATCTGTGGTTATGCTCCACTTCTCTCGCAACCCTTATGACCTCATCAATGGTTGGGTTATTCTTGGCCCATAGTGCTTCTCTCACTTTCTTATTGCAGCATTCAAGCATTCATTGATCACACAGCCTTTCATTCAACGTGTGACCAAATTCACATGAAGCAGTTAAACCTCGAAGCGCTGTGATATATTGTTCCACTGACTTATCCTTTCCCAGTTTTCTTTTTCCAAAGTGATATCTAATATAATGCTAGTGCATTTTTTATAGTGTTTTTCTAACATCTTGATGCATTTTGCATATTCTGATAAGCCATCGGCTTCATCGTCCAACGGTGCAGTTACGTTTTCAAATTGCTCTTGTCCAGAATTCCCACGATAGTGCAGAAGGAGAACATTTTTTCCTTCTCCTGCAAACTTTAATCTGTGCATAGCTAAGACAGTGATCGAACCTCTTCTTCCAAGGAATGCTTGGCTCACCTTGAATCTCCAGAAAGTAATTAGGAGGGGGTACTCCTTGTAAAGCCATTAGATGTCCTTGTGTTATAGATTTTCAGATTAAATTTGTACTCAAATGCATGCAATTACCTGTGGCAAACGCATGCACTGTGTGTATTGGAACACGGAGAACCAATAACATTTGAGAATTGCTTGCTGAGTTTTGATGGTATAGTAGGCAGTACACTCTGGCACTGTGGCTTGGTTTTGACTGTTGTGATTTGGCAGAGTTGGTAGATCTGGCTGCGGTGATCGGTTGATGTGTGGCTCTTGTAGAGTGAAGATTTTCTTTTTTGATCGGTTATGAAACTAAGGGTGTGTTTTACCGACTTGTAGAAACATCACATCACCTTGAATCCTCTTTTATTTGAAATTGTTTGGAAGCAGAACAGATTTGTTGCAGGAATGTAGTTATTATAATGGCAGCACAATAAGGAGGATGCCCTTTCAATATGAACAATGAACACTCGACAATAGGGTAGTTGTTACGTTGTACATCAAGACAAATGGAGAATCACGAGGTCCGTATTACAGATGTACTGTTTATTTAGATGAGATGCCAAGTTGAAAGTATAGCAGTGCTAAGGTAGGTGGTAAGTGTTTAAGGCAGGGAGAAGGCATCCACTGCTCTGGTAGAAACAGAGAGTCAGCCCCAACTGAATAAAACAGAACGTTCTCTCTACCCAATAAGAAACATTCTAGATGAACATTCTGCATGGAACTAAACTAGCCTGCACATTATTAATACAAGACCCAACACATCTTCCCCCTTTAGCATTTCAAAAAGTAATTTGTAACCATGTAAATAGATAGTAATGCATAATATTGATTGGATACAATTCAAATTGTTACCCTTCGCCACAACATCATACTCCCTCAAAATGAGCCAATCCACCACCAACTGAACTGTGGCAGGCCATTACCACTCGCTCATAAAAACGGGAACCAGCCCCCAATATAGTCCAAAACAAAACCCACAGCATAATCACAGTCCAACACCCTGAAACGGAATGGTCCTAACAAGCCTTCCAAGAAGAAAAGACGTAAAACCATCCCACCTCAAAAATATAGATGGAAAAACTCACTAGTCAAGAACAAATTATAGAACAGTTATGCCACCCAAAAACAACAGTACCATTCTTAGTAAGCTGAGAGTGTACAAGTTACACACGTGTGGTGCAAAAATAACACCACCATGTGCGTGCTACTACGCTAAAATAAATAATCCAAGAATAACATTTCCTCTCATTACCCTCACAACAATTAGGTGGTGCCCATTGTAGAGTTAAAAGCTCAGTCACACATACATTACATATTGAAAACCCTCAAACCTTTCCTAGAACATGCACCATAGAGACTAATTCAGCATGAATGAGAAAATAAATTGAAAACACACAAATGCATTATTCATACCTGCAGGGTCCGTTACGATGAAGATTATAAAAGAAATTAGAAAGTTACAACTGTGAGAAAAAAATGTGTTTATTTAAATAAAGTGACACTCCACCAATTAACAACGTTGTCACCATTATGCTTTAAATAAAGTGACAGTCCACCTTTTAAAACGTTGTCACCAAACATACTTTGCTCAACAAATAACAAAAGCTGAGGCATTCTCCAAACCAGGAGAAACCCAGTTTACTAACACAATCATGACTCAACAAGCCACAATTTGAAAATGCACTGAACTTTAGTCCAATGCAAACTGTGCTGAAGTACTACGCTAGTACCTCAACTTTAAGTACCCCAAATACATAAATCCACAGCACAAGGGTACCTGTGTATTCAAATAAACAACTTAACCATGAGGTCATGGAACAACCAAAACCAGTATTGTTCCATACTTCGTGCTGTTCCTAAATGAATCAGCAACCAATCAACATCTTTTAAGATGGCTGACCTGACGTAGATCAACTCAAAACCTACTCCAAAACTTCTAATGCCCAACCAACATCAGAACCAAAACATTGTAACATTGCTTCATGTTGATGATGTAAACTCACTGCTGCAAAATAATTCCTAATGTGCAAACACACCATACTAATTGTGCTTCAGCATGAGAAAAAAAGTCAAATAGACACACACACGGATCATGCAGAAAACAGGCAGAGCATGGATGAAAATGCTGCAAAGGAATAATTGTTAGATGCAGAACATTACCATCCCAGGAGTGACACTACGGTAATATTTCATCATCAACATTCCATGAGGCAGATTAATAAAATACATTTTTCCTCAACGGCTCCTTAAAATGCCCAAAATAGTTATCTATCCAAGCTAACTCTGAATAGTTAATCTGCTCAGTAATAACAGGACACTTGTGTATTCCCCAACACGCTATAACCAACACGAGAAGGACATTCTCGAAAGTTCCTAAAAATGTCATCAAACCAATTACAAATGGATGGAGCGTCGTCCAGCCACCTCCATGCTGGCTCTTGAAGTTTTACAGAATCGCAATCCTGTTCAGGCAACGTTGACACAGTACAATCACGGTCATGAGAACTTACTGAGTCATTGTTCTGATCAAACTCCTCGGCAAACTCGACGCTGTGTCCTCGGGTACAATCAAACATTGTACGTAGTTCTTGCTGGAAGCCCTTTCACCCGGCAAATTCAGAAGCAAAATACTAACTTTGTTAAGTTCATCCCTCATAGTGGAAATGGGCCCGCTCCTTGATTAGCTCTCCGTCACTCCCTCTCTCGAATTTCTGCCAGCTATGGTGCAAGGCCAACCAGCCTTAGAAACAAACGACCGCGCTTCCATGTCATTCAAATGAGGCAGTGTGTTTTCATCGGGCCAACCGTCACTCTTGTGAGATGAAGGAGTTAAACCTCCTTCCAGTGACATCACCACCACGCTCCGGGTGATCCGCAGCTGCAGAGATCCCAATTCACACGGACCGTCTCCAGTGTCAACAACACACGAAAAGCAATTTCTCACCCTTGTCTGTCGGACCAGAGCCCAACCTCCGCCCTCTCCACTCGTATGGCTCTCACAGGCAGTTGAGGTACATAACTTCACAATTTCAATTTCTGTTACCTCAAATTGTAACGTGTGCCGAACTCCTCTCCAAACAGCACTGACACACGGTGCAGCCATTATTCGGCCGTTATGGGCTCCATCCACCCCCTCCGGCGCCGAGTCATCAACTGGGGGAAGGGGTGGGTAGCAGACCGGGTGGATGTCTTCCCATGGCGCCGGCCCTTCTTCCCGACCGCACTTTATCCCATGTAGGTTTTCATCCCTGTGTATGCTAACGATGCTGAAACTGCCAAATTCCTACACTTTACCACTCTCCGTACAATAACACGTTGCAACTGCCATTCATTCCGAGTAAAGGTCAGACACCTTGATTAATCCCATCCTTGTCGCCAATGTTACGTTGTACATCTTGAGACAAATGGAGAATCACGCAGTCCGTATTACAGATGTACTATTTAGATAAGATGCCAAGTTGAAAGTATAGCAGTGCTAAGGTAGGTTTAGTTTATTATTTGATAATGCGCTCCAAACCCAGGTGTAGCCGGGTGCAGCAGTTACAAGAATACTTAGGCTACATACATAGGTGATATATAACAAATGCAGTACATGTATTATTGATGAATTTGCATGAATACAGGTATACAGCATGTACAAGTGAATACAAAGATGCAAAGTACGGGTCCCTTACATGAGATAGTCTATTGAGAAGTTTCAGAGTTGTCAGTTAGATAAGTGTGCTAGTCGATCCAAGGCTAGCGCAGAGGCGTCAATTGTAGATCATTAGTCCATTGCCAATTTTTCACATTACATCCAAGTGTAGGGTAGGTTGGCTCTCGGTGCGGTGGGGAGTGCATTCCAGGCACGGGCAGCTCTAACCGGGAGATTTGCTCCACCAGCTTTAGATAGTCTAAATCTGGGTATTTCAAGTAGGTGGTGTTTGCCAGCTCTAGTGTGGTGAATAGAAGATTTTCTAGTCAGTCTGGCCGAGATATAAGGGGGTGCAGTATTATTCAGGCCTTTATAGGTAAGGGATAGCATCTTGAGGAGGACTCTGTCCCTAATTTTTAACCAGTGATGGTCTTTCCTGATGTTGGATATGTGGGCTCTGCGGGGTATGTCCAAAGCTGCTCTAACAGAATTGTTCTGAAGTATTTGCATTTTATTTATGACAGTTTTACTAGCGCCTACATATAGGGCATTACAGTACTCCAATTTGGACATTACTAAGGTATTAGCTAGTGTAATGCAATTAGTTTTGGAAAGGTAAGGTCGACAGGCCCTTATTAATTTGCAAGTGTAAGCTGTGGAGGAAGCTAGGGAGTTAACTTGTTTTTTGAGAGATAATGTGGAGTCGAGGTAAAAACCTACTATTTTTACCTCAGTTGCCACTTTAATTATATTGGCATCTATGTTAAAGGCACGATAATTAGGGCTAGGTTTTTTTAGGTTAGAGTCAGAACCCAGGATCAGTATCTGTTTTCTCATCATTCAGGCAGAGGCCGTGGGAGGCCACCCATGCCTGAATGAGGTAAATCTTATTTACTAGAGCCGTGTCTTCGACAAAGTTGTCAGATAGGGGCATGAGGATCTGCGTGTCTGCGTAATTAGTTTAAGTTACCCCCAGTTTGTCCAGTTTGTCAAAGAGTGGCTTAGTGAAGGTATTGTACATAGTAGGGGAGACACGTGTTTAAGGCAGGGAGAAGACATCCACCAGTCTGGTAGAAACAGAGTCAGCCCCAACTGAATAAAACAGAACGTTTGCTCTACCCAATAATAAACATTCTAGATGAACATTCTGCATGGAACTAAACTCACCTGCACATTATTAATACAAGACCCAACAGTAGTCATGGTTTGGCATTGAATACTCCTGCAAGACATGTCAAAGTTCTCCTTTATTAATGTGCACCGAGGGGTTTGGCACTGAACATTCCTTATCCCTCCTATGACGTGCAACAGTCCTCCCTGCAGTGCGAATGCTTGAGAGCTAGGTTGGCGCATGAATGAAAATGAATGTTCCTTTGACATTCGCTCACGGACACGTCACAGCTGTCTCAGCAGAGCGAATGTTCAGTAACTAGAACAGAACCCAAAGAATACAGGTGTTCCTTTGCTGTTCACACGCGAATGCTGGGCAACTTGAAAAAGGCAGGACTACCTTTGTTAATTGCTCACGGATTTCTTTTGAAACAAATGACGGATGCACGTGGTGAAAGCAGGCACTTTGTTTCCTTGAACGAAAAAAAAAAAATCTTGGTTGTTCCGACGTAAAGTACTGATAAATATACATATATACAGTGAAGGCAGAGTGTTATGGACGTAGTAATAAACAATTGTTAGTGCATGCAGCGCGCTTTGGGCACCTCGCTTTTTTATTGTGTTCCTGTTTAACACTTTCCCAGCTGTGATAGCGAGCAGAGCCTTGGTAGCTAGATGATAAAACACTGCGTTTCCGCCGTTAGGAAAGCAGAGCAGAGTTCGCATGCTGGCTGGCTGGAGAAAATAGCTTCATTTACACTTACTAATATAGTACGCTGACAGGTGCACTGACTGCTTTCATTCTCACCTTATAGCAATTTCTCACGCTGGTTGGCTGCACTCACGCCTGGTCAGTCGCAGGAACAGCATCCGCTTTCTGGTACTTATTGTCTGGACGGAACAAGTTACTTACCTGTAACTTGTTCTCCAGAATGGGTCTGGCATGGATTCACATGCTCATGAATATTCCCTGTCATCAGGCTGGGAAACCTCGGTAAAGGAAAAAATCAGTATCAGTTTCGTTTCTGATCTGTCTTTCTTAGTAGTAACCAATCACTGATCTCTGGGTCATACTGCCCCAGCCAATGACTGCCCTCTCCCTAAGCCCCGCCTCTGGCAGTCATCCTCCGATTTGGTAGCACGCAAAGTGGCAGTATGACCAAGTGAAGAGCCGCAGAGGGGTAGGCGGGAGGGTTCGCATGTGAATCCATGCCAGACCCATGCTGGAGAACAATAGTTACAGGTAAGTAACTTGTTCCTTCTCCAGCATGGGGTCTGGCATGGATTCACATGCTCATGAATAAAAGAATATATAGCAGTACACACATGCACAACCACGGGAGGTGGCAAAGGCTCAACATTAAGCATTACATCCAAAACTAAACATTAAGCAATTCTTACCTCCTCACCAGGCTCACCTTAGGTGAACAGGTTGCGCAGTACTGCTTGGCCGACCCTGGACTCCTCCCTGGAGTCCCGATCGACGCTAGAATCTTGTGAAGGTGTGCGTCGACCTACACGTAGCAGCCCTGCAGATGTCCAGCAGGGGCACACCAGACAGGAACGCCGTGGTAGCAGAGATCGCTCTGGTCGAATGGGCTCTCGGACGGCCGGGCAGCGGTCGGTTTGCCAACCGGTGACAGTGCATGATGCAGCCGGAGAGCCATCTGGAAATGGAAGTCTTTGAGAGAGCCTTCCCTTGATTCACAGATCCAAAGATCACAAACAGCTGTGACGTCTTCCGAAAACTCTTTGTGCGGTCCACGTAGAACTTCAGCGCTCTAGCTACATCCAGTGAGTTCAAAGTCCTCTCAGCCGGCGTCGAAGGCGATGGGAAGAAAACTGGTAACACCAAGGGCTCGTTGAGGTGGAAGTCCGACAGCACCTTGGGCATGAAGGAGGGGTGCGTCCTCAGCACCAACCTCGTGTCATGAAAAGTCAAGTATGGAGGCTTGCAAGATAGGGCCTGGATCTCTCCCACTCGTCGTGCGGAGGTGATGGCCACGAGGAACGCAGTCTTTCATGACAGGAACTTCAAAGACGTCAAATGTATAGGCTCGAATGGGGGGCCCCCCCCCAGGAGACTGGTCAGCACCACATTAAGATCCCACGCCGGGGCAGGAGCCTTCACCGGCGGGAACAATCGGAATAGTCCCTTCACAAATTCCTTCACCAGGCGATGAGACCACAAGGACGCCCGTCCCGTAGTCATGGTATATCGGGAGATGGCAGCCAGATGTATTTTGATGGAGGCGTGAGCCAGTCCAGCTTTGGCCAGCGACAGTAGGTACGGCAGTACTTGAGGGGCCGTAATCCGCAGAGGCTTGATCTTCTGTGCACGGCACCAGACCTCTTCCATTTATGACCGTAACACAAGAGTTGAGGACGCCCTGGCCTTTGCAAGAACCTCTCTGCAATCAGCCGGTATATCGTACCCTCCAAACTCTAGTGCCGCAGGAGCCAGGCCTGCAAGTTCAGCGACTGTGGGTCGTGATGGAGAATGGCGCCTCCTTCTCTGGAGAGTAGATCCGCGTCCGCCGGCAGCTTGACTGGTGGGGACATTGACAAGTTCAGAAGGTCCGGGAACCAGATCTGCCTCGGCCACGTCGGTGCGACAAGGATCATCCTGCACCTTGACTTCTTGAGCTGGTTGATAAGGCGGATCAGCAACGACAACGGAGGAAACGCGTATAGAAACAGGCCGTCCCAAGGGAACGAGAAAGCATCGCCCATGCTCCTCGGCTGTGGGAACCTGCTGGCGAACCTCTGGCACTTGGAGTTCGTCGCCGTCGCGAACAGGTCGATCTGGGGTTTGCCCCATTGTTGGAAGAGCCGATCCACTTGATCCTGGCGCAGTTCCCACTCTTGGCACGAGCGCAGCTCCCTGTTGAGTGAGTCGGCGATGGCGTTTTTATTCCTGCCAAGTGGAAGGGAACCAGAAACATCCCCTGGGCAACGGCCCAGTGCCACAGATCCTGGGCCTCCTTGGATAGCGCTGGGGATCTGGTGCCCCCCTGCTTCCTTATGTAGAACATTGTGGTGGTGTTGTCGGTGAAGATCCTCACCACTTTGTCCTTGAGGGACGGAAGGAACGACTTGAGCGCCCGGAACACTGCTCGGAGTTCCAGGATGTTGATGTGGAGAGCCCTCTCCTCCGGGAGCCAAAGGCCTCTTGCGTGGAGATCTCCGGTGTGGGCCCCCCCAACCCTCCAGAGAGGCGTCCGTCGTCACCGTCTCCTGAAACGCCGGGGTTTGAAAGTCCGTGCCTGTAGTGAGGTGAGCCCGGGTGCCCCACCATAGGATCGCCCGACGGAACTCCTCGTCGAGAGGGATCCTGTCCTCGAAGCAGCCCGTCGCCTGAAACCAGCGGGCGTCGAGGAACTCCTGTAGCGGGCGCATCCGAAATCTGCAAAGGGGTACAAGGTAGATGCACGAGGACATCATCCCAAGAAGGGACTTGATGACCTCACCCTGGCCACGTCCGTGGCCAACAGGTGCTGCACCTTGGCCAGGATGGTTTTGGTCCTCTCCTCTGAAGGGGGGCCAATTGCCCCACTGTATCGAGCTTCGCACCCAGAAACAGTGCTACTTGCGATGGAAACAGGTGGGATTTGGGGTAGTTGATGGCGAACCCCAGCTCTGTGAGTAACCGGACGATCCTCGCCGTATGTTCAACAGCGAGTTCCCTTGTCCTCGCCCGGATTAGTCAGTCGTCCATGTAGGGGTAGACTTAGATCCCCTGCAGGCGCAGCCACGCCGCCACTGGTGCCAGGCACTTGGTGAAAACCCTGGGTGCCGAACGGTAGAGCTCTGAATTGGTAGTGGCGTCCCTGAACCACGAACCTGAGGAAATTCCTGTGCCTTTTTAGAATGGGGATGTGGAAGTAGGCATCCTCCAGGTCCAACGACGATTAGGAAGACGCCTTCCTCCAGCTGTCCGAGCACGTGCTGGAGGGTGACCATCCTGAATTTCTGCGCCTTGATGTATTTGTTTAACTGACGCAGGTCCAGGATGGGGTGCCAACCGCCTGTCTTCTTTCTGACGAGGAAGTACCTTGAGTACACCGGAGCCCCGGAGCCTCTTGGGGACAAGCTCGATGGCACCTTTCTTGAGCATCGCCTTTACCTCCAACAGCAGTTGAGGGACATGATTCTCCTTCCTGGCCACGGGAGGAATGCGAGGGCACTTCTTTCGGAATTCCAGCAAGTGCCCGTTGGCCAGGGCGTCCAGCACCCAACGATCGGTGGACATTGACTCCCACACTCTGACGAACTTCGTCAGCCGGCCTCCCACCGGGGTGCTTCGGTGGGGGCCCGACAACCCGGCCGGGTCAGTCTTGCTTGGAGGCGGCCTTGCCGACGACGGCGGGATCCCCCTTGCTTGCTGCAACCTCTGTAGGCCTCCTGGGAGGAAGAGCGGGCCGCCTGGCGGTAAGTGGAGGAGCCACCGCTGGATCCTTTGGAGGCACCCTGTCTGCCTCAGGAGCTCCGAAAGGGCCGTCGCTGTTAAAGCACCCCAAGGGCCCGGGCCGTCTCCGAGTCGGTCTTGATGGCCTGTAGAGACTCGTCCACCGCCTTACCAAAAAGGTTGTTGCTGTCGAACGGCATGTCCAACACTCGGGTCTCGACGTCCTGGCGAAAGTCTGTCGCCTTGAGCCATCCTCGTCGACGGAGGCAAACTCCGTTGCCCAGTTGGAGAAATCCGGTATCGGCAATGTCCGTTGCCACCGTTATGGCGTGATCCGATGTAACCTCGCCTTCCTGCAGAATTTCTAGGGCCTCCGCCCTTTTGTCATCAGGCAGGAAGTCTAGCAGGGGAGCCATCTTGAACCAGAGCTCCCGGTCGTAGCGGGCTACGATCGCTAAAGCATTGGCCGCCTTAATCGTTGTGGCCACCGACGAGATGACTCGTCGTCCCAGAGTCCAACTTCTTGCCCTCGCTGTCCGGCAGGGAAGTGGAAGTTCAAGCCGCCGCGCCTGCTGCCGCCTTCTTAGCCGCTGCCGAGACTACAGAGTCCGGCGTGGGCTGGGCTCTGAGGCACAAGGGGGCGGCATCGGGGACTCGGTACTTCTTCTCGTACCTGTCCCTCTTGGCGGGTGTCATGGAAGGGTTCTTGAGGACAGCAAGCCCCTCGTCCCAGATGTCGTCGAGTAAAGGCACCGCGAGGATCGTCTTCATCTTGGCCTCTCATCGTTGGTACAGAAACCCCTCCTTTTTCTGCTCTTCAGGGTAGAGCTGGAAGAGCTCGGATGCCCTGGTTATCATGGCGTGGAAAGAGCCAACCCCATCGGCTGGAGACGCCCGCAGGTGTGGGGGAAGAGGGGTGACGACGGGATGTCTGCCATGTCATTGCCGCCGTCATCGTCCGTCCCCGTCGCTGTATCCATCGCCGTATCCTCTCTGTGGTCCGGCGAGGGGGATGAGGGGTCCACCGGTCTCGCAGTTACGAAGGGCAGAGCGGGGTGGACTCTCCCCAGTTTGTTCGGAGGACTTCCCGACGGGCCTGGTTCTGGCTCCTCCGTCGGGGTGCGTGGTAATCTCGTCCTTATTTCGGTACATAAGGATTGGATTGCCAACAAAATGGCCACCGAGCTATCCTGGGGCTCGGGCAATGGCTGCGACGGACGGGAAGGCCGCTCCACTGGGCCCTGTTCGTCGTCATCGACGCTATCTTCGATCACATCAGCGGGAACCATCCCCTGGGATCAAACCGTCTCGAACCTCTCATTATGGCTTGTGAACCTCTCGTTGAGGTCCTTCTCGGTTTCCACCAGTTCCTCCTCAGAGGCTGATTCCGAGTCTGTAATGGCCACTTGCCCCCCAACCCCCTCTTTTTCACCCGGGGGCTTCACGGGGGTCTTAGCGATGGGCTGGAAAGAGGATTCCCTCCGCGGTGGCAGGGATACTCTGGGCCCAGAGGCCGTTTCCCCTGGCGTAGTCTCAGCCGGCTCCGCCAGGGTCGCAGCGACCACTTCGGTAGAGGCCTTAGTCGGGTGGATCAAAGCCCTCACCACCTTAGGTGCGTCCTGGGCCTTCGCCTTGGGGGGAGGGTCAGCGCCTCGCTCCCCCTTTGAGATCGACCGGGTCCGCTCCAGTGGCCTACCCGGGTTCTCGAACTTCCTCTTCGCTGAACCAGAGTGTTGGCTCGTGGTCGAACGTGCCGGGGAAGTAGCGCCCTGCCTGGCAACCGAAGAGCCCGACCTTTCGGCGCTCCCGGTGCCCGTGGACTCACGGTGATTGGCCTTTTGTTGGGCCCCCGTCGCCGGGGCGCCCTCACTGGACTTAGAAGACCGCTCAGACTTCTACTTCGCCTTTTCACCTGCTGTGCCCTTCTCCAGCCAGGTGGTGAGGCAGGAACGACGATCTTGTTTGGTCCGTTCCGAAAGGTTCTTGCAGAACGCACAGTCTTTCTCCACGTGCGTCTTGTCCTAATGAAGGCAGTAGAGACATCGCAAATGCTCGTCCTCCTTGAAAACGTTATAAAATCCGCATCCAGGGCAGTTCCTGAACAGCTTGGATCCGGGCGTCGAGCTTCCCTTGTCCTGGGCCATGTCCGTTGAGGTAGGCTGCAGATCTTCCTGAATCCTCCAAGAAGTGTAAACTCGACGAAAACTTCACCCATGAGGGGCGTAGAAGAATTCCGAAACGGGTCTCCGTTATCGGAAGTAGAAACGGTGGAGCTTGAGGCTCGATTAATCGAAAAAATGAGAAAATCTCCTGAAAAAGCGTGAAAACAGTAAAAAACTCGAGAGCTAAACACGAGGACTCCCAACACTTGAGCGTGTGGTAAAAATCTGAGGATGGCTGCCAGAGGCGGGGCTTAGGGAGAGGGCAGTCATTGGCTGGGGGCAGTATGACCCAGAGATCAGTGATTGGTTACTACTAAGAAAGACAGATCAGAAACGAATCTGATACTGATTTTTTCTTTACCGAGGATTCCCAGCCCGACGACGGGAAATGAGCATGTGAATCCATGCCAGACCCCATGCTGGAGAAATAAAATTACTTAATCTTGATCCTGGCACCACGGCTACTCGGTGGGGCTGCAGTGGTGACACCAATTCCTTAAATCCTCGTCACCAGTGAAATGATTAGTCTTACACAGCAAGGCAGTGAAGATAATTTATTTACATAAAATTAGGTTAGCTATAAGCCTCACCAGCCTTATCCACAGCTCATTTCAACTGACAGCATATACATTCTCATTCCACCCTTGTCAGTTCCACATTACATATACAACATTCCCAGTAGCATCATAGAATGCTACAGAATCGCTGCGAGTGTAAGCAAGGTTGCAGAAACACCAGGAACCAAAAGGCGTTTGGCAGCTGGAGGAAGCAGGGTTACCCTCACTGAGAATTGAAGGCGTGCAGGAGCAGAGCCGTGGGAGAAGGCGGAGAGACTTTAAGGCAGTCCAGAGTGGAAGGCAAGCGGCAGAGCTGAGCCGCGAAAGGTACTGAAGATGCCAGGCAGATAGATCAGTGCGAGTCAGCCCAAGCGAAGTCGGGATCCTGGAGCATTGCGACAACTGCGCCAAACACAATTTGAACTTTGTAATGCTACCAAAACAGAAACAACAACAAGATTGTTTGGAAGTCAAAAAGGCAGAATACAAATGCAGCCCCCAACAATACATGGAGGGCATGAAATGCCGATATGGGGAAAATTGAAAGTGAACATTGAAAGCATTCCAAATAGCAAATCAAAGAAAAGATATACAATTGTGAATATAAAGAGACACTGTACATATATATGGAAATAAGAAGTCCTGGTAGGTCAGTAAAACAGGCAAGGTGCAATCCAATGGGAAGTCCTGCAAGAGAGTACACCAGACAAATTGCAAACCTGCAAGAAGTGTCAAGAAAAGGCAGTTTGTTGGACAAAGAAGGAACTTGTGTTAATGAGACTTACAAGGCTAAACAGCTTTGTACCCAACAGGATTGTTGTGAGCCAAGGAGAGACACAAAGAACTGTTAGAACAAGAGACATTGTCATCCCATTGAGGAATCCATGGGAAGGGAACCGCCCTCTAGAACCAAGGTTCTGTTAACTTGGAGAACGTAACACTTTTTGCAAATACCAGGTTAAGGACATTTCCCTTCACACTCTATTATTTTGTTTGCAGCGTGAGGGTCAGGCTAGAACGTTTGGACACAAGGACGGCTTTTGATTTCAGACAGCCTGTCAAAGACAGATCCTTAGTTTGTGGTTATAGGTAGGGACATTACTCTTCGAGCAGGGCCAGAGAAGCATGGTCCCAACCAGTTTAAGTTAATAAAAGTCTTTAACCAAAAACAAGACAACTTTGAGTTAGACTTTCATTTCGGACCCCTCACAGGTCTTACATGGAGAGATCTAGCCACAATTGGTTAACCTTCCCTCAACCCTGCCAGTTATTTGGAGCAAATAAACCAATAAAAATATATTTTAAAAAAAATCTTAAGTACAAACAATTTACATCAATCCAACACTGTCGAATCACGTGTTTAAAAATAAAATTTAAAAAAACTGTTTTCTTTTTGTTTTTCACCCCGCTCCCCCTCCCTGTCCAACATCACCAATCGGCACAGCCACTTTTACAGGAATCTCCTCAACATCATCTTGTGAGGAAACTCCATCCTCCAAATCATCCACTCTGCTCTCAAACAGACGCTATTAGATGTCTCCAACCTATCAATGCTTGTGCCTCTTCCCCCCCCTCCCCTCTTCTATTCGTCGAGGCTTCCTGCCACGCAGTTTCGGCGTTCGCCCATTTCCAGAGATCTTGCCACCAGGCCTCCACACTTGGTCTATTCTTCGCTCTCCAACTCATGCCAATTCTGCGCTTGGCTAGCATGTACGCCAAATCATTAAGCTTGGTTACATGTATGAGGTTACGCGGTCTAGGGAACCCTCCAACCATCGCTGCCCATAAGGAATCTACGTCAAGCATTATCTCCCTTCCGTCTAGGAGGTGTGCCACTTCCTCCCAAAATCTAACCTCCGGGCATACCCAAAACATACGCGCCATTCACTTCTCCACATTTCGGGCACGACTGCGGCACTGCATCCTTAAACCCAGCTATCTTCTCAGGGGTCATATATGCTCTATGCGTTACAAACAGCTGAATTTGTTGTAACCTCACGTTCCTAGAAACTTTTTTTATGATGCCCTTGTATCCTGTGCCACAACCACGCGGCCATCGACTCCCCTCCTTTTTCCTCCCAATCTAGCTTCACCTTATTCACTTCCTTCCCAACCCGGGTCACCACTAGTTGAACAAGTTACTTTCTTACCTGGTAACGTTCTTTCGATGGGATGGTCCGACGACGTATTCCATATCTATGACATGTAATCATCACAGCTGTGCTGCTTCGGAAACTTTTTTCGGCGTCTGCGTCCTGCGTCCTGCGTCGATGAGCCGTCGTCGAGGGCCTCCTCCGACGTCATCCGATGTGATAAGTAGGACGCACGACGCCCGTAGCCTCAGTTGTAGTTTTTTCCCCCAGAACGTGTGACACTAGTCAACTGCCAGTCAGACACAAAGCCTTGCGGAACTTAAGCTGCAATAGCAAAAGAAATTCTGCAGCGGGGAAGGCAGGACGGGAGCGATATGGAATACGTCGTCGGACCATCCCATCGAAAGAACGTTACCAGGTAAGAAAGTAACTTGTTCTTCGAGGGGATTGGGTCCTCCGACGTATTCCATATCTATGACAGACTCCCAAAGCAGTACCAGAGCAAGGAGGAGGGAAAGAATTTAGAATCAAGATTTAGAATAGCCAATCAAATAGCAGAGCAAAGGACCGCCTTGCCAAAGGCCAGATCCTGTGCTCGGATGGAATCGAGGGAATAGTGACGTACAAATGTATGTACTGAAGCCCAGGTGGCTGCATCACAGATGTTGCGAATAGGAACACCCCTCTGCAGGGCATTAGACGCAGCCATACCCCTGGTAGAATGGGCCCGCAAGCCAGCCGGTGGGTCCTTACCCGCCAAGCGGTAGCACTCCGAGATGGCCAAAATAAACCAGCGAGACAAAGTCTGTTTCGTCACAGCTTGCCCCAAACGCTTTCCAGCGTAACCAATAAAGAGTTGATCGTCCACTCTGACCCGGGACATACGTGAAACATAAAAGCTTAAAGCTCTCCTAGGATCAAGCCTATGGAGCCTCTCCTCTTCCTTACTAGGATGCGGAGGAGGAAAGAATGCCGGAAGAACAACCTTCTGGGCCAAATGAAATTCCGTCACTACCTTCGGAAGAAAAGAAGGACGAACTCTAAGGACAACCCTGTCCTTGTGAAATACAGTGAAGGGAGGCTTAACTGAAAGTGCCTGTAACTCACTCACTCTGCGAGCGGAAGTAACCGCAACCAAAAACAGTTTTCAGAGTTAACAGCCTGGGCAAGAATGTAAAGGCTCAAACGGAGCATCCATAAGAAGCTTAAGAACAAGGTTTAAATCCCAACCGGGCACCAGGAAAGGTGACGGAGGGAACACATTAGTGAGCCCTTTCAGAAACTGCGAAATCAAAAGGGATTTTAAAGTAAAAACACTCTTCAGACGAGCGCTTAAAGATGGACAGCGCCGCCAGATAACCTTTAACGGTACCCACTTGCAAGCCCCTGTGGGCCAAAGAAAGTAAAAAGGACAGAACCATGGGGATGTCACATGCAAAAGGATCCACATTCTGAACTCTGCACCAGTCGCAGAACTTACGCCAACGGCAACGGTACAGAGACTTTGTTGCTGGCCTTCGGGCCGAAAGCAACACCTCCATCACGTCCTCAGGGAGGTCCCAATCCTTATACCTCAACCTTTCAGAAGCCAAGCGTGAAGGTTGAGTGATCTGACCTCTGGATGGAGAACCTGACCCCCCTCCCGTGAGAGGGGATCGTCTTGGTAGGGAAAACGACGTGGAGGGCAGATGGATAAGTCGAGAAGGTCCGGGTACCACGTCCTCCGAGTCCACACCGGGGCAATGAGGATCATCCGGGAACCGAACTTCCGTAACCTCTGCAGCACTTGCGGGATGACGGGGACTGGAGGAAACGCGTACAGCAGCGGGAATGACCACTCCACCACGAACGCGTCTCCTAAGGCTCCTTTTATAGGAAATTCCCGCGAGCAAAACCTTTCGCACTTCCGGTTGACACTGGAGGCGAAGAGATCCACTTGAGGGGTCCCCCAAAGGGCAAAGATCTCCAGGAGAATCTCCTGAGCCACCTCCCACTCGTGAGAGATTGCGCTCTGCCTGCTCAGAGCGTCCGCCGTCACGTTCTCGACTCCGGCCAGATGAACTGCCGAGAGCGAAACTTCCTGCTGGATGGCCCAGAACTCGAGCTGCATCGCCTCCCTGCACAGAGGAAGTGACCCTGCCCCCCCTTTTTTGTTGAGGTAGTGCATGGCCACTGTATTGTCCGTCAGGATCAGGACACTCTTTCCTCGCACAGTCGGCAGAAAAGCCTTCAGGGCTAGCCTGATGGCCCTCAGCTCCAAAAGATTGATATGGAGTCTGGACTCCGACGGAGACCAACGACCGCTGACTGTCAGCCCGTTGGCATGAGCTCCCCATCCCGTGAGGGATGCATCCGTCACGATCGTCACCTTCGGCCAGGGAAGCCAAAATGGAGCCCCCCTCATCAAGTTGCCTTCGACGGCCCACCATAGAAGATCCCGGGCGACCGAGGGCGGCACCTGAACCGGGTCCGACATCCTGCTGGAGGACTACGACCATTGCGTCTTGAGTGCCCACTGCAAAGATCTCATCCGCAGGCGAGCCTCTGGCACCAGAAGAATGCAGGATGCCATGAGGCCGAGCAACCTCAAGAACTCCAACGCAGGGAGCGTCTGGGCATGCTGAAACTTGTGCACCATCTGCTGAATGTGAAGAGCCCTCACCTGGGGAGGAAAACACTGCCCCAGGGAAGTGTCGAGCACTGCTCCGATGTACTGGAGCCGCTGTGTTGGCGTCAAATGGGACTTCTTTAAATTGAGGGAGAAGCCCAGCCTGTGAAGGGAGCGGCAGGTGACGGACAGATGATCCAGGACTTGCTCGGTAGAGCTCCCCCTGATCAACCAATCGTCCAGGTAGGGGTAGACGTGAATCCCCCCTTGCCTGAGATGCGCTGCCACCACCACCATGAGCTTGGTGAAAACCCTCGGGGCGGAGGTCAATCCGAACGGCAGGACCCGAAACTGAAAGTGCGAGTCGCCAACCGCGAACCTCAGGTACTTCTTGTGCTTGGGATGGATCGGCACATGGAAGTAAGCATCCTTGAGGTCGAGTGACACCAACCAGTCCTGAAGCTGAAGGGCCTGGAGGACTTGAGAGAGAGTAACCATCTTGAACTTGTCCTTCCTGAGGAGTTTGTTCAAACCGCGCAAGTCCATAATGGGTCTCAATCCCCCATCTTTCTTCGAAATCAAAAAATAAGGGGAATACCATCCCTTGTTCCTCTCCGCTACAGGCACCAGTTCTATGGCGCCTTTCTCCAGCAGGGCTTGAATTTCCTGCGCAAGGAGCGGATCCGGACTCTGCAAAGAGACGTTCCCCGGTGGATTGTCGCGAGGCCTGTGCCGAAAGGGAAGACAGTAGCCGTGGGTTATGATCACCAGAACCCACACATCTGAAGTAATGGCTTGCCACTCTACAAGATGCTGCGCCAGCCTTCCCCCAACCGGCGAACCATGGGGCATGGCCTCACGACTGAGTGGGAGCGGCTGCAGCGTTACCTGAGGGCAAAGAGGCAACTGCCCGAGCGGCCTTGGCACCACGGGTACCCTGTCGTCCACCTCTGGTACCCCTGCGGTGGCCTCTTTGACTGCCAGCTCCTCTCGCTTTACTGAAGGATGAGTAATAGCGAAAGGAACCACCCCTCCACTGCTGTCCCCTAGGACGAAAAGGCGGAGGCTGGCGAACTGCAGCGCCCAACGACTTCGCTGCAGCTTTTGAGGTCTGCAACCTCTCAAGGCTCTCGTCAGCCTTGCTGCCAAAAAGGTGTTCACCGTCAAAGGGCATGTTGAGGAGCCGGGACTGCACATCAGGAGCAAATCCCGACTTCCGCAACCACGCAAACTTGCGTATCACGGTGCTCGCCGCCATGGACCTACTGACGCATTCAGCTAAATCCAAACCCGACTGAACGGATTCACACATGGCATCCTTACCATCCTGGACCATAGCAAGGAAACCATCCCGTTCGTCTCCTTCGGGAATATGTTCAGCCGCCAACGCAACACAGTTCCACAGAGTGTGAGTGAAACGAGACAAGGCACAAATGGAGTTGGCCGCCTGAAGCGCCATACCACCAGAAGAAAACACTTTCTTCGCCCAGCCATCAAAACGTTTGTCGTTCCTATCAGGAGGGATGGTAGGGTACGACGCCTGCTTTGCCGGGGCCGTGGCCGCCTGCACCACCAAACTCTCCGGAGTGGGGTGCCTGGTCAAGTAGCAGGGGTCGCTACTGGCTGGACGGTATTTTCGCCACAAGGATCTGCCCACCGCCGGGAGACTCTCAGGAGCAGTCCAAGCCGCCGCCAGCCTTCTCTGTAAAGCCATATGGTACGGCAGTACCGGGTCAGTTGGGGGACCAACATCAAGGATGTCCGTCAGATCATCCTGCACAAACTCCCCTGGGGGAGCAGACCATCCCAAGTACTCAGAAACCCTAGCCATAAGGCGCCGGTACGAAGAATCGGCATGAGAGCCAGGCTCAGGCCTACAAAACACCACCTCCGGAGAGGTGTCCAGTCCACTGGCATCATGCAGTGACTGTCTCAATTCGTCAAACTGACTATGGCCCGAGACAATTTCATCTGGAACCTGACTAGGAACCAGGCCATCAGAATCCTCATCCGCCTCCGAAATATAGTCCAGGTGGCGAAAAGAAGGCACCCGAGAGTGCTTGCTCTTAGCCAGAGCCTTCCTAGGGGGTTCTCCCGTGCCACGGGGTACCTCCGACATGAAAGGCGTCGATGGCGTCGAGCGAATCGGCGCCGAGAGAACCAGCATCGGCGCCGAGAGGATCGGCGCCGAGGAAATCGGCGTCGACGTCAGACGCAGCGCCTCCAGCATCGGCGGCGTCGACACAGCCTTCGAGGCCGGAGCCCCGAGCGCGTCCCTCGACGACCCGAGCGTCGACGGCTTCGACGACTGCTTCGAAGCCGGAGCCCCGAGAAAGCCTGTCGACGCCCTCGACGCCTCAGACGTCGATGTCTTCCTTGAAGACTTCACAGGTGCACACGGTCTCGAACGCGTCGAGGACCGGGACCTGGAACGGGTACTGCGAGAACGAGTCTCCTTGTCCGAACGGGACCTCTCCCGTGACTCGTGCCGACCACTCATGCGAGCGGTGTCTCTCGACCTCACATGACCGACCTCACTCCGGGGCGCGGACGGCTTAGTACCCTGCGACTCAAGAATCGCCAGCATTTTCTTCCCGAAGGAAGCCCATTCCTCCGGCGTCGCACGGCTGGTGGGGTAAGCGACGTGCCGGGCAGAGTCCTCCGAGGAGGACCTGGAAGACGACCGGTGTCGGCGCTTCCGAGAACGCCTCGAAGAGGCTGAGGAGTGGCGAGACCGACTCCTAGAAGGAGACCCACGAGACTTCCGACGATGACGCGAAGAGTCACCCCTCGAATCATCCGTCGAAAGCCCCGCAGACTTTGACTTCCTGGGCTTGGACACCCGACCTACCGACAACTTCTTCTTACGTTCGCGTAAGGCTTTGGACGTGAGCGACTGGCAGTCGATACAGTCATCCGTGTCGTGGGCCTCCCCAAGGCACCAGAGGCAGGCGTCGTGCGAGTCCGTCACCGACATCTTGGACCCACACTCCCCGCACTTCTTGAAACCCGGACGCGGGGTCGAAGACGAAGTAGAAGACATCTTCACACGAAGGATTTGCACAAAACGAACAGGTTCGAAGAACCGAGAAGAACAGAACTCCAAAGAGTCGAGGCGTGAACCGAGAATCACGAAGCAACACGTTCGCGGAAAAAACGGAACTGAGGCTACGGGCGTCGTGCGTCCTACTTATCACATCGGATGACGTTGGACGTCGGAGGAGGCCCTCGACGACGGCGCATCGACGCAGGACGCAGACGCCGAAAAAAGTTTCCGAAGCAGCACAGCTGTGGTGATTACATGTCATAGATATGGAATACGTCGGAGGACCCAATCCCCTCGAATATATATTCTGGAGACCTAATGTCCACCTTCCGATACGTCCCAGAATGTCTCCACCACAGTGTCAGGCTGCTGTGTCATGGCCGACTCCGTCCACGCACTAATTGACTTAACTAAACTGGCGTACGTAATGTACTGACCATGGTGTAATCCAATCTCTCCTCAAATGTGATCGCTGCACCTTCTCGCCATACATCTACCAGCGTCGCTATGCCCACAGTCTCCCAGTGCCTCCCCGCCCCAAAGTATCTTGCGCATTTGTAAGTCATTTCCATCCAACGCCACTACAGTATCTGTGCGGAGTACGGCTTCGGATTAGCCAGTAGCTGGCAGGTCCTTTACCAAACCTTTTTACCCATTTCCAACAATACAGAGCCTCCTCTCCATCTGCCAGCTGGCAACCATACCCATTCTTTCAAAAAATAAGGACCACGCTCTGCCCCAAGCTACCTGGATTTGGACGTGGACTCATCCGCCAGCCATCTTGTCATGTACTGGAGTTGGCTGGCAAGGAAATACACCACAAAATTAGGTAGTCTGACTCCTCCCAGTTCGTATGGGTTCTATAATTTCCACCGCGCAATCCTGTTTCTACCATTACCCCAAATAAACCCTCTACACATGCTGTGTCTCTCCACAAAGAGGCGTCTCAGTATCAGATTTGGAATATTAACAAAATAGTGCAATAACCTAGGCAGTACAACCATTTTCAGCAGAGCCACTCTCCCCATCATGGTCAACGGTAGCTTGGCCCAAAATATCATGCTGTTTTTAATGTTAGCCACTGCTTTAACCGTATAATGCCTATATTCTGCCTCAACCTTATGGTAGATAGCAATACCTAAGTATCTAAACGTATCGGCCACCAACCCAATCTGTAGTATGGGGAGCTTGCCTACCGGTAATCCCATGTACCTGCCCAGAGGCTTGATTTACTGGTGTTAACAGTTATACCCGACAACTTTGCATACTGTTCCATTACTTCTAGAACATACTGCAGGTTCTCCTCAGGGTATTGTAAATATAGCAGCATATCATAGGCATACATCGAAATTAGATGCATCCCCTTTGGTATTAATCCAGACTTCACTGTACTGTTGCTGTAAATATGCTGCCAGGGGCTCAAGTGCCAGTATAAACAGCATTGGGGACCACAGGCATCCCTGTCGGGTGCCCCTGCCGAACCGCCACTCTTCAGAAATAGTCTTCCCTGTTTTGACCCGAGCCAACGGGTCACTACTGTATAGTAGCTGTACCCATTTGAGGCAACAAGGCCCCACGCCATATTTCTGCAACACTGCAAACAGCCATGGCCACTTGACCGAGTCAAATGCCTTCACAGCATCTAATGAGATTATAGCTATTTCTTGTGAGCTCTCGCCAGTCTGATCTATAACATGATGCAGCTGCCTAAGATTATCAGTTAGATTTCTCCCCGGGACAACCTGTTTGGTCTGGATGAATAAGGCAATGTAGAAAAGGTTTCAGCCTATTCGCCAACACCACTTAATATTTTACTATCTTGGTTAAGCATCGAGAGCGGCCTGCAGGACCCACACTCTTCATCCGGTTTGTTAGGCTTCAACAGTGGAATAATTATTGCTTCCCACAGGGAACCAGATAATCCACCGACCTCAAACGCCTCATTTAAAATAGCTAGCAGGGGAGGGAGAAACTCCTTCAGGAATGCTTTATAAAACTCACTCGGTAGGCCATCTGCTCCCGGGGCTTTACTAGTGGGTAGTAATTTGATAACATATTCCAATTCCTCCAGTGTCATAGGCACCTCTAGGCTCTCTCACTCCCCTCCAACTGCAGCAGGGTCATTTCATCCAACGCTTCCTCTATGTCTATCTTCATCTCCCACTTCTGCATATAGGTCTTCATAATATTCATACAATCTATCATTCAGCTCCTCTTGGGTATCTCGTATTCGCCCGACAGCCCCTTTAACCACCCCGATAGCCTGCCGTGGAGATTCACTCTTGTACAACCACACCAATAGCCTGCCCGGTTTGTCACCCTCAGCATGTTGTTTCTCTAAATACTTCTCATAATTCAAGTTACACATATCCCAGTGTCCTCTACATGTTCATTGCAGTTGGTTAACGGTCCCCACCTCTCCTGGGGAGTCTTCCCCCTTCCCATAATTTGGTTTCTAGTTCTTCCACTTTGCTGAGGTCTCTAATAACACTACCCTGCATCCCATTGGATTACGATTTGGCCGCCCCTCTCACCACCACCTTGAACACCTCCCACAGCGTCCCCGCTGAAGTAACGCTCCCAGTATTAAGTTGAAAATACTCTACTATATCTTTCCTCAAGCCTTCTCTAAAGGCTGTATCCCTCAATGCCTCTGCTCTAAGTTTCTACGCCAGGATTGTCACCCTAGGGGTTGTAATTTGCCACGTAACTATCAGTGGCGCATGGTCCGAAAGGACTATGGCTTTATATTCAGTTTTTGTTATAGCATGTAGTAATGCAGGCCCCACAAACACGTAATCTAGTGTAGTACATAAATTTGGCGGGGCAGAGTAATGCGAATACTCCTGCCTTGCGGGTGTTGCATCCTCCATACATCCTCGAGGTGAAATTCACCCAATAGGGCACGCAAAGCTTTCGCAGCAGGGGCCGGCCCACCTGGTCTTCCATCCGACCTATCTAGACTCAGGTCCAGCATGCAGTTCAAGTCACCACCCCATATCACTGCTCCATCCATGTATGGGCTAATTTTGGCATACAGATTCTTAAAATAAGCTCCTGTGTCATGATTGGGAGCATAAACATTCACTTCCGCATGCTCTACCAAACCTTTAATCATTACCATTCTACCCTCTCCATCAATTTAAACGGGACATGCGGTGCAATCCAAGTAAGGACCCACGCGTGTAAGCCTAATATGTAGCTCCTAAGGTCATGCCCTTCCATTTCCGTATGACCCCTCCCATCCGTTCCTTAGTTAAATGAGTTTCCTGTAATAATGCCACATCCACCCTCAACCTCTTCAAATACATCACCTGGTTACGTTTAATATAGGAGTTTAGTCTCCTCACATTCCATGTCACCATCCTAAGGTTGCCCATATGATCCATAACCTACCCCCATCGTTCCCTCTTTCCTTCCAATAATCCTACTCTTTGGCGTGCAAATGCAGGCTTGTGTCCTCATTTTCAAAGCTACTTCATGATCACAGGCTTTCCCCCTTCCCTTATCCCCAACTGCCTTCCCAACCTCCCTCCCCCCCAACAAAACTACCCCAACACCAAACCCCCCATCCACCCCCCCCCCCCCCGACACTCCCAAAACAAATGCCCCGCTCCATCCCTGGATCGCATCTAGCCCTTTTCTACGGTTCACACCGATACTCAGAACTCAGCAGGGCAGTACTAAACTACTAATCTCCTAACTATGCTTCTACTGTCACTCCTGTACAAGTCTCTTTTTCACCACCTGCACCCTCGATTGAGGGTCAGCCCATCGTGATTAGTCTAATATCTTACATATGGCCCTAGCGGTAGCCACAACATTCAATTATACTTAAAAGCAGCCGAAATATCTAAACATAGTTTACAGTGGGCCATAGTGACCTGTAATGTTCACCCGTCTGTTTTGCTTTCCGTCTGATCGCCTGCATCCGCCGGACAGTTCTGCGCATCCACCCATGCTGTCGCCTCCTCAGGCGTGTCAAAGAACCGCGTTCTGCCATTGTGTAGGACTTAGTTTTGCCAGGTACAGTAGCATGTATTTATACCCCGCATCACACAGCCTCCTCTTCGCCGACACGTAGCTCAGCCGTTGTCTCCAGAAAAGTAATCCGGCAGCCCAATGATGCGGATGTTGTTCCTGCACGCTCTCCCTTCTGCCTCCTCCACTTGATTCTCCAGATTGTGTACTTGCTGCCGGAGTGTCGTCACCTCCCTGGCATTGTGAGCGCTGGTATTCGTGTTGGTTGCCACATCCTTTTCTAGTGTGCCGTGCGTTCCGGCAGCTTCCTGACATCTAAATCGTAAAAGATTCATGTCCACACAAATAGAGTATTTTCTGCTTCAGTGAGGACCGCAGTTCAGCTATGGATGCGTCCATCCTGCTCGCCCAGGACGTCTTCAACTCCGCTATAGCATCTAAGATCAGGTGGTCATCTTGCGTCCGGGTCCCTTTCCGCTTGTGCCTCCTGCTTTTGGCACCATCCGGCGTGGGGGCCGCCCTGGTGAATTCTTCCATTGTGGGTTGTTTGCACTTGGCTTTGCCCGCCTTTGTCGTCATGTCTGCAGTCGTCCCATGCCGACTTCGGTAAAGGGTGCAAGGTCCAATTGTATGCCACAGTCGACTCTTAGGTTATCTACCCCTTTCACGGAGCGTGTCTTGCAATTCCGTTGAACTTGCGCCTGGTTCTAGCAGTGTGTTCAACAGCTGGTATGGCCACTGTGTCCCCTTGAACAAAGTGTCTGGTCAACTATGTGGGCTCCACTCCAGTGTTCATATCATCCAAAGCCTGAGTGGCGCAGCCGCTAGGCGCAGCTTCATCTAAGCTCACCAGTGACCTCAATCCTGTAGTTCCATGCCTGGGTAGCAAAACGATATCTAAGGGGTGCTGCAGCGTGCACCCCACCACTGGTGCTAGCAGGCACACAAGCCCTCGCGCATCAAGTCAGGGTACCGATCTCTTCAGTTCTCATGAGCCATCATTGGCCACTGGGGGGGGGGGCTCGCCACATGCAAACCTCAAATGGCTGTAATATCAGACCCTGCCAGCAGCACTAGCCACCATAGTATGCACCCCTGTGTGAGCAGCTGGCGCAATCAATGGCCACATAGAATTACAGGATGTGGCCGGGAAACAATCTGTCTCTTCCTCTGCGCACTGCCAGACTGCCCGCTGCTATCCTTTATCTGTCAGCCAACGTTCTACAAAGCGTATCTGGGCCACATGTGCTTGTCGCCGTACAGCATATTGTGAGCACTGCAACGCTCTGTATCCTTGAGCAGTCTTCCAGCCGACTACATCCACAGCGGGGTGGGAGGGTGCACGCAACACCTTTCTTTTGCCTCAATGTTAGTCACTGTATCAAGTTACATGGGGAAAACAGCACCTTATCCTTGTATCCAGTCAGCGCAGCGCTCTTGTCAATAGCTGCACAAAGAAACAGTAACCGGTTCATCTGCGCTGTTCACCGGAGCTCGTATCACCTTGTAGCAATGTTCAATCCAGGTCACAACAGCGGCCAGCGTGTCTATCGTACCTAGCGCAGGCTGCTTCAGGGGCCAGCACAACGCGAATGCCCTAGCACATTGTGTCACCAACATGAGCCGTGCAGCTGCTGAGCTCCGATTGGCGAATTCAACACGAGTTACTGGTTCTGTGCACCCGGCCGACACCATACGCCGTCTGTGATGCCTCTGCTGCAGTGCGCCTCAAAGTCGCGTCCCAGCACTCGGTTCCTCAAGTCAGTTTTTCCTTTGTCCGACGGCCATCTTCCTCACCGTAACTGATGTGCCTCAGGATTCACAGGAGCTTCTACCACCGTAGTTCCTGCATCAGGCAGCACAACAATGCATCATGGCATGACTTGAAGTGTCCCCCACACGACCCTCGACTTGTAAAGTTTTTGCATCATTATTCTCGCAGTTACATCAGGATGTTGGAAGTATCAACAGGAGCCCTAGTGACTAAACGTCCTCTGACATGGCTACTTAGCCATGCCCCCAAATAAAACCTTATTATTGACCCTCACACAAGTCTCCCAACCTTCATGGTGTTTATGTTACACAAAAAGATAGAACTGCTAGTGTAGAGCACCTACCGTGAACTGCCAGTATCAGAAGGAACAAGTTACTTACCTGTAACTGTTGTTCTCCAGCATGGGTCTGGCATGGATTCACATGCTCATGAATATTTCCTGTCGTCAGGCTGGGAATCCTCGGTAAAAGAACAAGTTACTTCTTACCTTGTAACGTTCTTTCGATGGGATGTTCCTCCGACGTATTCCTCATCTTTGATAATACGTCTCCAGCTTGCTGGCCTCGGAAATTTTTTCTGTTGAGGGCGCTGCCCGTCGACGTCCGCCGAGTCGATGTCCCTCGACGGACACCGTATCAGCGCCGACGTCACCATGCCCATAAATAGCGACGCGCAGCGTCCGTTGCTCAGTTCCGTTTTGTAGCATATGAAAAGTCATGCCTGAATTGGTTATTGACCTTGAAGGAGCGTAAGCTGCAACCACAAGGGAAGTATCACTGCAGGGATGGATGGGAGGGGCGATCAGGAATACGTCGGAGGAACATCCCATCGAAAGAACGTCTTACAAGGTAAGAAGTAACTTGTTCTTCGAAGGGATTGTGTCCTCCGACGTATTCCTTATCTTTGATAGACTCCCATAGTAGTGGCATGTAATTGGAGGTGGGAGTAAGAATGTCATGTATCCCTTTAGGGATGGACCGAATGTAATACGGCTTTGCCAAATCTGGTCTCTTGACCAGTGAAGGAATCCAGGTTGTAAAATTTTGTGAATGTATGTGCGGACGACCATGTGGCAGCCGCACATATGTCTCTGACCGGTACCCCTCTTTGGAGGGCCGAAGAGGCTGCGATACCCCTGGTTGAATGAGCCCTAAGATTTTGGGGTGGCTCTTTCCCTGCCAGTTTGTAACATTCCAGAATGGCCAAAATAATCCACCTGTGAATGGTTTGTTATGGGTAATCCCAACTTGTGACCAGAGTATCCTACAAACAGTTGGTCTGCTGGCCTGATCCTAGCCATTCTGCTGATGTAAAAGCTTAGAGCTTGCATTGGGTCCAGCCTATGTAGCCTTTCTTCCTCTTTCCCCAGATGGGGAGGAGGGTAGAACCAAGGTAAGGTAATTTTCTGAGTAATATGAAATTCAGAAACCACCTTTGGGAGGAAATTAGGCTTCACCTGTAGGACAACTTAGTCCTTGTGGAAAATTGTATGTGGGGGTTTACAGGAGAGAGCTTGTAGCTCGCTCACCCTCCTAGCAGATGTTAGTGCTACCAATAGGACAGTTTTAAGCGTGAGAAATCTCAGCGAGCAAGAGTGAAGTGGTTCGAATGGAGTGCCCATTAGGAAGTTTAAGACTAAATTCAAGTCCCATAAGGGAACTTGGAATGGTTTTGGAGGATAAACATTAGTTAATCCCTTGAGAAATTGTATCACTAGAGATAGTTTGAAATACGATGGTTCCTCCGCAGTGCGCTTGAAGATTGAAAGCGCTGCGAGATAGCCTTTTACAGTGCCAACTTGAAGGCCTGAGTTTGCCAAGTAGAGTAGAGTAGAAACGATAACACCGTTGGTGTACCACATGAAAAAGGGTCGATATTCCCTTCTCTACACCAGCTGCAAAATTTGTTCCAACGGCAGCGGTATAAAGACTTTGTTGGTGGCCTTCTGGCCGAAAGCAACACCTCCATGACGTCATCAGGGAGGTCCCAATCCTTGTACATCACCCTTTCAGAAGCCAAGCGTGAAGGTTGAGGGTTCTGATGTCTGGATGGAGAACCTGACCTCCCTTCTGCTAGAGAAGATTCTCTTTGAGTGGAAGATGGATTGGAGGGCAGATTGACATATCTAGAAGGTCCGGGTTCCACGTTCTCCTGGCCCAGTCTGGGGCAATTAGGATCATGGTTTTCCGGAATCTTCTCAACCTCCTGATCATTTGAGGAATAACAGGGACTGGTGGAAACGCGTAAAGGAGTGGAAACTCCCAGTCCACTACGAACGCGTCTCCTAGAGCTCCTCTTGGGGGAAATTCCCTTGAACAGAACAGATCGCACTTCCTGTTGGTGCTTGCGGCGAACAGATCCACCTGAGTGGTTCCCCAAAGGGCGAAGATCTCTTGAAGGACTTCCTGAGCTAGCTCCCATTCGTGGGAGACTGTGCTCTGCCTGCTCAGAGCGTCCGCTGTCAAGTTCTTCTCTCTGGCTAGGTGAACTGCCAATAGAGAGATTCCTTCCCGAATTGCTCAAAACCAGAGCTGCATTGCCTCTCTGCACAGTGGCAGTGACCCTACGCCTCCTCTTTAGTTGAGGAGGTGCATGGCCACTGTGTTGTCCGTCATTATCAGGACATTTCTCCCCTGTACTGATGGCAGGAAAGCTTTCAGCACTAGTCTGATTGCTCTCAGCTCCAATAGGTTGATGTGCAGTCTGGACTCCGATGGAGACCAACGACCGCTGATGGTCAAGTCGTTGGCATGGGCTCCCCACCCCGCGAGTGAGGCGTCTGTGACTACTGTTATCTCCGGACATGGTTGCCAAAACAGTTCTCCTTTCAAGATGTTCTCTGGATAGGCCCACCATTGAAGGTCGCGGGCTACCTTGTCCGGAATCCGGAGGAGATCTGTCATTCTAACTGAGAATTGCGACCACCGAGTTCAGTGCCCACTGAAGAGATCTCATTCTCAGGCGAGCCTCTGGCACAAGGAAGATGCAGGATGCCATGAGGCCTAGCAACCTCAAGAAATCGAAGGCTGGGAGACGTTGGGCATTTCGAAACTTGTTGACCATCTGCAGAATATCTTGAGCCCTCACCTCTGGTGGTGAGGCTTTTCCCATGGAAGTGTCCAGGACCGCTCCAATGAACTGGAGTCTCTGTGATGGTATCATCTGTGGCTTCTTTAAATTGAGGGAGAAGCCCAGTTTGTGAAGGAAGTGGCAGACAATCTAGCTGGATCTGAGCTTCTTCCAAAGATACAGCTCTGATCAGCCAATCGTCCAGGTAGGGGTAGACATGGATCCCTTCCCTCCTTAGACTTGCAGCCACTACCGACATTAGCTTGGTGAAGACCCTCGGGGCGGAGGTCAGCCCAAATGGCAGAACTCGAAATTGATAATGAGAGTCGCCAATTGAGAACCTCAGGTATTTCCTGTGTTTGAGATGGATTGGCACATGGAAATAAGCATCCTGAAGGTCCAGAGATACCAGCCAGTCCTGGAGCTGGAGGGCCTGAAGGATCTGAGAGAGAGTTACCATCTTGAACTTGTCCTTCCTGAGGAACTTGTTCAACTCTCGTAAGTCCAGGATGGGTCTCAGTCCTTTTGTATGAGAAAGTAGGGGGGGGGCTTTGTACCAGCCCTTGTTCCTGTCCGCTACAGGTACCGGTTCTATGGCACCTTTCTCTAGCAGGTCTACAATTTCCTGCAAGACGAGCGGATCTGCAACTTTTAGAGAGCTGTGCCCCGGTGGATGACTGAGGGATGTGTAGAAAGGGTAGGCAGTAACCCTGGGCAACTGTCTCCAATGCCCAACCATCCGACGTTATAGCCTGCCATTCCGTCAGATGGTGAGTTAACCTGCCACCTACAGGTGTTGTGTGGAAAGACCTCAGAGTGGTCTGGGGGCGGCTGATGCAGATGCTGAGGGTAAAGAGGCACCTGCTGCGGCTTTAGTACTTTTGACCCGTCCACCTCAGGTGGATATCCTTTGGCCTCTTTGAGCCGGCTGTCCTCTGCCTTTCCCGAATGCGGAATAATAGCGAAAGGACTTTCCTCTTCTAGAGGTTCCTGAGGGGCGAAAAGGAGTTTGGCGGATTCCAGCTCCCAACGATGTTGCCGCTGCTTTAGATGTCTGCAACTTTTCCAGACTGTCATCAGCCTTTTTTCCGAATAATGAAGAGCCGTCAAAGGGCATATTCAAAAGTCTGGCCTGTACATCTGGAGCAAAGCCAGACTCGCAACCACGCATGCCTCCGGATTGTTGTACTTGCCGCCATGGCCCTGCTGATACTGTCAGCGGAATCGATGCCAGTTTGAAGTGACTTGCACATGGCATCTTTGCCATCTTTAATAATGTTAAGGAAGGTTTCCTTTTCCTCTCCTTCAGGTGTGCAGTCAGCCGCTGATGAAGCACACTCCCACAGTGTGTGACTGAATCTGGCAAGCGTACAGGTGGCATTGATGGACTTCAACGCCATACTACAAGCAGAGAAGACTTTCTTTGCCATATAATCGTACCTCTTGTCATCTCTATCCTGTGGGACAGTAGGGTAAGCGGTCCTGCTGCTTGATGTAGTTGCCGCTTGGGCCACCAGGCTCTCTGGAGTCGGGTGTTTTGATAAGTATTCAGGGTCAGCTGCAGCTACCCTATACTTGGCTGATAATCTTTTATTGACAGCAGGGATAACTTCAGGAGTTCCCCAATTAGATGCAATCTTTCTTTGTAAGGCAGCATGGAAGGGGACCACAGGATCCTCCTGTGGACCTTTGTCTAATATGTCTGTCAGGTCATCCTCTTGAAAAACAGGCGAAGGCGCAGACCAACCCATAAACTCAATAATCCTTGCCATCAGAGTTCTATAGGGTGTTTCGGCATGTTCCCCTGGGTCTGGCTTAACAAATTCCACTTCTGAGGGAAGTGTCCAGCCCACTTGCCTCATGTAATGATTCCTGTAGGTCTTTCAACCCGCTTTCCTAAGAGGTGAAATCCTCTGAAACAGGTAGTGTGGTCCTCTGCAACCCGAAGGTTTCCTGGTCAGAATCTTCCCCTTCTTCATATATTGAAGATAATCCAGGGTACTCTGACCTCTGAAATGGTGTAAAACCCATTTCTAAGGCAGAAGGAGCCAAACTAGTTATTATTGGGCGGGAAAACGTTGATGCCGATGTGACAGGCTTCGAAGGTGCCGGGAAAACTGGAAGAGGCCTCGAAGAACTCGAGAGGATCGGGATCCTACTCGAGGATGTCGACGACGGTCTCGGCGTCGTGCTGGAGGCTCTTGGAATCACTGTTGGCTGTGGAGTAGCCGTTGTCTTCTCTTTCATTGGCGTCGATGTCTACGATGGCGTCGAGTCGATCGACCGATGCGAAGAACCCTTCGACAACGGCGTCGATCCATGCGTCGAAGGGATCTTCGACGACGGCGAAGATGGTGCCTTCTTACCCGATGGCCCGTGGCGCTTGGGTGGAATGTGTCGCCGGGTGCAGTTACTCGCAGCGTTTTGATTTTTTGGGTTTTTCACCCGGGGTATCACCCTCAGCTGTCTTCGAGGGGGTCGAGACCGCTTTCTCGAAGGCGCTTAACATTTTCTTCCTCAATTCCTCCCACTCAGCCTGAGAGCTGTGTTTTGTGCGGCAGGAGACCCTTTCTGGGAAAACAGAAGACGAGGAAGGGGATCTTCGACGTCTCTTCTTTGAGTGTCTTGATCTCGACGAATGGTGGGAGCTACTACGAGATCTAGAATGGGAATGTTTGACGGCGAGGAGACGAATGCCTCAACTCAGCCGAAGAAACTTTCGAGGCGGTTTTGACTGACTTACCTCTCTCGAGCTTCCCCTTGCGCTCCTTCAAGGCTTTCGCCGTCATGGACATGCAGTCCTCACACTCCGAACAATGATGCTCGGCTCCCAAGCACCACAAGCAGATCCTGTGTGGATCCGTTATCGAAATTTTTTTTACCACAGTCTCGACACTTTTTGAAGCCGGATCGCGGCGTTGTTGGTTCCGATGAAGATGCCATCGAGAACGAGTTGATATATTCGAGTAGATGTAGAAGGTTTATCTGACTGATCTGAGCAACGATATTCCGAGGCCCCACGAAGCGCCGAAAAACGGAACTGAGCAACGGATGCCGCGCGTGGCTATTGATGGGCATGGTGATGTCGGCGCCGATACGGTGGCCGTCGAGGGACATCGACTCGGCGGACGTCGAAGCGCAGCGCCCTCTACAGAAAAAATTTCTGAGGCCAGCAAGCTGGAGACGTATTATCAAAGATAAGGAATACGTCGGAGGACACAATCCCTTCGAATAACAAGTTACTTACCTTATCTGGTAACGTTCGTTCGATGGGATGTTCCTCCGATGTATTACACATCTATGACAGGTAATGACCACAGCTGTGCTGCTTCAGAAAATTTTCGGCAGAGGGCGTCGTGAGTCGATACATTGTTCCTTGAGGGCCTCCGTCAAGGGTCGACGTCACCAGTTGTTATATATAGGATGCACAGTGCCCGTAGCCTCAGTTTTTCCCAGAACATGTGGCACCAATCTCCTGCCAGTATGACTGCAGAAAACCTTGCGGAAACGTAAGCTGCAATCGCATAAGAAATTCGGAAGAGGGGAAGGCTGGGAGGGTTCGATGTGGAATACGTCGGAGGAACATCCCATTGAAAGAACGTTACCAGATAAGCTAAGTAACTTGTTCTTCGAGGGGATTGTGTCCTCCGACGTATTCCACATCTATGACAGACTCCCAAAGCAGTACCAACTTATGGAGGTGGGAAAAGAATTTACAATTTATAATTTTAGAATACCCAATCAAATTGCTGAATAAAGGACTGCCTTACCAAAGGCCAAACCCTGCCCATGGATGGAGTCAAAGGAACAGTGTCTCACAAAAGTATGGACAGAGCCCCATGTGGCTGCTTCGCAAATATTGCGAATCGGAACAACCCCCTGTATAGCAGTGAAGGCAGCCACACCCCTAGTAGAGTGAGCCCGTAAGCCTACTGAAGGGTCCTTTCCCGCCAAACGGTAATACTCAGATCGTCAAAATGGTCTGTTTGGAAACAGCCTGACCCAAGCACCTTCCAACATAACCAACAAAGAGCAGATCGTCCACTCTGACCGGGACATCCGTGAGAGATAGAAACTCAAAGCTCTTTTAGGATCCAACCTATGGAGCCTCTCCTCTTCCTTACCAGGATGTGGAGGAGAATAAAACGCCGGAAGAATCACCTTCTGGCTCAAATGGAATTCCGACACAACCTTCTGAAGAAAAGAAGGCCGCACCCGCAGGACAACCCTGTCCTTATGGAACACAGTAAAGGGTGGCTCGACGGAAAGTGCCTGCAACTCACTCACTGCGTGCGGAAGTAACCACAACTAAAAATATAGTCTTAAAGGACAACAGTGGCAACGGACAAGAATTTAAGGGCTCAAACGGAGCTCCCATTAGGAACTTTAAAACCAAATTCAAATCCCGTCCTGGCACCTGGAAAGGCTACTGTGGAAACACTTTAGTTAGCCCTTTTAGAAACTTAGAAATCAGAGGGATCTTAAAACAAGAACATTCCTCAGACAAGCGCTTAAATATGGACAGTGCCGCCAGGTAACCTTTAATGGTACCCACTTGCAGGCCCTTGTGGGCTAAAGAAAGCAAAAAAGACAAAACCAAAGGAATGGAACATTGGAACAGCAACAGGTACAGGGATTTCATTGCAGGGCTTCTGGCCGAAAGCAACACCTCCATCACGTCTTCAGGGAGGTCCCAATCCTTATACCTCAACCTTTCAGATACCAAGCATGAAGGCTGAGAGACTTGACCTCTGGATGGAGAACCCGACCCCCCTCCCGTGAGAGTAGAACATCTCGGTAGGGAAGACTGCGTGGAGGGCAGATGGACATGTCTAGAAGGTCCGGGTACCACGCTCTCCGGGCCCATGCTGGAGCAATGAGGATCATCCGGGAACCGAACCTCCGCAACACTTGCGGGATGACGGGGACTGGGGGAAATGCATACAGCAGTGGGAAGGACCACTCCACTACGAACGCGTCCCCTAAGGCTCCTTTGAGGAATTTCCCGCAAGCAGAATCTTTCGCACTTCCGGTTGACACTGGTGGCGAAGTGATCCACTTGGGGGGTTTCCCAAAGGGCGAAGATCTCCAACAGAACTTCCTGAGCCAGCTCCCACTCGTGAGAGACCATGCTCTGCCTGCTCAGAGCATCCGCCGCCGCGTTTGTCTCCGGCCAGATCTGCCGAGATCGAAATTTCCTGCTGGATGTCCCAGAACAAGAGCTGCATCGCCTCCCTGCACAACGGGAGTGTCCCTGCCCCCCCTTTTTTTGTTGAGGTAGTGCACGGCCACTGTATTGTCCGTCATAATCAGGACATTCTTCCCCTGCACAGATGGCAGAAAAGCCTTCAGGGCTAGCCCGACGGCCATCAGCATTAACAAATTGATGTGGAGTCTGGACTCCGATGGAGACCAACGACCGCTGGCTGTCAGCTCGTTGGCATGAGCTACCCCAACCCGTGAGGGATGCATCCGTCACTATCGTCACTTCCGGCCACGGTTGCCAAAATGGAGCTCCCTTCATCAGATTGCCTTTGATGGCCCACCACAGAAGATCCTGTGTGACCAAGGGTGGAATCTGAACGGTTGTAACGCTCACCTGGCTCCCACTGAGGCGCTGGTCTGGTCTGGGTTGCTGTGGCCTCTTCAAGCGTGATGCGCAGAATTCAGACCACCGATTGAACAGGACCCCCAAATCTTGCTTGTCTGGCCCGTAGGAATATCCTTCTGCAGATGAGAAAGGGGATTAACCTTCTGCTGAATAGTGTGCTTGCTCCCCCCTTCCCCCCTTCGTTCTTCTCTGACTTCCTCCAAAACCCCCGGTTTAAGCTCACCTTATGGTTTGGAAGGATGAACTCTCCATCCTGCTTCTGGTGCAGGGGCGCGCGTTCGTCCAGTTACTTCACTGGTTTTCAGAATGGCGCTGGCAAATCCACTTGACCTTTCTGAGCGATACGCCGTAAGTATGAAGATGCAAAAGTTCAAGTGTGAGCCTCCTTTTATGTTGTTTTTTCTAACCTGTGATCTGTCTTATTTCAGGTGCAGAACGAAGGCGATGCGTTGGGGGGTTAAATTGCCGGTGGTAAAATCAGGTGAGTTAGTGCTGAGGGCGACCCCTCTAAATGTCTTTATAATTCCGCAGTAATGTCTTTTGTCCTTTCCCCATAGGGGCCGGGGTGCGGTACCTGCCAAAGATGCGGCGCCGACCCGAGATGTGGAATGGTTCACCAAGAAAAGCCAGTAAGTAATATGGCTGAAAATTCGGCTTTCCTCTTGTGTTCCCTTGAGTATTCTTCCACAGCCCCACCCAAGTAACAAAATAGTTCCTTCAGAAAAATAGTCCCTCCTAAGCCTCATTTGGCTTGGTTCTTCATGCAGCATGGTCTGCATCAGGTAAGTGCACCAAACACTTCCCCTTATGAGCCTGGCGCCTATGGCGCCAGGCCCGATGTCCAACATGAGCCTGGCGCCAACGGCGCCAGGACAGAGTCCAAAGAGCCCCTATAAAGGGCCGCTGGGCTTTTACCCGGCCTGCTCCCGGGGGTGCTGGGCCTGGCCTGGCACTCTGGGGTAGGCATCAGGACAACGGTATCCGACATCCTGCTGGAGAACTGCGACCACTGCAGCTTGAGAGCCCACTGCAGAGATCTCATCCGCAACCTGGCATCTGGCATCAGGAAAATGCATGCCATGAGGCCGAGCAACCTCAAGAACTCGAACGCTGGGAGACTCTGGGCACGTTGAAATTTGTCCACCATCTGCAGAATGTGATGAGCCCTCACCTGGGTAGACGAACACTGCCCTGATGTATTGGAGCCGCTGGGTAGGTGTCAAATGGGACTTCTTTAAATTGAGGGAGAAGCCCAGCTTGTGAAGGGAGTGGCAGGTGACGGACAGATTATCTAGGGCTTGCTCGGGAGAGCGCGCCCTGATCAACCAATCGTCCAGGTAGGGGTAGGGGAATCCCCCTTTCCTGAGATGTGCTGCCACCACCACCACCAGCTTGGTGAAGACCCTCAGGCGGAGGTCAATCCGAACGGCAGGACCCGAAACTGAAAAAACGAGTCGCCAACCGCAAACCTCAGGTAGTTCCTGTGCTCGGGATGAATCGGCACATGAAAGTAAGCATCCTGGAGGACGAGGGACACCAACTAATCCTGAAGTTGAAGGGCTTGAGAAAGAGTAACCATCTTGAACTTGTCCTTCCTGAGGAGCTTGTTCAGCCAATGTAAGTCTATGATGGGTCTCAATCCCCAGTCTTTTTTCGGGATCAAAAAATACAGGCACCAGTTCTATGGCTCCTTTCACCAGCAGGGATAGGATTTTCTGAGCAAGGAGCGGATCCGGACGCTTCAAAGAGAGCTTCCCGGTGGATTGTCATGCAGCCTCTGCCGGAAGCGAAGACAGTAGCGGTGGGTTATGATCTCCAGAACCTAAACATCTAAAGTAATGGCTCGCCATTCTCCAAGATGCTGCACAAGTCTGCCCCCATCCGGCGAACCATGGGACATGGCCTCATGACTGAGCGGACGCGGCTGCTGCAGTGCCCGAGGGCAAAGAGACAACTGCCCGAGCTGCTTTGGCACCTCGAGTACCTTGCTTTCCACCTCTGGTACTCCTACGATGGCCCCTTTGACTGGCAGCTCCTCTCGATCTACCAAAGGTAGAGTAGTACCGAAAGGAACCTCTCCTAGATTGCTGTCCCCTAGGACGAAAAGGCGGAGGTTGACGTACTGCAGCGCTCAAAGACTTTGCTGCAGCTTTGGAGGTCTGCAACCTCTCAAGGCTCTCGTCAGCCTTCCTGCCAAACAGATGGACACCATCAAAGGGCATGTTGAGAAGCCGGGATTGCACATCAGGAGCAAACCCAGACTTCCGCAACCACGCAAACCCGCGTATCACGGTGCTTGCAGCAATGGACCGGCTGACAGAGTCTGCCGTGTCAAAACCCGACTGAACAGATTCACACAAGGCATCCTTGCCGTCTTGCACGAGGGCTAGTAAACAATCCCGTTCCTCCCCTTCGGGAATATGTTCAGCCGCCAAAGAAGCACAATCCCACAGAGTGCGAGTGAATCTTGCCAAGGCACAAACGGAGTAGGCTGCTTTCAAAGCCATACCACCAGATGAAAATACCTTCTTCACCCAACCATCGTCCCTATCAGGAGGGATGGTAGGGTACGCAGCCTGCTTCACGGGGTCCGTAGCCGCCTGCACCACCAAACTTTCCGGAGTAGAGTGCATCGACAAATAGCAGGGGTCACTACTGGCTGGGCGGTATTTTTTTGGAAGCGACTTATTCACTGCCGGGAAACTCTCCGGAGTAGTCCAAGCCGCTGCCACCCTTCTTTGCAAAGCGATGTGAAATGGCAACACTGGGTCAGTGGGTGGCCCTTGGTCCAGGATGTCCGTCAAATCATCCTGATCAAAATCAACAGGTGGAGCAGACCACCCCAAGTATTCAGTCATCCTTGACATGAGACGCCTATAGGAGGATTCGGCATGCGACCCAGGCTCAGGCCCGCCAAACTCCACCTCCAGAAAAGGTGTCACGACCACTGGTGGCATGCAAGGACTTACGGCGTTCCTCCATCTGACTGCCCAGACCAAAAGGTCATCCGGGACATCAGGAGGCACAACCATCTCCTCATCAGACCCTTCCTCCACCTCTGAAATCTACTCCAAAAGGTTGGAACAAATCCAATCTGGGAGGAGGAATAGAGTGGGCTCAAAAACAGGCCTCACAGACTTGCTAAGAGCCTTCCTCAGAGTTTACACAAATCTTACACAAACTGCGTCGAGGGAATCGGCATAGATGTCGAACGAGGCACCGACAACTTCGAGGGCGGAGCCCCAAGATCCTCCCTCGACGGACACAGCACTGATGGCATCTATGCCTTCCTCGAAGGCTTCACAGGTTCCGACGGTCTTGATGGCGTCGAGGACCGGGACCTGGATCTGGCACGGCTATTGCGATCTCCCTTGTACGAGCGGGACCTCGACGGCTCCTGATCGTGCCGACCGCCCGAGCCCAAAGGCGTGCGAGTGGTGGACCGAGCCCGTTCACTGCCGGCTCCTTTCGAAGGCGTGGCTGGAACTGTGCCTTGCGATTCGAAAATCGCCATAATCTGCTGGCGTAATGCATCCCATTCGACCGGCAACGAAGACTTGGTTGGAAAAGTCACCTGTCTGGTGGAGTCCTCCGACGAGGAAGGCGACCGGTGACTGTTTCCTAGAATGCCTCGAAGAGGCAGAGGAATGGTGGGAACCACGTCTCAGATCTGTCCGCTCCTGAAGAGACCTACTCACACTGCATTAATATTGCAATATTGTGTTAATACCTGAAGACCACATGTAACCTAGTCTTCCTATCGTGATATACAGAAGGTATCACTCTTGTAACCTGTATTTTTGTACATTGTTTACTATTTATTTCTATAATTGCATAGGCCACTTTTTTTTTAGCTTTCCACTCTTATCTGTATATTTTGTATATTCTGTAAGTATGTAATTATTGTATCTGGTGTATTTTTTGCAACTTTGCAAGCTTTGCATTTTCATATGGCGGCGCCCTTTTACTTACGAGTCTGGTGCGCAAAACAAATGAATAAACAAACACTCCGAGACCGAGACCCCCTGGATTTAGTGTCGCCCCTCGAATAATAATTCGAAAGCCCAGCGTACTTCGATTTATGGGGCTTAGACACCCTACCTACCTTTAATTTCTTCTTACGTTCCCGCAAGGCCTTCGACATGAGGGACTGGCAATCATTGCAGTCGTCGGTGGCATAGCTTACGCCGAGCCACCAGACGCAGATGTAGTGCGGTTCCGTGTTGGACATTTTCGAACCGCAGTCCCGACATTTTTTAAACCCCGACTTCGGGGTAGTAGAAGACTACAATATTCCTATCGAAGAGAAGAATCGAGCGCGCCAAGATTCCGAAGCAAACACGTTTGCGGAAAAAACAGAACTAAGGCTACGGGCGCCGTGCGCCCCATATATAACATCCGGTGACGTCGACCCTTGACGGAGGCCCTCTAGGAACAACGTATCGACTTTATCGACGCAGGACAACCTCTGCCGAAAATTTTCCGAAGCAACACAGCTGTGGTCATTACCTGTCATAAATGTGGAATACGTCGGAGGACACAATCCCCTCGAAAAAAATCAGTTTCAGTTTGGTTATTAGGAAATCACTGGTGTCTGGGTCATAGTGCCCTCTACCTAAGCTCCTCCTCTGGCAGCCATCTTCAGATTTGGTAGCACGTAAAGTGGCAGTAGGACCAAGAGAAGAGCCGCAGAGCGGTAGGCGGGAGGGTTCGCATGTGAATCTATGCCAGACCCATGCTGGAGAACAACAGTTGCAGGTAAGTAACTTGTTCCTTCTTCAGCATGGGGTCTGGCATGGATTCACATGCTCATGAATACAAGAATACATAGCAGTACACACATTCACAACCACGGGAGGTGGCAAGGCTCAACATTAAGCATTTCAACAACTCAACATTAAGCATCTCTTACCTCCTCACCAGGCTCACCTTCAAGCGAACAGGTTGCACAGCACTGCTTGGCCGACTCTGGACTCCTCCCTGGAATCCAGTCGACGCAGTAGAATTTTGTGAAGGTGTGCATCGACCTTCACATAGCTCCCCTGCAGATGCCCAGCAGGGGCACACCAGACAGGAACGCCGTAGTTGCAGAGATCCCTCTGGTCGAATGGGCTCTCGGGCGGCCAGCCAATGGTCGGTTTGCCAACCGGTAACAGTGCGTGATGCAACCGGAGAGCCACCTGGACATGGAGGCCTTTGAGAGCGCCTTCTCCTGGTTCACAGGGCCAAAGTTCACCAACTGCTGTGACGTGACGTCTTCTGAAAACTCTTTGTGCGGTCCACGTATAACTTCATCGCTCTAGCCACATCCAGCGAGTGCAGTCCTCTCATCCGGCGACAAAGTCGATGGGAAGAAAACGGGTAACACCAAGGGCTCGTTGAGATGGAAGTCCGACTGCACCTTGGGCATGAAGGAGGGGTGCGTCCTCAGCACGACCCTCGTTTCGTGGAAAGTCAAGTACAGAGTCTTACAGGAGAGGACCTGGATCTCTCCCACTCATTGTGTGGAGGTGATGGCCACCAGGAACGCCGTCTTCCACAACAGGAATGTCAGAGGCGCCGAATGCAGAGGCTCGAATGGCGGACCCATGAGCCTAGCAGGCACCACATTGAGCTTCTACGCCGGGCCGGAGCTTTCACGGGCGAGAACGGGTGGAGAAGTCCTTTCATGAACTCCTTCACCAGGTGGTGAGACCACAGCAGCGACCGCCCCGGAGTTCTGGTATAGCGGGAGATAGCCGCCGGATGAATTTTGATGGAGGCATGCGCCAGCCCTGCCTTGGCCAACGACAGCAAGTACGGCAGTACTTGAGGGGCTGTAATCCGTAGAGGATTGATCTTCTGTGCACGGCACCAGACGGTGAACCTCTTCGGTTTATGTCCATAGCACTTAGTCGTAGCAGCCCTGGCCTTGGTAAGTATCTCCTTGCAGTCCGCTGGGATATCGTAGCCTCCAAACTCTAGTGCTGCAGGAGCCAGGTCTGCAGGTTCAGAGACCCTGGGTCGTGCTGCAGGACCGCGCCTCCTTCCCTGGCGAGATCATCTGCGTCCGTCGGAAGCTTGACTGGGTGGGGTGGGGGGGACAGTGACAAGTCCAGAAGGTCCGGGCACCATATCTGCCTCAGCCACACCAGTGCGACGAGGATCATCCTGCATTGGGACCGTCGGAGTTGACTGAGGAGTTGCAGAAGCATTGGCAATGGTGGGAACGCATAGAGGAACAGGCCGTCCCTGGGGAAGGAGAATGCATCCCCCATGCTCCCCGGCTGGGGAAATCTGCTGGCGAACCTCTTGCACTTGGTGTTCGTCGCAAACAGATCGATCTGGGTATTGCCCCATCGTCGGAATAGGAGATCTACTTGATCTTGCCGAAGCTCCCACTCGTGGCAAGAGCGCAGCTCCCTGCTGAGTGAGTCGGCGACTGTGTTCTTCACTCCTGCCAGGTGAAAAGGTATCAGGAACATCCCTTGGGCGCTGGCCCAGTGCCACAGATCTTGCCCTTCCCTGGAGAGACGCCGGGGATCTGGTGCCCCCCCTGCTTCCGAATGTAGAACATTGTGGTGGTGTTGTCGATGAAGACCTGTACCACCTTGCCCTTGAGGGATGTAAGGCAGGACCCGAGGGCCCAAAACACGGCCTGGAGCTACAGGACGTTGATGTGCAGCGACCTCTCTTCCGGGAGACAAAGGCATCCTGCGTGGAAATCTCCGGTGTGCGCGTCCCATCCCTCCAGGGAGGCGTCCTTCGTCACAGTTTCCTGATGTGCCGGGGTCTGGAAGTCCATGCCCGCCTCTATGTACGTGCGGGTGCCCTACCACAGGATCGCTCGACAAAGTCTCGTTGAGGGCGATCTTCTATTCAAAGCTTCCCGTCACTTGTATCCAACGGGCGTTGAGGAACTCCTGCAGTGGCTGCATCCACAACCTGGACAGCCGAACGAGGTAGATGCATGACGACATCATGCCGAGCAGGGACTTGATGGACCTCACACTGGCAACTTCCATGGTCAGCAGTTGTACCTTGCACATGATGGCTTTTATCCTCTCCTCCAACGGTGAAGCCAGTCACGCCACCGTGTTGAGCCTGGCTCCCAGGAACAGAGCATCCTGTGATGGCACCAAGCAGGACTTTGCATAGTTTATCAAGAACCAGATCTCCGTGAGCAGGCGGACGGTCCTCGCTGTGTGTTCGACAGCGAGTTCCCTCGACTTCGCTCGGATGAGCCAATCATCCAGGAAGGGGTAGACATGGATCCCCTGCAGGCGTAGCCACGCCACCACCGGTGCAAGGCACTTGGTGAAGACCCTGGGGGCCGACTTCAACCCGAAGGGAAGGCCCTTGAACTGGTAGTGCCTCCCTTGGACCACGAAGGGCAGAAACTTTTGATGCCCCTTGTGTATGGGGATGTGGAAGTAGGCATCCTCTAGGTCCATTGACGACAGGAAGCCCCCTTCTTCTAGCTGTCCCAGCACGTGCAGACGGGTGAATTTCTGGGATTTTATGTATTTGTTGAGGCGTTGGCGATCTAGGATGACCGCCAGCCACCGGTCTTCTTTCGGATGAGGAAGTACAAGTATACTCCAGAGCCCCGGAGCCTCTTCGGGACAAGCTCTATCGTGCCCTTTTTTAGCATTGCTCGTACCTCCAGAAGTAGTTGAGGAATGTGGATTTCTTTCCTGACCACAGGTGGAAAACGGGGACACTTCCCTTGGAACTCCAGAATGTGTTCGTGGGCCAGTGCATCTAGCACCCAACAGTCGGTGGAGATTGATTTCCACACGCTGACGAAGTCCGCCAGCCAGCCTCCCACTGGGGTGCTCGGGTGGGGCCCGACGTCATGGCCGGTTCAATCTTGCTTCGCCGAGGCCTTACCACCTTTGGCCACTTGGCGAGACTGACTATGTCCTCTGGCCTTGCTCCGGCCTCTGTAGGCTTCATGGGACGACGAATGGGCCGCTTGACGGTATGAAGAGCTGCCACCTTGCAACTTGCCACCGGGGGACCGAAAGGACAGCAGTCGATTGAGCGTGCCCAATGCAAGGGCCGTCTTGGTGTCTGCCCTGATGGCCTGCAGTGACTCGTCCACTGCCTGGCAAGTTGCTCCCGTCGAAGGGCATGTCCAGTACCCTTGCCTGTACGTTTTGACAGAAGTCGGTGGCCCTGAGCCAACCACACCAGCGAAGGCAAATGATGTTGCCCATCTGGCGGAAGCCGGTGTCGGCGATGTCTGTGGCTACCATGAGGGTGTGGTCCGAAGCCACCTCGCCTTCTTGTAAGATTTCAAGGGCCTCCGCCTTCTTGTCGTCTGGAAGGAAGTCCAGGAGGGGACGATTTTAAACCACAGCTCCCTATCGTAGTGGGCCACGATAGCGAGAACGTTGGCCGCCTTAATGGTCGTCGCCGCCAACCAGATGACCCGACGTCCCATGGTGTCCAGCTTCTTTCCCTCGCTGTCCAGCGGGGAAGTGGAAGTCGATACCGTCGCCCCAGCATATTTCTTTGCCGCCGTAGAGACCGACTCCGGAGACCGCTGCGCTCTGAGGCACATAGGTGCAGAGTCTGGAACCCGGTACTACCGGTCCAATCTTCGCCAGGGCCGAGGATGGGTTCTTCAGTAGGGCCAGATGTCGTCCAACAGCGGGACCGAGAGCACGGTCTTCCTCTTGGCCTCTCGTTACCGATAAAGAAATCCCTCCTTCTGCTCTTCGGGGAATAGCTGAAAAAGCTCCGAGGCCCCAGCAATCATGGCATGAAAGCAGCCAATTTCGTGGGGAGGAAAAGCCCGGGGTAGGGGCGACGGGACATCAGTTCCGTCATCGCTGCCGTCGTCTGTCCCCGTTGTCGCCATCTGTCTCTGTCTCGTCCCTCGGTAGAGGGGATGGAGGTGAAGGATGGCAGGCGGTGGTGGATGGACCCAGTGTCTCTCCAATAAAGTCCTTCACTTTGTCCACCTGCATATGGATATTAAGCCGTGCTGCTGCTTACTGGAGGACTGCATTGTATTTGTATTGTTCCTCAGTGGGGAAGGCACACAACTGTAGCTCGTTGTCCTCTAAGTATAGTGACTATATAGACTAGTGACAAACACTCGATATTCTGAACCCTTCATCTTGATAGCATCGTAGAAAAAGGATCTCTATGTCCTCCGTTTAGTATGACTGCTTCCTCGCCATATGGGAAAGTTCAGACCTTCATGTCTTGTGTTATGGTCCCTGTGGACTGGCTGCATGGGGAGTCACTAAAGTTTACTTACCCTATGAGAATGCCACTGAACTCGTCCATATAACATGATGCAGAGGGAAGTTGTGTGAATGTCTGTGGCTTTTTCACCTCAAGAAGACACCATACGAAGGTCCAGGGGAAGGTAAACCCATTTAATTTCAATTGATGACAAGTAAATTAATTTACAGATATACTTCAAAGAAAAGCAGAGCTCACAACTGCAAATAATTGTTGTGGCACTAAACAGTACCAACTAAGTTACTTGCGTAACCCAAACCTGTATCAGATTAAGCCATACACTATAATTTGCAAAATCAACCCAACTTCCGCCTGCAGCCTATCGCTAAAGTTACTAGTTAGGCTTTGGACTGTCTCTTAATGATGTAATTTAATTAAATGTATCCTGTGTTTTAGGTTACCGTCTACCAGAAATCCAGTTGGGAGAAGTGATGCACTACTGGATTGTCACTCAGTGCTAAGAGGCCATGCCTGGGGCAAAATGGCGCTTTACAAATGCCAATTATCACAACATTACACTTGGTAAAGCCTGTAGCCTGTTCTCTTGGAAAGAGTTGTATAGGATTTTTGATTGGGTATGTCCACCTGAGAAACCCTAAGCAGGTGTGATATCCTATTCTAGCTACAATTAGTACAAAGAAGAGAGGGCAAAAGGCATTATGCAACTTGCCCAACTTTGGACGACAACTTGGCTTAGTCAATCGTCAACCATAGTCAAGCTAAAGAGGTAAAAAATAGTTTAGCTACTTTGCCTCCATTTTGACTGTACTCTACTACGTTGTGGCTCAGCCAAAGGAACTACCAAACTATAATTGTAGGGTAAGTGCCAGAATAAAAGTAATGTCCAGGCAAGGTTACATAAAAATAAAATCCTTAGTATAAAACACAGCGATTGCATGTACGGTGAACCACAATGCTCCTCCAAGTGAAGGCGCTCAAACCTTTCAATCAGTTTAGTCACAGTAAAAATTCAGAAAGAAGAAACCATCAACAGCAATGCTCGGCTGACGTTTCCACACCGGCAACTAGCCCAGTGCAAATGCCTTCATAGAGACAAGTTGTATGAGAATGTATTTCTCTTTCTAAGTTCATGGTGTCAAGCCTGTGTCCTCAACAAGGCAGATGGAAAAGACTCTGCTCAACTGTTGCCGTAAGTGCAACACCAGGTTCCCATGGATCGACGCCTATAAAGTGCGTCATTGCTTGCCATGCAATTGTGTCAAGGAGAATGTTGTGCATCTTATTATAGCATTACAGTCACCAGGTTTCTATTAAATAATGCAACCTTCATGTTTCAACTCCTTTTATTCCATCGCTTAACTGACTGCCCTTCACTCCTTTTCCTGGCATACCCGTTCTATTTCTATTCTCTCTTCATTCCACTTTCTACAAGCCACAACATTCCCCCCATTGCTTATCATATAGGTTAATTCCCCATCTGTCCAGCAAGATCACCTCTACATCTGCTCAATCAGACGTGCAGGTTTACGAGTATTTTTTTTGGGGCCAAATATTGACTGTCCCCCGACTTCCATCACCAGCTACACATGGTGGAGAATGTCCACAGTCTTTAAGTGACATGACATCAACAGGAGGTTCTTCATTTCCCTGTTCCTCATGCACCTCTTCATTTCTTCTCTCCTCATATGCTTCTTCCCCACCTGAATCATCTTGAAACAATGCATGAAAGAACGGATCCCAGACACTTCATCTCTCCTGGCAATGATCACGGGCCCTTTAAACTCGGTCACAAAGAGAGACTGACTCATCATTAAGGTCTATCTTCTTGACCATCT